>NC_137167.1:25692572-26292572 GCF_951394435.1 Stenella coeruleoalba | reverse complement strand
TAGTAAAATAAATTTTAAAAAGAAAATACAGTCACAGATGTCCTAAGATAGATCGATAGGAGTATCTCTATTAAATAAAAGAGATGCATGAATTTCTAGAAATTCAAGGTGAATTTCATCCCAGTGATGGATGAAAGAAAAATTATGTCGTAGTCAGCTCAGGCTGCTACAACAAAGTACCATAGACTGCATGCCTTCTAAACAACAGACATTTGTTTCTCGCGCTTCTCGAGGCTGGAAGTCCAAAGTCAAGGTGCCAGCAGATTCGGTGTCTGTTGAGAGCCCCCTTCCTGGTTCATAGATGGCATCTCCTCACTGTGTCCTCATGGGGCGAAGGAGCTCTCGGGGGTCTCTTTTATAAGAGCTAATCCCATTCTTGAAGGCTCCTCGATCATGACCTCATCACCTTCCAAAGACTATCACATTGAATTTCAGGATTTAACATGAATTTGGGGGATCACATTCTGTGGGTAGCTGTCTACAAAGACACAAGTCGGAAGAATCACAGGAGATGTGCAGCGGGGTCAGCCTCTGCAGAAAGGGGCTGGTGGATGCTGAGCAAGACCCAGGAGGCACAAAGGGCAGAACGGTGACCAACTGGAGGACAGCCTGTGTCACAGCCGCAAGGACCACTTCATGACGGCATTTGCCAAATATAAACTGAATAAATGGAGCCAGAAAATCAAAGATAAAGAGACATTTCAAACCATTTCTAGAGAGAGAATAATCGGGTACTTAAGAACCCAATCCAGATTATCAACGGCTTTCTGAACGGTAGATTAGGACGGGAAAAGAGAACGGAGCACCGTCTCAGATTTCTCCAGAAATGATTTTCAATCACGATCATCACTTGCTGTACCATTGGGTGAAATGACTTAATTAGCGTGCTGGGGTCTGCCAGAGCACCCTCAGACGTCCTGATTTGCTAGAACGTCTAATGTGGCCGTGATAGCAAAGGACACAATACAATCAGCCAAAGAGACAGTGCTCTGGACAAAGCTCGTAGCAAACCTGACTCAAGCGTCCAGGTACTCCCCTCCCAGTGGAGTCGCACAGGACACACAACTTTCCCACTGATGTCAAGCAACACTCTGCAGTGCTGCCAACCAGGGCTCTCACAAGAGCGCGGTGTCCAGGGTTTTTACTGGGAAGTCAGTCACGTAGCGTGCAGCCCCCGTGTGGTGGCCTCAGTTGCTGAAGCTCCAGAGCCCAGGAGGATGGCAGCTATTCACCATCTATCGTATCTTCAGCATAAACTGTCTGAACAAACTGGTTCAGTGTGGCTCAAGGCCTCGGGTTTACAGACATGATGAAACAGAATGTTCCGGGAGTTCTGTTCCCAGGAGCTGTCCAAGGGCTGGATCTGAAACTGGCCTCTCTAGGGATGAACAGGGTTGGCCCAGCCCAGGCCTGTTGAGTTCACGCTTTCTCACACAGCATGCAGGGTATGTTAACGTGGAGATGGCATCCAGAGAAGATTTGCTCCAACTCTAGAGAACAATGCAGCAAACGCCAAGCGAGGTCATAGAAGACTTAGAGAGCAGTGAGTGCGAATTGTAGAATGAGGATGATGGAGTCGGGAAATACATAGCTACAGCAAGGAGCAGGGGATTGAAGGGATCTGGGAATAAGAAAACTTTGTCACGCATTTGTAGCAACTCAAGAGAGGCAATAGAGTCTGACACAAAAGGAAGGAAGAAAGGCGTCACCCGCTGTAGGCCTTGATGGGGAAAACAGGCATAAATACCACCAAGTTAAAGTGAATAAAAATGAGGAACTAAGACTGGAAAAGCAAGAGCATTGTATCTGTCTAAACATAGAACTAAGACAAAACGACAGCGAGATTTATGGTCCTGGTTACGAAGGTCATTGCTGCCACACTAACGAAGTTGATCTGAAGAGTGAATTGCAAAGAACATTGAATCCCTTGACCTTATAGCAGGGATCCACACACAATCTGAAAATGGAAATCTGGAGTTAAAAATAATGATTGCAACCCTCTTCATATTTTTATAATAAGCTTGGTGTGTGTTTTGTTTTTTTTTTTTTCTGCATTGGGTCTTTGTTGCTGTGTGCAGGCTTTCTCTAGCTGCGGTGAGTGGAGGCTACTCTTTCTTGCAGTGCATGGGCTTCTCACTGCGGTGGCTTCTCTTGTTGCAGAGCACAGGCTCTAGGCACGCGGGCTCAGTAGTTGTGGCACATGGGCTCTAGAGCACAGGCTCACTAGTTGTGGTGCACGGGCTTAGTTGCTCCATGGCATGTGGGATCTTCCCAGGCCAGGGATCAAACCCGTGTCCCCTGCACTGGCAGGCAGGTTCTTAATCACTGCACCACCATAAAAGTCCCAATAAGCTTGGTGTTATTTTAAATACCATGTAGTAACATGCATCTTAAAATAAAGACACTCATCTCAATTTCAGTATTTCCTTGATCTCTTTCAGTTTTTCTTGTAATAAATTCAGATTAAATTTGATCCTAGAAACACACTGTATAGAGTATGATCCCATATTATCACACTGTCTGTTTCCCTCTCTCTTTTTCTTTCTTTTGCTCTCTGTGTTTCTGCCAACATGCCTAGAGAGATTGAGACTTTTATTTCTAAGTGGTGAGATTCATGGTAAAATTTTGCTCTTATCTTTGTATTTCCCTGCACTGCTGGTGTATTTTTATAATGCTGATGTGGATCACTCTCACAGAAACGCAGTGAGAGATTTATTTCCAAATTAGAGGGATGCTCAAGGCGTAAGTGTGGGAGAGACAGGTTCAAAACTGTTCACCTCTGATGCACCTGAAGGCCCAGTCCACCCTTTCCTGTTGTGAGTGTTCCCATCGGCACCACCCCCGCTAACTGAGTCACCACCATGGGGGATGTGACTGTTTGTCAGCAGGATTTGCAGTGAGTCACAAAATGCTACTTTAGCACAATCTTTTGCATATAAGGTTCCATTATGTCTTTTTATGATAAATATGTCAAAAATCATTTCATTTGTTGCCGGCTCAAACGCAGTTTCTTAGTTGAGCTCCAGTGCCCTGTGAGATGTAGGGATGCCCGTCTCCGCTCTGCCCCCAAATGAAGAACAGGAACAGCAACATAACCATTTAATGCAACTTTGTTTTTTAATCACATTGTGATTGAGGATATAATGAAAATAACATATTCCAAGTGGAGTAGCTTTATCAGTTCTTGGGTTTGCTTCAAGGCTAGATACAGTATTCCCTAATCATCAACCTGTGTAATGAAAATTTGAGACATCTTTGTTTATAATCAGATTATCTCAACACAGCTTTGAGTTGAGAAGCTAATATACTTCAAATACATTTTGACTTAACTACATTTTCACTACTCCTTTTAGTCCCTTTTCTGAAAACAGGAAATACAATCTATATTTTCGTTGTTTATAAATTAACGTAATTAGTTAAATCTTCCAAGTCTTCTATAGCATCATTAAGGTGCCATCATTTCTCTCTGTTTAATCATTTTATAATATAAAGATTTGCTATGAAATACCAAACATGGCTTGGCCGCGACTAAATGTATATTAACCTAAAACCAAACCCTCAATTTTGCTAATCCCTAGTAATACAATTCCTAATACCAACTGGATCTGTCTGTTCATGTGTCTTCTATAAAATAAAATAGGGCTTTAGGAGAAGAGTCACACAGGGATTTACACCTGCTTTCAGTCACTATCTCTCCTCCTCATTGGCTTCCTGTGTCCTCACTCAGCACAGTTACAGACCACCCAGGAGGGGCCAGGGCTGCACATCGTTTAGACTAGATATTCACCTTCTTATTTGGCTTTTGGAAAAGAACAAAAGGATTTGCCAACACAGTTTTACGGCAGTAATGGTTCTGAGGAACTCTTTTATGAGGAAATAATCTACTTCATTCTTAGGATATAGAAGTTGGCCTCAGACTTACAGTTCATCCACCCGGCAGCTGGGTTATTGCCTCATAAAATACTGTGAAGATTCTATTATCACTTAATTAGAAAGCAGGGCATTTACTTCTCCTTTTTGCTTAGTTTTATTCGATGACTCCTAGGTTTATCTCTCTCTTTCAAAAAAAAATCAGTTCAATCTTGATCAGCATGCGTATAATATGACTAAAAATATGTTTGATTATTTTATGTGTTACCATGAAATCAGATTTTAAATATGCGTTACAAGCGATGACTAATCAAATTAATTCAGACATATAGCACTGGAGATCTCAAGCTTTCAGAGTATATAAAGAGAAACACAATTCTTATTAACACTGGTTACATAACACACTTGTGCTCCCTTAAAATTTGAGAATGAGCTCACGAATTGATTCCTTCTTTTTATGCAGACAGGGACCCCAGGGCCAGACAGCAAAATACCCCGGTGTCCTGGAAGTGCCTTTTGTAGGAGAGCTCACGAAGGAGGCTGTCAGGGCAGGAGGGGATCCCTGTGCCTTATCACCCTGGGAGCTCACAGCACCCTGGCAGGCGGACTTCCGCACCCTGGGTGGTGGGCTTTGAAGTACAGCCAGCAGAATCCCCAGACCCTCTTCTGCCATCACAGGTTTTTCAAGTCTGGTGGCTGCAGTTTGATGGAGTAACAGTTCATAATCTCAGCATTCTTCGAGGGGTGATTCCCTGCAGGGCTGGGCTGTATGCTACATTCACAGGATTCTGTGGAGTTTCACAAGAGGCCCCCTTGCCAGAACTTCTCTTATATTTTGAAATGTTTCAGCCACCCAAAGAAGGTAAATTATAATAAACACCCATATAACTTCCCCCAATATATTGGCAAACGTTATTATTTTCCCATATACGCTTTAGATTTAAAAATAATAATGAACGTAACAGATATGTCTGTGCTTTTCTCCCACATCCTCTTTTTCTGTTTTCTACCTACCTTGAACTCGTTATTATTCCCATGAATATTTTTAAATAATTTACTTATACACACAGCCATAGTATATGTATGAATGATTTTAGAGTATCTAATAAATGATATATTCATGTAGCCTTCTTGCTCTGAAATAAATGTTAATGCTCCCCCCACCTCAAATTCATATATTGGTGCCCAAAACCCCAATGAGGTGGGACCTTTAGGAAGTAATTAGGTTGAGATGAGGTCATGAGGGTGGGGCTCCCATGATGGGATTAGTGCCCTTATAAAAAGAGGAAGACAGAGGTCTCTCCACTTGGGGAGTACAAAAGACAGCCACCTACAGGCCAGGAACAGGACCTTCACCAGAAACGGGATCCGCCAGCACCTCCATCTTGCCAGCTTCCAGAACTGGGGAAAGAAGCCCCAGCCTGTGGTGCTGTGACAGCAGCCCCAGCAGACTGCGAGCCTCAGCAGAAGCTTGTCCTCAACACACGTTTAACACTTGGTCATACACACAGTGTATCTTAGGCTCTTTTATTTGAGCCACCACACACAATGTGCCATTATTGACTCATTCTCCCGTTGATAAAAACATTTTTCCAGTTCTTCGCTGCTACAGACTCTGAGCACATTTATCTAAATGTCTTTCACAGCTTGCGTGCGTACATTTCTCCAGGATGTATACTAGGAGAGGACTGATGTGTCCCAGAACGTCTTCAAGTAGAGCTGATATTTACCGATATCCCTCCAAGTTTTTGTCAGCAAGATCCAACTTAATCTAAATGGGTGGATGAGTTCCCTTGCTAAGTAATATTCAGCCTTAGCAAACCTTTTATTTTTATTTGCAACTTGTTGGATGTTGCATTGTATCTCACTTCAGTTTGAATTTGCTATTCCCTGCTTACTAATCAGGATAAGGATATTATTGTTTTGGGAACATAATTTCTTCTTTCTGAATTTCCTTTTCACTTCCTTTGCCTTTCTTCTTCTATCACATTATTAGCCTTGTTTGTTTGTTTTGAGATTTGTAAGAATTCTTGTTTAGTTTGGATCATAAGCTTTTGTCAGTAATGTCAGTGGAAATTATCTTCTTCTACAAGGTAGCTTGTATTTTCACTTTGTTCCATTGATCAGAAGTTTAAAATTTAATGGAAATAAGTGTATCCGTTTTTTTCTTTTCAGATTTTCCATGTAGTGAGGAAACCCTTCTCTCCCATACAGGAGGTTCACCCCCACTATCTTATTTTCAGATCTGTGTTGGTATAACTGGCCTTTTACTTCTCTGATACGTTTAGGAATAAACCCAGATTTAGTTAATCTCTCTATGGTTCCAGATATGATTGGATTCAGTCAAAAATAAATTTCAGAAGCCCTGTCACCTTTATGAAATTGAGTCTTCCTAGGCATGTGTGAGATGTCTTTATTAGTTCTATATTGATGTATTTCAATAATGTTTTTATAATTCTATAAACACTTTATGCATTTCCTTTTTTATATTATTTATAGTTATCAGATTTTCCCTCTGTTGTAAATGGTATCTTTTTTACTATTTACCATTTAAAATAAAAAATTCTAACAGGTGTTGAAATTCCATTTATATTTCATATTAATTCCCTATCAAGCAAATTTACTACACAACGTATTTTTTCTGATTTTTTGGCCTATAGATTTCATTATTATTCTATGTAAATCATCATTTATTTGTGAAAAAAATGAAACTTCGTTCTTTCTTTTTCAATCCTTGCATATATTTCCTATATTACATATGCATAATCTGTATATTCATATCTTGAGTATACATTCATATCTTACTTTATTGGTCCTTTCCCAGTTATATCACTATCTATTTTTTGCATTAAAAATTAGTGGCTTAAAGCCATTTCCATTTATTATCTCACAGTTTCTGTGGGTCTGAAACCCATAAACGCCTCACCTGAGGTGGGTGGCTCTGGCCCGTGGTCTCTCCTAAGTGTGTGACCCAGATGCAGTGCGAGCTGCAGCCAGTCTTGACTGTGCAGTAACAACATGTTAACACATCTTCCAGTTCGTTTCTTTTATTCTGTTTCTCCTGTTTTCTATGTGTTGACTGTTTCCTTTCACTGACTTTTTTAGAGTGAATAGTATTTACTTGTCTCTCTCTCTTTGGGGAATTTGGATTTGAGTTTGTCATCCCTGGCTCACAGGAAAGAGGCTTTTTTATGTTAATGCTTAGTAA
The DNA here is from genome assembly GCF_951394435.1 of Stenella coeruleoalba. Lineage (NCBI taxonomy): Eukaryota > Metazoa > Chordata > Mammalia > Artiodactyla > Delphinidae > Stenella > Stenella coeruleoalba. The sequence goes on along the minus strand of NC_137167.1, from coordinate 26,285,494 downwards.
CCGTGATGGCTAATTGTATCAAATTGATGGGGCTGAGGGATGCCCAGAGTGGTGGTGAAACAGCATTCCTGGGCATATCTGTGAGGTCGTGTCTGGAGGAGAAGAATGAGTCAAGAGGCTCACTCCCTCTTAAGTGGAAGAGTACCATCCACTCTGCCGGGGCCTGAACAGAACAAGAAGGCAGAGCGAGGCAAAGTCGCTCTCTCTCCATTGGGATGCCCGCCTTCCCCTGGGCTTTGACGTGGGAGCCTTGGTTCTCCGGCCTTCAGAATTACACCCCAAGGTCTCCTGGGTCTCTGACTTGCAGATGGCAAATCATGGGACTTCTTGGCCTTCATAATCACATGAGCCGCTTCCTACAGTGAATCTCATATGTATACTTCTGTGTATCTACTTGGTTCTATTTCTCTGGAGAACCTGACTGTTACACCACGTCTGTCTCCTAAGTGGATCCCACCTGGTCCACAGTGCTGTCGGCCTTTCCCGGAGCAGCCTGTGTCTTCCTTCTGCCCCCAGAGTGGCCAGCCAGCCTCAGCCTCCAGCCTGTCAGCTGTTTGGGATCTGGATCTGGATCCAGTTCCAGGCTGTGTCCTAAAAGGCTTCCTGGGAAACTGGCTGTGCCCTCAAAATGGTCCCACTGAGGTCAGCTCTCCGTTGAGTTGAAGCACCCACCTTTTGTATACCCCACATATGTGGTGCATGGTCTGCATTCAGTAATATGTACTACGTAGCTTAATGAACAAATAGCAGACCTCTATACACCGGGGGTCTACACTGTGATAAACTGTTTTCAAAAGCAAGTACATCAATTTATAGCAATTTAAAACATTTCCACATTTAATTTTTAAATCTCTGTACAGATATAGGTCCCAGTTTGCAATCCATTTACACTTCAGCTTTTAGTGTAAAAAACAGAAGAGGTATGATTTTAAGGAACACAAGAAAACACCCTCTTTTCTTAGTGATATGCTTTTGAAATATTGCAAATCATTTATTCAAGTTCCTTTTGTTTTAGTCCCTACTAGAAAGGATTCCTACCAAAACGATGTAATAATGTTGTAAGGAAATGAAGGAATTTGGGATCACAAAGCATCTTGGGGAATAAAGAAGCTAAGACAAAAATCCGGGGGACTGGGTTTCCAAGGAGAAGACATCAGGGCATGGAGACACCAGTTGGTGGCCGTGGCCAAAGAGCGATGCTCCCACTAGCCAGTGTCGCCTGGTAATGCATCTGACCCTCCAAACCACCTCTGAGGGCATTTGAAGTCCAGAGACCTGAAACCCATCTCTTTCCTTCCAGGTACCTCAACTGTGCTCATCCTAACGGTCCCACAAGTTTACGGTGTCAAATCAATCGAGCTTCAGGCAAATGATAGTTTTCGCTTGGAAATTTGTTCTTCATGTCATTTCGTCTTTATGATATTGGCTTTTAGGCAATAGTCAGAAAAATTGTCAACCTCACGCTTTATTTGCTTATACTCCTTTGTCCATTTAAAGCACAACAGAGCTAAAATCCGAGCCACACTTTGCTTCTGACCTACATTCATAAAATGAGTATCCACGTGTGAGCTCTCGTCATCTGAAGCAAGTGCATTTTATTTTTTTTTAAACTGTGATGACCAATATTTCTTAGAAAAAAAAAAACGGCAGTGGAAGGAAAGGGTCCCTGAATATTTAGAAACTGAAAGGAGCATGGAACCAGCAGTGCAGTATTTCTTTTGCTTATTACAATGGACTCAGCATAGAACATTATTTTCCCCAAATGCTAAAGATATATATTTCCACAGAGTTTTAAATACCTAAATCAGCTATAATATAAATTTTGCAACTGAAGCATTAAAAAAATAAATTTTCCTCTGGCTAGAAATACATTGTTCAAATCTCCTTGCACACAAACAGACATCTGATTTACTTTTTCATATACCATTCCTTTCAGACAACTATCAGTATAAAATAGTTTAAAATTATCTATCAGGATAAAATTTAACCAGTGGCTGTTTTCAAGAAGTTTTATTTTTAAGTTATACCATGGCTTACTAAGCCTTTTATACATTTGGCTTGGTATTTTTAGATTACTGCATTTATGAAAATTCCATTTTTTGTTATATTTGTCACAAACAGATGGGGCAGAAATGATTTAGCAATTCAAGCAGAGTATTTGCTAAGCAGCTAGATGTTAAGCAGGCGAAGCCTTCAGTGAGGAATGATCCTCCCTCTTTATTTGGTTGCCCCTGGTCTGTGTACAGCACATTCTAAAGCTGTTAGTGCAAAAGTGCTTCTGAATTTGGTGCCTCGGTCAAATGGAAGAAAATGCCTCATGAAATGTAGAAACATTTTTCTGCAAAGTTATGCTAATTTTCTAACTCAGCTAATTGTATTCTTTTATTCCTAAATGTACTTGGTAGCTCTTATAATGAATAGATGAGATAATTTGCATTAGTTTATCAATTTTGTCTAAAAAGATGCTTATGGAATGCTTGAGTTTATTTGCAACTGTGTTACTTCCAAATCAAAACATTTCCCTACATAAATCTCCATGTACTCACATTATAATAACATTAACTTCTGACAGGAGCAGAAGAGGGGGTTACAGATGTTGAGCAACTGGGTCTTTCTGGGTCAGTGAGGCCCATTGCATTTAAACAGAATCTGTCTCTCTCTTCCTCTCTCTCCCTCTTCAGTCATCTTGTAATCCCTGGCTTCTTTGAGCACAATTTACTTTTGAGGTAATTTACTGTCCTGATAAAATATTACTCCCTCTACTGCAAATATAAGTTGAACTCAGTTGAACAAATGCACCCCTGGTATGTGCTGAATACGTTTCTAGACATTAAAAATGCCGTGATGCAGGAGAAGCAACCATATTTATAAATATTCCTAGTATCGCAGTGTCCCCTTATCCGTGGTTCCAGTTACCCAAGGTCAATCACTGTTAGAAAATGGTAAATAGAAAATTCCAGAAGTAAGCAATTCATAAGTTTTTAATTGTGCATCGTCTGAGCCGGGACATGGATCATCCTCTGTCCAGCGTGTCCCACCCTGTCAGCCACTTAGTAGCCGCTCGATGATCAGACAGACTGTCCTGGTATCACAGCTTGTGCTCAAGTGACCCTTCTTTTACCTAATAATGGCCCCAAAGTGCAAGAGGAGTGATGCTGGGAATTCGGATATTCTCTTGCTGTGTGCAATTTATAAATTAAACTTTATCACAGGGATGTTTGGACAGGAACAGGACATAGTGTATATAGGCTTTTATACCACCCATGCTTTCAGGCATCCACTGGGGATCTTGGAACAAACGTATCCCCCGAGGATAAGTGGGGACAACTCTACGCAATCAGTGTTGATGCAGGTAAATAGCATTACTCCAGAATCTGGGCAAAGTGCTAGCAGCAGGAGGGAAGAGTTATAAATCCAGGTATGTCCTGCAACTTAATTCCTGGAATCAGTGCTTTGTTATAAATAAAATGCAAAGGCCTACGGAAGGAGTAGGTAACCATGCTATTTATTTGCCAGCCTGAGATACCTCTTCCCGTCCCAGGTATCCTTATCTGTGGGATGCGGACGGAGCTTTTTGCAGTCACACAACATTTAATTCATTAGCTATTTTGTTTAGTGTTTGTTATTAATGACTGCTTACCATTTTTAAAATATTTTCATGACAAAATCATGCCACAAAACACAATATTTACATAATAATAGTCTTGATAATATGAAAGTTTTCTTTAAAAAAATATGTATGTTTCTCCAAGTGATACTTCATTCCTCTGTGTTTCTTTACTTCAGATGTCATGAAGTGTGAAAACTTCGAACCTCTAAGCGCTCATTAGTGGTCACTTGTAAAACTACTATTATGATACTAATGTAGTGTCAAGAGTAACAAGAAGAATCTTCTCATGGTGGGGAAATTGCAGCATGGAAGAGAGGAGTGTTTTATCTCCTTCGGGCATTTTTAATCAGCATTTGCTAGGATCAGTGACCCTGTCGGAGCTCAGGCCATCGGAGGTGAAAGTGTCTCAGCTCCTCACACGTAATTGTCCCAACAGATAAAAGAAACATGGACAGTTGCGGGGAGGAGGGGAGACGGAAGGTGTCATGACATGTTTAGTTCCTACTGCCAGGCTGGAGGACAGTTGCGGGGAGGAGGGGAGACGGAAGGTGTCATGACATGTTTAGTTCCTACTGCCAGGCTGGAGGACCGGGTTCCTACTGCCAGGCTGGAGGGGAGACGGAAGGTGTCATGACATGTTTAGTTCCTACTGCCAGGCTGGAGGATTGGGGCGGGGGGCGGGGTGTTTGTCTGCATGTCAGACCTGAAGAAAGATGCCGCCATAGCCACTGGCTCTGAAGGTAGCTCTTAAAGATCAGTTGTTGGCCCCAATTACAGAACGAGTATTACAGTGGTGGCAGGATGCCCAGGTATGTGGACGTGTGCCATGTATGGCGAGTGAAGACTAGGTACCTTCATCACCCGAGTAGAACCAAGGAGACGGGCATTCAAGTTCCCGTAGCAAGGGGCTGAGGATCCAGACCCTGTCGGTTTCACTTGAGAGCCTCAAATCTTGCTAGCTGTGCTGGCCGGCCTTTGGCTAAACATAAGCAAATAGAAAGTGGAGTCTTTCGAATGAGACCCAAGAATCACAAAAGATAATCCAAGTCTTGGCCGGCTTACTGCCGACTACCTCCAAAACTTGGCTCTAGGAAGTAGTTTTATTTCTAAGTAAAATGAGTTCACATCCTGAGATTACAAATGAAATGCAATCTCTTTTATATCTGCCTATTTATATGTGTTATTTGTTTCTTTGCTTATATTTTGAGGTCCACAAAATATCTCAATTACAATTCAGGAAAGTTTATTTTTCTGCAGTAATATATTCAACTGGGGAAAATCGATTTCTGCATATGTAAAACCCGAGCTGGTCTTTCTCATAGAGATGTAAGAATTATAACATCTGTGGTGTAGACAGTTTTTCCCAGTGACATTATTAGGTATGCTACAAGTGAAGCTGGCAGCATTTTTCTGCCATTGAAGCATACCGTAATTAACTGCATAACGCTTCTTCACATCTCCTAAATTACCGTTCCGTGCGCTTCCCACGCTGCCGCTCTGGAAAACCTCGTGATTGGAATCGGTGAGAACGAGAGAGGCATTGCTCGGCCCAATTCTACCTGCCGCGGAGGCAGGAAATCACCGCTGGGCAAAATAAAGCCCTTGCAACCATCGGATGCCCCAGGCGATCTGGGAATTTCTGTTAACCCTTCACAGTTTCTCAGGCGATGAAAACTAGGCACAGTGGTCACTTTCCGAGTACTGCCCCCGTGGCTGACATGTGCAGCTCGATAGACTTTACCTGGCACCCTTATATAACTAAATGTGGCTTTTTGTGCGAAGCTCTTTGAGGCCGACTGCGCCTTGGGCTTTTAGCCGACCTCTACTACCCGGCTTTTTCAGCACAGAATGTGAAGCAGTGGCTGCTGAATCTCTCTGGATGTGCAAGCCGTTTCTTGTGACGGGTGTGTCCCTGCTCCGTGGGGGGTGCCGCCGCCGCGACGTCCCCCAGGGGCAAGGAGCTCAAAGCCCGCCGAGCTTGTGCGCCGGCGCACCCTCTGGCCACAAGGGGGCAGCCGAGGAGAGCCTGCGCCTTCCCGTGGACGGCGGCGGGAGAGCGAAGGGGCTGATGGGAAGCCGTTTCCTGGGCCCTCCCTGCCTCCTGAGGGGCCGCTGTGCAGTCCTGGAGAGGCGGGAAGCTGGCGTCCCTGTGTTCTCCGAGCCCGCCCCCGACGCCGTGTGAAGTAGCGCGCGATGGGTCTCGGAGGCTCGCAGCAGCCCGTGGAAAAGCACCATGTGCACCAGTGAGGTCAGTGAAGAGATCAAGGGGCCTTTCGCGAGTATTTATTATTGTTTCTCTTCTATACTGCTACTGCAAGACACCTTACAATTTTTCTCTTCCTTTATGGCTGGGTTTTTTTTTCTTTTTTTTTTTTTTTACCTTTTTAAAAACATTTTTTTAATTTAGAAATAATTGTAGATTCACAGGGCATTGCAGAGAAATACACAGGGCTGTGCTGCGTGCGCTTCACCCACTGTCCTTCAGTATTAACACCTAGCCTACTTGTAGAGCGGGAGCCAGGGCAGAAAACGGACCTCGCACGGAGCCCAGGAGCTTCCGTAGGGTCCGCCGGTTATGCACGTGCTCCGGTGTCTGTGTGTCAGGGGAAAAGTGTGGGAGAGGACATTGAATTCCAGAGGGAAGGTAGTCAGGCCTTCACATTCAAGGCCATGTTAGCTGTAGGTTTTTCGTTTTTCGCTTTATCAAGTTGAGAAGTCCTCTCTAATTATCTAGGGAGTTTTTGTCATGAGTCAGTGTTGCTCTTTGTCAGATACCTTTCTACCTAAGGTGCCTTAAAGTCATGTGACTTTAAGATGGTTGATACGGTGGATTACATAGATTGATTTTTAAATATGAAAGCAGCCTGCATACCTGGAACAAATCCCACACAATTCAATTTGGTAAGATTTAGTTGAGTTTATTGAGGATTATCCCAGCCAATGTTATGAGAGCTATTGGTCTGCAGTTTTTTTCTTTCTCTCTTTCGTTTTTTGAATTGTCTTTAGTTTTAGTTTCAGGGCAATGCCGGCTTCTTTTTGTTGTTGTTGTTTGTTGTGGATTTATTTGGCTGCGCCGGGTGTTAGTTGCGGCAGGCGGGCTCTAGCTCCCTGACCAGGGATCGAACCCAGGCCCCCTGCGCTGGGAGCGCGCAGTCCTAGCCACCGGACCGCCAGGGAAGGAAGTCCCCGTGCTGGCTGCTTAAGATGAGTTGAGAGTTATCCATCCATCCCTCTACCATTCTAGAAGAAATTATGTAAAATTACTGTTAATTCTTGTTGGCTGAGTGTTTGTTAATATTCTCCAGGGAAATCGTCTGAGTTTGGACATTTCTACCAGGCTTTGTGCCTTCCTGGTCAGCTACACATAACTACTTACTCAGGTGTAGCTTTGAATACAAGTGTCGTAGAATGCTGGGACTTGTTTACAGAAAAACATCCTTAAGAATATTTTTTTAAAAAGGTTGACATGTGGATTTGGGTTTGATCCCACATAATTAACATTTACGGAAAGCGTGTGACATTCTGGTAAGAGAAAGTGAAACTGTTAGATTGTTAGACTCCAGTGAACAAAAGTTTGCACAATAAGGGTGTCTATTAACAGATGTGAATGGAGAAATAAAACCCATGAAACCTTACATTTTCAAACAATCGTGAATTTGGCAATAGTGTAAAAAATGCAACATAATATTAGAACTACTGTAAAGTGGTACTAACGACAGAAATTAGTGTCGTTAAGAAAGATTAATGAAGAGCTACTTACTATTCTTCCTTCTGTGGAAATGTTTTTATTTTATCATTTTAATAGTAAGCATATCACTTAAATGGATAATAACTATGTTTTATCTATAAGGGCTTGATTCCTAAATTATGAACTTTTGAAATGCAGGAAAATGATTTATTTAGTCTAAGAAGTGCATTCTAATTAGAAATATATAATTTTATAGAGATAATATATATGTTATTTTTATAATTTATATTATTATATAGTATATATTTCTATATTATGTAAATAGGCATTTATATATTGCATATAACTTATATATAATTTAAATATATTCTATATATTATTATATAGGTATGTAAAAAGCATATAATCTATATATTACATAGTATAATTATTTATGTATAAATTGTCTTTATTGAATATATGTCATCTTCACTATATAAGCAAATGCACAAAGTCTTCTAAACCTTCTTCCCATCCGACTAATTCTGATGAGATACAGCTGAGCATGAGACTGGACAGTTCACAGAAAAGCATCAGTGACAGTAGGATTCACAAGAGGCTACTATTTTGGAGCTCTGAACAGCTTTTCATATTATGTTCCCTTATTTGTTGTTGGAAGGGGTTGAGCAAAATGCACAGAAGGGTTGCTGAGGGCGTTTTTACCCACATATGTGAGTTATGCCTATTAATTATAATTAATAGTGACCGTCGTGCAAGAAGTCTATGGGAGATTTAAACTCTATTTACCAAAACTTAGAACTGTAGAGTCATTTTCTCTCATCCCTTTCTGCATTTATATGTATTCCACGACCACTGTTTTTCTTACTTCAAATTTTATTTTTTTTCTCTACATTTTTATATTAACAGTATTTGCAAGAACAGAGGCGCTCCTGTCCTCTTGCCCAGTTGGCCTTTCTCTGTGTCCCACCCACACCCTCACAAGACTTTCATGATGTTTTCATGCCAAGCTCCATTTCAGAAAATGTTGACCTCGTGGGATGAGATATTTATTAGGGGACAACAAACGTAAAACCAGTTTGAAAAGTATCGATGATCTGTGCTATGATTATATACAAAATCTAGTGTAATATGTGATTAACCAAAAAATGCAGTGTTAAAGATAGACATCCTTATTTAATTAAATGAGTTATTATTAAATAGTGTATACTGTAAGCAACTCTCTTGGGGCAGTTCCAAGGTAATAAACTTATTACCCATATTCAATATTGTAGCACTCATATTCAGAGGAATTTCATATTACACATCTTTTAAAATATTCATATATATCTACATATCTAGGTTTTCCTTTAACCAAATATTGATTTTTTAAAATGAGACAGGTTATCTACGTGCTTATTTGACCGCTTCTGATTCTGGGTAAAAGCTCTATCAGCCTCGACTTTAATGCTTACACTCTGTCCCTCTTTTTTGGAGGCCCATTCTCTCGGCTCCCCTGGTTTTTCTTGCCTTTGTGATGTGTCTGTCAGGAGACCTGTCCTTAGCATCCAGGCACAGGAAAAAAGAAAGAATAAGAAGGAAAACCAGCCAGACCAGAGCTCACCTACCTCCCTGTGGGTCACCTCAGAAATGCCCCAGGAGCGTTGCTTATAGTATGCACCATTTAATAATCATTGATTTAATTAAATAAGAAGTCTATCATTAACATTGCATTTTTGGTTAATAGCATATTACACTAGATTTTTTTATATAATCAGAGCACATAGTATATTTTTATATAATCATTCCCACATATTCTACTTGCATTTTTTCATGTTGGTTTTGTTTTTGTTTTTAACTTTTCAGAGTCTAAAGGTAGCGGTATTTTGTATTTTGTCCACTTTTTAGCTGGACTCACCCAGAGAGAGGCTGCAATGAGCTGTTGGTGCCCTGACTTTGAAGACAACTTCTCAGCTCAGTTCCCAGCAGGCATTTCTGCTGATAAAAATATCAAAACAGACATGTGCAAGCAAGTGTTCAGACCCTTAATTCTTACCACTCGTTCAGGTATTCCTGCCAAACCCTCCCAGCTGATCTTGCTTTCATTATTTTTTGCACAGACATCATTCAGTTCATCACCAACATTAGACAGGATCTTTTAAAATGCATCCCATCCATATAGATATCAAACTAAATGAAGTAGCTATTATTTTTACCTCATCTAATGCCTGCAAATGATTCTGCACAAGCCCCAAGGGCATCCTCTTATCTGCTGCCCCCAGGCCCACCACAGGCCTTCCGCCTCCCCCCACTTCTGCCCGCTGTGCTCTCTTCCTGGGGTCTCTGCCCAAATGTCACATGATCTGGAATGTGGTCAATGGCCAACCTAAGAAATACTCATATTTGCTCTTGTCATCTGTAACTACACGTCACCTTGCACATATGCTTATTTATCATCCACGTTGCTACTGGAATATTTGCTCTCTAAGGACCGGGCACTGTTCTCTTTATTGCTCCACCTGTCTGTGGAAAACAGGCCAGAACTGTGCTTGTACGTGAGCGGCGCAAGGATGGTGCTCAATATGTGTTAGTTAAGGATGAATGAAGAAGGAAGGAGTATCCGTGCGGCTTAGTTAGTAATTACAGTAATGCAGAAAGCATCTGTATACACAACTGACAAATATCTGTGTTCAGCACTTTGAGATTCCACTGCAAGTCACTGAACATGAACACGTCGGACACGGACAGGAATTTTATTTTTAATTAGATTTTAATCCCTCCTTCACCCCACGGACACCTCCTTCCTTAACATTTATGCTGAAATCTTATCTGCTATATTCTCAGAAAACCAGACTGTGAAACACTGTGGCCTTTCCAGCCAACATGCCATCCAAGACACACACACACACACACACACACACACACACACACACACACACACACACACACACACACACACACACGGCTGACCGACCATCTCTGAGCCCTGCGGCGGGGTAGAAGGCACTTCTGACACAGGGGTCCCAGTGCAAAGACCATCTCAGGTTTCCCCCCATCTCTTTGGGTTTAACCAGACTGTCTCCTTCTCTGCCTGTTACTCTTTCAGTAAACTCTTAGTAAACCCCCCATTAGGTGTTCTTATATAACAGGTTTTTAATGACTACGTGTAGTTGTAGTGAGTGTAATACTTAATATAATTCTATACTCATGGACAAAAACATGTCTGTCACATACTTATGCGTTCCATATAAACTCATAGATTGTGTTTGTACCCATATCCCAGGAATTTGATATGATTCAAACGTGATGCAATTATTCATGCATGTTTTTATAGTGCAGTTTTTATTTTAATTGACAATCCTTTCTAATATCCTAGTTTCAGGATAGAATTCTAATTGGGTTAAACTTCAAAGTGCAGATGATATAGTTAATTACACTAAGGTTCAATTAAAATCCTTATTCGCTCTAGCCTACCGACAGTACGCCTGATCGCAATAATTTCACATTGGAGTCGCTTGCTGGTAGTTAGGACCTACCTGTTTAAACTGATGTGTTTGTTTCAGTAAATTAGGAAAAAGCAATTTGGGATGGGAGGGAATCTCGTCCAGGCTGCCCCTTGAATCTGGCTGGCAGTATTTGGCCCACAAGTCTCCTATTAGATTGGGAAGCCCTTCAGCACCTGTTGCCTTGCAGTTGGGGAGACGCTTGTGCTGCTGCCTGCAATCACAGGACTAGTTAGAGAAGGACACCAGAGGCACCCACCACGCACCCACTTCACAGCCTGAACTTCAGGCTGCCACCACCTACAAGGCCCGGAAGATTTAATACAAAGAGTCAGAGGGAACATAAGGTGTTGGCAGGACTTCATCTGTGCCTTTGTCACTCTGGAAGCAGAAAAGATACAAATAATCAGACCATGGATTTTATCAGCACATCAAATCCATGCGATCGGTCCATATTCAGACCCCAGGGAAGGAAGAGTGTCAGTTGTGTGTGGCTGAGTCCACCCTGAAGTCTGTTCATCTCATACAAATTCCTCTTAGAACCACTTCTTTAGCTCCATTTTAAAAGAAATCGTGATGAGTGAGTCTCCACTGAACAGCAAGCCCTTTTACGTACTCGAAAATAGTCATTAAACTGTTTCTCCTTCTTCCCTTTGTCAAGGTGACCACACAGGTCCCTTTATCAGCTAGTAAGCCAGTGTACCTTCAGATCTAAAAGTCGTCTTTACCCCCAATCTTTCAGAGGTTTCCAATAATGCTATTATTTAGTTTCTGAGAAGAACACAACGGAATGTATGTATTGCCTTTTCTCTAAAAAAGTAAAACTTTCCAAAGAGGTGTTTACTCTCATTTTCATTTTTTTTTCTGTAGTGAGAGAGATGTTATACTCTGAAAAACTCAATGGTGATTATATGTCCAAACTCGAAAGTTAATAAACGTCGAGGAAAAAGAACAAGAATGCATTCTCATTAGGAAAAGGGTAGGGCCTGACGGATGCACACTTAATCTTTCAAAACATCCATGACTGTATTTATCATAGAAGGAGAAAATGGGCTTTATAACAATCACACAGAAGATTAGATTACTGATGACATCGTTAGCAATCCACAGGCAGTGGAAGTGTGGTCCGTGAGCGTATTCTCCGTGAGGGAGAGTAAGTAAAAGGGGGAAGAGACCGTGATGTAGGTTTACTTGAACAATATGTAGACTGAATCGTATCCTGGAATGAAGCATTAATCTCAGTGTAGCCCATATATAAAAGATACGATTTATGGAATAAAGGAGAGGACTTCAGTTTTTGGCAACAGGCCATATTACATCCTCTGCATTACCCCAACTGAAACAAAGAACTCACTGGATAATACTGATTGATGGAATGATTGCTTTAGAAGTGTTGCTAAAACAGCATAACACTAAGGCAAATAGAGGGCCTCAAATCTAGTGAAAGCAGGGACGAGGGCCCGGGTAAGCTTCCACACGAGGGGTCTTGGAATCCTGAGGTTGTGGGGCAGCAGGCAATCTCTCGACCGCAAATCGAGTGTTTCTTTTGGTGGAAAGACAGTTGGCTGTGAAGTCCTGGGTTAAAATCCTGTCTTTGATTTTGGACAGATCACTTTGCCTTGCTAACTTTAAAATAACTCATAGTTAAAGCTGGGATAGTGAGTGATATCTACCCTGAATAGCTGGAGGAAGAAGAGGGATACAATTATCTCTTGTTTATCCCGTCCTCCAAAGGGAGAGAAGAAATGTCCAATCAGTTACTAGATCCATGTCCTTCCCCTTTGTCACTTAGTAGCTGCTCAGTTACCAGATGGACTGTCGCCCATGGGACAGTGCTTGTGCTCAAGTGACCCTAATTTTACTGAATAATGGCCCCAGAGCACAAGAAGAGTGATGCTGGCAATTCCAGTACGCCAAAGAGAAGCCCTGCAGTGCTTCCTTTAAGTGAAAAGGTGAAAGTTCTCGACTTAATAAGGAAAGAAAAAAATTGTATTCTGAAACTGCTAAGATCTACAGTGAGAACAAATTGTCCATCTGTGAAATGAGGAAGAAGGAAAAAGAAACTCCTGCTAGCTTTGCTGTCACACCTCAAACTGCAAGAGTTACAGCCACAGTGCGTGACAAGGGCTTAGTTAAGGTGGAGAATGCATTAAATTTGTACAATAAGCTGTTTTCAGAGAGAGGCAACACTCACGTAACTTTCATTACAATATATTGTTATAATTGTTCTATTTAACTATTATTATTAATCTCTCAGTGTGCCTAGCTTATACAGTAAGCTTTATCATGGATATGTGTGTGTAGAAAACAGCACGGATATACTAGAGTTCAGTCTTACCTGTGGTTTCTGGCATCTACTGGGGGTCTTGGAATGTATTGCCCGTGGATAAGGGGAGGCGACTGTAGCACCTTTTTTGCCTGTTGGTTTAGTGCACTTGAGGCAGGTGGTAATCTTAGCGTAAAGTGCGATGGAAACCATCATTGTGCCTCCTTGTGCATGTATTTCTCCTTTGAAAACCAAGACTTCCAAATAAACAGAACCAAAAATTGTGGGTGTCTGAAAGACAAAATATGAAAATAGAGTCTTAGGTTTCATAGTAGGAGAAGCCACTCTCATTTTTGCTTCCTGATAATGACCTTCATATTTTGGCTGAGGGAGAAAGTGATGGTTTCTGGTTCAGAGTATATGCCAAAGCCCATAGAACTGTATATCAGCTCTCCCATGTGTTATTAGTCAGCTGGTCCCACAACTGAATCTCCACAACCTCGCCCTCTTTCTGTAAAGCCAGCCGCTCCTGGGTTATAAACACTGGAAAACAAACAAATTCCATGGGTGTAAGATCACTGTCCAACTCCTCTGTCTCCAAGATGAGCTCCAGGGTAGGGAGTATTGTGTGTGTATTACCATGACGTGAAAAGGGCATTCTGTAAGGGAGCAGCATTGCAAACAGAAAATCGTAGCTATATCTAGAAAAGCTGTCTATTCTGGTGATGAAAAAGTGTTATGCCTCCTTCACAAAATACATCCAGTGGGATCAGCCTGCCACCAGGTGGATAGGTGATCTCCCCAAGCCATGATGCCATAGCATTGGCCTCTGCTGTTGGCCACGTCTCTATTCCTGTTGACCTGCTCAGTCTTGCTGGGGAGTCTGTGCTGTTGAACCAGTGTAGACTCCACTTCTCCACAGGTACGAGCAGTTTGCACCTGAACACCATGAGCAAACACTGTTGTGGCTGGGGAAACAGAGAACTGACCTCAGTGGAATGGGCAGGATGAGCCCCCTGATTACTTAATATCTCATTGAAGTTGGTGTCCTTCTTGAGCATTTAAATGGCATAATACATCCCATATGCCTCTTGGCCATATTTTTTCCCACCAGTTCTCCAATTTTGTCTTCCTAAGTCATTGACTATTTGACTGAACCATAATTCAAACACGATTCCTACCTCTGGGCATCTCTGTATCTGGAAAAAGGGGAAAACAAGATTGATTGATTGATTGTTTAATGATAAGCATGTATTGCTTATATGTCTTTTATTTATTGTTTTTTTATTGGAGTATAGTTGTTGTATTAGTTTCTGCTGTACAGTGAATCAGTTATATGTATACATATATCCCCTCCCTCTTGGACCTCCCTCCCCCCACCCATCCCACCCATCTAGGTCATCACAGAGCACCGAGCTGAGCTCCCTGTGCTATACAGCAGGTTCCCACTAGCTATCTCTTTTGCACATGGTAGTGTATATATGACAATCCTAATCTCCCAGTTCGTCCCACCCTCCCTTCCCCCGTGTCCACATATCCGTTCTCTACGTCTGCGTCTCTATTCCTGCCCTGCAAATAGTTTCATCTGTACCATTTTTCTAGATTCAACACATATGCATAATATATGATATTTGTTTTTCTCTTTTTGACTTATTTCACTCTGTATGACAGACTCTAGGTCTGTCCACCTCACTACAAATGACCCAATTTTGTTCCTTTTTATGGCTGAGTAATATTCCATTTTATATATGCACCACATCTTCTTTATCCATTCGTCTGTCGATGGGCATTTAGGTTGCTTCCGTGACCTGGCTATTGTACATAGTGCTGCAATGAGCATTGGGGTGCATGTGTCTTTTTGAATTATGGTTTACTCTGGGTATATGCCCAGTAGTGGGATTGTTGGGTCATATGGTAGTTCTATTTTAGTTTTTTAAGGAACCTCCGTACTGTTCTCCATAGTGGCTGTATCAATTTACATTCCCACTGACAGTGCAAGAGGGTTCCCTTTTCTCCACACCCTCTCCAGCATTTGTTTGTAGATTTTGTGATGATGGCCACTCTGACTGGTGTGAGGTGATACCTCATTGTAGTTTTGATTTGCATTTCTCTAAGAATTGGTGATGTTGAGCATCTTTTCTTGTGCCTCTTGGCCATCTGTACGTCTTCTTTGGAGAAATGTCTATTTAGGTCTTTGACCCATTTTTTGATTGGGTTGTTTGTTTTTTTGATATTGATTTGCATGAGCTGTTTGTATATTTTGGAGATTAGTCCTTTGTCAGTTGCTTTGTTTGCAAATATTTTCTCCCCTTCTGAGGGTTGTCTTTTCATCTTGTTTATGGTTTCCTTTGCTGTGCAAAAGCTTTTAGGTTTCATTAGGTCCCATTTGTTTATTTTTGTTTTTATTTTCAAAATTTTGTGTAATAGGTACATTTCTACTCACCACACCCCTTCTTCTTGTTAGTGGAATGCTAGTCTTAGAGCGTTCCGTTCCTTGCTGGTGGCTGCTACCAGGACAGTGTGAATAATCATCAGTAAAACAAGCCTGAATATTTCCCCCCACACACAATCAACTGCTCACAGCAAAGTACTCATAAATCATTGGTGCCCGGTGAGAAAAAACAGCAATGTAACAGAAATCAATGCCATGAGACTCTGAGCCACCTGTTAATTCAACTTATTTAGGACTTTAAGAACTTGCTCAAGCGTAACGTGTATATATGTGTGTGTATATATATATAATATCTCAGCTATCGGGGTATCTCTCAGCAGTCAGGTTGACACATACAAGTAACCCTCACACACGGAACGGAGACATGGGCAGTGAACCAGAGCACGGATGGGCAGCTCGCTTCATGATTACTACTACCTGACTAATGATGGTTAGCCTGAGAATTGGGCGTTTTATTTTTCGTGTCTTTTTTTAAATTTCGTGTTGATGAGGTTTCTTTAATCTCATCCTTGATAATTTTTTAAGTCCATTTAAAACCTTGAAAGATGGGCCTGTGTTCACCATTGAAATTGCCCATGCTACTTTTTATTTTTAGCATCTGTTTCTCATTCACTTTTTTAAAATTTATTTATTTATTTTTGGCTGTGCTGGGTCCTCGCTTCTGCGCGAGGGCTCTCTCTAGTTGTGGCGAGCGGGGGCCCCTCTTCATCGCGGTGCGCGGGCCTCTCACTGTCGTGGCCTCCCTTGTTGCAGAGCGCAGGCTCCAGACGTGCAGGCTCAGTAGTTGTGGCTCACGGGCCCAGCTGCTCCACGGCATGTGGGATCCTCCCAGACCAGGGCTCGAACCCGTGTCCCCTGCATTGGCAGGCAGACTCCCAACCACTGCGCCACCAGGGAAGCCCTCTCATTCATTTCTGATGTGAGTTTTAGTCACAGCATTTCACAGTTTTTTAATGGCATTATTTTAACAATATGGGACATATTGTCATGCATTAGTGTTCCTTTCCTCCGTTTTGAAAATGCAGAGAAATAAACAGAAACTAGGCATTTACAAATTTTTCATTCCGTTTATCCACCCATCCATTCGACAAACAGCTATCATGTCATGCCCTGCAGATACTAAGATAAATAAAACATAATTACTGCACTCAGGCAGCCGGAATATCTACTCCAGAGGGAAAAACAATGCTGACGACATCAGTAATACGAGCTCCTGACCCGTACGTAGAAGTACACAGGTGCTCGATTCTGCACAAGCAGCAGCTGATTTTATTCCTTCGTGCCCACGAATTTTTGTGCTCTGGAGTAAAAACAGATAGCGATCTCTAGGGTCACTTCTAAATATTAACCTCCAAATTAACTGTGCCTCTTTGAATCCTGTGCCCCAGCCACGCCCCTTTAATATCTCATTTACAAGATGTAATTACACCCAGATTCATGACAACACTGGGGTGTCTTACACTAGCCATCCTGGTGTTCGGCTGAACCCGTATGTTTTGATGCAATTCAACAACATTCAAAGGAGACTTGTGAGCCCCTATTATATTCCAACCACTGGAAGATTCCAAAGATAGTAAAACGCTATCTATTCCGGACATTTGCATTTGTTTACGTGCAGCAGTGATAACACTGCACGATGGGAACCATGGAGCAGAAAGACCAGCTTGAGAGATCCCGGGGTCAGGACACCTGAAACTCAGCCCCAGCTATGCTTTTCAAGTACGTGAAGAAATATGGCAGATGTCTTTTGAGGGGCCTGGCATATAGCAAGTGCTCGATTAATGGTAGCTCACATTATATCATATTATATCGTGACCGCAGTTAGAATTCTTATAGCAAATTCATGCATCACACAGAAGCACAGCACAGTGATGTACAGTATATTTGCAGTAAAATATAACCAGGTGACATGAGCATTAGGCCTTTTGGTGCAGTCTACAGGTCCTTTGTTCGGTCTCTGGCACTCACGCTGGAGACTTCCTGTTGGTCCAGACCCAAGCTCACTGGCCGCCTCCTCTGTCCCTCGCTCCTTCTAAGGAGCCCGCCCACTGAACTTTTTTATTTTTTGGTTGTTGATTTTTTTAGTTCTAAACTTTTCCTTTGGTTCTTTTTTCATATCTGAGATGTTTTATTTTTTCATTTGTTTCCAGTTTGTTTGTGTCACCCACTGAAGCATTCTGAGGGCTGCTGCCTTAAAGTATCATGTGATGCTAACTCTGGTCACCTCACTGTTGACACATCTGACTCTTGATTGATTGTCCTATTCATTCAGTTTGAGACTTTCTCTTTCTTGTATGACATGTGACTTTCACTTGAAATGTGGACATTTTTGTGTTGTTTTATGCGAGTTGGGATCCTATTGAAACCTTCTGCTTCAGCTGGCTTTCTCCAACGCCATCTAGCTGGAGACTAGGAGGGCGCCGCCTCATGACTGACCAGTGGGGATAGAAGTCTGGCTTCCCCCCCAGCCTGCCTTTACACCAATGCGTGGGGTCCTCCTTCCTGCAGGTAGCAGGGGCACTCTGGCTGGCAGGTGTGCCTCAGAACTGTACCCGTGTGCCCTACGGGGACCCACAAGGGTTTGGGGTGCCTCAAGAGAGTGGAAATTCGAGGGTGGCTTGGCTTCTTCTGCTCTGGGTGGTAGCAGGGCACCATTTTTCCTGTGGTGTTTGACTGGAGTATAGAAGTTACGATCTAAAAGCTTTTTGTCCAGCTGGGCTTTCGCATTTCTAAGGCCAGAGAGAACAGCTTTATGTTGGGGTTTCTTTTCTTCATTCCCATCGGTATTTCTCCACGTCCAACTCAGGATTAAATAAGGCAAAAGAAGGCCCAGGAAACTTACCACCATGTCATTCCTTGGGTCCTAAGGCCCCAGACCAGTGTGCCTTTTCTTCTTTCTACCCTGCAGAGTCTTCTGATATTTGCTTCTTATTTCAAATCCATGGCTGTGCTTAGAGGGAGAAATAGGAAAAGGTGTTTCTACTAAACGCCCCTCCAAGTAGAAGTCAAGTGAGAGAAATTTAAAGCAAGAAAAATTAAAATCAACTTCATGTCGTAGCATTGGTGTTTGCATCGCCATCCGACAGTTTTAAATTGCTAATCAGATTCACATAACTCAACCCAGAATTAATTAGCAAGTGCCTAGGGAATGCAAACTAATGTAAATATTAGCTTTGATAAAAAGTAATTAGTAGGGCAGAGTTAGCAGCACAACAAAATGGATTTATTTCAAATTCAAATAGTGATGCTTTAAGGATTATCAACTCTTTGGGATTAGATGAATAATCAAAAACTGAAAATTCCCTCTAACATTCACAAATGCCGTTATTTTTCAAGACTCACCTTATTAGATATGGTTAAAGGGGGAAATTAAGGTAAAGCTAGTGTCCTAAAAAGGTAACAAATTCTAATAAACAAATAAAAATGTTTGATCTAGAGAGGGAGCCAAACTCTGAGGCTAGAGTGGGCCTGGGATGGTGGGCTGTGCAGAAAGGACCTGGTGGAGGGAAGTGTTTTCAGGCCAGGGTGGAAACAGCTTCCCTCCCAGTCCTTCTCTGCAAACAAGTGGTGGAGCCTGCATAGCGTATTGTGTTGATAGACTATACCAGGAGAATTTCGGGACTCAGTAAGAAATCAAAGTCTCCCCTGCTAGCTGGCCTTCCAAGGAAGTGAGAAGGAAAGGGAGGAAAACACAACAAACCGTTTTCTATTCCAGTAAAAAGAAAGTACAGGAAAGGGAATGAACACAATATTCACTGGAAACGTAAAGAATCTGCCCAAATTATGAGTCATCCATATTCAAAAACTCCTTTTAGTGTGAGGTAAAGTTTTATTGCCTTTATTTCATTATGATCTGGATTTTTTTGGCAAATTATATAGTTCCAGTGTGGAAGCCATATTTTATAATCTGGGGTTATGTATAAACGTTGTAATTGTAGTTTCCTCCCGTGCTTTCACAAGACTCTCCTGGATACCAAATCTCGTGGTCCTGGATTTGTCTGATGTCCTTTTTTTTTTTTTTGCGGTACGCGGGCCTCTCACTGTTGTGGCCTCTCTAGTTGCGGAGCACAGGCTCCGGACGCGCAGGCCCAGCGGCCATGGCTCACGGGCCCAGCCGCTCTGCAGCATGTGGGATCTTCCCGGACCGGGGCACGAACCCGCGTCCCCTGCATCGGCAGGCAGACTCTCAACCACTGCGCCACCAGGGAAGCCCTGTCTGATGCCCTTTTGACAGTCCAGAGTGCTTAAGCCAGGACTGCGCTTGGTTGCCTTTGCTTAACAGTTGTGTTCCAATGAAATAAAACTCGTGACTTGGCCATCCTCAAAACCACAAATGAAATTAACATTTTTAATAGCTGCAGTTTACCTTTCAAATTCTGCCAAGAAGATGAAAAAGAAAATTGGTGAAATTTTATTTTGATAGATAACATAGAAGGCATTTGGTAAAATCCTGTAACTGATTCATAGATTGCCAATGAAATGTCTCAGACAAACATATTTGTTCTCAAAATATGACAAACACTGCCCACTTCCGGGTGTATATAGGCAGACTACCGGTCTGTACCTAAAGCTTGTCGCTTCTTTCCATTCAAGACCATCAGTCATGCTTGGCCTCTGTGGAGCAGTTTAGAGCGTGTCTTAGAACTATTCAATTTTATAACTAGAAAGGAATTAAATAATTCTGTACAAACCTGTTTTTTAAAGAGGATAAAGTCTGAGGACAGAGCCCAAGAACTTGCCCTTTCTGGAACAGCAGGTGGAAGAACCATAACTGTGACCTGGACTCTCCGAGTCCCAGAAGCTGTGACCTGTAACGAAGATGCAGCCCTGACCTCATCCCCACCTGCCAGGGCCACAGCCACTGGGAGGTCCTGCATTTAAACCTGCCTTTTTCACTAGCTGACCGTGGAACCTTGGTCCAGTCATGTAACTTTCCGAGGACTCACATTCTTTCTCTCTTCTGAGAGAGAAATGGATGACATAACTTCTAATGTTCCCTCCAATGTGAAAATTTTATAACTCGATAAGCAATTCTACACTCAAATATTGTACTGTCTAAACTAAATAGCTAAATGCAAATAAATACAATAACTCCTCACATGCAGTGAATACTCAGTCTTGTCTGTTACATAGTTCAGCTTGTGTCCTGCTGAAAGTGTGGGGACCGAGTGTGTCCTGCCTGGTGTTAAAATAAACAGAAGAAGGTAACTTTCCTGGTGTATATAGTGTGGTTATTGAAGATTCCCATTTTAGCAAGTTCAGAAGATTTTACCCTTGCTTTTCTACCCATCACTGCAGAGGTAAGACTTTATAAGCCACATGGTAAAAGCGGAAACAGCTGCATTACACTCTGGGGAGTGGCCATACAGGAAGCAGCGTTTGCCTACCCATCCCTGGTCAGGGAACTAAGATCCCACATGCTGCCTGATGCGGCCAAAAATAAAATAAAACACTGCCATTAAAAAAAAAAAGAACAATCTCCCTTGTCTTCTCCATCTTACTGAGCTGTGAGGTTGTACACCACTGGGCCTTGGAATTTAGGGAATTAAAGCTCTGAATGGCGGGGTGTACTATCCCAACAGAGTAGGGGTAGGAGTGGGTGCTGAGGGACGGGTTGCTGTGTCCACCTCCATCGTTTCTCCTCTGGTTCTGGGTACAGAGAGGACGACTCTCCCTGCAGGACCTAGAGTTGGGCTTGACCACGTGGTGAGTCTGGACTGATCGTGTGTGCACAGAAGTCACTACCAAGCTATAATTGCTGCTGTTGGATCCTCTCGCCCTTTTGGGGGAACCCGAATTACAATGTGTTTCTGATGGTGCAGGTAAAAACTGCCGGAGCCCAGATCAGAGGGGCTGCTGGCCACGTCGTGAAAGTCAGGTCTCGGTAGACCACCTGGCACCGCGTTGAGTTCAGACATCTGAGGACCAAACCGTGGGGGTGTGACGTCGGTGAGGTTCGGGGCCCACTTCTTCTCCAAGGTACCCTTGCTGTCCTCACTGGTTCACTCGTCACCCACACTTGTCTCCTGTTCCAGTCCTGAGACAGCCACTCAAAAGCCTGCTCTCTCTGGATTCCCGAAAACGTGCCCAGAAAGTCCTGGATGTGCCAAGGATCTGAGCTCCATGTACAGCTCCGTGCTCTGCACCACAGAGCAGTTCCCACCAAGCCGCCATCCTGACTCTGGGAGAAGTTGCTCTTTCTTTAGTTTTGGGCCCTGCTTTCCAAATCTGTGTGAACTCTGTAAAAACACTTCAGACATTTCCTCCAACTTCAACTCGATCATCTGATCCTGAAGAGGGAAAATCAACATCAACCAGTTAGAATACAAAATCAAATGAATATGAAGCTAACTGCAGGGTGTTTGAAACTCAGGTTTGCATTTACAGACCCAGACTGTGCAGGACCAATGCCTTCATACCTTTGTCTAAGGGATATGTGACCGTGGAATCAAAGAGGCAAGCAAGACAAGGTTTCGTACTTCAGTCTCGAGACACATCAGCAGAATTCCCTGACAGGCAGAAGCTTTCTGAATACCGAGGAGCCTTTTATCATCGTGCCAGACGCTTCTCTGGCTTCCACGTTTCAGGGCCGCTCTGGATAATTTAGAATGCCATTTATAGAATTGCATAGAAGTTTTGCTAGGGCATATCAGCTGAAAATAAACAAAAGAAAAACTGCTGGTATGTGAAGTGCACTTAAAGTATAAAAATCTCAAATACAAAATGGTAATGTTCAAACTGATTTGGAAATGCACATTTTACTAAAGGATTTCTTCAGGCATGCTGGGCATAGGCCTGAGATTTTTTTTATTCCAAGTTTGAGAATCTTTGCTTTAAACTTTCCTATACATCAGAATCAACACAAAACTTTCCCTCAAGTTAAGCGTGAATTAGCAAGAAGAGACCTTTTGGGCAACGTGGAAGTTTTTCCAGCTGAGAGAGGCAGATGTGAAAGGCGAAGAAGTTTTCCTTTGATTTCTTTCATGTTTCTTTTGCCTTTCCACCATCATTCGTTCACATTGGGGTTCCTCTTTTACATATGCTATGTAGTGAAAAATAAGGATCGGTAGTAAGAACTCTTTGTTTGAGCTGTAAATGCTGGAATGTTATGGACTGAGGTTTATTTCACAGACTGTATTTTGGAAGTTCTAGGTTGTGCAAATTAAATTAGAATGCATGTCAATGTCTCCCTTATCATAACTGTTGTTCATGATTTATTATCGTGTTCATATTGGTTTGCATCTTTTGTTTCCTGTTTGTATTCTGCTCCATTTATTTCATACTTTCAGTGATCAATTTTACAGAATATACTATTTGACAGCAGATCTTCAAGCTAATCTAAATTGTATTATATAATATGCATGAAATGCTATTTAATTGGGATTGTTTTAAACAGGTGTCTCTACGTCAATATGCACATATTAAAAGTAAAAAAAAAGTATGAAAATATAAATGTAGACTATCCTATAAAATGGGGCTGTGAGTGACGTAAATGTATCTCTTTATTTTTTATATTACCCAATTTTCCTAAAAAGTTCAATGCAAATAAGAATGTTTATACTCTGAATTATTTTTCCATATGTGTGTAATGTGTATAGACACAGGCTATAATCCTCTGCTCCCAAACAATAATTTCTTGAAGGCTGACCAGTGTTCAGCTCAGGATCCCTCAGTTCTTTGGAATGGACGTGACGGCCCTACAATGGCCAGTAACCCTCGCAGCCACCGGCCAGACCGTCAGTGTAACAGGTGGTCTCCTCCACGCGGTGGCCGCACGGCTAGACCCCTCCTCTGTCCTCACCTACATCAGAGCGGATAGGAAACATGGTGCGTCTTTATCTCCGCTCCTCTGGTCATTTTTTCTCACCACAATTAAAATTTTCTCTAAATTACTGGCTTTAACCAGTTAGCTTATGATAGGCCTTAGGTATGTGATTTATTTTATATGCTGGTGCTTGGAGGTTGTTGATCTTCTTGAGTTTGTATATTTTACAGAATTTATCAAATCTGAAAAAAAAAAAGGCCATTATTTCTTCAGATACTTTCCCATTCTTTCCTCTCCTCCTTCAGGGACACCAGTAACATATCTGTTCAGTCATTGGTATTTATTCCACAGCTCTCTGATGAGCTAATTATTTTGTTTTATTCTCTTTCTGTATATTTTTTCAGATAATTTTATTGCTGTGTCTTGACTTTTTCACAGTGCCTAATACGGCAGTAATCTCATCCAAAGTTTGTTTTGTTTTGGTTTTTTACAGCCTTATGGAGACAGATTTCATGTACACAAAACATTTGCCCATTAAAAGAGTACAGGTCAGTGGTACCCTCAAAAGAAGCTAATTTTAGACTATTTTCATATCCTCAGGAGCAAACATAATACCCATCAGCAGTAATTCCCATTTCCTTTCCTCTGCCCCCCTTCTCCCAACCCCAGGCAAACACTAAGACGCAGGGTGTCCACGTGGATATGTCTGTGCTGGCTATTGCACATAAGCGCGGTAATAGAACACCTGGTATCTGGGGACCAGCTTCTTTCGCGTGGCATGATGTCTGCAAAGTTTATCCATGCTGTAGCATGGAGCCCTGCTTCATCCGTTTTTACTGCTGAGTCATATTTCATTGTATGGATGGGGACATTCTGTTTATTCATCACGTGATGGTAGATGAGCATTTACGTTGCTTTCACCTCTTGGCTATTAGGAATAAGGGTGCTGGGAATATCTGTTTCCAAGTTTTGGTGTGGATGCATCTTTTCATTCCCTTGGGGGTGTGCCTAGGAGTGGGATTGCTGGACCTTTGGCAGCTCTATGTTTATCATTTGGAGAACATATCGTACTGGTTCCCAATCAGATGCAATATATGTATTTATACATTCTCCACGTTCTCTGCAACATTTATTATTGTCTGTCTTTTATATTTTAGTCATCCTTGTGCATGTAAAGTGGTCACGAAGATTTACTCCTATGTCTTCATCTATGAATTTTGCAGTTGTAGCTCTTACACTTAGGTCTGTCATCCAACTAACATGTACCATAGTGCATCTAGAAGGAAACATAAGAGAGTATCTGTGGGACCGTGGGGTAGGCAGATCTTGGGGAAATGTAAACTAAAAGTGCTGTTCACTCACCAATATAGTAAAACAAAGCAACAACAGACACCACCCACATGGACCCACGTGGCAGCCTCAGCATCGAGTTTGAGAAGCAAAGTGCAGGGCACGTGGTGGTTTCTCATTGACTTAAACACACCCATGCCTTTGGACAGAGCATCATCACTCCCAGGTGTTTAACCAAGAGAAACGGGGCAAAAAAATATGTCCACAAAGTACTTACACAAGAATCTTTGCAGCAGCCTTGTTGATAAAAACCCCAAAGGTGAAATGACCCAAGCTCCATTAACAGCAGATTCATTGATAAGCACAGTGTGACACATTCATTTAACAGAATGTTACTTTGTGGTAGAAATGAGCAATCTCATGACACACCCATCCACATGAGTCAGAAATAAGCTGAGAGTCCCACTGACATGAAGTCCAGCACAGCCGAAGCTTATCTACCATAGTCCTGTTTGGCGGGGGGTGGGGGGGCTTTTTCATAGGCGATGCCATTGTCAAAAAACATATCAATATGAACACTTAAAATCCTTTTATTGTATTTTAATTATATCTCGACTGAAAAAATATATATAATCCAATGTGGAGCCAGGACATGGGTAGAGATGGAGGGTGTAAAAGAAGCAAGATTGATAATTTTCAAGTTGGGGGATGCTCAGTTGGATATCCATCATATCATCCTCTTTCCTTTTGTTTGGTTTTAAAGTATTTCATAGTTAAAATTTATTCTTAAAGTACTAGACACAGATTGAAGAAAGGGAAAGTGGTGACACACTGGGACACTATGAGAAAATTGGGGAATGTTTAACGAATGGAGTCACATTAGAATTGACATAGATATACTGCACAGTCAACTTTCAGTTTCACTTGTACTCTGGAAAATTAAGAATGGAGAGGTAAAAAGGTAAAAACAAAGATCGGTTCTCTTATCTGGTTACAATCAACAAAGTACATCAGATGAACCCTAAATCCAGCCCATGAAGAAACCCATCTGCAGGGGATTTTTACACTAAAAAACCCAGAAATATTAATATCTACTAATAACATGAAGCATGAGAATAATATGAAATTAAAGTTTAATAAATAGTATCTTACTGTATTTGCCAAGTGAGTTGTTTATTAATATAATTTTGGAAATTTGACTTTAACACCATTACAGAAACAGCGGTATTGCTTTTCTCTCATGCAGACTAAACATAAGGCTTTAACCAAAACTTTATATATTACTGCAAATACTGCGGCCTATCCAGAGTCTGCTATAATTGCAGACTTAGTGTGTGGGTCAGAGAAGTGTTTTCATTTTCTGTTTTGCAAATTCTGTCACCTTTCAGGTTGAATCTGCAAATCAAATCTGTACTTATAGCAGTGAAAGAAAGCAATACTAAAACTAATAAGAATTTGGGGAATATTGTGCCAGAAAATATGTCATGACACGTTCATGAAATCGATCAGAAATATGATATAAAGAGATAATCTATAAACATCCTCATTATAAATGAACAATGATTGTTTTTTGAAGAATGTAAATCATTTGCGTTTGCTTAATCCATTGTTTTCTTTACAATCAAGTATTCTTCTGCCATGAAGAACAGACTTTAGAAAATTATATTTACATAAGATAATTAAAATTATTTTATATTTATTTTATAATACATCCTCTGATCACTTCTTTCAAAATTCCCCTCAGAAATTCTGATTTTTGAGTATTTCCTCAGAAATTTCTTAGGAAAATAAAACAGTGAATTGAAGAAAAGTGCACATACGTCACGAAATTCACATTTCCTGAAGTTGAAATCAGAGACTATAGATTTCGATGTTTGCCTCATAAATCTGTTTTCTGAGAAATCTAGTGAGACATCCAAGATAAACATGGGGACAGGTTTGGCAACTGCGGCTGAGTGGACATCAGCTGCATAGAAAGGACATTCATCTCTGCTCAGGATGCATTTGGCTGGCTGAGCTGGAGCTCTGGGCAGTGACTAAGCACTCCTTTCCTACAATTACTCCCATTCTCTCTCCTGAAGAATATTTATGTCCACTGGTACCTCTGGTGCTTTTGTGTAAAAGTAAGAGGAGAGAGCAGTTGCTGTTGAGGAGGCGAGCCTAACAGAGAGGGGAGTGGGTTAGGGTGTGTGGCTCCCGGAGGGGGATTTCGCCCCTTAGCCGGGAGGGGAGGAGGGGGGCAGAGGACCAGACATCACAGCAAACCCAGGGTCTGCAGCTCTGGGATCTTTGCTGTTGATCCTGGGAGATTTGCTGTGGACCCCAGCATAAACGGGGGGGGCTCCCCTCCTTTCATGCTCCAGCATCCCTAGGGAGGGAAAATCTGGGGTACCAGGAACTGGAGACCCCATTTTATGCCTCCATGGCTCTCTGAGGCCTTGACGTGCTGGTTTGGGGGTTAATGTGAAACAGGCTTTCATAGGAAAATGGAGGGAGTCTATGTGTCGGTCTGATTTCCAGTAATTAGGCTTTTGGAAGATGCTCCTATAATAATTTGGGTAGAAATAATATAAGTCTTTCCTGAATTTCTAGTAACTGTGAGGAAAGAATTGGACCACATACGTGTGATTCTCAGCATTGCTTTCTTTGCTAATACAACAGAGTCTCTCTGTTAACGCTTCTCTAACTGACCTTGGCTCACTTGGTCCATGACTCTGCATAGGAAACTGTGTCCACTGAAGCGGGAAGGAGGTGGGAGGTGGCAGGAGCCCACCCACCGAGGGCCCAGGTGTCCTTGTAAAAGTCACACGGGTGATTCCAAGGCACCTGGAGGAGAGTGCTTCAACTCCATTCAAAATCTCCACTTTACAGGCATCACTTACATACAGAATTTTTTTAAAATTCTGAAACTCATAGAAACAGAGTACAAAAGTGATTGCCTGGGGTTGCAGTGGGGGCGGGGTGGGAGGAAGGCGGGCGTGGTTGGAGACCTTTGTCCAAGGGAACAGACTTTCAGCTGTAAGATGAATAAGGTCTGAGGATCTAACGTGTACCACGGTGACTAGTTGTTAACACTATACTGTATAATTGAAATTTGCTAAGAGAGTACAGCTTAAATGGTCTCACCAAAAAGAAAAAAAAAAGATAAGTATGTGAGGTGATGGATGTGTTAATCAACTAGATGGGGGATTCCGTCCACAGTGTATATAGATGTCAGATCACCACAATGCACACTCTAAGTATCTCACAATTTTATATTATTACACCTCAATAAAGGTGAAATAAAACAAAATCACTGCTTTACAGATTAACTTACAGTCAATATAAATGTCTCCAGGCGTCTGTGTTTTAAGCACTATCTGTACACATGGACAATAGGTCCTAAACCAATGAATGTATTTCATACACCTGAATCCAGTCAGGATCATATAATCAGAAGTACTCTCATTGTCACCTGTACATAAATCCAGCACATCACCCTGGAGCACCTGGTTCTCTGTTGTTGATTTCTCACTAAGTTCTTGGTTTCTATGAATCTCACCTTTGGTAAGAGATACAACCATTCCCTGTGCATGTTATAATTATTACTTAAAGAAAATTCAAATTTCTTTCCTTTACACTAATCATACCTTCTATGAATTCATCTATTTAGTTTACTAGATGAGTTTAACACTCCCCTGTTCTGAGTTGTGCGCTATTTTTTTTTTTTTTTTTTTTTTTTGCGGTACGCGGGCCTCTCACTGTCATGGCCTCTCCCGTTGCGGAGCACAGGCTTCGGATGCGCAGGCTCAGCAGCCATGGCTCACGGGCCCAGCCGCTCCGTGGCATGTGGGATCTTCCCGGACCGGGGCACGAACCCGTGTCCCCTGCATCGGCAGGCGGACTCTCAACCACTGTGCCACCAGGGGAGCCCCTGTGCGCTATTTTGAAACTCAATTTTAAAACTTATTTTTGCTTACTTAATAAATTGCTTCTATCATTAGTTTGTCCAGCTTTTAAGGATGAAAAGACCATCTGAAGAAATAGAATCACCATCACACTCTCTTATTGTGTCTTCCTTTGTTTTCTTCAGATGGTGAACTGAGCCCCAGAGGTGGAGCGAACTCCCAAATCCATGCTGGGCATGTAACTGAATGGGAGACTTAAGCCCCAAACACATCGATTTGTGAATAGAAATGATACTGAGAGAACAGCAGGCACCCGACTGTGACAAGAATTCCCCTGTTTCATTTTGTCAAGCCGGTGAGTGGATTGCGCTTTGCACTTAGAACTCAGAATGCTAAGTCTCACTCCAATACCTAAAATGCAAGGAAAAGTCAGGAAGGTGCTTTGTTGTATCTGAAGTTGTAATCAGTTTCCTCTGCTTTTTGGAGATGTTTTTCTTAGCCTAGTCTTTTAGAGAAAAACATTTTGTGAAATAGTTACTTAACCTTGTCACACATAGCCGGGTATTTATTTCTAGCAAGCTTGAAACACGAACGAGTTTTAAAGTTTTTCAATCAGTGATATCACAGTCAACACTGACAGCAATTATGAAATGATTTACAGTCTCCCTCCTCAGTCTAATAACTTTCTGAGTTGTGGGGGAAATGTGTTTCTATAGTGTTCCAGAACCTAAGAAACACAGAAAAGAGATTTACAAAAACAGGAAATTCTAAAATAGATGAAGAAAGCAACTTTTGTCACAGGATTATACATAGAGAAAATGTATCAAGAATGCATTTTTCCTCAACTGTTTCGCCTTATTAATCATGGAACTCAACCTTTGCTTTTGAGATCAAATATTTAATCCACTTATCTATTTGTTTTAGAAAAACACTAAATCACTTCATGTATTTATTGCGCACAAGATGAGTGTTCTAAGAGAATCATCATAAGGTGGCATGGAAACAGGCAAAGAAAAATGCTAATGTTGCCTTAATCAGGGAGATGTGACAGTCAAACTAAGACTTCGTAAATGTTGAATTCCATTAGCTACACGGGGAAAAAAGTTTATTTTCAGGAGAAGCGTGAGCATACTGCACCTAATTGTCAATGCGTAAAAAGCGCAGTGTGTTTGAAGTATGACAGTGAATTTGATAAAATGTGACTGTTGCCAGTTGAGTTTGAAGGTGCGAATTTGTAAATGCAAGTCACGGTCCGGCATGTGTCTGAGGGCTCCGTGTGTGAGGGAAAGGAGTTTGGTCTTCTTCCTGCAGGCTCTGCAGGGCCAGGGGTGGACAAACAGGGCCAAACTGTAGTGAGGGGTTGACTCCATTCCCCCCGGAATATCTCAACAAGTGATTATTCCCAGCCTATGGCTCAATTATCGTTTTACTTCTCCCTTACAACCATCCTTATAGAAGTATCTTCAATACCTGTCTGGTACTTGATTTGTACTCATTAGCTGAAAAAAAAATCAGTGACAACTGTAAAGCATTAGTGATGATAGTACGGAGTCTCGCTGCTGTGCACACTCCCCTCTGAAGATCGGTCCTCGGTACCATCCCCTTCAGTGAGTGCTTAGAATCCATCCTTTTCAAGCCTTTATTGTTTATCTGTGAATCCCAAATGTGGGGAGAATAAGGGATGCCTTCCTCCAGAAGGCGCTCATACAATCAAATGTATTGGGTGTTTATTAGGAAGTAATTTAATGAGACTTGGATGTCACAGTGCAAATTCCCAAAACTCGTTTGCCCCAGCAGAACTCCTCAATCTAAACCTCAACTGTTTTTATTGGCTTTAATGAAAATTTTAAGTGAATAATTTACAAATTAATATCATTTGCCTATGCAGATGTTTCACAGAGTAACAGAATATCAAATTCCATGTCAGTCTATAGATTATAAAAATGAAAAACGCTCTTTGCTACAAAATCTTCTGCCTTTATTCGTGAATGGGTTTAAAACATCCTTTGGGAAGCAGAGCACACAAAAACATAGCTTCCATTTAGTGAGTTCTCTCCATGTGCCACATAATAGTAAAAGTTAACACTTGAAGTTTGCTGAGCTAAGTCCTTTATATTTTGTTATCTGATTCAAAACTAGTACCAAAACCATGAGGAAAGTCTTATTTTTATTCCCATTTTACAGAGGAGTAAACTGGTTGTTAGATAAACAAACTTTGCCTGGCACTAGTGCGTGGATACAGACTTTCTGATTCCAAATCTTAACTGCTCTTGACCTCCCCCACTTACTTCCCTTGTATCTTCTAGACTTTATCTTTAATTATGCCAGGTAACCCCAAAGCCACCTATTTGGACCATGATAGTTGAATCTCATCTAAAATTAGCTGTGCTTTGACATTTCAAAACTTTAAAGTGATGAGCAGTTAAAAATATCACAATGAGGGACTTCCTTGGTGATCCAGTGGTTAAGACTTTGCCTTCCAATGCTGGAGTGCTGGTTCGATCCCAGGTCAGGGAGCTAAGATCTCACATGCCTCATGGCCAAAAAAAACAAAACATAAGCAATATTGTAACAAATTCAATAAATACTTTAAAAACGGTCCACATCAAAAAAAATCTGAAAAAAAACACAGTGGAACATTTTATTGTACCTCATATGGGGGTGTGATTGAGGATAATATAGAAATACTTAAAAAGCCATTTTTTAAAATGAGATAGCAAAATGTAAATGATTGGTTTGTTGGCTTTTAGTTTCAGTTAAAGAGATAAATTGAATCTTACACAGTCACAAATGTGATTTGTTGTAAAGACACCGTGAATTACTTAGGTAGTCATGCTTTCTGTGTTCCCCCCCCTCCCCCCCCCCCGTAATTAGGAAGCTTAGGAAGTGCTAAGCCAGATCCGCAGACCATTATTAGTAAATGTGAAAGCTGATAGAATGAATTGTAATGCTAACTTGCTTTGGCTTTTCTGATGTTTTCTTCATTTATTTTCTGCTTTGCTCAGATTACCTCTCCTTAGTTCTATTTGTGCTGCACGTTTTTGGAATGAAATTAGATGTAATTAATTTAATAATTGATTCAATAGTTGAGAAATGATATAATTTAGTTAGTACTCAACAAATATGTGTTTGTTTATGTATGCACTAATTTAACTCACGTGTATTTTTTACTTACCATATACCAGGTAAAAGCTTATTTTAAAAACTTTTTAAAAAATGAACTCAGGGTTTAAGTTGATATGCAAATGATTTCTGAAGAAATTGCGCTGCCACTCATTAAAATGGTCAAAAATTGGGAGAATCATTATATATCATTATTTTGCACATCTATGAATATAGTCTACAAAAGAAACAAGTGATATATTCCATTGTCTACACTCTATCTTGCATGAATTTACTTAAAGCTTAACCACTCAAAGTCACATGTGAAATTTTTGGTTGATAACCTGGGGAAAAAAGATATATAAAATTAGTTCACACAAAATGGCAAAATGACGCTAACGGTAAGTAGAGTTGCATGCTAAATGATTCTCACATTGCTGGCGAAATCAAATAACGGAGGATCTAGAGTTATGGACAAAGCACCACTGCAGTGCCTTCTTCCTGAGACAAGGTAAGTGGTGAGTCAGCGCGGGTTCTTAGGATGCCATCAGATAAAAACCTCGGCTTCCACCAGGAATGGCGCTTCTGTCCTTATCCTGACCTGGCTCCGTCCGCTTCCTCCACAACACTGGCCTGACCTTGACCCCATAAATCCGTGCTGCCTCTTCTGACACATTATGTGATTGTAATTACATAATGTGCGCGCACCTCACCTCATTTCCCCAGAGCACTATGTTGGTGAATTGCTTCCATGATTCATATGTGGCTTTATACACACATTCCCTTGTTACAGGACACTTGGGTGGCTTATATGTGGGGATGTTATAAACAGTGAAGTGCTGGACATCCCAGCACCTGTCATTTGGTAAACACCTCTTAGAATTCTGTTCCAGGAGTGGAACCCCTGTGCCATAGGGT
Source organism: Stenella coeruleoalba (assembly GCF_951394435.1). Lineage (NCBI taxonomy): Eukaryota > Metazoa > Chordata > Mammalia > Artiodactyla > Delphinidae > Stenella > Stenella coeruleoalba. Next base: position 26,253,037 of record NC_137167.1, on the reverse strand, counting down.
TTTGCCAGACAGTCACCCAAAGCGGATACATAGATGTACACTCCACGAGCAGTCTGTGAGACTTCTCTAGTGGCTCAAATCCTTGCTAACTCTTGGAAGTTGGCATCTTTTAAAAATTTAGTTGTTCTATTGGGTGTCTAAAAATTTATGGCTTTAATTTTCATGTTCCTGGTGATAAATGAATTTCAGTGTATTTTCATCTTTAGTCATTTTAATATCACTTTTCCATTTGTTGTAAGGGGTCTGTTTGAGTGTTCATTTTTCTATTAAGTTAATTTTTATTTTTTATTAACTTATAAATATATATATTATATATATACACACATATATAAATAGAGATTGATTCCAAAGTTTCAAATATAATATATATCTAAAAGTGAAAGGAAAAATAAATAAAAATAAAAACACACCACAAAAAGTATTGAATATTAAGGAAATTACTGATAGATATTTTAAAACACACCATAAAGAGAAACAGCAATGTATATGCGTATTATTTGGTGGACTCTGATGGGGATTTCATATATATATGTTAATTTGGGGAATGGAAATCTTTATAACACTGAGCCTACCAGCCACAGTACTGTGTATTACTCCATATACTTACGTCATCTTTAATTTTTCTCACTAGGGTTTTGCTGTTTTCAGTATAGAATATTCTGATTTTATGAAGAGTTGTATAGCCTCCTCTCTCTTTCTATGTGCTTTGGAAGACTTTGTATAGGATTGCTGTATTCTGTTTCCTAAAAGATGAAAGAATTCACCAGTGAAGAAATCTATGTCTGGAATTTACTTTGAAAAGGTTTAATTATGGACTCAATTTTTAAAATATGTATTGGATTATTTAGATTTTTGTTTACTTCTGTCAGATTTGACAGGTCGCATTGTTGAGAATGTTATTTATTATACCAAGGTGCCAACTCTGTTGGTGTAAAATTGTGCCTAATCTCCTTTCATTACCTTTCTGAGGAGGACATGATCAGTTCTACTGCTTTCCATCACTCCTCATACTTGGAATTTGTCTTTTCTCTCTTCTGCACTTGATCATTCTTGTTAGTTACTCACAATTCTATTAATCTTGTCAAAGTACCAGTTGGTGGCTTTGTAGATGTTATTTAGTATATATTTCCTTCTATTTCTTTGATTTCTGCTTTTATCTTGATAATTTCCATCTTACCAATTTCCTTAGATTTAATTTGCTGGCCGTCTTCTAGCTGCTGGAGACAGCAATTTAAATTATTGCTATTTCAGCCATTCTTCTTTTCTAAATTTGCATTTCTGGCTACACATTCTCTCAAACAATAGCCTTCAGCTGCATTTCACGATCTTTATATGCTGTCTTTTTATTGTCATTTAGTTCAAAATATTTGAGATTTAAAAAACACTGTGATATCTTCTTTAACACATTATTTGAGTCTGAATTAATTTACATGTAACTGGAGATTTTCTAGTCATTTCTTTAGTAATTGAATTCTAGCTTAACCCCGTTGTGGAAAGAATACATATTCTGAATGATTTCCATTTTTTGAAATATGTTGAGCCTCACTTTATGAACAAGCCTATTGTCAATTTTGGTACATGTTCCATGTGCACATGAAAAAGGAATGTGAGTTTGGTTTTGTTGAATTCCGTGTTGCATACATTACAATCATGTTTTTCAGATTTGTATTCTCCCAATTTTTGTTTTTCTCTATCAGCAATTGAGAGACCTTTGTTGAAGTGTCCCACCATGATTGCAGATTTATTGTAAATCTTGTTAGTTCTTTCAGTTTTTAGTTCTTCTTAGTTTTAGTTCTTTCATTTTTTGCTTCAGATATTTAGAAATTGGATTATTGGAAGTATATGGCTTTAGGATTCTATCTTTCCGTTGGACTGACCCCATTTTAATTAGCAAATAGCCTTCTTTATTTCTAATAAGTCTTAAAATCTAATTTGCCTGATATTGTCATAGATTCTGTATCATTTTTGTTTAATGTTTGTATGGTATGTATTTTTTCATGCTATTACTTTCAACCTGTGTGATTGTACTTAAGATGCCAATTCTGATGAGCATGTAATTGGGATATGTTTCTTATAAAGTCTGACAACCTTTGCCTTTTATTCAAGCTGTTCAGACAGCTTATATTTAATGTAATTACTGACAAAATTGATTTAAATCTGGTATCTTTGTATCTGTTTTCTGTTTTTCCTACTTACTTTATGCTTTATTCATTTTCTTTATTTTTTAGATGTACTACATTTTTTATTTTTCCATTTTTCCTGTATTCATTAATTACGCAGTCCTCTAATATTCCTTCGATGATTACAACATTCAAACTTGCATATTACAGTCTGATCCATACTTTATCACTTTGCCAATACCATAGAGCCTTAAATCAATGTTGTATTTCCTTCTCTGACTTTTACATAGTCTTTGTTATGCATATTTGTTTTATACATATGTCAATTTCCACAAGAAATTGGAATTATTATTTTACACAGTCAATAATTCATATTTGTCCCACATATATGACCCTTTTGTGTATTTAAGTTCTCTTGCATTTTGTAAATCTCTCTTTTCTGTAAGAACTTGCTTTAATACTTTTACTAGTGCAGGTCTGTTGGCAAAAAAAAAAATCCTGTTTTTTAAACTAAATCCTCCCTTCCTTTTGGAAGAATATTTTTATTTGGAGAAGAATTCTGAATTGGTAGATATTTACATTCATTCTTCAAATAAACATATACTTCTAAATTGTCTGGCCTCCATTATGTCTGCTGAGATATTAGCTGATAAAATACCCTTTAATTTCATATGTGTCCCTCTTTTATTTTCTAAAAAAATTAATCACATTAATTTTAGAGTACTGCTATCTGTGGGTTTGTCACTTGCATTTCTTCTTATCATCTGTCATATTGTCCTGACAATTAGCATGTCTATTAATTCTTAGTATATGCTGGACGTTGGTTTAAGGGTAACGGAGGTTATAAATGATGTTAGCTTCCACTATAGAGGATTACCCCATTCCTTTGTAAGGATCAAACATGGGATGGGACTGATCACCACAGTGCATTTGTGATTTGAACTTAGTAGCATGTTCCCGTTTGGGTAATATCCAGTCTACTTTTGGTGCACCCTTTATACTAGGGCATAGCTCTCCAGAATTTCCAGATGAGAGCTTGGTAACCTCAAAACTGAGGTGGGTGTAATTCCTTCTCTTACCAGTTGTAAGCGTCGCTCTTCAGTTTTTTCACTTCCCATGTTTTCAGAATTTGGTAAATGTCTTGAGAGGGAGAAGAGTCGTGTGCTTGATGCCACTCAAGTCTCCCACCTGTAAGCAGCCCCACGTGAGCGTCACATCACTGCTGTTGGGGTTTTTTTGTGGTTTGAGGGTTTTGCTTTTGATTTTCTCAGCCAACAGCTGTTGGTTGGTTGGTTTAGGTGTTTATTTTATTTTGTTTTTCTTGCCTGAGGTCAACTTCTCAGTTACCGGATGTTTGCCGAGTGAAGGGACGTTAAGTCCTCTGTGTCTCGGGCTCGGATCTCTGGCTGGCTGGAGTCCAGGTGCCTCTCACAGTAGGTCTTTACCCTTTGAGCGTTTGTGCTTTGGCACCGAGCACAGGTTTTGCCTAGCTCGTTAGCCTCCTGCACAATTGTCAGAATTCAAATATCTTGTGGGGAAAATGAGCCAGTGCCTTGGAGACCCTTCACATCTCATACTACGTCCTTCCGGCCCCTCAGGACCACAAAGGAGCTTCTCAGCTCTCCACTTTTGCCATGGCAGCCTCACACGACTATAAAATGTGATGCTGGTTTATTCTCCTCCTAGCTGGGGTCCTTGGGAAGGTACTGGCAGCCCACGTGCAGAGCTGAAAAGACTACCAGAAAAAGCTGGCTGCCAACCACACACTTACCTTCACTGAAGATTTGTCAGAAATATTGCATGAGGATTTAGGTCACTGAGACTACCTAAAAGGTGATACAGCTGAAGGACAATGTATTTTCAGGTCTCTAATAAACAAAGTGAAAAATTTAGCTCTTGAATTAATTACAATAATATGTTATTGATTCTTTATGCATTATCTTAGGAGTATATATACATATGAACATACACATATACACATGCAGATATACATGTGTACTGTATACGTATTTAGATTTTATATAAATACAATCACTTTTTGAGCTCTTGTCTTGATAGTATATATCATTTTAACCAGTGCTACAAATCTATGATTTATACACTGTTTTCTCAGTTTATATATCAGGCAGCTGTAGCTTGATGAAGCTTAAATATCTTGCCCTAGTCACCTGCTAGGAGTGATGTGCTATTTATCCACAATCATCATGGAAATATAGAGAGTGTTCTCTGGTTCTGGGATTATTCGTGTATTTTTTAACAGAAAAAGGGAGGGACAGCATTAAAGGCCCCACTAAATGATGAAACAGTTGGATGATCGCTGCACAACAGTGCATTCTGTCTTCAGTAGTGAAATGATCTCAGACCTTCATTTACCCAAAGATTATATAAATTAATGAAATAAATGACTTTAATTAGGTATTCTGAGGTATTTTATATATTCTACTTCACATATTTCCCATTTCTTTCTCTGACATGAAAATGAGATAGTTTGTAGGAAAATTAATTAATGATGAAAGGTAATCACACACAGCTTTCCAAGAAAAAGAGGATAACACATGCACATCTAAGAAGGTTTAGAAGTGAAAGTTTCCTATTACTGCTCTTCAAGTGATGCCTGAGTGTTCACTACCAAGCACCTGAGCCGAATTTATTTTCCGGAAAATTTTAAGATATTGGTTATTTTTATATTATAGAAAATTTTGACCTAAACTTGGGGTTATAGCCAAGATGTGGGTCGTATCCTAGTGGTTCCTAAGAATCTATTCCCATCTCCATTCAACAAAGTCACAGGGGCTGTTAAAACGCGCTTTCTCCTCAATGTGTTACTGCAGTTGAAATTAAGGGGTTAAAGTAAGTGTAACCACATAGTGCATTCTCACCCTCTGTTCTTCCCACGGGAAGGAAGGAGGGGAGGGGAGGGAAGGGGAGGGAGGCTACATTATATTCCTAAATTCTGTCCCAATTTTGGTATCAGATGACCTTCACCTTATAAGATCATACAATGAAAGATTTCTACAGTGCAGTTAAGTATGGGTTTAAAATTGTTTCTTCTAGAAAAACAAAGGACAACAGATTTTCATTACATTTGTATTTTTTGCAGAACAAAGAGGCAGCATTAAATCTAACTGTGCACATTGTCTCAACAACCTGGTTTCTTATCCTTCAGTAAAAGCATCCTGATATTCCTCAGGAGAGATAAATCCTTTATGGCAACACCCAAAAGAATAAAAAAAAAGAAAGAAAGAAACCAAACATGACAGAACCCCGAATATGAAAATCTATGTGTTTGTAGGGTTTGGGGTCAGAGTCATTTCCAAAGTGGGATCATTTCTGAGAAGTGTGTGTCCTTTCCTCTCCTCCCCGATACGGGTCAGAACCAGGATGCCAGGTCCCCCTGCAGAGCACCCACTCCCACCAGCACTTGTTCATGCACCTTTCCCCTCTTGCCATGCTGACTCATGCAGACGTGGACTCTGCTCCGTGATACAAGCAGTCAGTTTTCTCAGAAAAAGAGTCACCCACGCGTGCGTTACAAATACACAAATAAGCATCTGTTGTAACGTGTATATTCATTATAAAATAGGCAATTATGAGGCAGGCATATCAATATATAAACCAATTCTCAGGGACTGTGAAAGCATTCATTCCGTCAAAGGTCAGAGTGCACAGCACGCACACACTCTCTTAGTTTTATAACACTGTTATTTTATGTATCCCTTAAATTCGTACCTTAAGTGGCTACCGCTTCCCAGGAGCGCTGCTGGGTAGTGGAATATAGGGGTGATACAGGAGGCAAAGGCACTGTCTCCCAGATAAAACAGTTTTATGAGGACGGGGACGCCTTCTAAGGTGAAACAGTCTTTCCAAAATGTGAGATGAAGGCAAAAGTCCTCGGAACTGAGATGGGGAAGTAAACCATTTTAGGAAACATGTGATCACCCACGGTGGCTCTGGACGCATGTCCACAGCCTGTCCACACGTACACTTGCCCCTAGGTCTCTTCCCCGGCCTCAGGCCCTCACAGCCGCTCAGGGACAGGAGGGATGGAGCAGGGATAACACACAGTGGATGCCTAAGGGGAAATACAAAGTAAATGAGCTTAACTCACCCCCTCCCTTTCCTTAGAGCATTTACTTTAGAAAGCTTGTAATTACTTTCTCTGTCTTTTGAAGGGTGTGTAAATCTTTTTAAAGTCTAAATAAGTCTGCCAGCCTCAGACCCAGGAATAGGCTTCTCCAGGACAAGGGAGCCACCAGGTTGAAATGCCACCATCAGGGACATGGTACCCTGTCTCCCAGGCTCTGTGGGAGACGAGAGGCCTCCTTCAGGGGCACCTGCTCCAAGTTGCAAAATGACCACCTGCGGTAAAGACCTAAGGAAGTTGATTTTTCCTTTGGATGAAGCCCATGAGCTAACGCAGGTGGTCACCCAACTACCAGGTGAATTTAGGATGAACCACATGGGACAGACAGTGCTGCCATGTCCTCTCACCTGAGGACCGGTTAGTGTCACCTTGAGAACATGCACGTAGTGGGTCCTACCTGCCTGGTTACATAAAAGGGTGAGATTTCCCTCTGTCTCTGCACCTCTTAGTGGATTGTCTGTGATACGCAGCGCAATTCTGGTTTAATGCTTATTTGATAGTAAAACTGTTTTCTTTCTCTTCTTCCTTTGTGGAGTGTCTTTCTGGGTGAGAAGGAGATTTTGTTTTTTATTGTATCTCCCAACAACACCCATGGCTTCAAGTCTGTTCTGATATAATGTGATGAAAAGGAGAATTGGGTTTTATTACACAAACCAGTCATGTAGCCTTGGGGATGCCCTTCAACCTCTGTGTGATGGAAAACCTTAATTTGGAAAGTGAGGTTGATACGATATGCTTCTAAACTTGTTAGAAATGTTCACGTTCAGCCTGGTACAGATTCAAAACAGCATTGAAAACAAAAATACATCTTGCAACAAACAGTCTTGAAATGTACATACTTTATGAGTAGGTGAAGATACTCATGAATTACGGGAGATTAAATTATGTTTTTAAAAGCCTATGCAATTAAAATATGAAATATTTTATATAACATGATAAACTTTATTGAGGTATAATAGTTAACATATTGATAAAATATTTGAAGGTTTTTTTTTTTTTGAACAGGTAACTATTTACTAGGAAATTAAATGTTCCCCAAGCATGCCTCTTAGTAGTTTCCATATGTAATTCTATGTAGTTAATCTTTCTTATTACAGTTTTCTCTTTTTTCTTTGAAACTCTTGTCCCTAAAACAATTCCTGACCCTGGGAGAAGACTCAATAAATATTTGTTAAATAATTGAATGGTGACTTTTTTGGTTATTCAAGAGGGTTTTTCTCTCTGATAAAGGATCATTGCATGAATTTTTCCATTTCACTTTTACTATAGCTACCAAAAAATGTTTTTAAAGTAATTTTAAAATAACTTGGTTTGGCTGTACAGCTTTCAGCTAAAAATATCCATACATAACCCTCCTCCCACTTTCCCGCTAAACATCCCCTCAATACACATTACACATTATGTGTAATTATGTGCCTTGTAACAGATTCTATTTTAGTATTATGGTAATATTGTACCTTAATGTTGACCGTGGAGAATCTTGTTAAAAGAGCCGCAAGTAAAAAAAAAAACAGCATCATCACACTATTAAATACAAAATATTTTAACCACAACACAAAATAAACCATATAGCAAAGCTCAGACTGGAAAACATAATATGAAAAGAAAGCTACTTCCAACCTGCAACACAAACTATATTAAAGAAAAAAAAGAAAAGAAGAAAGAAAACACCAGATTTGCATTTATGTAACCCAAGCTTGCTCAGATTTGGTTAGATCTTTAAAGCCCATACAACTCTGGCACATACTGAAGTCTCTAAGTTTCTCTCTTATGACTTACCCACTATTGTTATGTAGGAAAATGAGCCTGAGCTTTGTTTGCAATTAGCATCTCTGGTGCTGGCCCAGGATTGTGAGTTCATTGAGGTGCCGCATAAGAAAAACTGTAGTCTGCCAGCCTTGGAAGAGTGGGCCTTATAGACGCCACAGTGGGAATTGTCTGCATAGCCCAGGCCTGCAGTCTGCTGATCACTAATTGTTGTTTCCAGCAGCTTTTCCTTTTTGAAATTCATAGTTGCACTAGGCTTTCCATAGTCTGGCATGGATTTTGCAAACATTTTCACTTAAACTTTTGCAAATGTTAGGAGAATTATATCCTGGAGGTTTTAGAGTAAATGATTGTTCTTTGAGTACTCAGGAAATACTATTTTTTAAAAATACCAAATGATGGTGTTTTGTTTTGTTTTGCTTTGTTTTTTTGAGCAGCTCAAAGTTCCAAAACCGTATTATAGAATTAGAATGAAATTTAACTAGAATTAACAGTTGTGTAATTGTTTGGGCCATTTTCTGTTTATGTTTAGAGTGTGGTTTGGTCTCTGTAGCAAATTAATAATAAGGATTTTACTCCTAGAGTATGTAATTTGACTGGATCAACGCAATTTTTTCACTCCCTTTCTCATTTTAATTCATAACAAAGTAAGTGAATAATAAAAATTGCTCTAGTGAGATGATCACTATTTCATTTTTTATTCATAATCCTTTTAATTCAACAATATATGATTTTTGTCTACTAACTTATTAAGTTTAAATGGAATTTCTGGACATAAAGTGTACGTATATTTGCATAGCTAAATTGGTTCTTAGAAAAATATTACCCTGGAAATAAAATAACAGTAGATCTAGTTGATTGATTACATTTTTGATTTTTAAAATTCTTCAAAATAAATAGCAGTTGAATTATTCATATGTAAGGAGTTGCATGTAAATTAGAGCACTAAAATATTAAATAAAATGGCAAAATGTACTTTATTAAATGTATATATGGAATGCATGCTGTTAGAATAAAATTAAAACAAGGATACACAAACATGCACATATGTACACTATCTCTCTTGAATATCTATATATTCAAGAAATATAAAGTAAAAAGGATTAGAGTAGCAACATATAATTTATGAATTTTTAACTTCCTTTTGATAGGACTGGTAATTATAGAATTTCCCTAGTATTTTTCAAGATGAAATCAGTCTGGCAGCCTCAACACCGTGTTCCTATTGGCTGTGAATTCTGTCACTCCCAGGACCAGGACAAGCCCCGCCTCTCTGAAAGGACTGGTAACTGAGCCACACTGTACCTGCCCCTTCTCCAGCGGCTCTAAGTGAGCTGAATCCCAGACATATTTCTGAGACTCTACATCCTGGGGAAGAAGGAAGCTATGGGAAGGGGCAATTGGGTCAATGCTCCTCCAAGACAGCCTGAGTGGCCACCAGGTTCTTAGGGGTTCTCCCAGGTCCTCTCCAAGGATGGTACTGGCTTCCTCAGCGTGGACGGGAGATGCGGCCCTGTCCCCACGTCGTGGCCCACGCAGCTGTGCCAGGGCAGGGGCAGAGTCCCTGGTAAAGGGTTCTGAAAATGGAAACGTAAACCCTTATGGCCCTAGGCTGAGCCGTGAGGAAGAAGGAAATCCTGCCACTTGGGACAACATGGATGGACCTTGGCGTATCAGGCCGAGTGAGAGAAGTCAGACAAAGAGGACACGTGCTGCTTGATGCCACTTATCTGTGGAATCTAAAACAGTCAAACCAGTAAAAACAAACAAAGCAGAGAATGAAATGGTGGTTGCCAGGGGATGGCAGTAGGGGGATAGGATTGATGGTGTTTAAGGGTACAAACTTGTAGCAAGGGATTTAATGTTCAGTATAGTGAACATGGACAGTAACACTGTCCTATAAGCGTGTAATGTGGTAAATATCATTACATTGACTTGTATTAATGTATACAAAGATATCAAAGTAACGTGCTGTACACCTTAAATTTACACTATGTTGCGTGTCAGATTTTTCCAATAAAAACTGGTAATTTGGGGAGGTGATGGGGGAGGTGTTAACTAACTTCGTTATGCTAATCATTTCATAGTATACAAGTGTATCAAAATGTTACTTTGTACACTTTAACAAAACGTTCTATAGCACAGTAAAGGGGGTGGGGGGATGAAGAAACCCCGGGGCCTCCATTTCCTATGCGACATGGGCACACTGAGGTGACACCCTCGTGGGGCTGGTGGAATGACTGAGCCAGTGCAGATAGAAGATCTGGCATGGCGTCAGCCTAACTCACATTCAGTGTTATTGCCGAGCGTGAGGTGTAGTTACAGGTGATATGCTCTCAATAACCTACATGAAAACCGTGATGCCGAGCATCAGAGGGGCGTTCCTAGAAGACACAGGGCAGGTCGGGAGCAGAGAGCACCCAGGACCCAGACCAGCAACCTCCCTGTCTGCACGCATTCCCTGAACTGCTCCCTCCGCCGGCTCACGTGCCTCAATACCTCCTGAGTAGCAACTATGCATCTGGGGCTGGGAGGGTTTCTGCAGGCAGCTCCTTGGCTTTCACAATAAAAGGATGCCCTCAGGTGAACCGATCAATTGCTGGGACTGTGCCTTGTCTGCCCAAGCTCCCTGGCAGACAGGCGCTACCCGGCTACAGAAGCTCATTTATAACTTAGCAGGCGTTTCTTCTGCAAACGGCAGGGGGGTTGTTCCTAACATGTTTAAAGATGCTTAAGAAGCGTTCGGAAAGTGCAGGCATGGCCTTAAGAATTTTGTCCCCGACAGAGAACCCCTGATGCCTGGCAGCAGAGACAGAGTTGGCAGGAGAGGGAACAAGAGAAAAAAGGGGAATGTTTGTTTTCCCTGCCCTGGTGTGGGGCTCCCTCTCTCCAGACCCACCCCTTCAAGGAGGACTGTGAGGGCTAGTTTTATGTCAACTGGGCTGTGCTGAGAGATGCCCAGAGAGCTGGGAAAATACTGTTTCTGGACGTATCTGTGAGGGAGTCTTTGGACGCGATCAGTATTTCAATCTGTAGACCGAGTACAGCAGATCCCCACCATGAGGGCAGCATCATCCAATCCTGAGGCCTGAAGAGAACAAAAAGGCAGAAGGGGCGCAGTTTGCTCTCTTCTGAGCTACCTGAGCTACACAGACCCCAGGACCGGGAAACAGCAATATAAAGTCAAATATGACAGAAAAGGGAGAAATCCCCATTCATTGCACCATATTCAGGGAGAGTATTTTAAGCCCATTATCCATACTTTTAAAATTTAATATCTTATTTTTATATTTACCCTGACAGCTACAAAATAGGATGGTTTCGTTACTTTCCATGCTACCCTGAATCTGTGCCAAGGGCACCGTTCAAATTCTGTAACCAGGTGAGGAAGGAGGCGGCTTAAACTGACTTCGCAGGAGAACTTGAGAATTAGCAGGAGAATTTTCACATCGAAGTCAGCCTTAGCGATGAGTTCCATCTTTGTAGCGAGGGACCGTGGACGCCATCAGCAGCCAGGGCAAAGGAGGTGCAGTTCTGGGATCATTTCATGAGGGAAAGGGTGACCGAGTCTTAGAAATCGTCAGTTAGCACTTCCCAGGCCCCCCTCAGCTGACACGCTCCGAAGCTGCATGTCCAGCAGAGGAAACCCTCATTTCCAGACAGCCGACCCCAGGGACCCAGCGGATGCTATAAAAATGGCCCCTCCTTACAAGGCATTTTTCTGCCAACAACATAAAGTAGCTGCCAGCAGGTGATTCTGTTAAATGACCAGTACATCTCTGTGAAGCCTGTACCAGCAAAGGGACAGCTTGTAAGAGATGCAGCTTATGCTTTGAGCATCCTCGTGCTAAGTGCCTCCCTGGGCAGCAGGAATGCAGCAGCCCTGCCCCTTACACAGCTGCACCTTCTCCGTGCCTCTAGCCACTCCACCCACCCTGACATAGCTGCTTCCTCCCGAGAGCAGGGGCTGATGAATTTAAAATACAAAGAAGACCTAATCAGGCTGAAAGACAGTAAGAGCGTGGCAGGCTAGTGCCAGGGCTCCTTAGTCAGCAGGAAATGATGTCCATCTAGGTATTCATTATTTCTCTAAGCAGGTCAGGTAGGTTTGAGCATCTCTTTTGTGCCCAGCATTATGTTAAACACGGAGATACAGAAATGACAAAAATATGAAGATTGTCAACACACTAGAAGGTGGGCAGAAAGAGCAGGGGTGAGGCACACAGAGAACTGATGACACATCATGGAAGTCCTGTCACTAAACTCGCCTGCAGAGACGGCTTCGGGAACGTCAAATGACAAGGAGCCATGGAAGGCATTTCATGCATGAGTTTTGAGCCTCATTCTGCACATTCCGTGGGTGGAAAGAGAGACACATGAAAGGAGTTTAGAGTGAAGTATGAACAAAGAAGTACCTTCATAAATACCTCTAATACGGTAGTAAGGGGAAAGGCAAGTATTCACAGGATTTCAAAGACTGACTGTGGGCTGGTGTAAGAGCCCTGAAAGGCGCTTCTGTATAACTATACAGGAACATATTTTACAAGACGTGATGACACATGCTTTTCAGGATCAGTGTTAATGTCTGTGTTAAACAGTGATGTGCCTTTAGTTTTCGAGCCGAATGTCGAACTTCGTTGACCCCAGAGATTACTTAAATTTTAGTTACAGGTAAATTTAACTTATTTTAATACATCCATTTTTCAGACATTCTTAAAGCAGGCATAGATATTAAATTTGCTGAACTCCATTATCAAATATAAGTGTTGGCATGTAGTCACTCGTCAACCATTGGAAGAACTTATCATTGCTTGTATTTATGTACATGAATATGTGGGAATGAATATATGAGTAGAAATGATAGTTTGGGAATTCATAAGGAAACAGGATAATTGCACCCAGGGTCTGATATTAAAATGATTGAAATATCTTGCAAATTTTCCTTTCAATTCAAAAGTCCTTCTGAGAGGACTGGTTTAAATAATTAATCTTTCACAGTCTTAACCTCGGCCGTCACCTTTTGGACTGTTCCATGATAACCCACTGCCCCATCTCTCTGGGAGCGTCACACCCTGTGCCCCGCACTGTACCCCTGGAGAAGGTGTGTTGGCATCAAGTGGGAGGGGTTAGGAGTCTGGCCCAAAGCAGTTTGAGTACGAGTCCACCTTTGGAGAGCACACAGCGTTGACTGAGCGCGTGAGTGCAGGGCATTGCCTTTCAGAAAGCTGCTCACCAAAGCCATCCTGTTAAACGTGCAAGGCATAAAAAAGAAATCTGAAGAGGATAATTTATCGTTCAAGCTCTCCTGCGTGCAGCCCTCACAGTGCATGACAGTCATGTGGAAAGCCTGTTCCTGGGCCTCAACATGCTCATTTAATTGATCTGGCTTGGGCCTCAGGCATCAGTATCCTTCCCAAGCTTTCTCGATTATTCCAGTGAGCATTGGGGGTTGAGAACCACCTCTGCAGAATGAGAGAGGGAACAGCACATGGCCCCATGCTCCCAAGTTGGAATCGTCACGGAGGGTAGTTCAGTGACAAGTAACTATGGCAAGAGAAGCAGAGGGATTGGATTGGATTGGATTGGATTGGATTGGATTGGACAAACTGGAATTAAAGGCCCTGAATCATCTCGTTTTACAGGAAGGACAAAGGTCCTCGTAAGCAGGGTGGATGATTCCTACAAATCCCACTGTGAAGTGCCACGTGTTACCCAGCCCCACACTCCTCTGTGGCTGATTCACTTTCCCGTGAGAACTTTAAGCCCCCTCAGTCACCCAGCCACGCGCTGAACAGTTTATATGTGCTAAATATTCGGTCAGGCGCTAGCCATACACAGATGAATTAAAGAATTCAGGAGTGAATGTGCAATTATAATGCAAGGCAGTGAATGTCATGACACCTCCAAGGCGATGGGGATTAAGCATGGAAAATAGGTTCTGACTGTAACGGCGTCAATTCATCACAATTTGGTAAGCATCCCCTATGTTTACTTTGGGCAAGTCAGTCTCTAGCAGTTAACAGCCAAGTAAACTTGGGCAAGGTCTGCATCCCCTGGAGCATCACTCCCCTCTTTAGTACATCCACAGGAGGCTCTTTCGTGCCCCAAGTTTTGCTTGTGTGAGGACCAAGGACGGCTGTGGAGAATGAGAACTTACCATGTGCTCTTAATATTATCACTTTATGAAACAAAGAGAGCCGTTAGGTGTTGACATCTTCTTCGTGATCTTACTGACTACTAAAGTGTGTGCATTTAGACATGAAAGATGTGTATTTTATTCACGACTGCAAAAAATAAATAAATAAATAAAAAGAGTCCTCATGGAGGGAAGCACTCCTGAGGTGCCCGTTCCTGGGGCCATTTCTTACCCAGCAGCGCTGGTCTGACTTTCCTACAGCATCTGCCATTGGCATCAACGTAATGAGTATCATCTCCTAGCGGCACAATTTTTGGTTTAAACTCCAAGTGTCCCTTAGATAGTATTACTTTCTGTGATTGCTTCGTAACTTAGGCAGTTGAAATTTATGATTGAAATATTAGGTAATTTGCCTGCAAACGTGAAGTAACCCAAGCATCTTTCTGAGGGAATGTTTATAGGAAGCCATGGCTTCAGTTGCTTCTGGCCTGTCTTGGTTTAGGAACTCTCCTAAATGAAAGCAATTTTAAGCAGTCAGGAACTTTCAAAGGTCCTCATGACTTAGTGTGAGAAAGTACCTTTTCCACGAGGCTTCCTGATACCTGAAACACTGGGGTCAGTACTCAAATCAAGGAGGTTTAGAGATGGAAGAAGACACCTACGTTGCTTAAGCACCCGAAGCGTATTGCTCTCTGTTCCATTACCCAGCTTCCTTCTTCCATAGGACTGCCTGCTTCACTGAGAGCATATTCCATGCTTACTCTGGCCTGGCACTCATCCTGCCCCTCCACATGGGCTCCACGAGGACAGGGACATCATTCTGATCACATGGCATCCCCCAGTATCTAGGTCAATGCCTGTACCCTGAAAACTCACTAGACATCTATTGACTAAAGGAATCAATGGAACCAACGTTCTAAATGAAAACTTAAGTTTGGATTAAGAGTTCAAGGCTCTGGGCATGATTGTGCCATTTCTTGGCTCTCCCCAATTGAACGGAAAAGGACTTAGAGCAAACTGCCAAACTTGGGGCGGTCTCACAGGTCACGTCAGCCCTTACATTTCTCCTGTAGTGTTTCTGTTCTTCCTTCATCCACAAAGCCCAGGTTTTTCTACATTTTCTGCCATCACTCATAGAATTCTGTCTTTCCTGGCCTTGAGCAAAGAAACTGGTGTGGATTCTTTCACCTTTCTCATAGGTTCTTTGTGTGAGGGATAGAAGCAGGACAGGGAAGAAATGGAAATCCTTCCCGTTTGTTCTCTGCTAAGGAATTCAGTTAAGAAATACTGATTCTGCACGCCACTTTTCAGACAGTGTTATAAGTTCTCGGTTGTTAATTCCACCACAGACATTAAGAACAATTTCACTACTAGGGGGAAACATTCAAGAATTTTAGACATTGGATTCAATCTTAGGGCTGTAAAAAAAATAAATGTAATATACCTATGGTTTAATCGAAGATTTCCTTGGATTTTTCTGATGAAACTCCTCTCTTCCCGTCTCCTGTGGTCCTGATCTAGACTAACTGACATAGAGATGTGGACATCTATCTGGGAATATGCCCCAGCATAGCGTGATGGGAAAAGAGCAATGAACACCGCGGCGAAACTCTAGTAGATAGAGGATTGTCAATTCTAACTTCAAATTTTTCAGAATTTAGCACGTTTACAGGTGTTGAATAATTTCTGAAAAACTTCAGCAATCCCAAAACACTCATTTGTAAATTCAGTAAATAGTTGCTATGTTCCTATCACATGCTGAGCAAAAAATGAATGAATATTTTGAAGAGCTAAGAGAGGGAAACAAAGAAAGGAACAAGTAACATCCTTAAAAAAAGAAAGGTAAACAAAACTTCCTGTCAAAATACACCACTGTTTGCAGTCACTAGTCCTCTATGTTAATAGCTCTGTTTCCATTTCCAATTCTGTTCAGTGTTTGTGGGATCAAATGTGTTTCCATTTTTATGCACATATTTTATATTTTATCATAATGACTGAATACTAAATGTTTCACTTACTTTGCAAAAATTATCATACTCTTGAAGAAGTGCATTTAAAGATAACTACCACCCACAGTTATTCTAGGTCTTATTCAGGCCCTGAGAATTTCTCCATAAAAATCTCGTCAAAAACAGTGATTTGCTTTGCATTTGTTGGCATTTTGCTGAAAGCGACTGCAGATGGTGCCACCTTTTGATGGCAGGAGATGAATGTGAGGTTTAGAAAATGAACATTTTTCATAAGGGACCATTCGGGAAAAGATCTATATTTGAATGAGTACTGAACACCTTCACCGTACTTCATAGCCTGTGATATCTTCAGAGCCTTGGGTGGCTTGAGAGAGAGCTTCTGTGGAGCTCATCGATCTCCAAGGAGACATATTTAAAATTGATTTAAAGTTAGAAAATGCTTTAACTCTTTTCCTGATCCCATTCTTATTTTATAATTTTGTAAGGTATTTAAAAGTTATAAATATTGAAAAGGATCTTGGTGTTGGAATTACAGAAATTTTATTCAGATATTTTTGATGCCTTAGAAGAGATCTAAACATTGGATAATAAACTTTTTTTTCAATTTGTAAAGTCACTCTCAAAACCTGAACGCTTCCATCGAAACCTCAGACAACTTCAGAATGGTTCACGTTTAACTGCTTTACTGGGCTGAACAGTTAAACTATTCAGAATTCCTTAATTATTTTGTGCCTTGAAGCTATTGATACTCAGCAGGGTTAAATCACCATAGTTCCTTAAAGTCATTAAGTTGACTGTGAAGAGCCCCCAGGCTGTATATGACAATGAAAGATTCAATAGGGACATTATTTTTTCTTTACCCTCCAGGAGTTTAAAAATTCAGTTTGATGTCAGTAGTTACAGAAGATGGCAAAAGAGCACAAGAGCAGCATGTTTTTTCTACAGGGATGAGAGCCAGTCTGTTATAAGTTGGAAAATGAGTTCATACGAAATAGGAATAAGTAGGAAATGTAAAACGTAGACGTGTATGTACACAAAGAAAGTCACTTCAGCATTTCAAACATATCTGTCAATATGGAGATTTCTGGTAAGGGAATAGTCATAGTTAACAAAAAGATTCGGAATCTTGGATAATGAGAATCCAGTGCTTTCTTTTCCACTTCATTGTACACTCAAAAATGTCCTGGGACATTCATGACAACGAGCATTCTCCTGCTGTCCCTCTATCAGGATACCATCTAAGTGCCTCAGAAAACTGTAAAAATGACACCAAGAGCCCTGGCCAGGGAACATGTGACAGCTCCTGTAGGACAGGAGGTCTTTAATGGGAGGTGGCTATAGTGCAACCAGCTCGTGCTGAGCCCCAGGGCAGGCGTTTTCTTCGTTGATGGTGAAGGTATACCCAGCCCAGCCCACGGCTGTTTCATAACAGAGAATAATTCCCAGCCACTGTACCCTCCTGATGACAAGGGAAATGATGGTGTCTTGGTCAGCTCAGGCTGCTGTAACAAAATACCACAGCCCGGGAGGCTTACGAACAACAGAAATGTATTTCTCCCAGTTCTGGAGGCTGGGAATTCAAGGTCAAGATGCTTGCAGATTTGGTGTCTGGTGAGGTCCTTCTTCCTGGTTCGCAGATGACGTCTTCTCTGTGTGTCCTCACGTGGAGGAAGGGGTGAAGGAGCTCTCTGGGGTCTCTGTTATAAGGGCACTGGTCCCATCATGGGAGGTCCACCCTCATGTCCTCATCACCTCCCAAAGGCCCCATCTCCACACACCATCACATCGGGGGTTAGGATTCTAATGTATGACTTTGGGGGACACAAACTTTGAGACCACAGCAGACGAGCTGCAGCTTTTCTTGTGCAAAGGGTTCAGATTCTCCCTGATATGATTGTCCAGCTAGTAGATCCACCACTCTCCCCATCACCAAACTCAGAGCCTGTCAGTTCTCAACAGTTGAGAGTGAGGAGAAAGGAAAACAGAGGCCTCTATACATTGATCCTGGTGCCAGGGACCCCAGGAACCCTCAGAAGGCACCTCCTGTCCCCAGAAAGACTGGCCCCATGTTCCCTTCGTCCTGTCACCTGGACCCCCCCGCCCCATTTCTCCAATGTCTTCACCTAGTTACTCTTAGTCATTATTCTTTCCATCTGAAGCTATGAACAAGGGGGTGGAATTAAAGAGCTTGGTAGTAATAAAATTATCATTTAAGAAGTACTTCACTTAAATTTTAAAGTTTATTTCATTAAAATTGGTAATAAATGCACATACTATAAAATTCAAAAGTAACAGAAGAAGTACCATTATCTTTCCTTTCATCTGGTCGCCCAACTCACCTCTACGAAGTTAAATATTGTTACTCATTTCTTATGTATCATCAAAGGATTAATTTTAAAAGTAAATAGTAATTTTGACAGAGGAACTGTAAGTTTAGTTTTTCATTTATACATTGAGAAGAAATGACTATAATCTTTTAAAAGGAAGCTCCTAAAACATTGAAAATTAATACATATATATTCTAATATTATATATATTATTCTATAAATATGAATGCATGTATTTTTACATATACATCCTACACTTATCCAAGTAAGTGACATTCAAGGATCTTCAGTCAAAATAATTGTAATGATTAAATTTTATTGGAAAGATTAGTTAAAATACATATTATGTCTTAGATATAAAAAATTAAAATGGGGAGTATCAGGTTTTTTTAAAAGGCAACAAAGATTTATTTTTAATTTGTCAAGCAGGATTTCCTCTGTCTCTTGGGGACATTTTGGGTCAATTGTCTTGTTATCTTCTCCCCCACTGTCAGATCTGTAACGGTAATCTTTATTCACATTCTCAGATCATTTTTTATTAAACCCAAAGGCCTTTCCCCTGACAGTGGTAAGAGTCAAGCCCTTCTCTTGTGCCCCCAATACCTAAGCAATGTCCCAGATATACTGCAGGCTGGGGTTTTTCTCCAGAGTCAGCAAAGCTAGTTTAAAAGAAGTCTGCTTGATCTTCCTTGGTGGCCCAGTGGTTAAGAATCCACCTGCCAATGCAGGGGACACGGGTTCGAGCCCTGGTCCGGGAAGATCCCACATGCCGCGGAGCAGCTAAGCCCATGCGCCACAACTACTGAGCCTGCACTCTAGAGCCCACGAGCCACAACTGCTGAGCCTGTGTGCCGCAACTACTGAAGCCCACGCGCCTAGAGCCTGTGCTCCGCAACAAGAGAAGCCACCGCATTGAGAAGCCCGCGCACCGCAACAAAAAGTAGCCCCCGCTCGCCGCAACTAGAGAAAGCCCGAGCGCAGCAACGAAGACCCAACGCAGCCAAAAGTTAATTTAAAAACCTGCTTGTTGCATACAAATACAGTGCAGACAAGTGGCTTCCTCATTCTTATATATGAAATCAAGATGTCGAGGGCTCTCTGAAGCTGTGAGTGGTGCCCTTACTTCCCAGTCTCCCTTAAACAGTTGAGAATCAGCACTGAGGACGGCCGTGGAAATCACTAGCATGGCTAAAGCCCCTCCAAGCCCCCCTTCTCGCCCCTGGATTAAGTGACCGAGCACCTAGTCACCGGCAGAGGGAGACAGTTTGCAGTGCCCCCACCTGAAAGCTGGGAGGGGAGTGCACTGCCTTTTGAGGGGAGAGAAGGAAGATCCCATGAGGCTGGTGGAGCCCCTTCTCCTCCTGCGGGAACATGGGGGGCGGGGGGGGGAAGGGTGCAGAGTAAACACAGGATAAGGACTGAAACCACAGTGCACGCACTCAGGAACACCCTAAAAGGAACTGGCATTTTAGGGATTACTTCCTTTACTTCAAGTAGTATTTGATATATGCACAAGCTATGTATTATCCATTTTCACCCCAAAATCCTACCCCATCTCCAAGAATCTGAATTCCAAATTTTAGAAAAGACTGGTGAATAAAATAAATTATCTGAAAATATCAAAGAATGATATTCATTTACTCATATTAAGCTTCACGACGTGTTAGGCCGTGTACACACTTCGCCTCATTCGTGTCTGTGGGAGAGGCAGGTGAAGGTCAGGGTCGGTTCACAGTTGAGGAAAATACGGCCAGGGCACTGGGAGCCCTGCTGACATTTCACAGCCACTGAGCGCCGCGTTGCTAGGGCCCCATCGAGACCTCCCATCTTTGCTTCCCGGCTCTCTTATTGCAGTTTGGCGTGTGGACAATGACCCCATAAACACGAATTTACCCCAAAGCACAATTAAACAACTGAGAAGTACAGAATCTAACCCCAGGGTTATAAACATTTTTTGTACCGTTAATGTGCCTTTCAACTTCGGAATCAAAATCATAACATGATTTTTAGTTAGGACTGATGGTTACCATTCCAGTTGAACCAAAAGGAGACCAACTCAGCTGCTTTTCCGTCACACGATTTCTGCCTGGGTTATATGTCCATTTGATGCAAATATAGCAGAGTATAAATCTATAGGTGAGCGTTAATTAGCATGGACTGTGTACCAGTTACCCGACGATGGGCCACTGCGTGTGCAAATAGCGTGTGTTGACTGACGTAATCTCACAGCAACTCCAGGACATAAGGACCATCCCTATTCCTATTTTAGATAATTTCTGTTTTCGGCACAGAGCCTTAGACAGGACCTGTTAATTGCCCAAATCATGCAGCTGAACATACGAAGCCAAGATTTTAGACAGAGCGGCTCCAGACTTTGGACATTTAATGGAGATCTGTCAAGGGGTGATGCCAGCCGTCTACTTCTTGACTTGCCAGATGGACAGACAGCTGAAATAATCCCAAGGTACAGCGTTTCAAAGTGAGTGAAGACAGTAGAAAGACAAGACGGGCTGATTACTTCTCAGGTGTTTTTCATGGTAAACCGCACCCCCCATTAGGCAGAAAAGTTGCCGTATTTCTCTCTCCCCTTTACATGGAGATTCAGGCTACCCTTTCCACGTAGCCCACCCGTCTCCCCAGATTGCCACCAACACCTCCCCCTGCACACCGAGTGGTCAGAAGGGACGTGCTCTTCACAATGTCATCACCTGGCAGAGAGTGGCGAGCCAGGTGCCCAGAGCCCACGACCTCTCGGGAGAGGAGGTGACAGTGGGCACCGGGAGCCTCCAGTCCCACACACCCTGTTCATCCACCTTCCTGCACACCCCGTGCACCTCCTCGTGGGCACCACAGTGCACCAGAGTGTGGCATTTAATTTTCTGCAGTCCTTCTCATAACATCTAATGAAAATATAAAGAAAATACAAACTTCAGGTTGCTTTTTGTTTGGTTTCGTGTGCTCTGTTTGTTGCTAAAGCCATTAACAGAACTCTTGGAGACTGATGGGTACACGCTGTCAGTTTAGAGGGAGTCACGAGACGGAGACGGAAGAGGCTGGCCTTGGAGCTCTTGGTGATGGGGAAGAAGCAGTGGGAAAGTTTCCATTATTTCTCCTCTTTTAATTCACTGACTTCATTCAGAGAGGCTGGGGTACACTTTCCTGCCGTCCTTCCTGCCTCACAGCAGCCCCACAGGCATCTACGGGCTCTGTGATATCTTCTCTCTGTTCATCGCACCAGCAAATCCTACGTAGAAAAGAATCTTACAGTAAAACTCAGTAACTAAAAATTTGCTCATAAATTTCAGCATAGAACTATCTGAGATGTGTTTCCAAAGGACCACAAAAACCTTAAACTGAAATGAACATGTCACTGCAGTCCTGTGTATTAAGCAGGGAAAGATATAAGGCAAAGTGGTGAACAACAGATAAAGTGATTCATTTGCTACATGTACAGTGATCATCTTCACATTGTCCTTCCCGGTCGAGGCAGAATCAAACCTTAGAAACAGTCCCCTCTTCTTCGTCCCACACGGGCTGTTGTACATGATAAGTGCAAACCCATATTAGAGTCTGGAATCAAGGAAGGGACTATGTCACAGGGTTTATGAAATCTTCAGGGGCTTCTTATTTTTGCCTTCATCTCTGTGTCTCCGTTTGAAATATTCAGGCTGCGTATTAATAAGGAGGATGTCTCAAAACTCTCTTGAGCATTCCCTTCCCCCAACAAAGAGTCATCTGCTCACTTTTCTGGCTCTCTCCCCACCCTGTCACCGTGACCTGCTCCTGGACCACCTGCAGGCGTGCGGTGTCTGTGAGGCCCACAGAGCTCTGAGCCCCTGTGGACAGGAAGCTTTTCTTCCTCTGCATCCCACCGCTGGGCACGTTCTAACCATCCAGTAAGCATCCATTGAATTAATGACTTTCTTTGTTTGCTCATCACTTAGTTCTTAAGTGACCACATGGGGGTCAACGTGGGCGTCACGGTGTCTTCTTTCCTTGAATGTCTCTTCTCTCCCAAGATGTCCGTGGCCCGTCCTGACTTATCTTCTCTTTGCTGCTTCCCTGCAAGTCCCTCTGCAGTGTTTTCCTTCCTCTCATCTTAGGACCTCAAGCAAGTGAAAAGCTGCAGAGAACCTGCTTCCAAAAATGCCTGTCCAGAATTCAAGGATGGGTCTCTTGTCAGCATAACTTTCCACATATAATGAAAATTCATCTCCTAGATCATCCCTTCATAATTCCATTCAGAGTAGACTAAATTTGTTAAATATTCTCAATCAATATGACCCAAGTGTATAAGTTCTTCACGGATATTTAGGAGTTTCAAGAGCGCCGTAATTATTGATGGAAAGAGACAACGTGATTAGAGAAAAGTAATTTTGACTTACTTACTAAACCTGAAATTTTCTAGCCATGTGACCCAGGTCTCAGTGTCATGCTCTGTACCATGAAAACGTTGGACTACATGATTTTCTGGGTTCTCCTGGTACTAAAGTCCCACAGTTGATTAGAACATATTTCTAAAAGATAACCAAAGGAATTATTTTTCAGACATATATAAATCATATGTAATATAGCAATTAAATCAGATCAATACACTTAAAATTTTGATCTAAGTGATTTGTCAATGAAGCATTATTTAAATATTTTACAAAAGTATATAATAAGGTATGCTGGTGTTGCTTATTTATATTATTTAAGAAATTACTGTTGTGAATAAACGTCGCTATTCTGCCACAACTTAAATATCCGTTATAAAAAGACTCAACATTTTTATCCCTTAAGCAGCTAAACACGAGGTTTAGAGGGAGTTTTTCACAAAAAACTTTCACAAGTGACAGCAGATCCTATGTTGCCCCCTCGTCCATGGGGGGCACCTCCCTGTAGCTAGAAATCAGCCCCAAAACTCCTCATGTGTAAATCTTATTTTCCAAGCACCATGTCTGGGGGATTCTTCCGTATTGTCTGTGCTTTCCAGAGAAAATTATTTTCCTCTTGGAAAGCAAAACTTCCCATGAAGAAGAAAATCAATTTTTGAAAATATAATAAGCAATGCACGAATGCTTAGCTCACCCATCAACTCTGAATGTCTGACTGTTAACAAAATTGCAGCGCAGTACTAATTTACAAGGCAAAAAGAGAACTCACTCTCAAAGAGGCAAAAATTGGGAAAAGCTAATAGCCATAGTGTTGTGAGAGGCCTGAGAAAGCTTTTGTGATTTCAAAAGTCCTGCCTACAGCTTAAAAGATCCCCTAAGTGCATGGTAGTGGGTGGGTTCCTCCTTCCAGCCCAGGAGTTTTCTCCAGATGTTGTGTCCTCTGCAGACAAACAGCCTCCCGGGCTAGAGGGCCCTGGTACAGGGAGAAGCCTGAAAGCTTCAGCTCTGTATCTGCTCTTGAATGCCCCTCCCATCAGGATGGGAATACGGAGTGTGTACAACATCCTGGTACCCAACGGGGCATAGCTGAGGCCCACAGAGGGCAGGCCTCCTAGTCAGGCGGTAAGGACAGGCTTGTGATGGGCAGGTGGGGCCCCGGCTCCCTGGGCAGGTACCATCACACCCCACCACATCGCCCATCGACACACAGCCCACCACCTCAAGATGACAAGCTGACTGGCCTAGGCCAGGTCGACATTTTTTCAAAGCTAGAAGATTTCTTTCAAAAACACGTCCATTAATGAGCCCTTCTTTTTTTTTTTTTTTTGACCCCTATTCGTGTGGCTCCACTACCGTCTGCCTTTGTTCTCCTCTTGCAGTTGACTGACTTCCGCTGCCTCTCTGAAGCTTTTGCTAATTGATGGTTTCTGTTTCCTTCTGATTTCAACTTTTATATATTTTATCCTTGCCCCACCTGACCTCACTGCTGCCACTGTATAGCTTCTATCAGCTCTTGGTTTCTGCCTCTTTTTTAAGATGTTGGGGGTAGGAGTTTATTAATTAATTGATTTATTTTTGCTGTGTTGGGTCTTCGTTTCTGTGCGAGGGCTTTCTCTAGTTGTGGCAAGCGGGGGCCACTCTTCATCGCGGCGCGCGGGCCTCTCCCTGTCGCGGCCTCTCTCGTTGCAGAGCACAGGCTCCAGACGCGCAGGCTCAGTAGTTGTGGCTCCCGGGCCTAGTTGCTCCGCAGCATGTGGGATCCTCCCAGACCATGGCTCGAACCCATGTTCCCTGCATTAGCAGGCAGATAATGAGCCCTTCTTAAGTAGACCTGATTGATATTTTAAAACCTATAGTAGGACTTAGCAGCCAAAGACAAAACATTCTTTAGCGATAATTTACATTTTATAACATAATTGCTGCCTCTATTAAACTTGAAATATTGTATGCATACATATTTATTGATATGCCTTTATAGAATTTGTATTTTCATTATACTCTTACGATGGTAGGGTAGAAATGCCAACTTATTTCACATAAATTTGTGGTGAAAATAAAAAAGGGTGAAATCCCAGAAAAGCCAATTTATTCAATTATTTTATCAAAGCTACAGGCATTGTGAGTTCCTCAGTAAGGTTCTAAGAAAATGTGTGCTTGAAGTCTTTATTCTTTTGGGAAGTGATTTCTAACTGGGTAGGCCCGTCTTAGGCAGTTCCAAAGAAATTCCAGTTTAAAACGTTGAAGGAAGTCTTTCCAGATCAAACACCTGACCAAAATAAATAATATCAGAGTATATTTGTCTTGAAAACGTGAGCAAAGAGCAAATAAAAATGTTAGTTTTAAAACATCGGAAATCTGAGTGTCATTCTGAGGTCACATATATAAATATGGACCTCATCAGCTAAGTGACATGAGATGAGCTAAAGCTTGAGCAGCGTGGGGGAAAAACTTGAAACTGGCTTATTTTCTGCTAAAGGATCGATCACCTTGCAAAGTCCAAATATCATCCAATTTGTTCGCTGAATGCAGAGATATACTCAAATATTTTGTATGCAACTAAAAATGTGTTCCAACTATGAGACTGTCATGATTTAAATTTGCAAAAGAAACAAGGTAGATAATTTGATATTTTAGGGACACTTGCCAAGCTCTCGCTATGTGACTAGAGATGTGATTTTTCCCCAGTCCTTTCCCCATGGCTCACTTTGTCTTAGAAAGCTTCCTAATTTCCCGAGCGCTTGTTAAGCCCCAGCCTCTGTGCTCAGCGCTGCCCACCGATGCCGGGCGGGCTAGGCAAGCATCCCCAGGGCCAGGCCCCCTGTGCTTCCCGAGCTCACAGCATCTGGCCCTTTGCGTCCAGGCCTCACCCACGGTAGACGTCTTATCACACTGCCCTGTTCCCCGTGAGGCCCTTGAAGATGCTATTTCCTCTGACGAGAAAGCTGCCCTCCACCTCTCCACGCCAAATTGATTCCGTCTGGTCCCTCAGAGATCACGGGTAAGGTCACGTCATTTCCAGAGGGGATGCTGTGATCGTTCAGACTAGGTCAGCACCCAACCCCCATCCCCGCAGGACTTGCTTTTATAGCAAAATCTCTCATGTCTGTACTGGAGCAGGAAATAACACAGCAATTCCAGAGTAGACGCCCAGCAACAGTGTGGAAGCTTCACAAAGACTCCAAGAGCAAAATCCTTGTCTCTGCTGTGCAGGTAAGGAAGCCACCGCACCGGCGCCAATGCCACACAGCTGGTAGCTCACCAGGGTCTCAGCCCAGGCCTCTCTGCCCCATGCCCCTCATGCTCCATGTGCATTCATGCTTCCTCCACCGAGAACCCAGGGCCCTCACTCTCTCTGGCTACAAATTAATGGCCTAATGCTGTGAATTCCCAGCACTGTGACAAGTTGATTTTGAGATTGTCCCAGAGGGTGGGGTCCTTCACATGCGGGATCAGTCCAGGTGATGAGGTTCTTAGCCTGGAACAGCATGAAACAGTCTGGAACAGCCTTTTGCTTCTCTGGAAGAGCCAAACAGACTTCAGGGCGTTGTTACAGTAAACACCACATGTCCTTCTTGCATATTCATTGGCCCCTCGAGAAGCTGAAGAAAACGATTCAGAGGTTGTTTCCATTCTTCTGAAGCCAGTATGAGCAGGGAAAGCTAGCTGGATAAAATCTGAAAATATATGGCTGAAATTATGTGTGTATGGAGAATAGATGTTATAGATAGATACGGATATAAATTAGATATAGAATGAATGTAGACATAGATATGAATGATAGAGATGTTACTGATAGAGACAGAAATGGGAGAGATAGATGTAGATGTAGGTAGATACAGGTGTAGGTGTAGGTATGGACAAGGATATAGATAAAGATAGAATAGATATAAATGATGTAGGCGATATTGATGAGGACAGAGATGGAGATGGAGATCTGGGTGACCTCACGAGCACCTGACCGGCCACCAGGCCAGCCCAGCCTCTATGAATCCCTCCATTGAACACTCCCTCGAAGGGAGGTATCTTGTTTGAGTTGTTAAGACCTGTTGGGTCTCATCTTACCTGAGGCAAATTCATGCAGGAATTATGGCAGATTATCCTGGAAGGAACTCTCGTTCTTGGGTTTCACAGATTGTGCAGTGGGAGAAAGTTCAAATTTCATGAGGTCTCTGTTTTCCCCTTTTCCGATCGTCTTCCTGCTGCTATTCTCAGGTGAAGCCTCCCTATCACTTAACCCAGTGGCCAGGCATAGCCTGGGTGGCCACTCAAATGCCCACTGATCCACAGACCCAGCTAGTACTCAGAGAACTCCTGACATAAACCCACGTTGCACTTCATGCACCTCGACCAGCGCAGCTGATCAACGCCCCACGGCTCACCTGTCACTGGGCATTTATTCCAGACACGCAGGGCACAGGCCTCCTTGGACTGACTGATGAGATGTAAAGTCTCGCTCAGTGCGTGGTGATCAGTGTTGCTATTATTTAGGGAACTAATTCCTTTGCCTATAGCTATGTATATATTTTTATAACTTCACTGCAATTCAGTCTGGCTTCCTCTGAAAATCACTACATATTTCTTTTATTTCTATAACTCATTTTTTAACATTTCTTGGGATCCTTTTTTTTTCTGAAATGAACTCCTCAAATTTATAGTCCCACAACAGACTTAACCCATTTTCACTTAAAATATGCGTTACAGTCATGTGTCTCAAAAGAGTTTTTGCAATATTCCCGTATTAGAACACATATAAGATATTCATTAGATCTAGTCTACATTAACAAGAGAAGTTCAGTGATTTGAAATGCACGCTGGTATTTTCCTTTGAATTATGAATGACTTTATCAAAAAAGTATCTTATTACGTGACTTTGAACATAATTTAGGTCAAGAAAGTAAAAAGGGAAGCTAATGTGTTTTGACTGCCTACTAAATCCATGCATGATACAATTTAATCCTCCCCATGGTTCTCTGGGTCCCTTAAGAACCATTAACCTCACTTTACAGTTTTTACAGATGAAGAAACAGGTTCTGAAATGGGACCCAGCTGGGCTGGGTTTCAGGGGATGTAAGTAAATAACAGGTGGTATTTTTCACTTCACTGTATCCTGCATCCCATCCTATTTATGAAACATAAAATTCACTCAGGAAAGAAATGGTCAGAAGTTGGGTTTCAGTCCTGTTTCCATTCAGCAGCGTATTAAGGATATTTCATTATATACTTGAATTCAACAGTTTAGTCATAGACACTGATGGGCATTTGTAAGAGAAATTTATAAATATCATAGAAAGTATGAAGCCAGGAGGCAAAGAAATGATCTGACTGACAGACTAGAAATATGGGTTATATATTTGAACTATGATCTTTACATATACTTAATACAAATAGCTTATATATGATTTCAAAATACTAATAAAAACAGCCCAAGATCAGGGAGACCAAATTAGATGCAGGATATAGGCAGAATACCTAATTGACAAATAAGGACTTGCAGCGATCAAGAGTGGGTTAATAGTGGCCTAATGTAGCTTACACAGCATTCATAAAAGTAAACAATGTTAATTTTCATCTGAACAAAATGAGATAGGAAGAAACTGCGAACTGTTTAGAGGAAAATCATCGGAAGCAAAGAGTATTTGGCAGAAGGCGATAGCTACAAGGAATCTACAACTAGGACACGTGTCGATGATCCACCCATAGAAACCAGACATGAAGGAGGAGAAGAAACTAGGGAAAGGTGGGGGAACAAGAGAAATGGAAAAAATCCAGAAGCTTGAAGCCTTTATGAAAGGAAAGAGCAGATTCCACGTGCGTGGCGTGAAAGTAGAGATGGAAATACAGACGCTGTGAACAAGGAACGGGGCCTAGGCTCGGGGGGTTCAGGGGTGGTGGTTCCAGGGAGTGGCTTTGTGGATGAGCCCTCCTAGTCGAATGAAGGTGGACTGGAAATGCAAGAGCCTGGAAACTCTTTTACTGTCGTGCCCACTCTTGTGCAGTTGTTCTCGGTTCTCTAGAATTATGGAGAAAGCTGGTGTGGAGAAAAATACCTACGATTATTCATCACTTTCTACTAATTATAACGACAACCTGCATCATAACCTATTCGATATTATGAGGGGCTTATATATGCACTTTCCACCTAACATTTCTTCTATGGATTCATTAATTCATTTATTTTCTGACCCTTACTGAGAACCTGCTCTGTGTCACATGCCATTTCATGTGCTGGGGACACAAGGGAGAAAAGACAGACAAAGCTGGTGCCTCCACGAACCCATATATTCTCCTGTGAAAACACAAACAAGCCGTAAATAAATACGTAAACATGTATTTTCATATATTGGAAAAGTATCATAAAATAAAGCAGTGATAGTGTAGTGTTTTTCAGGCTACTAATAGTGACCTATTTTGTTTCATGAAGTTGACTTATTGGGTTGCAACCAACAGTTTTTTAGATACAATTCTACAATGGATTAGAACGTGATAGGATAAATACATTGTGTACAGAAATATCATTGTGTACATAAACTCTTCTTTCCCGTACACACGCATGTACACATTTCATCTGCACCCGCCACTCAGCGGTGGTGTGTGTGTGTGTGTGTGTGTGTGCGCGTGCACACACGCGCGCTGCTCTGCGTTAGACATTTGTTGTCTGATGCTGGAGTGAAGTGACAAGATCAGAGCGGCCGGGCTGGTGACAGTGCTAAGGAGACACTTCCCCCAGGTCAGGAATGAGCTCTTGGAGGAGAGAATCTTGGAGCAAAGACCTAAATTATGGGAAAGACTTAGATTTGTAGATATTTGAGGCATGGATTCCAGGAAAAGGGACCAATGTGTGCAGGGCCCGAAGCGAGCTGGTTGCATGTAAGGAAGGAACGACGTCAGGACATGGCCTGGGGCCATGAAGCGCGGGAAGAGGGAGCAGAGGTGGGACCTCAGCCCTGGCTTCGTCCTCCGTGATGACTCGCGTGGTCTCCTCACCTGCGTCGGCCTCCCTCCTGCTCTGTGGGTGCTCAGGTCTCCAGGGAACGAAGCAGAGCTCCGTGCTGGGAGATGGGATTGTGAGGAATCAGCGCACAGGATCCTGGAGGCTGAGAGGCCGCACGACCTGCCAGCTGCCAGCCGCTGGGGTGTATTTCAGTCCAAGTCCAAAGGCCTCAGAACCAGGGGGCTGACAGTGTGAACCCCAGTCCAAGGGCAGGAGAAGATGAGGTGTGACGGCCCAGCTCCGCAGTAGACAGGAAGGAACGTTCCTCCTGCCTGCACCTTTTCTCTTATTCAGATCTTCAGTGGCTTGGTTGAAGCCTCCACATCGGGGAGGGTGACCTCCTCTACTGGGTCCAGAGTCAGGTGCTGATCTCCAGACACACCCTCAGACACACCCTGACACAACCTTTAAACTGATCAGCTTGACACATAAAATTGCCCGTCACACGCTCCCCTCCACTAAATGGCCGGGCTAGCTCCGTGCCCTCCCCTAGAATAAGGGGAGCCTAATCTATATGTACACACACGCAGCTTCTTATTTGGATCAGAAAAAGCCACATTAGTTAGATTCTCTCATTTTAATTACATTTAAATACACATTTAACATTCTTTCTAAAGAAAAAAAAGTGGCCATCATGAAATTTTCTACTTTCAACAAAGCACAGGGGAAAAAATTAATGCCCATTATACTAAGTTCTAATGATTTCCAAGAAAATCATTACAACAGGAGCCTCGGCAGCCCTCATTCGGCAGAATCTTCCAAGAAGCAGTTGCACACAAACGCACTAAACATAGAACGCTGGACCCTGTCTCTTCTTATAAAGGGCGACCTGCTAATTCTCAGAGTGGTTTAATCAAAGATTACTGCAAGAGGATTTAGCTAGAACCGATGTAGCCAAATAGGTTTCGCACGGGAGGGACACTGGGTGACCTTCCTGCTCAGGTTCCTGGGATAGTTTTTCCATGGGTGGTGGTGGGGTGGCAGGGGGTGGGGGACAGGGAGGGAGCGCCGTAGGTCAGGGAGCTCCTGGTGCTGTAAATCCCTATTGAAAGGCCTGATGGGGGCTGTGAGGAGGAGAAACAGACCTTTTAACAGCGCTGACAAATCTTTTAATACCTACGGAATCTTTTCTGAGCTGGGAGGGTGCTGGGCCGCTGCCTGCTGAGCAACTGGACAGAACGTTTGGTTCCAAGTTAAATACCATGCCTCACTGCCTCTTTTTAAGGTAAAAAAGAGTTTATTGATATAAATTTTTTTAATTCACTTGCAATCACTTCCAAGCTCTACTAATATAAAACACTAGGGACATTTCAATACGTAACTTGTGCTATGGGCCTGAGCTGATTACCTTTTATAGAGAGAAGAGTCTTATCTGTTGACCCACAATTCTAGTCAGAACATAAAATGAGATGAGCTTTGTACCATCTGAAAGAAACCTTCAACATGCATCTCAACATGAACAGTTACGCTTCCGTAACCTGTGAAACGTAACTGGGAATGAACAAGTCACTTTCTGCATTTAAAGAAACCTTAACATTCTTACGACACCAAATCATAGTCCTAGGATAGGTTTACTACTTACTGTAGAGCACAACACTGCTTATATTTTAAGTCTCTACATTTAAGTATGGGTGCCTGATGAGCACACACATGCATATGTAGTAAAATATATCATTTAATTTTGCTTTTTAATTTTCTCAGTATCATGACACACATCTCTGACATATCAAAAATGATTGTCCTTCTGTAGAATTTTAGTGTAAATAGCCTAGTCACAGTGCCTTTTAGAAACTCTTGAATTCACTTATAAGTAGTTTGTATTTTAACCAAAATGGTATATGAAACTTCAGATCTTGAATAGGCCAAAACGTTCAACTGACTTTTTATCCTTCCTTCCTTTCTTTTCCTTTCTCCTTTCTTTGTTCTTCCTTCCCTCCCCCGCTCCCTTCCTCCTTCTTTGTTTTATTCTTTCTTGTGTTTTTGTTGCTGTTGTTTAGTTTGCTTTTTTTTAGCAGAGTAGGTGCTCAATGTTTGTCTGTCTCTGTGTCTCTGTGTTTCTGACTCTCTGATGAAAAAATTATTAAGATCCCCAGGAGCAAATGCAGTTGAAACTGAGGGAAAGAATCCGTGTATCAACATCAATTTCTAATTTTTGTAACAATGCAGGTGTGCACATCAGAGTTTCTAAAAAGACACTGCTGTCGCTTGTGTGAACCATGCGGTCCCGTGGCTGTTAGGAAAAACTTCTGCATGCTTATCACGTGTCTTTGCTTAACTTCCCTTGAAAGCAGAGTCTGAGACGAGGTCTGGGTGGCGGGTGATCTCTTGGGGTTGTGAGTCCGTTTGGGTTGTGAGTCTATTGGGGTTCTGAGTCTTGGGAGCAAAAGCAAGGGACTGGGGACAGCGGGTAGGCAGGGAGGGACTAAAGCCTCTACCCAACCTCTGAGGGCGCAGAAAGCCCTAGAATTCCCCAGCAGGACCGGAGGCCAGCCTCTCCATCCCCTGCATCCCTGCCCCTTTGCTTGAGGGCTGCCAGCCACACTTAGCCTGAACTTCCAGCAGAGCCTGTGCACGGCTGAGCTAGCCACTGGCTATGGAAGAGGCCCTCGGGGCAAAGGCAAAGGAGTTTGGTGTGCACCTGTGGGGATCTGAAGGGCGGGCTGTGCTTTGCAGAGGCAGTGGGAAAGGCAGAGGGCTGAGGGCTGTGACGGGGCCAGGGGAGTGGGGCTGCGTCCAGGCACCACGCATGCTGACTCCCAGCTTGTCACCGTTCCCCCTAAGGCAGCGGCCCCCAACCTTTATGGCCCAGGGACTGGTTTCGAGGAAGACAATTTTTCCACAGACGGGGTGGGGGTGATGGTTTTGGGATGATTCAAGCACATTACATTTATTGTGCACTTTATTTCTATTATTATTACACTGTAATAGATAATGAAATCATTATACAACTCCCCATAATGCAGAATCAGTGGGAGCCCTCAGCTTGTTGTCCTGCAACTAGATGATCCCATCTGGGGGTGATGGGAGACAGGGACACCTGAAGTATGTTGCTTATATCCAGTCTGTTCCGTAAGATGCAGCTTAATTAATTGTCACTTGCCACTCACTGATGGGGTTTTTTTGTTGGTGGTGGTGTTTTTAATTTTTGAATTTTATTTCATTTATTTTTTTTATACAGCAGGTACTTATTAGTCATCAGTTTTATCCACATCAGTGTATACGTGTCAATCCCAATCGCCCAGTTCATCACACCACCACCACCCCACCCCCATGCCGCTTTCCCCACCTTGGTGTCCATACGTTTGTTCTCTACATCTGTGTCTCAATTTCTGCCCTGCAGACTGGTTCATCTGTACCATTTTCCTACGTTCCACATATATGCGTTAATATGCAATATTTGTTTTTCTCTTTCTGACTTACTTCACTCTGTATGACAGTCTCTAGATCCATCCACGTCTCAACAAATGACCCAATTTCGTTCCTTTTTATGGCTGAGTAATATTCCATTCTATATATGTACCACATCTTCTTTATCCATTTGTCAGTGGGCATTTAGGTTGCTTCCATGACCTGACTATTGTAAATAGAGCTGCAATGAACACTGGGGTGCATGTGTCTTTTTGAATTATGGTTTTCTCTGGGTATATGCCCAGGAGTGGGATTGCTGGGTCATATGGTAATTCTACTTTTAGTTTGTTAAGGAACCTGCATACTGTTCTCCATAGTGGCTGTATCAATTTACATTCCCACTGACAGTGCAAGAGGGTTCCCTTTTCTCCACACCCTCTCCAGCATTTGTTGTTTGTAGATTTTCTGATGATGGCCATTCTGACTGGTGTGAGGTGATACCTCATTGTAGTTTTGATTTGCATTTCTCTAATAATTAGTGATGTTGAGCAGCTTTTCATGTGCTTCTTGGCCATCTGTATGTCTTCTTTGGAGAAATGTCTATTTAGGTCTTTGACCCATTTTTTGATTGAGTTGTTTGTTTTTTTGATATTGAGCTGCATGAGCTGTTTGTATATGTTGGAGATTAATCCTTTGTCCGCTGATTCATTTGCAAATATTTTCTCCCATTCTGAGGGTTGTCTTTTTGTCTTGTTTATGGTTTCCTTTGCTGTGCAAAAGCTTTCAAGTTTCATTAGGTCACTGATGGGGTTTTGATATGAGTCTGCAAGCAATTGATTTATTATGGTCTTTGTGCAGTCAAACCTCTCTGCTAATGATAATACAGATAATACAGATAATAATCTGTATTTGCAGCCACTCCCCAGCACTAGCATCACTGCCTCAGTTCCATCTCAGATCGTCAGGCACTAGATTCTTATAAGGAGCACACAACCTAGGCCCCTGGCATGCGCAGTTCACAGTAGGGTTCACAGTCCTATGATAATCCAGTGCCGCGGCTGATCTGACGAGAGGAGGAGCTCAGGCGGTAACGTGAGCGATGGGGAGCAGCTGTAGATACAGATGAAGCTTTGCTTGCTCGCCCTCTTCTGGCTCCCCTCCTGCTGTGCAGCCCAGTTCCTAGCAGATACCGGTCCATGGTCCACGGGTTGGGGACCCCTGCCCTAAGGGACAGGCACACGGTCGACAAACAGCAGGGATGCCCCTCTAGACTCCTGGAGAACAACCTTTTCTCAGAAGACTTCCTGTTATTTGAGGTTTGCTCCCAAATGATTCTTCAGGTTCAGACATAACTAAATGTTTGCTGATAGGAAATTGCCATGAACAACAATTAGCTAATGCTAATGATCAAAGCAGTAGTAGCAGGAGGAAGAGGGTAAAAATACAGTGAGATGTCATCATTTCAGCCATCTCCAAATATGAATCACTCTCACCCCCCGACAAATGCAGAGCTCAGATCAGTAACTCCACCATGATCCCTTAGTTACGTTTCCGTAATAGACTTACATGATGAAAATAGAAAAGCCAATGAAAGGGAGTCAGAGCCGTTGATTGAAATGCTGACTCTTTCTGGTCAGCACGAAATCTCCTCAAATCCCAGTTTCCCCGTCTGTGAAACAGAGATGGTCATCTCCGTCCTAAATATCCTGAAAGGCTGGTGGGATGATCAGATTAGCTGGTGCGTCTGGTGCCCTAAACTGAGAGACCGTTCCATCATCCGCTCACGGGGCTGAGGTAGCGCCTCTCCGTGGCTGAACAAGCTTGTTCTTAGCGAGCTGACTCACCAGGAAGCACATCAAGCATATATTTTTAAATGTTTGACTAAATATCAATAAATGTCAATGAGTGAATGAAACCATCAGGATGATCATCATGGTTTTTCCAGGATTCTGTCACATATACCCAGAGATGCTACTTCCCTTCAGTGGCTGTGGGTTTGTCCAGCCCAGACACCCTCCCTTGCACCTCTGCACCCACCCGCAGCCCGGGCACCCTTCTGCAGCCCCCATCGTTCCACTCACCCCACTGCCCTGGGCCTGCCCCACACTCTAGATGACAAGGTAAGGTCAAGAACAACTTATTCATCTTTGAACTTTCCCACCAACACAGATTGAAAACAGTAGAAACTCCATAAATGTTTATGGAACAGAGGTAAACTAAAAATTTAAGTCATGGGCTCAAAAAACAAATTATTTGATGTGTCATATTAAAATCTTTCAAATATCTGATACTTGATTAACAGTTTACAGTGAAAATGCTGACAGTAAACCTAATTAAACCATTCCTAGAAAACCAGGCTATTAAAAAGTTAGCTTTTTTCCCCTGCTTTCCCAGTTTTATGTGCCCATAATCTAATTGTCCATGCCTATTTCTTAACCGTCGTAATTTCAGTATGGGCCTACTCATAACAATTTTCAAATTACCCTGTCCTTCTTATTAGGCACAAACTATATTTCAAAATCTGTTTCAAGAAAATAATAATCTCTTAATAAATTACAATTGAGTCTAAGTTGTCATGTTCAGGTATTAGAGACAGTCCTTTACTATTTGGTCAAGTTTTGACAATTGCAGCTCTTGCAACCCAATCATAAAACTTGGTCATAGATGATAACCACCTGTCAAATATATCACCATTCTCTGGTTTCACTAAAATATTAATCTGTTTTTCCATTGTGAATATTTTCAGTGTTCTGGTTAGAAGGCTTTTCCTTATTAACAGTGACATTGGCCATGAATTCTGCATTTCTGTGATGTTGCAATTTCCGTGCAGGTGCTAACATGCATGTAAATATACTTAAGGGCACGTCAGCATAAGGCAGCGCAGTTTCAAGTGCAAAATCATAAAACACAAGTCTTCTGTGTTTGGGGATGAAAGCTTGCCCTGAAGTATGTGTATCAGTAATAATATCACTTGTATTTTACCTTAACTGGGCTCGTTTTAGCGCTCCCAGGTACGCAGTGATGGTTTCTCTCCTGATTTACTGGTGCCTTGGTATGAAAATCACCTCCTAGTGGCACCAACATGGTAAATAGAAAATGTCATCCACTATGAATGCAAACACAATTTTAGAAGCCCTGAGGTCAGTGGAATTCTGGGGGAGAGGACTCCCATCAAGGCTGGTCCCGCACAAAAGCCTCACCCTAAGCCAGGGCGAGAGCTGGTAACCATGACCAGGACACACGTGGTGGTTGCATCCCTTACGACGTGGAGCCTGCTGCATTGTCTGGACAGTTTAAGGCTCCTTTTCCTGACATTGTCGTAGTAATTACAGCCTATTTTCAAACTCTCACCAAGTGACATTTTAAAAAATTACTTCAGATGGCACCGTGAAACTCCTTTGCTGTTTATTACCCGACGACTGGAATCAATTTATTTGTCTCCCATCTCACAGGGCAGAGCTATTTCTGAGATTGCTGCAATTATCAGGTGGATATGTAGAAAACGGAAATTCTGTTGCAGCTGGATTGCTTTTCTCTTTTAAAATTAAGTCTGATAGTTTGATCTTGAGTGAGAAAATCAAGACCCTTTTTTTTTTTTTTTTGCGGTACGCGGGCCTCTCACTGTCGTGGCCTCTCCCGTTGCGGAGCACGGGCTCCGGACGCGCAGACTCAGCGGCCATGGCTCACGGGCCCAGCCGCTCCGCGGCATGTGGGATCTTCCCGGACCGGGGCACGAACCCACGTCCCCTGCATTGGCAGGCGGACTCTCAACCACTGCGCCACCAGGGAAGCCCAAGACCCATTTTTAAATAATGAAGATTATGTAAACGGTAACTGAAATGGTTGCTTCTCATTTGATAAAAAATGAATAACGGAAAATTAGCAGACCTGTGTCTTTTATCATATTACTTTAAATATGAATTTACTATGAACTGGTGTCGTGTGTATTTAATGAAATGGGACACTATAAAGGAAACGTTGAGAAGAGAACACTGAGATGTTGGCACATAGTGAGAGCTCAAGAGATTGTATGTAGTGTACATACAATTACCTGTGTAACAGTACGTGAACTTCATATTTACCTGGACTTTATGGGAAACTTGAGCAGCACTTCTTTTTTTTTAATAGTTGATTTATAATATTGTGTTAGTTTCAGGTGTACAGCAAAGTGATTTGGTTATACATATATATGTATATATCTTTTTAAAATTACTTTCCATTATAGTTTATTAACAGATATTGAATATAGTTCTCTGTGCTATACAGTAAATTCTTTTTGTTTATTATATATATTGTAGTGTGCATCTTCTCATCCCATAGTCCCAATGTATGCCTTCCCCCTTCCCCTTTGGTAACCATAAGTCTCTTTCTGCGTGAGCAGCACGTTTATGCAGCATAACAATAAACCTGTTTCTGAAATATAATGAAACAGTATTATTTGAAATGAAAAGTTAGAAATTTGAAGTCTTAACTGTTATGATTTCTGTACCGGAAGTGTTTTCCTTGATTGCCGTGATTTCATAAAATGCCGTAAGGAAAATAAGGTGCTCTTTGATCAGCTTCCTTCAGATTGGTTTTACAAGAACGTGTG
Organism: Stenella coeruleoalba; assembly: GCF_951394435.1. Taxonomy (NCBI): domain Eukaryota; kingdom Metazoa; phylum Chordata; class Mammalia; order Artiodactyla; family Delphinidae; genus Stenella; species Stenella coeruleoalba. Next base: position 26,215,267 of record NC_137167.1, on the reverse strand, counting down.
TGTGCAGCAACACAACTGAGCATTTCATCTGGAAGCCTCTGTATTCAGGTGGGGTGGGGGCTTTTACAGGGTCACAGGGACCTTCACTATCCCTCACATTTTATCACGTCTTCCTCCATCCCAGACACTCTTGTGGCATCTGTTCATTTAGATGGTTTCAAAACTCCTGTTTAAACACGCCGTCCCAAGACTGTGCAGCGACATGACATGCTTATGATAGAAGCATGAACTTAAAAAAGCAGGAAGCTAGGTGGTGTATGAACGGTAATTGCAGTGATCACAAAGTGCCTAAAGAGAAATAGGCAAAAATGTTCGGTATTTACAAAATTCCTGTAAGGTTGTGTTCATCTCGAAAGTTAACCAGTTGGCTGAGAAGCTCACCAAAGAGCCCGAGGTCCCGGCCACAGGCACTCTCAGACCTGACCTTGAGGATGAGCAACACCCCTGCAACGCTGAATCCCACACTCAAGGTGCAGCCCAAGCTTTGCTGGAAAGATCCTTAAAATGTGAAAAGGTGTCGGGCTTCCTGGAGCTCAGAGTCCTTAGAACAGCCAGTCTTTGGAAGGAAATTTGCAGTATATTCCCAGGAGGAGCCTGTGACGTGTGGCACTGGATTAAAGTGTTCCATTAACAACAACAAAAACATGCCCTTCTATCTAGGAATGCACGTTTTTAAAATTGGCTAATTGCTTTCACTAGATCATTTGAAAATATAATTACAGAGATAAGGCGGCTGGCCGGTGAGCACACTAGACAGAATGGAAGCAGAGGGGATACGGATGGACTGCTGATGCCCAAGGTCACATCTGAAACAGACTTAAGGATAATACAGTCCATCCTCCGAGTTGACAAGTGAGGATACTGAGACCATATGTTTGAACTAATTTGCCGAGATCGCCTGGCTTATTAAGAGCAGTGTGGGAGCTGGAACCGAGATCTTGTGATTTAGAAGCCATGAATCTTTCCTTTAAACCACCCATCAAAACTAGTTAAATAAACAAAGGAATGAATTCACTCAGGCTAGGAATGCAAATTATGTTCTATGCAGGTCATTTCTTTTTGGTATTCTTCAAGTGTTTTCTTATTGTTAAACCACTTGCAAAAGCAGCTCACAGACACAATTACTTTTTTTGTTTGTTTGCATTGCCCTGACCTGGATCCAGTGGATCTTAGAGTAGAATTCTAACGAGGCTCCACGGACAGGCATTTCCATCTCCTGTTGGACTGCATTTTACAAGAAATGCACTTCCTCTTTGCCTTTAGATGCCAGCCTGGGGCCGCAGGCAGGGACGCCTCTTTCCTCTCTGCCCCACGGAATCCAGCGCAGACACTCCTAGCTGGGCTGAAGTTGGGTCATCCCCTCCCCTTGAAACGGAGTAGGACCCTATGGGCCCTCCCCCATGACCTCAGTCTGCCTTTTGTCTGTAGAAAAACTTTAGCCAAAGAATAAGTTTAGTCAGAGAAGTGAGAAAATGCAGAAACAAAGGAAAACAGTCAAAGGAGACCAAATAATAATAGTTTAGTCATTAAGCAAAGTCAAGGACCTTTAGTTCCTCCTCAAGGGCTATAGATAACATTCTGAGCCACATCCCATGAGCTGTCTTGTAGCTACAGAAACCCACACCAGGTGGAAGAAGTTAACTACATGATGACCAGGCTGTAGCCATAACATAAGCTGCCACAATTCCGAGAACTGGCCTCAAAGAAATGGGAACAAACCGACCCTGGAACTGAAGACTAACTGTACCTAAAACAGTCAAGATGACGCTGTTCATGACCAATTTCAAGATGGCCGTCGGAGCTGACTGTGCTGTTTCTGCACATAGCTCCCTCCCTCCGCCTAGAAAAGCTCTTGCCCACTGATTGCCAGTGGGGGGCACTCAGCCTTTGGACAGGAGCCCGCCCTCCTCCCGCGTTGGTTGCTGGCCTCCAAAATAAAGCCAACTTTCCTTTCCACCAATCTGGCCTCTTTATTGGCTTTTGAGCAGCGAGCACCCAGACCCCGCTTCTGTTTACACCCTGAGGGACTTGGTGTAAAGATTGGACTTGACCCGCCGCAAATCTACAAAAACACCTTCCTGCAAGCAACAATTAGGTTAAAAAGATAAGCACAGGAAAGAAGAAAATAGAACAATGAGGCAGTAATAACCGCTTTTTAAATTAATGTAAGGGGTTTAAAAATGTGTTAGATATTTTGATGGATATATGACAAGGAAATTTCACCATCAAAAATCTTTTTTTTTATTTCTCCCTCTTTTTTTCCTTTTAATTATAAAAGAAATCTAAGATAAAACTTGTGCTGTGAGATTTTTTTTAATTATGGTAATCATTCTGTTTGTATCATAGGCTCCTCATTATTGATCTGTACCACTAATAGCTCCTTAGAAGACTTTGCCCACAAACAGTTGCGAGCTTAGTCAAAATGCCATAAAGATTAGGTCAGGTATTTGCAATAAGTATGTCATTCACTGTGGGCTCCACGCTGAGTTAATATACAACTTAATGTGTTTCTATCATCATGTTTGAAGACGTGATCAAGAGAATTCATTCTAGTACACAAAACTTGGAAATACTGGATTTAAAACAAAAGAAAAAAAATACATCCAGTCTTTCAAAAGCATGTCAGGTGACAGTAAAAGGATCAGAAACAACTGGAGGCCAAGAACAAAGAGAAAACTTGAATTCTGGGCCTAAGCAACCCTGGAGGCCATGTTTAGCTGGAGGGCGTCATCCTGAGCAGCTGAGGGTTAGGACTTGTGTTCTGATGAAGTTATCCTGCACTGGAGACAGGAGACTCAGCTCACTCAGAACTCTGGGGAAGGTTGGTAGATTAGATTAGAGCCCCCCACGTAAAGCCAGCTTTCCAGAACAGAGGCAACATAGGTGGATAAACTAAAAGAATTAAATAAACTCTGCCACCGGTGGAGGCAAGGAATGCTTTACAAGGAAGGCTTGCCTCGGGTTGAAGCAGCAGAATAAAAGAAAACACTGCTGTATATTATCCTGATCGTAATCCTGTACTCTTAGGAGTTTAGTAATAAATTGACAGTACTAAAATTATAGCCCCAAGGCTACCCACTATTTTTTAATTTTAGACTTTACTATTTTTTTAGTGCAGTTTTAAGTTCACAGCAATTTTGAGTGGGATTTGCATTTCCCTGGTGACATATGATGTGGCACGTCTCCTCTATGCTTATTTGCCATCTGTATAACTCTTTGATGAGTTGTCTGCGAAGGTCTTTGTCCCATTTTTTAATCAGGTTATTCATTTTCTTATTGTTGAGTTTTAAGAGTTCTTAGACTGGTGGTGGCCATTGACACCTAACAGAATTAAATGTAAATTATCTCCAGAGGAATTGTCACGTAGACTTTTCAAGAAATCCAAGCATGCACGTGTACACGGATGCATAAATTCACAAAGACAGGCACAACTATACAAATGCACAGCATTACTAAAACGAGGAGAAAAGCCATCATGTACCAAAGTCAGCGCAGCAATGAACTGTAGAATCTGCCTGCTGGAATTGATAGATTCCTGAGTTATCAGCCATAGAATATCAAAAGAGCATGTGTATGGTACTTAAATAACTGGAAGAGGGAATTTAAAGTATGATGAAGGAAAGTATCAAAATTGACCCAGCAGTTTTGAGAAAAAATAAAATAGAGCTTCTAGAAATGAAAAGCTTGCTCACTAAAAGAAGTTCAAGACACAGGATCAACCACAGTTTAGATGCAGCTGAAGAGAACATTAGTAAGCTGTAGTCTAACGGCAGCTTGACTGATAACACCAGTCTTGATTTACTTAGGCTCCGGGAAACGATGATGCCAGATGCTGTGTGGTTCTGAGATTGCATCAGCAGGGCTCCCTCCCGTTTTCTTTCAACCATCTGTCTTTTCAGAGTTGAATGAATAATGACCCGTGAATTAAAGCTTGTCAAAGATGACCAGTTACATAAGAACTAAACTTCATTTGGATTCAAAACTCCAAAAGTCCTCAAGGAACTCAATCTAAAAAATACTAAGAGTTTAAACACAAATTTAAGATTGTTTCTCATAGGTCAATCATTAGGCAAAAAAAAAATTACAAAACAATAATAATACGATTACTTTCTCACATGGATACTTCTGGAAAGATATTTTGCTCGTCTAATGATGCATCACAGTAAACAATGATGAGATTTATTTTAACAGGTCTTAACCATGATACCTTACTTATAGACACCTTTTTTTTCTTTTTATTGAGATATAGTTGATTTAAAGTGTTACATTAGTTTTAGGTGTACAACAGAGGGATTCACATTTTTAAAGGTTATACTCCATTTATAGTTATTATAAAATCAGCTATATTCCCTGTGCTGTACAATATATCCTTGTAGCTTATTTTATACATAATAGTTAGTACCTCTTAATCCCCTACACCTATCTTGCCTCTTCCCCCTTCCCTCTCCCACTGGTAGCCACTAGTTTGTTTTCTATATATGTGAGTCTGTTTCTTTTTTGTTACAGTCCCTAGTTTGTTTTATTTTTTAGATTCCACATATAAGTGTTATCATATGGTATTTGTCTTTCTCTGTCTGACTTATTTAAGCATAATAGCCCCCAGGTCTCCTATGTTGTTGCAGACAGCAAAATTTTATTCTTTTTAATGGCTGAGTAATATTTCATTGTGTGTGTGTGTGTGTGTGTGTGTGTGTGTTTACATATATACCACATCTTCTTTATCCATTCATCTATTGATGGACATTTAGGTTGCCTTCATACTTTGGCTATTGTAAATAATGCTGCTGTGAATATATGAACATTGGGGTGCTTGTATCTTTTTGAATTAGTATTTTAATTTTTTTCAGATGTATACCCAGGAGTGGAATTACTGGATGGTGTGCTAGTTCTAATTTTAGATTTCTGAGAGACCTCCGTACTGTTCTTTATAGTGGCTGTACCAATTTACATTCCCACCAACAGTGTAGGAGAATTCCCTTTTCTCCACACGCTCTGCAGCATTTGTTCTTTGTAGACTTTTTGATGATGGCCATTCTGACCAGTGTGAGGTGACACCTCGTTGTGGTTTTTTGATTTGCGTGTCTCTGATAATTAGCGATGTTGAGCATCCTTTCATGTGGCATGGCTGTCTGCATTTGTCCTGAGGCCCCAGCTCTACCTGTCATCATTGGAACAGCTGCCAGCACAGTGAAAAATACAAATGACACATTAATACGGCTTTTAAAATAATTTTCACCACGTAAGCGTCTCGGATACAAACAGGGATCTATGGGCCATTCTTTAGAACCTCTAAAATATGCCAATGTCTGAATATCACCACCAAAATTTATTATAAAGGTAATGGGATTATGAAAACGCTCCCATAAGGAGTGCAAGCATATCTGTTGAATCATTACTGTAATTTACCGCAAAATACTCAAATCTTTGGAAAAGTCTTTTGCAATCTGATTCTATCTTCTATGTTTATTCTATGTTGTTTTATATTCTTGTTGAGAGAGCTGGTATGTACCAAGTGATGGCCAATTACACATCCACATCAAGTGAACTAATACTCATTTAATTCCTGGACCAAAATGGGCCCATCATAAAACACTGCCATTTATTCTGAATTTTAAAACCAAACATTGCTATTTTGGTAATGTGTTTAATTTTCTTGTTGGACTCTGACTGCATTTGATTAGCCACACATTCATCGTTAAGAGAAACCTTGAGGTCTGGCTCACTGTCAACACCTCGTGAACCCCAACCCAACAGAAACAAAACGTCACTTCCATTCAAGGTGTGCATGTAATTATTTGCCACTGAATTTGTTGATTATCTCCGTCATTACATAATAGGGAGGAGAAGAGGTCTCTGTTTGGGGCTTCCCTGGTGGCGCAGTGGTTGAGAGTCCGCCTGCCGATGCAGGGGACACGGGTTCGTGCCCCGGTCCGGGAAGATCCCACATGCCGCGGAGCGGCTGGGCCCGTGAGCCATGGCCACTGAGCCTGCGCGTCCGGAGCCTGTGCTCCGCAAGGAGAGAGGCCACAACAGTGAGAGGCCCGTGTACCGCAAAAAAAAAAAAAGAGAGATCTCTGTTTGAATAGTTATTAACCAGATCCCCAAGGTAGTGTGTACCATGGTTTTGCTAAATAAGAGCTGTAAGGTAAATTTTGTATCTTTACTTTTTAACTCCATGACGGTTGTGCTTTTTCTGTTACTGAGTTCAGTTAAGGAAGGTTATTACTGCAACAGCACAGATAATGAGTTAGGCACAATTTCAATAATCCTTAGGCAGCATTTCAATAATAATAAAATCTGCCATCAGATGAATGATAATGTAAGCATCATCCATCAGCCTACTTGGAAATAAAAAACAAAAGAGAGAAATCTAAGGGTGAGATTCGATATATTCCACATGTATATCATATTTACGACCATATATAAAATCAACAGATAATTTTAAATATGGTCTTCACCCCCTGATCTGAATAATTCATGCATTTAAAGGTTTATGTTAGCTTCCCTGGATCTTAGAATTCATATTTCAAACTCTTTTAGTTCTCCCTTAGAGAAAACAAAACAGAACAGGCAGAAAAGTAAGTTTTATGTTAATCCCGCGGCCCAAATAGATCACATTAACCCCTCACTTCCATTACCAGAAATTCTCCATTTGTCTGCAGTTGTGCTCACTTTTGGCCTTTTCCCCTTAGAATTTCTGGGCTGCCTTGTCCAGCCCAGCCTCCTCCTGCCCCACAAGCTCTGAAGTAAGGTTTCTAAACTCATCCCAGACCCACTGCTGTCACAATTCTCCATAAATTTAGTAGGTAACCACTTTTTTACCTACAAAATGATGACTCTCTAATCCAAGCCCAAAATGACCTTGTGAAATTTTTAAAGGAGCCCTTTTCACCAGCACCATTAGTCACTATTCAAAGATTTGTCTTCCTGAAATCAATCAGTAGTTTGCAGAGGGCATAGCTGCTTATATTGCATAACTGGGCCATCTGTCCAAAAACAGTGATGTGAGAAATTTCTTAAATGCCATGTTTCAGGACTGCTTTGCACGCGGAGTTTGCAACAAAGTCCTTCAAACGTGGCTAACCCAAATCTCCCAGTGATTAAATAAACTCGTAAAAACCTATTGACCATTAAGAATGCATCCCTCTATGTCACACACCAAAATCGCGCTATAACACATACATTCTGGTGCGAGCTACGTCTTGGGAATGGTAGGTCTCTCTGACAATTAATTTGGGTTCATTTCAGCTTTTTCTGGAGCCAGGTCACAAATATGGCTCCTTTTGATCTTGGGGTGGCACAAAACCCCTGTGTGATTTTTCCCTTTGCCTTCCTTCCTTTCACTGATAAACATATTTTATTTTGTTTTTGTAGAAGTAAAAAGTTCATGCATATCCCTGTGTAATAACATCACTGCATTCTGAATCACTTATTCTGAGACTCTGGAATGTAAATTACAGCCCTGTCTTTGAACATATTCCCTCGTATCATCATGTAATTCATTGCCCATGAATTATTTGAAACTACAAGAATGAGAGAACATTACTTACATTTTGTCCACTGGGAAGTGATTGAAAACCTTCACCTTCACGTAGTTTTATACAGGCTCCCCTGCTAATGCGAACCATTAGCACACATTGTTCCATAAATAAATTTGACAGGAGCGTCTGCCAGACTCCTGTCAACTTTGTGATGTGAAGAACATGAGTGTTAGGGGAAACGGACAGGAAAATCAGTGCACATTTTCTAATTTCCTTTCCATTCAGCTGATAGTCCTTTGAGAGTTACCTGCTGCCAATCACACTTGGATCATCTTTGAGCACCTTTCTGTGCAATGGCCAATTCACAAAGTACCATCGGAGGCTAATTCCAGGGTCATGACATGGCTTCTAGGTCCGATGATGCAGAGATGCCCTTGAGTCCCCAAAATGAAGGTGGCTGCTGTGAGCCCGGAGGACCCTGGTCATCGCTTGTCAAATGAAGCCAACACCTGGGAAATTTGGCCATGAGCTCATTGCAGACAACAAATGTCCTCTCAGAAATGCTTCATTGCTACTTGATGCCAGAGTTACATGAATACTAATACTCACATCTGCAGTTTAAATTTGTCTTTCCAAACGTTCATTCTGTTAGATTGTGCTTGTCATGCCCCAGTATCTCCTATCACCCTCACTGAGGTTATGCGGAAACTCGCTCCGGGTGGTCATAAATAGACATTCATTTTATCTGACTGTGGTGGACCCAGTCCCCAACCCCCAAAGATATAGCCCATGGAACCATTAAACAAGGCTCTTCCGCTGAATAACAAAATGTTCTGTTTGCTTCTAGTTTTTTTTTTTTTTAATTTCACCGCATTAAAATTTTATTTTCTCCTTTATGATTGGACATGAAGCACTTCCCAAAGCCTAATAAATGGTTTTACCTTGTTATTGATGCACGATTTACTACAGAATATTTTATGAGAATTTTTCAAAAATCAATTCTTGTCTTTTGTCTGCTTTATAACTATCTGAATTTAATGTGAGATAATTTAAAAACCATGGAGTGAAACTAAGGTGAACGCTGTAACTCCTTGAATTACACGTTTCTCTTGGATTCTTTTAAATGGTGCAAGGTTTTATTCAGTTCGATAAATACGTAATGAAGTTCTCTTTTGTAAAGTCCTACTCTGGGCTGTGGATGCAAAGATGGATACGATGGATTCTTGCCTCCAGAGGAAAACTCAGTATGACTCAGGACTCCCAGTTCTCATAATTGGAAGCCAGTTAATTCAAGCTCGTCTCCCTGCTGAGGTGCTGAGTGAGCAGAAAAAACTTTTTTTAGACTCCGCTTGAAGGCCTCAGAGCTAACAGCACAGGGAGGAATCACAACTCCAGAGCCCAGTGGAGGCTGCGGCCCAGCGTTTAGGGCCACTTCACACAGCTCACATGCCAGTTCCGGACAGGAAAACACGAAGGCTGAGCTCCACTTCTGAAGGTCAGGGACAGGGGGATACAGGCCTCCAGGACTGGGTTCAGAGGTGAATTCCACCCTATTCAGATTGGGCACCAGTAGTGTTGCACTCTGAAAACAAAAATGAACTGAAAAAGACATGTACTTGCAGGGCTTAAAGCTCAGCATTATAATATCTCAGATTTTGAAATTAGATTGGTTAGATCCCAGGTAACTAGTGCCACTGAGCCTGGCAGGATCAATCGTAAAGACCCTTTGATGGGAAAAAGCAGCGTAGTCGTTCATTTGTTTATTCAAACAATTCTGTCTGTAAAATGTGAATAGTGTTGCAATGAACATAGGGGCTAATATCGCCTCAAGATCCTGATTTCAGTTCTTTTGCATAAATACCCAGAAATGGAATTGCTGTACCATCTGGTAGTTCCACTGTTAATATTTTGAAAAATCTCCACACTGTTTCCCACAGCCGCTGCACCAATTTATATTCCTACCAGTAACGTTCAAGGGTCCCAGTTTCTCCACGTCCTCCCCACCACTTGCTGTCTTTTATTTTTTCCTGATAATAGTCATTCTCACAGGTGTATGTGTGTGTGTGTGTGTGTGTGTGTGTGTTTAATTTGAATTTCTTTCTTTTTAAATTTATGTATTTATTTATATTTTATTTTTGGCTGCATTGGGTCTTTGTTGCTGCGTACGAGCTATCTCTAGTTGTGGCGAGCAGGGGCTACTCTTCCTTGCGGTGCGCGGGCTTCTCATTGTGGTGGCTTCTCTTGTTGTGGAGCACAGGCTCTAGGCACAAGGGCTACAGTAGTTGTGGCACACGGGCTCAGTAGTTGTGGCTCGTGGGCTCTAGAGCTCAGGCTGAGTAGTTGTGGCACACAGGCTTAGTTGCTCTGTGGCATGTGGGATCTTCCCGGACCAGGGCTCAAACCTGTGTCCCCTGCATTGGCAGGCGGATTCTTAACCACTGAGCCACGAGGGAAGTCCCACAGTGTGGTTTTGATTTACATTTCCCTTATGATTAGTGATGGTAAGCATTTTTTTTTTAATCTATCTGTTGGCCATTCGTATGTCTTCTTTGGAGAAACATCTACTCACGTTTAAAGGAGGATTTTCAATAAAATATTTGAGAGCCAAAATATTTCTACACTGCCTTTCTTTTTCTTTTCTTTTAGTAAATGTATGGCAACACCATCTGCTATATCTTGTATGTTGAGCTTTTAAACCCCATGGCATCGCCTTGCGAGAAGATCGAGGTTTCTGTCAGCTGGTTTTGTGTTACTTTCATGGAGTTGGTGCTGTCGCAGTTGGTAGTCACAAAAAGGGTGTCCTGTACCCTGAACACTGATATCCATCCAGGATGCTTACCCAAGCATCAAAATGAAGGAAAAAGAAAATAATCTGTTTCTAAAATCAGAGGCTGCATCATAACTTAATGTAAAATTTGCTATAACAACGTGTATAAAAGTACATCAGAGTTCTTAAACCCACGCACATATGGTCACCTTATTTTTGACAAAGGAGGCAAGAATATACAATGGAGAGAAGACAGCCTCTTCAATAAGTGGTGCTGGGAAAACTGGACAGCTACATGTAAAAGAATGAAATTAGAACACTCCCTAACACCATACACAAAAATAAACTCAGAATGGATTAAAGACCTAAATGTAAGGCCAGACACTATCAAACTCTTAGAGGAAAACATAGGCAGAACACTCTCTAAGATAAATCACAGCAAGATCCATTTTGACCCACCTCCTAGAGAAATGGAAATAAAAATAAACATATGGGACCTAATGAAACTTAAAAGCTTTTGCACAGCAAGGGAAACCATAAACAAGACAAAAAGACAACCCTCGGAATGGGAGAAAATACTTGCAAATGAAGCAACTGACAAAGGATTCATCTCCAAAATTTACAAGCAACTCATGCAGCACAATATCAAAAAAACAAACAACCCAAACGGGCAGAAGACCTAAATAGACATTTCTCCAAAGAAGATATACAGATTGCCAATAAACACATGAAAGAATGCTCAACATCACTAATCATTAGAGAAATGCAAATCAAAACTACAATGAGGTATCACTTCACACCAGTCAGAATGGCCATCATCAAAAAATCTACAAACAGTAAATGCTGGAGAGAGTGTGGAGAAAAGGGAACCCTCTTGCACTGTTGATGGGAATGTAAATTGATAACAGCCACTATGGAGAACAGTATGCAGGTTCCTTAAAAAACTAAAAATAGAACTACCATATGACCCAGCAATCCCACTCCTGGGCATATACCCTGAGAAAACCATAATTCAAAAAGAGTCATGTACCGCAGTGTTCATTGCAGCTGTATCTACAATAGCCAGGACACGGAAGCAACCTAAATGCCCATCGACAGATGAATGGATAAAGAAGATGTGGCACATGTATACGATGGAATATTACTCAGCCATAAAAGAAATGAAATTGAGTTATTTGTAGTGAGGTGGATGGACCCAGAGTCTGTCATACAGAGTGAAGTAAGTTAGAAAGAGAAAAACAAATACCATATGCCAACACATATGTATGGAATCTAAAAAATTAAAAAATGGTCATAAAGAACCTAGGGGCAGGACAGGAATAAAGACTCAGACATAGAGAATGGACTTGAGGATATGGGGAGGGGGTAGGGTAAGCTGGGATGAAGTGAGAGAGTGGCATGGACATATATACACTACCAAATGTAAAATGGATAGCTAATGGGAAGCAGCCGCATAGCACAGGGAGATCAGCTCGGTGCTTTGTGACCACCTAGATGGGTGGGATAGGGAGGGTGGGAGGGAGACGCAAGAGGGAGGGGATATGGGGATATATGTATACGTATAGCTGATTCACTTTGTTATACAGCAGAAACGAACACACCATTGTAAAGCAATGATACTCCAGTAAAGATGTTTAAAAAAAAAAGTACATCAGAGTTCTTGGAAAGAAGCTCAGAAGTGAAGGAATTAATTAATAATCTCCTATATTAAGGCAGGTGTGTAAAAGGAATATTAAATTAGAAACATCAAACACATATGATCTCAAGACATTTAAAAAACATAAAGCAAAACCAAGCAAAACAAAAAGAGAACAATGCCTGGAACCATCTCAGATAAGAGGCTGCATCCCGAGATGGTCAGAATCTGAGCCTCTGTCCCCCAGATTCTACCCTCTAATCCGTTTCTCTACTGAGAGAGATCAATGAGTGCCTGCTTCTGTATTTTCAGGCGGAAAGTAAGGATGGTCAGGAATATTCTGTTGCTGTTAGGAAGAAATGAAGACAATGCTAACGATACCTAGGCGCATGCTAAACATGGGCAGAGCCCAGTCTGAAGGACAGACTGCCAGGCAGCACACAGACCACTGAAGCAACGGAGGAAGAAGTGTTGCCTCTGGAATGCAGCATGTGGCCGTCGGGCGGGGCCTCAAGGGGCCGCAGTGGGTGGTGGGTGGCTGAAGACAGCAGAGGCAGCAGGGGTCTGCAAACGTGGTTCCGCAAAAATTCCCTCACCTGGTGACACCAAGGACACCTGGGTCTCCCCCTTGGTTTAAAGCCAAGGAGTCTACAGTTGCACCTGCTGGCCTGCAGACCCCTGACCCACCCACTGGAGAACTGGGGAGGGGACAGGGTGTCACACCTACTCACTACGCCCTTTATCTCAGGCATAAGCTCTGTCCTCGTGGTCCATCCATGTGGCCTTGGTCCCCAGAGGCCATTCTGACAGCCATTGGTCCTGACCTCTGCTCTGCGATCCTGTCTACCTCAGAAGAAATGAAGTCTGGTGGGAGAATCACGAGCTCTTGAGGATGTTGGTGTGGGTAAGGTAAAACGGTGTGGCCACGAGTAGGTACAATTCACACATGAATTTCCAGTAGTATCCACCAAAATGACACGTGCTGATCAACTGACGTTACGGAAGCCCCGTATTGAAGTATTGTGCAACCACTGAGTTTTCACTCATAAATTGTCTACAACACTGTAAAGCACATGCTTAGAGTGAATTATATGCTGTAGCTTTTTAGTTTTAATGGAGGAAATCAGGAAGAAATCAGCGTGAGAAAATGCAGAGGTGTCCTTTCTAGAGGGAGACACTTATTTTAGAAAAACATATGTAGAAGATCAGGGGAGAAGCTCTCTCACTGCGGAACGGGAGGTAACAGGTGTATTTATACAGGAAATGATCACGTTAATGAACCTCTAAGGCAACGTACAGGGCGGCAGGACCTCGCAGACGTGCCGACGGAGTACGAAGGCAGCAGCCAGCTGTTGCAGATCATGTGCATCTTGTGTCCGTGGCATGGGGTCAGCTGGGAGGCACTGGAGCTCTGCTGCAGAGCTGGGCTCTTGGTGACGCTGAGGTCTGCATCTTTGGTAAGGGACGTCTGTTTGTCAATTACGCCATAACGAGGAAATTACATGCAAATGAAGGCGATGATCATCGGAGGCAGAAAAACTCACCTTGGGGGAAATTTCACGCTGAGTCTGAGGGCCAGCTAAGCCTGACTACGTGAGTGGGAGAACATGGAAAGGGCACAGAGCTTGTCAGGATGCTGTTGGGCACCGCGGAGCTGTGTGAGCCTGCTGACTGTGGCCCTAACCACCGAAAATAAAATAAATCCACAGCCTCACTCACCAGCTTCACGGCTGGAAGGCACTTGGGCTGGAAGAAAGGCTGCGTTTCCCCAGCAGCCAGTGCGCGCTGATCTGGGGTTGGAGGAAGTGCAGTTTCCTGGGCGGACTGCTCTGCAGCCCTTGAGGTGGTCCAGGCTTCTGGGGACCAGGAGCCAGTGACAGGGAGGAGGGCAGAAGATCAGGCAGACCGACAACACGGTGCGTGTCTGTGATGCAGCACACTGCACAACAAGCTCTTCTCAGCCGTCAGCCCCTTTGTCACAGGGCCGTAAAGAGGGGGCCCAGTTGGAGAGATGGAAACTGGGGATCAGAGAGGCTGAGTTTAAGTTCCCAGGTTCACACAGCTATTAAGCCATGGAAATTACAGTCAAGTCCAGGTGGTTTGATCTCAGAACCCGTGTTCTTGGGCACTGCAAGAGTCTGCCCCTGAAAGCAAGTGGAAAAGGAGGTACCAGAGGAATTAATAGGATCAGCAAGACAGAGACAGAGACGGGGAGAGGGTGCTCCAGCCGAGAGAAACAGGAAGAGGCTCCCAGCACAGGAGAGGATGGGCCAGGCTGGACAGAGACTTTGCTTTCTGACTAGTAGAGGTGAGCTTACAGGGAGAGGGCGGGGTCAGATGAGGGAGGGAGTGGAAAGTCATTCTCAGGTATTCGGACTTTATCCTGACAGAAGTGTCATGCAAATGCTGTCTGGGTCAGGCTGACTTTGGGAAAGGGGATTTGGCTTTGGGAATCCAGTTGGAAGAATTCTGAGATAAATAAGGTGCAGGACTGTGAAGGTTTGGACTAAGTGGGTCCTAAGCAATTATCTGACATCCCCTGGCGCTGTTGACAACACCATCAAATAATCCAGGGCACAAGCTGGGTTTGAGGTTTTCAACTGTGTAGTCATTGATGGTGAAACAGAGAAATGTAGGTTTCAGAAAGAAGGGGGAGATCGACAGGCTGAGAATTAATTCTGTCTCCTGGACTCACCTTCAGAGATGAGACCTCACTTCATGTGAGCACATTGTTCCCAGGGGAGGGGTTGCACAGGAGGGACCCTTGACTACGGCGACTGGAGACGTGGGTTATGGTATACCCTTGTAATTCTCTTCCTGGTGCAGAGTAGTTCCTGTTGAGATGGGCTGACACATAGTTATGGATGGAAGCAGAAGAAGGGGTGGGAAAACATAAAAATGAGGTAGAAAAATGAGAGATTCCTAAGAGCCTGTTTCCTGAGCCCTCAGCCCTATAACCAGGCAGAGACCACCAGCTCATGGGGTGATGCTTGCTAAGGGCTGGACCAAGGGCCAAGAATGCAATAATCACGTGGATTTCCATGGCCCCTGTATTGCTGCTACTGCGCCGTTTCAAAGGAGCCACGATTTACTCAGAGCAGCCTGTCTGTGGAGCTGGACGCTGTCCCGAGCACCCCGCCAGGCGTGTGCCCCCAGATTTACTCAGAGCAGCCTGTCTGTGGAGCCAGATGCTGTCCCGAGCACCCCGCCACGCGTGTCCGCCCTCATGTCAGCTGTGTCCACCTGGCCTGTCTTCATATCCCCTGGGCAGGTGCCAACGTGTTTCTGAAAACTACACGCAGACTCCTGTCTTAACCGGTGACAGTGATTCGAAATGTAGATGTGAGGCCCCTTCCTCATTTCCACCCCGTGCTGCCTGACGACCTCTGGGTTCACTGTCTTCCCTCTTGCTGTCCCCACGCTCGGGCCCTGCCTCAGGCCCCTTGCTTCACCCTGACCACACACCAGTCACGTGGGCACGTTTTCAAAGCACATGTTCTCAGCACTCGCCCCCAAAGGAGCCAACACAGTGGGTCCAGAGTGGGGGATTTTAAAACATGCTTTCACAACGGCTGAAGATGATTCTGGTAGACGTGCAAGGTTCAGACATTGCTGTGAACCAGAGCCTCTGGACATGAAGCCCTGAAGTGAGGTGGGGGGCAGATGCGGAGGACGGGGCCGGTGGCCAATCAAAAGGAGTCACCTGGGGTCGAGGAAGGGAACAAGCATCTCTAACCGCCTTGCAGTCATGCTCTTGGTCTGTGGCCACTGATTTTTCCCCCACTGAGGGTCCTGCGTGTTTGCTCAGTGGTACAGGATCTCATTCTTTAGCAATCACTAGCCTGGAGTAGAGGTAAGACCACATCTCTCCCTAAGCTGATGGCCGCAGTCTTGCCTCACCATGAGACTAACTCCATTCCTCCCACAAAGTGTTTCCTACTCGGGATAAACCAGTAGGACCTCTGGGGCTTGTTCAATTCACATCCTCCGTGCTGCCACGAATCACTTCATGGAGACGAAAACTCGAGCCCCGTCCCCCATCCACTGGTGATCCTGTCTTCACTGCTGGTCACCGCCATGAGGTGGCCTCGTGGAAACGCAGACCTTGGTCCCTTTGGTGCACACCTCATTTCTGGAAAGTGTCCCCATCTCTCCTCGTCAGCGATGGTGGAGACGGGGCGGTTTCACTGTGACACCGTGGCTGCCCCCTCCGAGGGGAAGGGGAGGCCGGAGGCTCAGGGAGCAGCTGGCCCACCTGCATCCGAAGGGCAGGGGCGTTTTCAGCCATCATTTTACCTCGTCCCTCAGCTCTTCATCTCTGCCTTTTCTGAGGCAGCAGGTTTCCCTCTTCCCCAGTGAAATCCTGCTGGTACGCCATCTGCATCACAGCCGGCCGCAGTCACCGTCACACCTGCCCCCAACTCCCTGAGTCCTCGCAGTCCACAGCCCCTGCCTGGTGCCGAGCCCCACCCGCTGCCGGTGATGAACAACAGGTGTGGCTTGGACTGACGACTCAACAAGTGCACGTAAGATGCTCCTCCCAAGCCACACTCCTGGCACCAATGCTGAGTCCACAAATCATCCAGCCTCAGCCACGCATACTCTTGGAAACCTCCCTCCTCTCCACCATTTATTCTCGACCCCAAATCCTCTGTACGACCACCACTGCCTTGTCATGAACTTGATCGCATTTGTCTAATGCAGAGCACGTGGTATTTCATTCAGTGAAATGATGTCATCCGGTTGCTGTTTCATCTAGAAGTAAGTTGGCTTCTTGGGTCCATCTTCTTCTTAAAACAAAGGCAGGGCTTTGTTTCAATAGGGTAGCTGCAGAAGATATCAACCCACTAACGGAGCCATTGAGAGAGCAGGGAGGGATACTAACATCTGAGCCTGTACCTCTTCCCAGAATATCTGGTCGCCAACTTGAGTGGAAAGTGGAAACTTCTGAGGTGGCTTTGGTTGTGTCTGAATATTGTATGAGGTAGAGCGAGCCCTGCATTAATTCTTTCTGTCATCAGTTATCCCCGGAGATTTTATGGAACCTAGACTCAGTCTCCTGCCACGTGTAATGATTGATGAAGTGTCTCAGCTCTAAGATTCTGTGCTTCATTTCTACTGCTAAAGATGTAAGAAAATCTGACGTTGGCTTATGAACATCCGATATTCTGGGGTCTCAGAATCTGCACAGAAATGGTTCCGTTATTGTTACTATGTTGCAAAACTCACTTAAGTTTCAAAACTTCCGTCTTCTAACTTATAAAGGTTGAGCTACCAATATTTACTTCCTTAGGTTGTTTAGAGGATTTAAAAAATCTAATGTATTTTGTAGCTGGTACATCTCTGGAAATCAGTCATTTTTTTCCACAAAAATTTAAAGTCCATCAGTGCTCATAATGATTCACGTTATGTCACATTTCTGGGTTTAAATCTTGACTCTTAGTCCCCAGTGACCTGGATAGTAGTCATCAAAATAATCCTTGTAAGGCCTCCACTGAGGAGCCATGCAATGTATGAGACGCCTACGTGCCTTCCTGACCACCTGCCGGAAGGATGAAGCATAAAATGTCATAAACACAGGAATAGAAATGATGAACATGAAAGTAAAAGTAGATAATTTAGGGTAAAGAAATGAAGTTTTCCATCATTGGATGAGTAAGAAATGTTACCTTTAGTTTTTGTAAATCATCTCAGATAGCTTCAAGGCCAGCATACCAAGGGCAGCAATAAATCCTTATCAGTCAAACTTCATTATTCTCTACTTTTATCCATTAATTCCTCTGGTCCTGCCACTCTGCCATCCAGCAGAAATGGAGATGGGGCGATAGGCCCTGCATCCCAGATCTTCCCTCTGCTGCCCTGTGCTGCTGGGGCGTGTCCCTGGGAAGTATCTGTAGGATGCGTGCTCCAGGCAGGAGTGGCCGTGCCTCCATGGGTCCTAACGAGGCCTTAACCCCAGGTCATATGCTAAGTACTCTACCCACCCCCGGTTCCATTCTCACAAAAGTAATCCCATGATACAAGAAGACGGAAGTACAGGGAGGTCAAGCCAATTGACCAGCTGATCCTAGTAAGTTACAAGGCTGGGCTTCCAGCCTAGGTTTCTAGCTCCTCAACCCTGTGTGTTAAGTGGGGCGCACCTCTAACCATCTTGGGATCCCCATGGACCCCTCACCGCATCTGGGGATTCAGTGATGCCCAGACCCAGCCCCTGCTCACTTCAATGGTCACCTGCTGTTTAGAGCATCTCCTAGAACACAAAACACCCCTTCCTGATGCGCCTACACTCTCCAAAGAAAGGCCTGAGGAGAATCAGCCCTAGGACTGCCCTGACTTGAAAAGGGCAATTATACCAACTTAGTCCATTGGGGATGTTATAACAAACTACCATTGACTGGGGAGCTTATAAACAACAACCATTTATTTCTCACTGTTCTGAAGGCTGGAAGTCCAAGGTCAAGGCACCAGCAGATGTGGCGTTTGGTGAGGCCCCCCTTCCTGGTTCATAGATGGTGTCTTCTCTCTGTGTCCTCACTTGGAAGAAGGGCTGGCGGCCCTGTGGAGTCTCTGCTATAAGGACACTAATCCCATCATGGGGGCTCCACCCTCATGACATCATCAGCTCCCAAACTTCCCACCTCCTGACACCATCACCTTGGGGGTTAGGAATACAACATATGGATTTTTGGGGGTGGGTGGGAGGTGTGGAAACAACCTTTCAGACCATAGCACCAACCCAGTGGTCTTAAAAAGGAAAACCCAGCCTAAGTCTTTTTTTTTTTTTGAATTTTATTTTATTTACTTTTTATACAGCAGGTTCTTATTAGTCAACCCAGCCTAAGTCTTTTGTCCTTCCAGTAATGGAGAAGGCAAAGGATTCCTTTCATGCCATCTCTCGCTCAGAATCCATTGTGGCACAAATAGACTATAGCAATGTCATGGGTAATTTCAATATTAAATTGATAATCACTGTTCTGCCTTAGAACTACTCACTGGTTCTGAATGCCAGCTTCTCTCCAGAACTCCCCTGTTGGCAGGTATGTTGGCCTCTTGGTATTCTTTTTTATTTCTTCGGAAACACTAGAAAAACAATGACTCGGATTTATCACTCTGAATAAATTAAATAGATGTAAACTAGGAAGGAATCAGGTATAACAGGTGAAACTGCACAACAGAATCCCTACATCCCAAGACAAATGTGGTTTCCCTGTGCCCTTAGGTTTGGTCCCCAGTCTAAGTTTCTTGCTGGAATATCAGTGTCAAGGCTATCTTGTGTATTCAGTCTACCCTCCAAGCAGTATGAAGGGGCAGGGAGGTGGAAACACACACAGCAACTTGCTTCATAGATTAATTATGTGACATTAAAGAAATGCGTTCCAGGCTTTTTGGAAATTCTTTGATGACTATCTATCAGAAGGGTTGATTATCTTTTAAAAAATCCTTGTTGAGTTATCTCAAGGATTCATCAACATTTTGATTTAATTAGCATATCAGGGGAGGAAAGCAATTTGAGCAATTTATGGGTGAATACCTCTTTTGAAAGGAATTGTGAAGAAATGTAGGAAAAATGCAATTTTAAAACTTCAGAGTCTTGACATAATTGTATTAAATAAATAACTGATAAAATTCAGGATTTCCAAATATAAGCATTTATGTCCTTATGAATATGGCAATGACAAGGGGGGTGAGAATCAGAGTTATATCTGGAATCAGTAATTGATAGTAACCTGGCACGTGCTTCCGCCACTTGTAAAGATGTTGCAGATAAATGGAGGGTTGGGGTACGGGGATGAAAAGCAGAGCATTTGCTCCAAAGCTCATGCACCCCATTGTCAGGGATGATCCAGAAGCACTGCTCTCCCCACCTGCAGTGGCACAGAGGTGGCAGGTGTTTCCAGGTGCCTGAGCCGAATGGTGCTCACAAGACAAGGCTCTTGAGTTGCCTCCAGAAGCGCTGTGGTCCCACAGGTTGCACACCTGCCCCACCGATCACTCACTTCCGGAGACCCTGCTGTGGGCTCTGGGATCAGCTGCGCCCATCCCTGCCTTTGATGCTCTGCGTGCAGACCTCTTCACACGGCGGTCCTTTCTGTCTCCTTGTGTCTTCCCTTTGTTCCCTTGTGCTCAACGCTAGCATCTCTCTTATTATTTTTGTGATTAAAATGTATCTTTTCATGTCTCTTATTCACTGTGTCCATTATCTTTACTGTCAGGTTTTTGTGTTACTAGTTTTTTTTCCCCCTCTTTCTCACTGGTTTGCATTTCTCAAGGTGTCATTTCTGTCCCCAAATCTCTTCCCTGTTTGTCCTTTGTTTGTAACGGCTGAGCAAGCCAAATCTTTATGGAAACCAACCAGGAGAGAATGAATGACGTGATGCATGCAGGGAGCTCTGAGTGCCAAATCAGAGTCGGGCTCAGGAAGTCTGGCAGCAGGGAACCTTATTCCAGCAAACAGAGTGTGTCAGGTGATGGATTATGACATGAAATGATTCCAGACACAATTGGGGGTACCACATAACCACAGAAAGGCTTTTATTTTATTTATATAAATTCATACTTTACACTCTGAACATGATACTTAAAGACTTTCTGATTTTCCCCAAAGTGGTCCATCATTTTATCTTATTTTATTATTGAAGTATAGTTGATTTATAATATTGTTAGTTTCAGGTACACAACATAATGACTCAGTGTTTTTGCAGATTATACTCCATTATAGGTTGTTACAAGATGTTGGTTATAATTCCCTGTGCTATACAGTATTCCCTTGTTGCTTGTCTATTTTATACATAGTAGTTTGTATCTTTTAATCCCATACCCCTAATTTGTCCCTCCTTCTCCCCTTTGGTAACCACAAGTGTGTTTTCTGTATCCGTGAGTTTGTTTCTGTTTTGTATATACAGTTGTCAGTCATTTTAGAATAGGTTTTCTCCCATGAAACATACTCAAAAGAAAGCAGATATTATAATACACTCTTCAGGTGTTGTCCTTTCAATCCCTGTGTTTGAAAGAATAATTGAGATACTTTTAGCATTTTAAAGATTCAAATGCAGTAGTTCATCTGATCTAGGGATTCTTATTTGTTTGTTGTACTTAAACGTTTTACAGAGAAGTGGCTTTCTTCATCTCATTTTAATTTTTTCATTACTATTTGGTTTCTTTCGTATTGTTACAGTCATTATAAGACATTTACATGAAACTTGTCTTCAAAGTAACTCAATCATATTACGAGTTTAAATTATCAGATAGACATTGGTCTTCACGACACCCATGCGAGGCGGTTGGCGCCTCAGTAATTAAAATTCTGACTGGGTGCAGTGCAGTGTCTCACGTGGAAGGCACGGCACGGGGAAAGCAGGGGACACGAATCAGGAGTTCACTATTTTGACTGCAAAGAGAAACTGTGAGATGTTACAACCAATTCTCTGAGATAGTTGTCTCAAAACGCATGAACTAAATCCGGTCTCTTACAAAGTCTACAGCTCTGGATGGAAACTATTTCCAGAGAAAGGAACTATGTCATGATTCTCAAAAGGAATTACAGTGAATCCAGCCTATATGTGTGGAGGACTTAGTACTTTTATCTCTGCATTTACAGTCCCATTGGATCTTTATGCGGTGTTTGGGGACTGGTAGGCAGGAATTATTGTCCTAGTTTGACAGATGAAGAAATCAAGGATGGAGAGGCGAACGCTACACAGTGGGCATCACGGCTGGAAGCGCGTGTTTTCTTTCTTAAATCCAGCGCTCTTCTCACCACAAGAGATTATACCAGTTCCGTGGGCACCAGTAACTCCCAAAGCCTTTTGCTCTAGCTGCCTCCCATGTACTTTTTGAGTTTTTTAAATACTGTGGTTAAAAAAAAATAAAAATAAAATTTACCATCTTAAGTATGCAGTTCAGTCGTGTTAAGTATATTCACATTGTTGTGAAGCAGATCTCCAGAGCTTTGTCATCTTGCAAAACTGAAGCAGTGTCCCCATTAAATACTAACTGCCCCTCCGTCCCTCCCTCGGCCCTGCGCACCCACCATCTACTCTTTGTCTCTGTGAATTTGACTGCTCTAGGGGCCTCAGTTACGTGGAATCACGCGCCTGTGCCTTGGTGCCTGACTTGTTTCACTGAGCATGTTCACTGCCCTCGGCACCCAGCCGTGTTAGGGCACGTGGCAGGATTTCCATCCTCGCTAAGGCTGCATATCATTCCACTGTGTGACTACATTGCATCCTCATTATCCATTCATCTGCCAGTGGACTCTTGGATTGCTTCTGCCCCTTGGCTGTTCTGAGGAATGCTGCAGTGAACACAGGGGTGCAGATGGCTCTTAGAGACGCTGATTTACATTCTCTTGGAGATGTGCTTGTGAGTGGGATTGCCGGACCGTATGCAAATTCCATCTTTAATTTTTGGAGGAGCCGTCGCACTGTTCCCAGAGAGGTGCACACTTTGACCGCCCACCCGCAGTGCGCAAGGGCCCCACGCCTGACCTCTCTTATGAGGGCTGTGAAGGAAAGCATTTCAGAAAAAAATAATAGTGAGAAGAACGACATTCAATAAGACTAGTCATACAAATCGAATAACATTGACGAGGGGAAGTAATATAAGGAAAGGGGAATCTAATTTACAAAGACACTGAAAAGAAAAAGAGAATAAGAGGGTAAAGCGTCCTTCAGATTTGCTTTAGTATCAGGAACGATGTGAGGCCTGCTTTGATCCTCCCTTTACTTCAGTCTCACCACTGGATCCCACCCCCTTCTCTAGGCCAGGGATTCTTGACACAGGACATACGTCTTTCACGTCTCTTTCTCTGTGTCCCGCTCAGTGTTGCCGCGGAGCAGCATTAGGGCAGTTGGTTAATAAGTGGCTCAGATACAGTCATTGAGCCGCATGGACTGAACTTCCCGTCCCAGGGCGGTTTCTGTTTGGGAACCGTCTGCCCACCGTCCTGACCGCATCCCAGGCTGACTGCAGTCCCTGCCGGAATCCCTCTCCCCCTGTCCTGTTACCCCCAGCCCAACACGGCTCGGTTCTTTACTTTTGGAAACTGTTTACAAACTTTCCAATTGCAATTTCTTTGTTAAATAAATAAAACAAAGATAAACAGAACATCACACTTCATCAGGCATTTGGCCTCCTGTCTCCTCACCACCAAGTCCAGCCAGAGCCTCACCTCCTGGTGGCCCCGTGGCCCCAGCTCAGGCATTAAACAGGATCCCCGGTTCAGCCCCTGCTGACGGTTTCCTAAACGCACTGGACCGAGTCGCTCACAGCAGACGCCCGGTTAAAGGATAGGGGCCTCCAGGCCTGAGTCTGTTCTAGAGCCATCAGAAGAATGCGATCTTGTTCAGGAAACGAGAGGGCGACAAACGCAGCTGAAAGAACCCTGCAGAGGCACACTCCTGAGGACCCTCGGTGGACTGAGGAGCGGGCCGGGCGTCGGTAGGAGCCGTGTGTTGGAGCGGGGACCCGGGGGAGCCGCCCACCCAGGAGGACTTGGGTTAAACAGGGACAGACTGGCTCCACTGAACTTCATGGAGTGGTAGGCTGTTGCCCATTCAGATTGATTTCTGCTGATCTCCTGCAGCTGAAAGTCAGGGCACCAAGTGTAACTCTTTAATGGTGAGATCCTTTGTCCTCTGCCCTGTCCCACCCAGAATGACCAAACACAAGCAGGGGAGAAAACCTCAGGGGAGGAAGACCTTGTGATGTGGTAAAAATCAGCGATATCCCGAATCAGGGGGAAGAACACAATTATCACAGCCTATGAAACCCCTGATTCACAACCCCCCCCATGGAGACCAGTTCTCTCAAGTTACAGACACAGTGTTAGCAGCACTAAGTAAAAATCTGAACAGGTCCACCTCTTCATCTGAGGATACAGTTGACCTCCTCAACAAAGAGCAGGAAAGCAAGTCCCCAGACTATTGTTTCTAGGAGCGATGATGGCCCACCTTTGAAGGATGGACTCGGCCACTCAAAGATGCAACAATACCCCTCCAGTCCCACGTGACTAACACTGAAAATGTATCGAAAGCAGCTCAGAAATATGCACAGCCTCAGAGGGAAATAACAGGTAGTTTTCCTCCGGAAAGCCTAAAACTCCTCCTCAAGAGATTGTGGAATAGAAAGAAAGATGAAGGAACTAATGGAAGAGAAAAAAGTCTTGGGAAACTGAACTCACAAATGAAACTTCTGAATGACACCATGTTGAAGATGCAAAGTCTGTCAGCTCTCCTTTAGAGATAACACGGACGATGACAGCTTGAAATTAGACAAAATGAGTGAATCAGAAAATGGAGACTACCTGGACTGGTAGTAGTCCAAGTCAGTAATTAGAGAAACTCATTGATGCTGTGGCACAGACAAAGGAACAGACACACAGATCAAGGTAACAGAATCGAGCCCAGAAGAGGACACACACAAACGTAGTCAACTGATAGCTGACAAAGGAACAGAGGCAATACAGTGGAGAAAAGATGATGTTTTCAATAAATGATGCTGGAATGGCTAAATATCCCCATGCAAAAAGAACAAGTGAACCTACATGAAGATCCTACACCTCTCACAAGAAAAATGGCACAAAATGGATTATAGACCTAAAATGCAAAATAAGAAGAAGATAACATAAGAGAAAATCTAGGTGACCTAGGATTTGGCAGTGAGTTTTTAACTACAGCACCAAAAAAGCACAAGCCATCAAAAAACATGTGATGTCAGACTTCATTAAAATTAAAAACTTCTGCTCTGTGAAAGACACTGCAAAGGGAATGTAAAGATGCGAGCAGATTGGGAGAAAAGATTTGCAAAACGTATCTGATAAAGGACGGTTATCCAAAATGTACAAAGAACGCTTAAAACTGACCACTAAGAAGACAAACCGCTCAATGAGAATGTAAACAAAAGACCTGAACAAGCACCTCCCCAAAGAAGATATGCAGATGACAAATAAGCACATGAAAACACGTTCCACAGGACGCATTATTAGGGGACTGCAAATTTAAAGGATGAGACGCCACTACACACCTACTAGATTTGGCTAAAATCCAAAATACTAACAAAGATGTGGACTTCCTATTCATTGGAAATTCAAAATGGTACGGCCACAATGGAAGACATTTTGCACTTCCTTACATAGCTGAGCACAGACTTACCGTACCAGCCAGCAACGGTGCTCTTTGGTATTTACCCAAATGAGTTGAAAACTTACGTCCACACAAAAACCTGCACAAGGATGTTTATAGCAGTTTTATTCTTGATGGCCAAGACTTAGCAACAGCCAAGATGCCCTTCGGTAGGTGAAAGGGTAAGCAAACTGTGGTCCATCCAGACACTGGAATATTAGTCATATTCCAGTGAAAGGAAATGAGCTCTCAAGACACAGAGGAATCCTGGATGCATATTACAAAGTGAAAGAAGCCAATTTGAAAAGGCTACACACTGTACAATTCCAATTGCATGACATTCTGGAAAAGGCAAAACTGTAGACACGGTAAAAAGATCAACAGGTGCCCAGAGTTTGGATAAAGGGAGGAGGGATGAGTAAGTGGCGCACCGAGGAGTTGTAGGGCAGTGAATCTAGGCTGCTATGGTGGGCACGTGACATTGTGCATTTGACAAACCCACAGAACATACAACATAAATGTAAATGATGTGAACTATGCACTTTAGTTAACAATAATGCGTGTGATAATGCTGTATCAGTATTGGTTCATCAATCATAACAAATGCACCTCATCAATGCGAGATGCTAATAAGAGGGGTAACGGGTTGGGGTGGGGTGAGGGGTTAGTATATGGGAACTTGCTATGCTTTCAGCTCAGTTTTTCTGTAAACCTAAAACTGCTCTAAGAAGTAAAGTTTATTAATTAAAAATAAAAAGGCTTTAAGGAGAAAAACAAGGCATATTTTTTAAAATATTCTACACGTGTAAAGAAAACCAAATGAACAAAGAGCTCGCAGGTCCAATGAAACATCTCCAAACTGAGCAGGCATCTCTGCAGATTCACAGCTTGAAAGTCAGGTTCAAAAGCTTCAGCTGAAACTTCAGACACGGCCTGAACTCCATGAGGAATGCATATCGCAACGCTGCAGGACATCCACCGGGAAGGGAATTTTCCACTCGGGAACAGAGGAGAGACTTCCCGAAGCGTGTGGGAACGTCAGCCACGCGCGTCCTCGGGAAGACGTTCAAGACCTGGGGAACAAGCAGGGGGACCGCTGCCTTCCATCAGAGCTGTCGTCTTCCAGGAGAAAAAGGCTCCAGCAGGTTGCTTGGCAGCCGTGGGGACTGGGAGGAGCCCTAGCGAGCTGAGAAAACAGTCACGACGCGGGGAACTCGGGCTCTAGCTGCAGTGACACTTCAGCCCCTCCAAGGCCCCCTCTGGTCTGGCTACTGAAGGAGCAGAGCCCTGAGGGTGCGGGTCAGCCGGAGCCTCAGGTCCTGGCCAGGAGGCTCACCCACCGCTGCCCAGGGTGGGACAGGATGCCTGCCTGGGCTTTCTCTCCCTCAAAGTCATCTTGATTGAGCTCTTTTTAGTTTAACTGCTGCTATTTCGTGGATGCTACATTGACTCTTAGGAAGTTAACACATCATAATTCCTAAGAGTGATTTTTGAATACAGATGATGTTTATAAAATTCTCACAAATACATCATTTCCACTTTCTTGGACTCTCCGGAATTAGACCACTGTAAGTAGCAGATAACAGGTCCACTCTTAGTGAACCATGACTGAGGTTGAACCTGGCCAGGTGGACACATTTGAAACAACGAAGAACACTTCTATGTGCTACAGGCCATTTTAGAAATCTGTAACTTGATATTTACCTCACTAAATGTTGATGGATTAAAAACACATCTGAGCAACGGCACTCCCAGCTAAGCTCAGTGGTATTTTATTAGTCTCATACTGAATTCAGAGATTAACTTGGTGGCATTACAGTTTGCAAACATTTGTTTCCTGTTTGGTAATTTTGTTTTAATCTTTGTTATTTCGTTTTGGATAGACTTTGCTGCTTGAAAGTTTCAAAATTTTATGTAGTCAAAACAAGAGTGTTCTCTTTATGGGGAAAATGGAAGAAAAGAAGGAAGGGGAAGAGGAGGAGGAATTCATGGCTTGTCTGTAACTTTCCAGAAGTCGTGTTTGTGGGCATGAGTTGAGGATCTGGAAGGATTTATAACCAAAGGTGATCTGTGCTCAGCTCTGAATCAGTATTCAATGGAAAATGATTATTTTTATTCTTATTGCTTACCTCTATCTCCTCACCCTTTTACAGTTAAACAATGAAAAAATAAATATATGAATATATGTAGCCATTTTATTCAAACTTCTCCTTGTCTATTTTCCTTATTCCTATATTTTCTATACTGTTAATTGAGTTTTCAAATCAGAAATGTAACATGTGAAAAAAGAATAAGAAAGTGTACAAACAAGTTTGAGTATTTTGGAGCGTGTGAGAGGCAAAGCAAAGCTGTTTTCAAGCTTATCTCTCAGGGGGTCTAAATCCATCTCAGCTACATCAGCATAAGTCTATGGACACTGGGGACCACCAGCTGAGCCATGCCCCCAGAAATGTGCCTTTTTTGTACTTGTTCATTGTTTTTAGAAGAATCAAGAGGAAGAAAACAATTTCTTTGTGTTGAATCTATATTTATTAAAAAAAAAAAGCTTCAGTCATTATCTCTGAGAAGTGTGTTAGTCAAATTGAATATCAGGCTCATAGGATAATCAACAAGGACTTAAATTAGTCACATTACTTATTTATTTATTTATTTTTAGATTTTTTTTTTTGATGTGGACCATTTTTTTTAAAGTCTTGATTGAATTTGTTACAATATTGCTTCTGTTTTGTTTTGGTTTTTTGGCCATGAGGCACGTGGGATCTTAGCTCCCCAACCAGGGATCAAACTGGCACCCCCTGCCTTGGAAGGTGAAGTCTTAACCACTGGACTGCCAGGGAAGTCCCATTCACATAATTTAGATCATTGTTTTTTTTTTTTAATGAAAATAATGTAATTCCCACACATAACAATACTTCATTTAACTGATTTTGGTAACAGAGAGTTCCACAAAAGTGAAATCTCTAGACAACTGAAATGTATACTTTTTTAACAGCAAAATCCTTATTACTTTAACCATTTTGAAACTGCTTCCTGATATGTTACAAGCTTCCCTGCTGTATCGTTCAAATCAATAAGTGTAAAGGTAATTTCAATGTTTCAGGATGACCAAGAACCATCAATATCAGTATAAAAATGTATAATGTACATTAAACAACTCTGACATCCGTAGTTAGAATGTAGAGGACCCTGCTCAAAACGGCTGTGCTGCTTTATAAGTTCTTATTTTTGTTTTGTTCTGTTTTGATGGTTTTTCTCTTTACCCTTCTCCTCCCCAGGGTTCTGTCCCTAGCAGCCATATCTTAATTTGCTACTTCTGCTTTACTACGTTAGATTGTTTAACATCTAAAAATTGTGACTCCCTGGAAAGCACATTTGCTTACATGAGGTGGACCGTACACCTGCCCCCGATGAAGGACAAGGGGTCTTCTGTCCTAACAGCCTGATCCCAGGCTCCTTATTCCCGAGCCGCACTTAGTGTGGGCGTCACCGTTTCTGAGTTACAACCAATTCTAAAGTTACAAGAAGGTCTGTTACTAAAACTTGAGGACATGGCTCCTGAGTGCAAGCACCACTCGTCAGCTGCTCAGCCCCGTCAGAAGCACTGAGAGGGGGCCCGTCATGGGCTTGTCCAAAGGAGCATTTGCTTTGTGCGACGTAGGGGTCAGCTGACCTCAGCAGGGCTCAGACGGGGGCCTAAGTGACAGGCTGCCTGTGACCAGGTCCACATGTCATTCATCCTCCCAGGCCAGTAGGAAGTGACAAGGGGGCATGTCAGCAAGCAGACACAGGTGACCCCTTTAAAACCCAAGGTCTGGCCTGCACACTGTCACCTGAGTCCACCACGTATTGACTGAATCAAGTCGGATGGCCAAGGCTCAAGTGAAGGAGTGCAGGAGGAACCTGCCTCCCGTGATGGGACCTGCACACTCTCAGGCAATGGACACGGGCACAGCACAGGAGCCCTGCAGAACTGGGGTCACTAATTCCATCGGCCACAGACCATTATAGCAACTCATACAGACAGTGCCTCATATGGACCGGACCCGAGGCCCACAAGAGGCAACTGGATGCCTGCAGTGGGGTCCTCAGCCCTCAGAGCTCACACTGCCCCACAGAGCTCAGCAACCTCACTTCCTCTTCCCACCTGGAGCAGCAGGTGTGGTTTGGACTAGTCAGCTGGCCCTGGTCCTGCTGAGCAACAGTTACACAAAGTCACTAAGTTCTTCCAGCGTCCACCGCTTTTCGCTATATCCACATATCCGTTCTTGGCATTTAACCGGGAGAATTAGAATGATTTTAACAAGTGTCATAGCACTTTTTCGTCCTGGCACTACCCTAAATATGCTACTTCACTCAACCGTCACCTCCCCTGTGAGGGGGCTGTGCCACTATCTCCCTTTTGCTGATGAGGACATCGGGGCACAGGAGACCTGCCTGTCCCATTACAGAGATGTGCGCAATCCTGAGCTACGGTCACGTGAATTGTCATGCGCGTACATCACGCCTGGGTTGAGTTTACCTTGTGTGTAATCGTGCACACGTGCAAATGAGCTAAATCACGTCCGCCCGTGCTTCTCGCCCGGGCAGCCGGACGCTGCTTCTCATCCGCAGAGGCATGGTCCTGCTACCTTCAGCACCACCTCCTTCCCCGTCAGTCTCTTCTTGGTGTATTTCAGGGACACACAGATCCTTGGTTGACCAGTTGACTGGCCTGGCTGCAAGCACTAGAAGATACATTTTGTCTTTCTTGGGATTGTGTTAATCTTTGTATAACTGTTCACCACATACTGCATATCCGTCCTGTGCTACCTTCCTGGGCCGCGCATCCTGGGAGGGTCCCTTCGATCTTTCCATTGATGATTCTCTTCCCTGAGTAAAAATCTCCTTGATTATTCATCAGCATTTCAAAGTCGCAACTCACTTGCCTTCCCAGCCAGTGTTGATCTCTTTGGATTTTAAAGCACAAACTCTGACACTGACATTTGTAGATCCCAAAACCACACTGGAATCACTGTT
Source organism: Stenella coeruleoalba (assembly GCF_951394435.1). Lineage (NCBI taxonomy): Eukaryota > Metazoa > Chordata > Mammalia > Artiodactyla > Delphinidae > Stenella > Stenella coeruleoalba. The sequence goes on along the minus strand of NC_137167.1, from coordinate 26,185,246 downwards.
TCCAGGAATTGCCCCTCAGCTCTTTGACCCTGAAAATAAGCAAGAAAAGTCACCCCAGCCTAGAAGGCCAGGCCATGCAGACCCCACTGGCTGGGACCAAAGTATCCCTCCCTCCCTCCCTTTTTTTTTTTTGGCTGCATTGGGTCTTTGTTGCTGCGCATGGGCTTTCTCTAGTTGAGGTGAGCAGGGGCTACTCTTCGTTGCGTTGCACAGGCTTCTCATTGCAGTGGCTTCTCGTTGTGGAGCACGGGCTCTAGGCACACTGGCTTCAGCAGTTGTGGCGAGTGGGCTCAGTAGTTGTGGCTCGCGGGCTCTAGAGCGCAGGCTCAGTAGTTGTGGCGCACGGGCTTAGCTGTTCCACAGCATGTGGGATCTTCCCAGACCACGGATGGAGCCCGTGTCCCCTGCATTGGCAGGCAGATTCTTTATCACTGCGCCACCAGGGAAGTACCCCGCCCTTCCCTCCTTCCTTTTTTCCTTCCTTGTTTCCTTTCTTCCTTCCTTCCTTCCTCTCACTACCATGGGGGAAGACAGGACAACTGCACATATTATTTTGTTCTCTTTCTTCCATCCATCAAATGGATGCGTGTCATTGTTTGCTAGTCCCTCAGCTCCCGAAGACTTGGCCCACTTATGCTGCAGCAATACTGCTGCCTTGTTTAGGGGACAGAAAGGGATGAGAATCAACTCATCTAAACTACGTTAAACCCGAAGCCTAGAGCCCTGAGGGGTGTGCTGACTGCCGGGCGTGGGACGTAGGGTTGGGTCTTAGGGACGCCATACAAATTAGATTCATGGGACCAACTGTGATGTTCTGGAACTCATGACTATTTACTATATTAGCAGCTAACAGTCCCCTTGCTACACCACAGAAAAGTATTTCCCCAAGAGGACTAATTATGAGAAGTTGTAACCGTAACTCTACAAGCACAAAAAAATTAGAATATGGATTTAAAAATTCAGCACAGGTCACCTTCACATCATGTCATCATTAAAATTGAAACAGCCAGGTACATTCTTAAGCACAATGAGCCATTCAATTATGCAAGATAAGTAAATTCTGAAAATCTGCTATAGAATAGAGCACCTATAGTTAACAGCACTTTACTGTACATTTACACCTTTGTTAAAAGGCAGATCTCATGTTAAATGTTCTTACTACAAAAAACAAAGCAAAACCAAAAGCACAAAAACCCACTAACTCAGCTGGTTTCAGTGTTGCTCGTGGAAGTTCCTTCATTCAGTCAACCAACAAGTGTTTGTTGAGAACCTCTGTTTAACACAATTCCCTAGGCTTTAGTGCTTTTACTTGCTTTTCATTCTTATTTCAAACTGTCAGAAAACACTTACTTATTTATTCAGCCAGCAGATATTTATGAAAATATTTACTTGTTGCAGGCAGCTAAACAAGTTGGTCATACATTCTTGTATTTTCTCATTTCCAGTGTATTCATTCAGCACATGTTTTTTGAGTGCATACCCCGTGATATATTGTGTTATGGGATACAAAAGCAAAGTTAAATCAAACACTTTCTCTGTTCTAAAGGCATTCACTGACTAGCGTAGAAAGAAGACGTTTAGGTAAAGACCTATAAACGGTGTTTGGCTATGCATGGTTCTGCAGAAGCACAGAAGCTAGGAAGAGCCCGTTCCTAGCATGACTGTGGGGATTTGGTCTGCTTGCATACAAAGCTGGAGGCCGGTCAGAGGCTGTGGGTGCTGCCCTGGTGAGAGGGGATCAAGCCTAACTGGGGAGGAGAAAGTGTGTGCCAGGGTGTGGATGGTGCCCACCTGCAGGTGGGAAAGCAGGTGACCTTACCGCGCTCGCTCATATACCTGGGGGGTGCTGATACGCAGATTGGGTAGAAAATCTGGGTGAGTAATCTGGGGACAGAGAAGATGAACCTAGTTTTGAACATACTAAGACTGCAGCTGATTAACATAGACACACTACTATGCATAAAACAGGTAACCAACAAGGACCTACTGCATAGCACAGGGAACTACACTCAGTATTTTGTAATAACCATAAGGGAAAAGAACCTGAAAAAGTGTGTGTGTGTGTGTGTGTGTGTGTGTGTGTGTGTGTTTATATGTACAACTGAATCACTTTACACCTGAAACTAACACAACATTGTAAATCAACTATACTTCAATATATATGTATATAAAAAATATATATGTATGTACAGACTGCGGCAGTTGTGAGTCAGCTAGGCAGATACATCTCATCATTTCTTGCTGTGTGCAGAAAATAGATGTCTATCTGATGCAACGGAAAGGATGGAAAGTAACATAGCTGGGGTGCACTGAAAATCAGAATTCTTAACAGAAGTTTTAAAAGGTAACTATTGTAGCTCACAGCACAACACACACGATTAAATGGTGCCTTTTTGAAGCTAAAGATTACAGTAAATGTCAATTCTATCCGTTCCTATTAAGTGTCTATAAACAGTTAATTAGGAGAATCTGTTCATTCTTAGTCTCCAGTATCTTTTCTACTTTTTGATTCCAAAGCAAACCGTTTATTCCTATTAGAATACAATCTGAAAGAGGTGAATTAGCATCCAGGATTGGAAATCATACATTTTAATGGGAATGATGCAAAGAATTTTTGTCCTAGTTAATCACTGCAGGAAAACGGCTTCATTGTTCGGCTAACTCTGGGCACCTTGTCAGTTACCCTGGCTGAGATTTGATTCCTTGATAAAAATCTTCAGACGGGACTCATGGTTCCTCTTTCTCTGCTAAAATAACAACTTGTACTGGATCCATGTTCAGAGTTAAAAAAGAATAAATAGAGGCTCAAGTGATAAAGAATTGCAAATATTTCAATATACTTGCAGTACGAAGGAAAGGGCAGGAGTTGGGGAAGAGCAGAGCTGGAGGGAGAAAATGGAGGACGAACGTCTGGCAGGGCAGCTGTCTCCAACGCCGGCGGCCCAGACACAGTTGTCAGGTGCAAACAGTCACCGTGTCCTGGGACTGAAGGAACCCCACCAAGGAAGGTGTAAACAGTGACCCAAACACCAGAAACCTCCTTTTCTGATAGACCTCTGGACCCTCAACAGGAACGCGGCTGCTTTTGGATGGCTGATAGTTCATCCCCCACCATTTTGTCTACCTGGGCCAGAGTCATAAAAGAACAAAAATTCTCGAGGAACACAAGTAACGTAACGTTTGTTATATGGGGTAAAACTCGGGGGTAAAATGCACACCTCCATCTGTTTCCATCCCTTCCAGCGCCCTGATTCTCCATTCCCTGTTGTCCTTTTGAATCAAACAAGGATGTGAACGGCCCACGCTTTGAGGACAGACCCAGGCACCCATCACCGACCGCACGTCTCTGGAGGATGTCCACGTAGAGGTGGCTCTGCGAAAGCGTGACCCTAATGTGTGTCTTCTCTAAGGTCTTGGGACATAGCTTCTCAAATATGAAGAGTCCAATAGGCATCAAATAGTTGAAACAAACCTAAATATGAGAAAAATGCTTTTAAGATAAAGAATCCCCATAAGACCAAAACTAACTGTCACAAATAAATGTCCCTTTATTAAGAAACAGTGGACAAAAGCTGTTTGAAAATACCAGGTCTCTGCAGACACAGAGCTGGGTCACCTCTCAAGGCAGAATTCCCAGAGGTTACCACGTGTGATGCCTCAGGAAGAGAAGGGCAGCAAGTATCAGGCAGGACCAGTTGTCTCCCTGCAAACCTGGGACACCAAACTAACCACGGTCCTGCTTTGGACAAGGTGAAGAGTAAAGACCCTGGAACAGCAGACTGTGGACAATTTGCAAGGACAATTAATTGTGATAACAAGGCAAAATGTATCATTAGAGGAACAAGTGTAATTCTCTGACATAATTGAAAACTAGATTGAGTTCAAGTCAATTTATGTAAAAACAAAATGCTATAAAAGGAGGCCAAATTAGAGAGTTAGACTACAAGTAACAAAAGATGGTTTTTCCTACCTAAAAGCCTTATTTTCAAAGCCTTCCTTTAGCTTTTATTAATCAAAGCCACTCTGAGACTACAAAAGGCTTTAACCTAACAATGATCCAAATGATACTATCAGTGAGTTCATGGCCATCACCTCGATTGTCTTACATTTGGCCAGTCACCTGAGACTCAGAACATACGTTTCTTTTTCATTTTTAGCATTTCTTTAAGTACTGGCTTCAGAAAATGCTTATTTTATAATAATATATTATAATAATAATGATATTGGAGGGGGCATATGTTGCTAAGAACATGAGATTGAAACCACACGGAGGTGGACTCAGATCTCAGCTTTGTGGGATAACGATTACAAAGGGTTGGATAATTTATCTAACGTAAATTTCAACGTCACATTTTTTTGCACGTCATCTTTCCCCAGCGCTCCCTGCTCAGCACTATTCCTACAGGTAGAATCCTCCTTGTCACTCCTCCCAAATCAGGGTTTTATCTCACTTCACTCTTCTCTGGACCCTCATTTGGCCTCCTTCTCAATTTTCCCTTCATCTCAACCTGCTCAGAATGTCCCTACAAAATTAACCTTTTTTCCTGCCCCTCCGACCTTCTAATCCCTTTGTTAGTGCCCGCAGAGCCCCCTAACATTCACAGCCTCTCATCTTCCCCCTCGAGCTCCGAGCTACCCCGCAATTTTCCCCTCCTTCCTGTAGCACCCAGGGCCACGTGCGCAACTCAGATATTTCTCTTTAAATACGACCTTTGTTTCCCTAATACTTACCTCTTTGCTCTGCGGAATGGCTCAGCGCAGCCAATTTTTTGTCATGTGTGAACTTCCTCCCTGCCTTTTTAAAGTTATGTCCTCTGGCTTAGAGAGAGAGAGATAATATAGAGGTACTAGAGAGAAAGGAGTGATAAAGGAAAGAAAAAGCAACTCTAAATGACAATAACTCATTAAACTCTTAAAATGATAAACAATGATCTTTCCTTGGGATTTAACTACATCTGTATATCCTTTCCATTATTAAATAAACGACTGATTTGCTGCTCCTTGATTTGCCATTATGGTTTGATTTAGGGGCCTGCTTTTGAATAAAAGTAGTCTTCTTTCTAAGTCCTAGTTTTTCTGAAGGATGTTGACATACAACCTGTATCTTAGAATACTTCACATTTCCCATTGTCCTGATTCTTGTTATGAATAGTTTTGAGGTACTGACTTTAATTTTTAAAGAAGTAATTAGATGAATCAGGCATGTATTAGCCAGATCAGATCCTGTGTTGGTCTGAAAGCAGATAAGCATCTCCACCTCAGTTTTAGAGTTCTCAGGACCAGCACACAGGTGTCATGACAGATTTATTCTTCATCCCAGATTTTCCACTTCATGTTGGATCAGTTTTGAAGTATGTCCTTCACGTGGACCATAGCTAATGGACTCCTGTATGCTTTAGTGATATGGAAGGCATATTTTGACTTTTAAATATGATATGAAAAATGTTCACCCTCACGGCTTTTTTGTACTCACATATAAGTAGTACAAAATATAAGATATAAGTAGATTTCATGCCTTCTGAATTTAATGCATTATCTTGGGCTTCCCTGGAGGCACAGTGGTTAAGAGTCCGCCTGCCAATGCAGGGTACACGGGTTCGAGCCCTGGTCCAGGAAGATCCCACATGCCGCGGAGCAACTAAGCCTGTGCGCCACAACTACTGAGCCTGCGATCTAGAGCCAGCAAGCCACAACTACTGAGCCTGCGCTCTACACTGAAACCCGCGTGCCACAACTACTGAAGCCCGGACACCTAGAGCCTGAGCTCTGCAACAAGAGAAGCCACTGCAATGAGAAGCCTGTGCACTGCAACCAAGAGTTGCCCCCGCTTGCCACAACTAGAGAAAGCCCGCACACAGCAACAAAGACCCAACACAGCCAAAATTAATTAATTAGTTTTAAAATATATATATTATATATATTATCTCTTAAAGTGGACCAATCTAGAGATCTTTTGGTTTCCTTCATTCAAGAAAAACAAAGACAGAAAGGGTAATTCTGTGCAGAAATACATAAAAAACTGAAAACTGAGTTGAAAATTCAGATGAAATGATATACTTATGGGGGATGCAGCAGGAATGGACCCCCCTCTCTGTCCAGTGGCTGAAGGTGGAGATGAACCCATCACCCTGGTGTTCCCTTACCTGGACACCAAGCCGATGGCCAAATTCACTCACCATTGCACTTGGCATGCATCTCTTCACTGCACGTGTTTCCTGTTTGCCTTCTCTGTTAGAAGACCACCCTGTAGACATGAGACAGTACAGGCTTTGCAGACACAGTGGGTCTAACAGGTGCCTCAAAATCAATGTGTCTGGATTCCCTGCCCCTGCTTGAAAGAAAAGAAAGAAGGAGGCAAAGAAGGAAAAAAAAAGGAAGGAAGGTTAAGAAGGAAGGAAGGGAGGGAGGGAGGAAGGAAAGGAAAAGACCCTATTCTTACCTCTTTCTTCTTCATCTAAGTCAGTGGCACACTGTACCAGTCTGCTGGAACCAATACTCTAAGGAACCTTGATTTCTCTCCTTCCCATAGATTCCGTACCCAACCCCCAAAATAAGCCTTGGAGGCACAGCCCAACGGTGTATCCCCAGTCCAGCAATCATCAGCACCTGCACCCCTCCAATCCTAGTCCAGTCCCGCAGGAACCCGCCTGGACCTGCACCCCCTTCCTGACCGAGGGCACCCGTCTTCCTTCCCCCGCGGCTGCCGAGCCTTTTCCATAAAGCAGCTCAACTATTTTTAGAAAGTCTACGTCGTTATTATATCATGCTGGACGGAAGCCATACTAAAGGTGTACGGTTTTTGTTAAGATACAGTATTTTATTTGTGTCCCTCTCCTGTGTGCCCTCCTGGAGCATAATTCCACGAGGAGAGAGCCCCCGGGCTCTGCGGGCTCAGAGGCAGCGCCCGAGAAAGGCCGGCTATGTCCGCGGCGGGCTGGATGCACGAAGAGCTGCCCCTCACCGGCGCCGCCCAAACAGCCCCTCTCTGGTCCTGCGGCGCTGTCGTCAGTTGCGGTCACACCGTCTGAGCTGTCACTGTACCGCCTGCCATTTTGCTAAGTAGGCCCCGTGTCTTCCGTCCGTCCGTCCCTCCCACCCACGGGAAAACGCAAAGCCGAGTGTCTAGGCTCTCCCCAGAGAACAGCGGCGCCCTGGCTCGTGGCCACAGTCGATGTGCCGGCTCCGGGGGCCCCTTCCGTCCGCTCCCTCTGTCCGCTCCCTCCGCCCGCGGGAGCGCACGGGCGGCACGTCCCCGAAAGGCCACCTCTGCTTGGGCACCAGGGTGCGCTCGAGTCCAGCGAGGGAGAGAGGAGCGTCTGCCTGGGGCGCCACGAGGCAGCCCCGGCCGCAGGACAACACTGCCCCTCCGGCCTTAGAGTCTGTCCTAAGACCCCGTCTCCGTCTGGCTGTCAGCAGAGCCCAGAGACCCCTGGAGCGAAGTCACAGCCCCGCCGGCAGCTCGAGCCGTCAAGGAGGCCGGAGGCACCGCTGAAACTTTGCCTTTTGAGCGCACAGCGCCCTCTCCTCGCCGTGTTCCTGACCGAGCTCAGACTCAGCACCCCTAGAAAAATAGATTAGCTCTAGCTTTCGCGTGAGTCCTCTCCTGTATACGTGTATTCACTGGGGATACTCCCCTGAAGAAAGAGAAGTATATTTCATACTATATTATGTATTATACTTGCACTAGAAATCTAACAAGCAAATAAAACAACAGAAACAGATAAACTGACAGTTGGATGTGAGTATTGAAGGTTAAATAGTATTAAATATTAAGTAGTGGATACATAGAAGTATATGAATATATATACACAAATGATCAATTTAAATACACAATTACTAAATAGAAATTCTAACGTCAGAGCTAGCTTGTACTCAGGAAAGCAGACTGTCACCTCTGGGTCTGTACAGCGTCAGGCTGGCATCTGGGCAGATAATGGATAGAGGTGGTGTTTTGGAGCCGGATTTCCGCCTGACGTGGAATTCTGGGCACTGTGAGAGTTGCTCTGGGGTCACGTTCAGCACAGTTCGCCTGATACCAGGAGGACCTCATTAGAGCGCTCTCCTAGCGTGGGCCCCGAGCACGGGGCTCAGTCAGAGCTCTAGTCTGTCTTGATTGCTTAGCCACTGTTGTCCTTTCTCCAGATAATTTAATAAGACTCTCCTACCAATTTTAGACTGAAATATTTAAAACATTATGGTAGAAAAAGCACAAGTAAAGAAACGTATAACATAGGAATTGAATTTTTGTTCTTCCTTACAGTCGGAGAAGAAACCACTCTTCATCTGGTGCGTTAGAGCTTTACTTCTAAACTTTACCCTGTGATTGTTTATTTTTTTGCCTCATCATTATATTTACTTCTAGCACAAAACAAAATTTGTAATTCCAGTCTGTCGTGTCCCTAAACGCACAAACTTAGTGGCTCATTAAGCATCTGTGTCAATATATCCCTTTGCAAAAGAAAAAGTATTTTAAAAACAAAATCTACCATTGTATATGATTATGCGTAATTTAGAGCTCCTGGTACTAAGAGCTGGAGGACACTTCCTCAGTCACTGACCTTCGCTTAACTTACCCTCTTTACAAGTCAGGAGCCTGAGACCCAGAAGGATTACATCGAAGGCCTATGTTTCACTGGTCGCTGTAGGGTAACACAGGTGTCCGGAGCTGAAGTTTTTACTCACAGCATTTATGACACCACACACGTGGAGGGGGAGGGGGGGTTATCCCACGCCAACCAGTTTTCCACTTCCGGACACCAACTGGGTGTCCTGCAGTTCAGTTCAGTTCTGACAGTAACTCCCAGAGTTAGCGCAGACCCCCAGGTGAAGGCTCAGTCCCACAAGACTGCCCACTGCACACACCAACCACAGATCCAGGCCCCGCCCTGCTGACCAACCGGCTGGAAGTCAGGGGCTCCCAGGAGCCTCCTCAGGTTCAGTAGTCTGTGCTCGGTGTCAGATGGAAGGGACTGTTCCTTCTCCTCCAGATGACTTGAAAACCCTGATCATACAGTCAGACTGAAACTTCTCACTTGCTATTTAGAATAACTCAAACTGTTAGTCAAGCACGGAGTTCATTTTTATCATTAGGAAGCTGACCCTGAGAGGTCTGTGACCCACAGCAAGTCCCGCAGCAGGAAACACAGCTCGAGTCCCGCCTGAGTACTTCTCATCTGGTGACCGTGCGTCTGCGTCATTGGGGTTCTGCAGAGGAACAGACCCGATAGGATATATACGCACACGCACACAGAGGAGATGTAGGGGGAGATTTATCGTAAGAAATCATGATAAATCATCATAGATTTACCATGGTGTGGAGGCCAAGAAGTCCCAGGACCTGCCATCTACAAGCTGGAGACCAAGGAGAGCCAGGGATGCCATTCAGTCCAAGTCCAAGGGCCTAAGAATCAAGGGCCAATGATGTCAGTCATGGTCCGAGTCCAAAACCCAAGAACCAGGAGCTCGGGTGTCTGAGGCCAGGAGATGGATGGCCCAGCCCAAGCAGAGGAAGCAAATTCACTCTTCTGCCACCTTCTGGTTCTGTGTGGGCCCTCAGTGGACTGGATGACACCCACCCACATCCGGGAGGGTGACCTTCACTCAGTCTGCAGATTTAAATGTGAATCTAGTCTGGAAACATCCTCACAGACACACCCCCAAAATAATATTTTCCCAACTACCTGGGCATCCCAGTCTGACGCATAAAATTAACCACCACGCCATCAAAACACATAAACTTGATGATTCAGGAAGCTCCTGCCATGAGCGTCACAGCACAAAGGGAACGTGAGATTAAGAGGGGGCCAGTCCTGCCTCGGGTGAGTCCCCACAATTAAGTACAGCCCTGGGGGCCTCTGGCGGGGAGAAGTACGGAGTTAGTAGAACTTAAACCGCCTTAACCGTATCGACCTTATAACACAGGTGAAAGGCATGGAGAGACTATCAGGGCCATCAGAGACATACTGTTTCAGTTTTCCTTGCATATGATCTGTTTTCTAGTTGAGAAGCATCTGTTAGTAGCCAAGAGTTTTAGACATGGGTTGAAACTCTAAAACTATCTACCCCTCTTCCTAGTTCGGAGGAGGAAGCTGCAGCTCCCAGGCCTCACAGGCACCTGGGATGGTTGAGGCCGACTTGAACTTACCCTGGGCGCCAGGGTCCTACATGCAACGTTGCAAAGCTGCTCCGTCTCATGGGGGAGGGGCCTTACTGCCTGTTGCCTCCAATATTCGTTTATATTTAATTTCAAGGCAAGAATCCACGCCGGTCTCGTGCAAAGATTGGTTTCTAGAAGAGTCAGTGGGCAAAAGTTCCATTTAACAAAGTATAGGGGCTTCCCTGGTGGCGCAGTGGTTACGGATCTGCCTGCCAATGCAGAGGACACGGTTTCGAGCCCTGGTTCGGGAAGATCCCACATGCCACGGAGCAACTAAGCCCGTGCGCCACAACTACTGAGCCTGCGCTTTAGAGCCCGTGAGCCACAACTACTGAACCCGTGCTCTAGAGCCCCTGAGCCACAACTACTGAACCCACACACCACAACTACTGAAGCCCACTCGCCTAGAGCCCGTGCTCTGCAACAAGAGAAGCTACCACAGTGAGAGGCCCATGCACCTCAATGAAGCCCCAACGCAGCCAAAAATTAAAATAAATAAATAAATAAATAAACAAACCAAGTATAGGATGTGAAGACTTGGTCTAGGTGTGTTGATCCCGTGAATGGTCCTCCAGCCTCCAGCTCTGCGCGTGGACCAGGAGTGGGAGCCCCTGTTAAACTCCAGGAAACAGCAACTCTAATGGCCCTTGTGGTAGCTCTCAGGACAAGGCCAGACCTCAGAGGAGTGCACAAAACTCGGAACATGTTATGTAAAAGTGAATGAACTGGAGGAGAAACGGGACAAGTGTTCTAAGGGTTAAAGACTTCTCTCTGCTCCTGGAGCTCCAAGCCCTCAGGTTCAGAGCAAGGAAGATGCACACGTGTGTCAGAAAGATGGGGATTAATCCAAGCACGTAGCAAAGACTTTCTACCAGCTGGCTGTCCTTTAAGTTTGTATCAGGTGTCTCAGCACACAGAAAGTCTCTGTTGCCAGTCGTACTCTCATCTCTTTTGAGTTTTTCAATTTCTGCTATGGAACATTAAAATTATTTTCAATATTTTTCTGTAGAAATTCTTTATTCGATTCCAGTACCTATGTCTATGGATTTATTTGAAGAAGTCAGAGTACTCTTAGGTTCTGGCCTTTTGCATAAGATATACAAAATATACATTATAATATATAATTTGTACCTTGAGGAGGGTAGATCTGCTGATCTCTTAGATCCTCTCACCTCTAAAATTCTGATTCTGATATTGAAATTATGGGGTGAAAGAATGGAATAAAAAGGAACTGGACATAGCAAATAGAGACATTCACAATGTTTTCCATTGTTTTCCATACCATATAGAAATTTATATGTTGTCAGAGTAGCTTTATTGGAAGAATTGTCTGGGTCTGTACCATAAATCACCTTTTGGAGATATTTATACCCCCATCATAAATCTCTAAAAACTACCTTAATTGACAGCTATTAAAGACACATTATTCATGGAAGTTGTCAGACCACAAAGAAATGTTTTCTTTCACTAAATTATCATTAAATTGACTTGACCAATTTGATTTAGAGCTACTAAAAGCCAGGAAAATTACCATTCCATCAAGTTTTAAGATGCAAAATAAAATTGCTTGATTTTAACAAATAAAATGTATCACAACCATTAAATTTTGATATTCGAAAAACAAAGATATAAAGGTTAACACATTGTGTTTTGCAATAGTGATTTTGTAGGAACAGAAGAAGTTCTTTTCCAGGTGATACCAGCACAACCTGTTTCGGCCCCCACCCTCGCCTGTTGGCTGAGGCTCTGGTCTCCCACTTGGGGAAAAAGGGAGAGAGAACATCACTTCAATTTTTTTCATTTACGCAGCGTCTTCATTAGTTCTGAGTGTGGCCTGGAACCAGAAAGCAAATCACATAGGAATGTTCTGGAGAGATTGCTTTGTTTTTTACATTTTTCCTGCAGTTCAGAAGAAACTTATGTACCTTCCACTGCCCACTCAGTTTGACCCCTCAATGAAATTAAGCCCTTATAAATCCTATTGCAATTGCAGTGTACAAATGTTTCTCAATCTTGAGTAAAGTAAAATCCCTACTGAAGGAAAAAATCCAAACCACTGAGAATCTTTCTGGAAGCCCTGGCTAGAGAAATATTGACTTCAGAAACTAAGATTTTGTTCTCCAAATTGGAGTTGTTGCCACAGAAGAATATTGTATTATTTTTGGTTAATCGTGAGAATAAACATCACATCATTGCTGATGAAAGCTAGGAACCAAGAGTGAAAGAGTAGTTCACAGATTATTTCTCAAGTAACTAAAAGCAAAATTTATCTTTCGTGGATGCTAAGCTGCTTTTATCATGATTTCGTGAAGCCTACACTGGGTGCTCAAATACTGTCTGAGGATGAAAGAGGCGAGAGAGGTGTCCTTTGTCCCCTTCTGCATCCTGCGCAGTCTTCAGTCCATGCTCGTCAGTACGGCTGGCCTGGCCATTTCTTTTATCTGTGATGATACGTGAGCCTGAACTTTTCATGCACCATTATTTGTGCATTTTAAGTCGAGTCTTTAAGATATTGTTCAACTGAAAATTCTACTTGTGGTGGTTTCTCAAAGCTCCACTCCAAGTCGATTACAATTACCTGAGGACATTTGGAAAAGTAGAAATTCTCGGACCCACTATCAAAACTCTGACTCATGGTCTGGGGTGGAGCCATCTTCATAACCAGCTTGAGTCTCTAAGCAATAGTCACATATTTGTTAATATTTGTCACTTCACGTGCTCATGAAAATACTAACATTAATAGAGGTTTGAATCAGTTGATACTGCATGTGGCTACTTATGAGGGAAAACCTGAATAGCAGTGGCTTAAATGTGCACGGAAGGGTTTATTTTTCTCACAGGTGATGAAGTCGAATGGGAGGGTGGTTAGGGCTGCAGCGGCTGTTGTGTAAAGTCATCTGTCTCTCAGACTTCCCTCTGTCCTGTCTGCAGTGCCTTCTTTAACGTAAAGATTTCATTCTCATGATGCCAAGATGGCTGCTGCACTTCCAGGCATCAAGCCTGTGTTCCAGGCAGAAGAAAGAGTTGGGACTAAGGGCAAGGATAAGCAGGTCATCTACATTTGATAGTTTTAAGTTTTTTCCCAGAAAACTCACACAGTGGTTTATACTCACATCTTATTGGTCAGGAATTTGTCAAATGTTTACCTCTTAATGAGAAAGAAGCTAGGAAATATGATGTTTTAAACTGGGAACATTGTAAACTTCAACAAAAATTGAGTTTCTGTAGTTAAGGTATAAAGGGAGAATGCTTGTCAGGTGGACAAATTTCTTCCCAAAAGGATACAAGTTCTGAAAATGCCCAGGGCTAAATCCACATGGGACCAAAAAGTATTGCCTGCCCTGCAGTGGGAGGACTCAGTAGCCATGAGTTCTGTGGAGCAAACAAGATGTCTTCTGGTCTGGACATTGCTGCCAGTTCTTTCCAAAATAAATAGAAGGGCTTTTCTTTGTAGCTGTTACCTGTCTCCCACTATCAAATACTCCCTAAGGGAGGCATCTGGAGTTGTCTCATCCTAAGAGCCACACAGGGAGGGACCCGGCTAGGAATACTGACTTGCTCGGAGGGTGGAGGTTTATCGGTGAAAAAGCAGCTGTTAATGAGCATTCCTCTGCTCATCTGATATAAAATCGTAAGAGAAGCTTGTGAAAAGTGAGCAGAACCCATGGTGCACAGCAATAAATAGACTTGATTATACAAACTGTTACAAAAATTTTCCCATTCACCCTTCGTCATATTAATAGTAACTAAATTCCCATTGGGGTTAATAGGAATAGGAAATGTTGTTATAAAACTATATTGACAACTTGCCGCATTTTGACTGGTGGTTATTCTAAATAATAGGGTAACCCGTTCTTGTAACTTTAACATCATAGCACCTTTAAATTGCTCCATAATTTGTGTTGGCGCACCTTTTCTTTTCTAGGACTCTTTGAAATTGTAGGTGTGAAAATTTGACTTACAATCATAGTCACATTATCAGGGGCTCGGCTACTTCTATAAGCAGGTTGTACAGTAGAGAAAACTTCTTTTTCCTGCTTGTGGACATCTCAGGTAATCCTTTAACACGTAAGGGAAGACAAGGGGTTTGAAAAGTTAGTTTGAAAATCTTTCTTTACTCAAAAAAAAACAAAACAAAAAACATGTTAAACAATAAAAAAGGCTTCTCACCCTACTTCTCATGTAAAGTTTCTCATGTAAGTTCTTCTCATGTAAAGTTTCTAAAGAGGAACAAAGCTCACGCAGACAGAGCAGTTGTAATGATCAAAAGGGAGCACAACAAATCTGAAAAGTAAATTCAAACAGGGAAATAGATAAGACCATTTCTTGACCAATTTTCCTTCCTTTTGGCAAAAGTAAATCAAATACGAAAGCTTCTCGTTTGTCATTGTTTGCATTCCTCAGAAAACTGTTGCCAAACGAAGCTAGGTGATTAGCCGAGTAATAGATTCTGTTTTGATTCTAAACAACCCACCTGAATCTACAAGTACGACCCTGTGGAAACCAGAATATAACTCCGTGCTGGACAGTGCTCTTCGGGAGCTGCTGACGATTTAGGGCCCCTTCATTCTTGCAGCTGATTATTCTGCAGTGGTTTGTGTCTGAGGATGCCGAACCTTGCAGGTTTCTGCCTCAAAAAGAGTTAGCGGCCACAGTGCCTGGCGTGGCCTGAGGACACGGACGCCTGGAATTGCAAGCAGTGGATTTGAACACCTGGGTGGAGGGATGGTGTTCGTTTAAGAGACTAAGGAGCTGCTGTAGATCTCCCTGAGAAACGCAAAGCATGAAATACGAACTCTTTGTTATCATTATAAATGGAATGCTCTACCATTTACAAGGGAAAATCTATGTACGTAGCTACAAACTTTGCACATATTTTATCCAGTCTGGGGCTTTTATTTGCATTCTGATCTTTTGTCACAAAAAGCATTAAGTTTGAATATAGAAAATGCATCACTTTATCTTTCATCATTCTTCTCTTTTGCATCTACACTGTTTTTCTGTTTGTTTTTTTTGCGGTACGCGGGCCTCTCGCTGCTGTGGCCTCTCGCGTTGCGGACAGGCTCCGGACGCGCAGGCTTAGCGGCCATGGCTCACGGGCCCAGCCGCTCCGCGGCATGTGGGATCTTCGCGGACCGGTGCACGAACCCGCATCCCCTGCATCGGCAGGTGGACTCTCAACCACTGCGCCACCAGGGAAGCCCCTGGGACTGTGGTTTTAATACAACCTGGAAACCAGTGACCCCCCTCGAGGTTACGTCTCTAAGCCCCAACTGCCTATAACTTTCCTAGGCTTTCAAACTCACGTTCAGCTTCTTGTCCCTCATATTTTTACTCCAGAATCCTATGTGCAACTGCTTCCTTGATACTTTGTTTGGGTATCTGATAAGGACCCAAACTTAATACCTGGCAAGCTGATCATTTCCTCCCAATCCTGTTCTCCTACAGTTCATTCCCAGTACAGCGTGCAACAGGAATCTTTCTGCCCTGCAAAAGTGACATTTTTGTTCATTTCAAAGGATCTATAGATATTTCTAACAAAGTTGCTTTGAAAAGTTAGAAATCTCACTTAAGATTAAAGATTATTGGAATCTCATGGCTATTGCTCCATTTATTTTGTAAATAATGCCGACTTAAAATTCAAATGCTGGGCTTCCTCTTTTAAAAAGAGTCTTGAGATGGAAGAAATGTTAAAGTTCTTCATTATACAATATTAGAAATTTTTCAATGGGTAAGATACGTTCCCAAATTGCATTCAAAGTAGGAGTGTAATAATTTATTCATACGTTAAGGGAATGGGGTTGTGATGGTATTTGATAAAGCTAAGCTAATTAGCTTTCTCAGAGAGGTCAAAATACAAGTACCTTTATCACGTTTCTCTGACCTTCCTGAGATCCTGGCCTTTTTCAACAAATGATAACCATAGCAATTAAAACTTGTAATTAAGTCATAATTCCTTTTTAGTGGACAGATCTCATGTTTACTCATTTTATCTACGTGGTTTCCTTTAAAGCCATCATTTTAAGCCAAAGCCAGTGCAGATAAAGAATCACTTCGGGGAATTTATTTTCTCACAGTAAGGGGTATTATAAAAATCATGAGAGCGACATTACTGTTGATTTAATGTCTGAGCAGCAACCTGTCCATTTACTTGTACGGAATTAAGATATTCGAGAATAAACCAATGTGACCAAAACGTACTTGACAACTTTGGTGTATTTTTTAAGCATTTGATCAACCTCCTCGGAATGAACTCTGGTGTCAACTTGCGCGTTTCTTGAGGCTGTTATTGGGTTTTTTGCGGGGGGGAAGGAGGGTTGTTTGTTTTTTTGTTTTGTTTTAATTTTTAGTTGATTTACAGTGTTGTGTTAGTTTCAGCTGTACAACAAAGTGAATCAGTTATACATATACATAAATCCACTCTTTTTTTTTTTTTAGGTTCTTTTCCCATATAGGCCATTAGAGTATTGGTCCCTGTGAGTAGAGGTCCCTGTGCTCTACAGTAGGTCCTTATTAGTTATCTCTTTTATATATAGTAGTGTGTCTATGTCAATCCCAATCTCCCAATTTATCCCTCCCCTCCCCCTGCCTCCCTAGAAAGAGAGTGTGCATGTCAAGACTTTTTTCCTTGGTTCTAATTTCAGTATGACTGACATTGTTCAAGTTCACAAATCTTGAGTGTACGGCTTGATCAATTTTTACATTTATTTATGCCTACGGAACCACCACCAAGATCAAGAATGTTTGCACTGCCCCCACCCCCAGAAGACTCCCTTTGTGCCACACCAATAAAATCTTCTGTCGGCATCAAAGGTACTGCCATTCTCACCTCTGTCTCCATGCATTAGTTTTGCCAGTTGTTGAACTCTAAGAAACGGAATCAAACAGCTGTCTATCTGATACTTTAATCCATTTTACAACAGTCCAACCAGGTGTTAATCCAGCCTGTGCTGGAACATTCCTGGGTAGGAGACGCATCACTTCTTGGGGTAGTTCAGACTCTTTCAAGGTTTTCTCAGAAAAACATATGCCTGCCAGTTGGTCTAGATTTCGCCTCCCAGGACATCCAAGACAATCATGTCTGTCTTTGTAACAATATTTATTATCTTTGGGAAAACAGCTATCAAATGCAAATTGGTATATCTGTATTTTAAAACTTAATTTAATAGTCATTTACTGTCCCAAAGGAAGTAGAATCACCCGAAAGAGTGTTAATATTTTGAACAAAACATATAAGACATGAGGTCCAATTCTCCCTACAAATCTAGGAAGGTGCTAGGATTTTTTCTCCCAGATGTGTGATCTTTCTTTACACCCAGGTCTTCCTCTGTTGAAAGGTTAGGCCCGGAGTCATCGTTCTGAATAGCAGAAGAGGCCACAGGGCAGTGGTAGGTCAGTGGCAGTATAATTCCTGGGAAACCCAGAGCCTTCCCCTCTAAGTGTCTCCATATGGTGCCGGCCCTTCCTACCAAGGAGCTATTTCGTAGCAGAAAGGTCTCCTGTAAGCTTGGGGAGGGGTCCTGCTTGAGCTGGTTACAAACACCCAGCAGAACTTACCTGGGGATGTTGGCTGCGCTGACCCCCGCTTGAATGTATAAGAAGTACAGGATAGTGGGATTGGGCCACAGAGGCCTGCAAGCCCAGGTGAGCATTGCCTGGAACAAAGAGGTCAGGAATGACACACTGTGGCTGCATGACTTTCCAGTGCGTGACCCCAGTGATGACCACACACTGGTCATTTTGGGGAGAAGCAGGCAGTGCATTGCATTCTCAACCCAACCACAGTTCTGTGGCTGTAGAGGCATTTGTGGACAATGACTCCCCTCTTCCCTGGCGCCTGTGCTTGTTGCTACACAGGGTGACCGTCACCTGGCTCTGCCTTTGAAGATGACCCTGCTCAAGGTGCCAGCCTCACCAGGTGTCTGGCAGCAAGGACCAGTGAGTGTCCAGCGTCTCCATTCAGGACTGGATGTTCCGACAGGGGGAAAAACTATTGGACAAATTCCTACACTATTGATGATTAAAAACTCAGCAAGTTAAGAAAAGAGGGAAAATACTTCAACTTGATACAGTGCATCTATGAAAAAAAGAAACAAAAAACCCAACTGTGGTTAACATCATACATCATGATGAAAGACTGAATATTTTCTCCCTTATATTGGGAACAAGGCAAGGATGTCTGCTCTTACTATTCATATTCAACATAATACTAGAAGACTAGTCATTGCAATAAGGCAAGAAAAGAAAATGAAAGTCCTTAGATTAAAAAGAAATAAATAAAGCTATCTCTGTTTGTAGATGCCATGATTATCTACATAGAAAATTCCATGGACTCTAAAAAGAAAAGAAAAAAATCATAGAACTAATAAGTGAAGTCAGTTAGGTTGCAGGATACAAGATCAACACTCAAAAGTAAATTGCATTTTTACATACTAACAAGAAATATGTAGAAGCCAAAATTTTTTTTTAAATACAATTTATAATTACTCCAAAGTAAATAAATTATTAGGTAAAAACGTAGAGCATCTTACACTTGAAACCAAAAGCAAAATCTGTACTGGAAAAATTAATAAATTGGACCCCATCAAAATTAAAAGCTTTTGCTCACAAAAGACCATAGGAAAGGAACGAAATGACAAACTACAGAAAATATTTGCAAACCACATCTCCAACAAGGAGCTTGACTACACATGGCAAACAAACACATGAAAAGATGTTCAGCATCAACTCACATGGATTTAATTCTCTTTATTCATAGGCAGATCTCATCAATGTATTTCTCGTAAATGCATTTTCAATACGTGTCTTTATGTAGTAAAATATTTGAGACTGTCAGTGCAAAAATATTTATTGCATTCCCACACTTTTGTAACCATCTGTTGGATGAAATTTAAACTCCAAGGAGTTCTTCTTAATAGTTAGAAATACTCTCTAATGACATCTTCCACCCAGTGTTTCTGTCAAGAATGCTGTTGTCAATCTGTTTACTGTTCCTTTATGTCTGCCCACACCTGTTTTCACAAAGCCTCCACCCGAAGAGGGCTTTGGCTCTTCAAAGCCATCAAGCCCGGCTCCACAGACTCTGCGACCAGCTCTGGGGCTGCTCTTTCCTTCCACAAAGGAGCAGACAGTAGCTTGTCTCAGAGCAGCTCAGAAGAGGGAAAAAAGCAGAGCATAAACAAAAAATTCCTCCTCCATACTCTCCCACAGTTCAACGAGAGCTAAACAGGCTCCAGTATATCCAGAGGCTTCTCACTTTAAGTTTTTGGTAATTTCCTGGTATCCCCAAGCTTTCCTTTCTCATCTGTTACTGCTTTTAACTTGATTTTGAGGGGGAAAGGAGCCAGCACCTTGAGCTAGTTTGCCATTTTTACAGGATCCGGCAGCTCCTGACTTTCTTATTTTGTGTTAAAATATTACGAATGGAGAGAGTTTGTTTCAATTCTGACTAGCTGAGAGCAATCTTTACATTTCACAGATGTAGTCTGGTAGGAGACTTACTTGTTTTGTTTTATTTTGTTTTCAGTTATTACCAATCTAGGCAGCTCTTTTGATTAAAAAGTGGTCAGTAACTCCTTATAAGCCTTGTACTTCTTTGTGTGGGGAGTACATTGACTAGAATGTAGAAGGCCCAGAATTAACACCTCTGGGTTTTTTGTTTCCCACATCTTTGGGATATGGTAGCTTTAACACTTAAATTAATAAATTTTATTTATAATAATGAAATATAATCTCTCTGAAAATGAAGACGTTTGTGTATAATACACTCCACCTTTACTCTGAAATCCCCACCAACGTTATTGGCAAAGGGAAATATATTTTTCCTAGTTAATATTTGCATTTACAAAAAATGAAGTTGATAGAAAATTAAGCAAATTACTTTTTATGTGTTGATGTCAGTAGGTGACATGATATAGTGATTTATTCAAGATTCCCCCCAAATTATGGAAATTTTAGAAATGTCCTCAGAAGAACAGAAGTAAATAAATGCTATTCAGCACAAGTGTCATTTTGTGGAATTCAAGGAATAATAACCACATTATCGTAGAAATCAATCTGGAATATTGACCAAGTATTTTTTAATGTTTTGAGGGTTTTGGGATGGATGAATGGGGACCAGAGTCTGGCTCCTGAGCCACTGGGACCTGGGAACACCTGCCTGCTTTTCTGGGCTCAGCCTTGACACAGGCCGGGACACTGGGCAAATGGATTGACCTTTCCATGCTCCAGATTCCCCACTTTTATAATCGAATTGCATGCACATTCTCACACAGCCTGACACCACTGGTATGAGTAGGAATTTCAAAACCATCTAACACTTTGTGTTCCTAGAGGTAGCACACTTAGGCCTTCTCGGTTTGTTATGCCTTCTTGTCAAGAAACACTGTGAAGTTGGAGCCCACATAGAAAATCTGCTCCAGCTGTCAATCAAGTGTATACAGATACACTTTTCAAATTATCCAGAAAAGTGTTTATTAAGAGAAACGTTTCTTAAACAGACTGGGCTCAACCAACAGGATATCAAATATCCAATTTTTTTTTTTTTTTGGTACAGAAATCAGGAATTTCATCCAATGTTTCATAATGATTTAGCTTAGATATCTTCAAAACTCAGGTTCTTTCTAACTTTCTAAAGAGATAATGCCAGCTTTCATACAGGGACATTCTTAACGAGAAAACTAATTTAAAAATTCACTCTGTTCATGGGTCTGTCTTCCTAGATAAATGTAATTGCAGGGTCCTTTTGTACCTGTCTGTCGGAGGCTGCTTGTGTTTTTTAATTTACAATTTATTTTCCATATAATTTAATATCAAACATTGCTTTGTCTGGCAGGAATATTTTTAAAGAATTTGTATTGATTACCTTGCTTCTCTGATAAGCAAACCTTAATTTTATCCCAGAATAATAAGAGGAAAAAAATGCCCATGTTAAAATTGCTTTTTTTGGTTGTTTGTAATTTCTGGCTTTCAGATGGGGCCCAGATAAGATTCTCTGATGGGGCAGAAGGCAGGGCTGGGTCCCACTAAGGCTGCCCTTCAGGGTGACCCAAAGTCCAGAGGGTCAGCTGCCTCATTCTTACCTCCTCTTGAAGCAACAGAGACTACTTCCTAAGAAAGGCCACTTGGACTTATTAGAGTGGGATGTAAACAAAGACTCTCTAAGAGGAGCCTTTATTAAAAGCCTTGACTTCCAGACAGTGGACGGAGAGGAGGGGAAGCCTACAGGTGTGGAATGCCTGAGTCAGGTCCTGAGCTGGTAAATGGAGCAGTAAAAATGAGAACTAGAATTCGCTTATAAAAAATACATATATAGGGCTTCCCTGGTGGCGCAGTGGTTGAGAGTCCGCTTGCCGATGCAGGGGACGTGGGTTCGTGCCCCGGTCTGGGAAGATCCCATATGCTGTGGAGCGGCTGGGTCCGTGAGCCATGGCCGCTGAGCCTGCGCGTCCGGAGCCTGTGCTCCGCAATGGGAGAGGCCACGACAGTGAGAGGCCTGTGTACCGCAAAAAAAAAAAACATATATAAGTGTGTGTATATATATATATATAATATACATACTGTATATTATATATAATCATGTAGTGTATATATATATAATTACACATATAATATTAAGGACTATCCTTCTACAGATGTAAAGTTTGGAAAAAAATTTATTTATTAAAGAACATAAAACCCTATAATATAAAATCAGCACATATTTTCCATTATCTTTTGCACATTCTAGCGTGCTTTGGAAATTTACACCTTCCCCCCAAAAAAGAAATCAAATTGTTTTGCATTCTTGAGTCAGGACTTTGCTGATTTCAGTTGCAGTGGCCACAAGAATGGATATAAAAATATAGATTTCCTCTGCTTATTCAACAAATCAGTCAGTCTCGTATTTATTAACTAAGCCACCATTATGAACCATGAGTGATAGTTCATGGTGGGAATAACAAAGAAACGCAAAGCACAGTCAATGCCCTCTGGATGGCTACTTAGAGGAAAATAAACCCTTCAACCAAAGGACTGCACCACCAGGCAAACACGCCGGCACAGCTCACACCCCAGTGTCAGGGCTGATCCAGAAAAACTGAAAGCCCATGAATCTGAGAGTGAGTATAAGGCCAGAAACCATGATGGATGAAACACGGTGGGTGTTATCAGGGCTTTGGTCATCGTTTTCACAACAGAAGGGAGTCAGATTAGCATGCTGTCCGACTTAGGCTTGAGCAGTGACGTTTGTCAACTAAATAAGAAGGAAACTCGGGAGAGAGCTGCAAGGAGGAAGCTGAGAGATAATTGCTACGAACCAGGCAGGAGTGACCACGGCTTTTTAAAGATTGATTTTTAATTGGCCAGAGGTCACGTGCTAAATGAGTTGGGTCAGGTACAGTTTAAAGACAAAAGGCTGAAGCCAAAATTATACATATTGGCTTACAAAAAAGAGAGATAGAAAGACAAAGGCAGGAAGAAAGAAGGAAGGGTGGCAGGGCGGGAGGAAAGGAGGGAATCTCACTGTGGATTACGGGAGAAATGATTGGGAAACTCACTGCATACTTTCAGATGTGATTACTGGCCATATCTGTTGACATGGACCAAAGATGTCTAATGCAATTTCCATCAGGAACTATGAGTTTATGCATTAGGACTTTGGATTTTACACTTATGGTCGAAGATTTTTGAGACAATTTATATTTTTTATTGCCTTTATTTCCTGACTTTAATCAGAACATCTTAGTTCTTTGCCTCTGAGATTTCTACAGTGTTTCTGGAGATTCTCCCCATCTTGTATGAAAGCCAGACATCAGCTCACCACTCTGTTTAGGGTTTTCAGAGCAGAGCCTTGGAGAGCAGCGGGAGGAAAGAGGCAAGATCCTCTATCTTCTGGAACATTGTCACCTTCAGGGCACATGGCTTGTTGCCCTTGAGAACAGCAGACCCTGAGCTGACCCCCTGCAGAGGCAGCAGCAGAAGCCAGAAATCATGGCGATCAAAGAGCAGAGGGGCCCTCAGTCTCTGCCCCGTTCCTTGCTCTGGGATTTCGTCAGAGCAAAGTCCCCTAATCACTGAGGTGATGTAAGTGGATTTGGGATAATAAATAATTAAATGCAGTACTTCTTGCACCCTTGAATTTGCAGACTAGAATTGCATCTCCCTACCTATTTTCAATGACGCAGACAGTGTCTGTCCAGATTAACAATGACCCAAAAAGTTTCATCTGCAACTCAAGTTCCGTCTTTACCTCCTTCAAATATAAACAATCCAGGATCAACAGAAGGCTTCTCAAGTGGAAATGTATAATGTGACCAAGGCACTAAGGCGTGATTTAAAGTGGCAGGAAGAAAATAGGCTGAATTAAAGAGGTCTCATGTCCATCAGGACAAATTCTCTGACATTGACTTGCTTGAGGACAGAATATTTTTTTTAATTACACAGAAAGGTATAGTTTGATATTTTGTTGCTGATTAGAGACCCTCAGCTCTTCTTCCCCATCCCCACTTTCACTCCACAGCCGTGTATTATTTGGCTGAACAGAGAGTAGAGAGGTGATAGGGATAGAGATGATAGATGATAGAGAGATGACAGATGATAGAGAGATGATAGATGATAGAGAGATGATAGAGAGATGATAGATGATAGAGAGATGACAGATGATAGAGAGATGACAGATGATAGATGATAGAGAGATGACAGATGATAGAGAGATGATAGATGACAGATGATAGAGAGATGATAGAGAGATGATAGATGACAGATGATAGATGATAGAGAGATGACAGATGATAGAGAGATGATAGATGATAGATGACAGATGATAGAGAGATGACAGATGACAGATGATAGATGATAGAGAGATGATAGATGATAGAGAGATGACAGATGATAGATGATAGAGATGACAGATGATAGATGATAGAGAGATGATAGATGATAGGGAGATGACAGATGATAGATGATAGATGACAGATGATAGATGACAGATGATAGAGAGATGATAGATGATAGATGACAGATGATAGAGAGATGATAGATGATAGATGACAGATGATAGATGATAGAGAGATGATAGAGAGATGACAGATGATAGAGAGATGATAGATGATAGATGACAGATGATAGAGAGATGATAGATGATAGATGACAGATGATAGATGATAGAGAGATGATAGAGAGATGACAGATGATAGAGAGATGATAGATGATAGAGATGACAGATGATAGAGAGATGACAGATAATAGATGATATATGACAGATGATAGATGATAGAGAGATGACAGATGATAGATGATAGAGAGATGATAGATGACAGATGATAGAGAGATGGTAGATGACAGATGATAGAGAGATGATAGAGAGATGATAGATGATGAACAGAGGTGATAGGTAGATAGATAGTAGAGATAAGTAGATGATAGATGATATAGATAGAAAAGTACATAGAAAGAAAGAAGGAGAGAGAGATAGATACATAGACCCTCTACTATCTCAAGAGACCCTTGAAGTCAGGGGTAATGTCAGATTTATCTTTGTGGCCCCAACACTCTGCACGATGCCTAACATGCCCAGTTACTTAGTATTCCTTGAGCAGAGGCAAAATCAAGTAATCGTGGTCGTCTTAGGAAAATCATTTAGTCTTTAACCACCCCAATTTCCTTAGCTGTCTAATGAGGATTTTAAGCGTTCTGAGCTCTCTGCATTCTAAGATCCCTTTCAAGTCTGAAACAAATTAGGAAACTGTAAACTATTCTTTCTGGAGTATATCCCAAGCCAGAAAGACCCCTTTTCTGCCCTCGCGCACCAAGCAGGGATGCTCTTGTAGCCACTTCGTGTGCAGTGTCCTGAGTGATCAGACCAGGGTGCTCGTCTTGACTAAGCTGGGCCACTTGGCATCTGCCTCCTGTAAACCCAGGGAGAGGGAGAGAGAAGGAGAGACAGAGGGAACCAGAGGCAGACCCCGTCCTCACCCTCAAAGGCGGCACTCAGGGTAGGCTTGGGTGCCGGGAGGTGGTCATCCTTCCCCACAATGTGGCCTGAAAACTCAGAGGCCCCATCTGCCAGCCAAGGCCAGAACGGGGCAGACACACCTGCCGGGAGAGCAAGGGCGGCGTGAGGGGAGCCCGCGCCCTCCCTTCGCTGCTGCCCGAGCCAACTGCATGCAGCCCAAAGGCATCCCCAGCTTCCGATTAAAGAGTTCTTTCAGGTTTGGTCATTTCCAGCCTAAAATGTCTCAGACTGCTATCAATCCCAATTGTACTATTTATTGTATCAGCATTTATTAAATTAATTCATGACATAAGAAAGAGATATTAGATTGTTAAAGAGGTAATTAAATACCATGAATAGAATTTCCACATCTTTTCAATTGCAAGCTTTGACATTTACTTGGAGCTCATGATTGCAATAGGACCTTTGTTTGCTGCCAGCGCCTGTGTGTGCCCTCTGCTGTCTCCGCCTGTTCAAGCTGTAAGGGAGCAGGATGAACAGTGCCTCCCCAGAGCTTTGTAGAGATAATCCACTTCATCACCGAACACCAAAGTATGATAATTAGAGCGAATAAATACATTCGGTGGTTCTTTGGCATCCATAAATAGAAGAGGATCCAAAACAAAATTATAAAGAAAGGCAACGCAGTAGAGACCTTGTTCTATATATCAGTGTGCTGGTAACATTACAGGTACACAGTACAAGGACCTATGATTTGCAAAGAGGTAAACGTTACATGTAAAGATAAAACATGCCTCAGAAAAATAAGTAGGAAATTATTATCAGAAAAATTCCTTCTCTGCATTGCACCAGTGACCTACCTGCTCATATGCCTCCCAAGGCAGGAATCTCTAATCCCAAATGACGTGCCCTAGTGATTCAAGGTAAAGATTTCCCCAGCGTACCGCCCATCAACCTAAAGATGTTCAGAATATATTTTTCTGCTCTTTTGTTAAAAAATTATGTATTCCCTGCTCTGGCATAATACAAGATGCACAGCACAAAGAGAGAATTGTCAGAATATGAAAAACCACCCTCATTTCTGTCTAAAACATGTAGAGGATAGACGCTTAAAATCTGCAAAGAAAAAGAGTTCAAGTAAGTGTGCTTGAACTAGGGAAGATGACGACTAAACGCATAACTTTAATGGTGGGACTGAGACTAGTTTGAAATTTGCTGCACTCAGATCAGGGGATTGTCCTATGTCCTTGGCTTTGCGTGCAGTCACATATACTCAGTATTGAAATGCAGTGTCCAGAGTAGAAGTGACTGCCTCAGTCATTAATTTATTTGCCCAATCAATGATTAGTCACTGACCTGCAATTCTGTAACAGGCCCCGAGAGAGGGAACGGGGACACGGGTGGACAAGCTGATGACCCATGTCTTCATGGGGCTTGGTGACTGGAACAGGAAACAGGTAGTGTTCAAATCCCCGGAAGTACAAAGAGAGGTCTCGAAAGAAAAGGATAGTTAGAGAAGAGTGTGTTTCAGAAGCTTTCTACACAGTACGGAAAGGAGTATCCTGAAGTCCCTAGGGAGGAAATCATGCTTGAGTACATCTATCAGTTATGCATAGAAATTAGCTGGTGGGAAAGGGGTGTGTGGAGAGAGAATACTCCAGGAAAATACCAGATAACCACAGGTGCAAAAGCCCTGGGGCAGGAGGAGAGCCTGGGTGCCAGTGGCAGTAGGAGGTCATTGGTTTAAGCAGAATTTTTTTGATGATGTTCAAGGGCAGGGGTCCTGACAGCTTGGGGAATTTGTGAGAAAGTGTTAGAAGTGGTACAGTGGCTGCCCTCCAGATTAAACTATAAAAAGTATGGGAAATATTTTGTAAAATGTAAAGATTCCTAGAAACGCTAAGTCCTTCAACAAATACCTTCCATATGCCTCCCAATCTGATGGATTCTCAGGACATTAACAGCCACGCCTACCAATGCCACCAGCTTATCTGCTGCAATGGCCCCCTGCCCACAGCTCTGTGAAGACTGGGACCGAATTCCTCCCCACACTCCCAGAGCGAGCGTTCCCAAAAGGAAAATCTCCCACCTCACTCTTCCGCTCACAGTCCTTCAGTGGTCTCCCATCATGAGCAGAGTTACAAAGAATGAAACAGCTTTTAAGCTGACACGCAAAGCCCGAGAGCAGTGCCACCCAATGGCATAGAATGAGTCGCCCATTAAGGAGCACCTTAATGTCCCCTACAAGACGCGTTAACAGCAGAAACAGAAACAGGTGGAAAGAATTTTAATAATCTATTTTATTTAATATGTCCAAAATATAATTATTTCATTGTGTATTCAATCTAAAAATATTAATTAGATGTTTCACATTATATTTCATTTTAACTCTTCTAAATCCAGTGTGCATTTTACACCTACATAAAAAAATAAAGAGCACCATCTTCACCGTAGCAGGCGAATTGTTGTTCAATTATGCATCAGCAATGTGGAAGGAAGTCAGGGGGTCATTCCTAGAAATAAAACGCTCCACCATCCGATATGATTAAAATGCTGGGGCTTCCCTGGTGGCGCAGTGGTTGAGAGTCCGCCTGCCAATGCAGGGGACGTGGGTTCGTGCCCCGGTCCGGGAAGATCCCACATGCCGCGGAGCAGCTGGGCCCGTGAGCCATGGCTACTGAGCCTGCGCGTCCAGAGCCTGTGCTCCGCAACGGGAGAGGCCACAGCAGCTAGAGGCCCGCATACCGCAAAAAAAAAAAAAAAAAAAAAAAAAAAAAAAAAAATGGAGCTAAGCTCTGGGCTCAGGTGGTTGTAAGAAGCCTTCCCATGTACAAAGGACTCAGGCGTTCAGGCCAGGTGTTCACGTACTGGAGACTACTACATCCTATTGGTTGTCCAGCTTACTTCCCCTTTCAATCTTGTAAAAAACACAACTTGCCGTCAAGTACCAAAATGCCCTGAAGGGGACAGTATAGCCTCTGCTAAGAAGCACTAATTTAGGTAAAATCATATATTCCTTTGAGTTGATGTCCCTGTGGGTGCATGTGTAGGTAAGACACCTCACTAGGGTCAGTGGTGTTGAAGGGACCATCTTTCTCATGATCACGTTGTTCTCTGCCCAACCTGGGAAACCTCACAGAAAGCCCGTTCCTTCCTTATTCCCACTCAAATCCAGTCTGTCTGGCGGGGGTGGGGGGCTGTTCAAGTCACATGCATTCCTAGAAGTCAGTCCTGGCTTTCTTTGGTCCAAAAGGTCCTTCTCCCCCTCTGCACTCTGGGAGTTCACGCTTTACATCCACTGTTTAACCTGCAACATCCATGTCTTCTTTCCCCAATCGTATTAGTCTTGGCTCTTCAGATAAAGTGTGAGCTTCTTGAGGACGACGACTGACTTTTTTCTGTCACCCACAAAGCCCTGAAGTATGATGACATGAAGGGGGTTTTGATATTTGTGACCATTGAATGCTTTTCTCTCCCGCACAGGTCGTGTGAGATCTGTATTTCTGGTTATCATCCGATAGAACACACGCCTTGTCAATGTCCGTGTCCAGCAGATTTGAGAAAAGGAAATAAATGGCATCAGTTAAAGAGGTAAGAAAGTCATGGAAACGCCCTTTAATTTTCAAATCAATAATAATGCAGCTCAGACATAGCAACAGATTTAAGAAGCAATTAGACTCAAATGCTGCAGGATGATTTATGTGCTTAATTAAAGACTTATAAGAATTCATTAGGAAGTTGTATAAATTGTCTTTGTTCCTTACATCTGGATTATTTACACCTACAAACTCATACTTATGGAAGAAAATGAAGGCACTCTATCACATTTTTAACTACAGTCAAAATAGATTCTTGGAAGCCTGCTGATGTGAAAATTATACTTTATTTCTAAGTTAACTTTAGGAAATCGGCCACTTGTTTTCCATTTATGCATTACATTTTTACCAGAAATTTATTATGATGTCATAGTTTGGCTCTCAAAGGATGGAACCTTTGCTCACCAAAGATGGTTGCTATAGATTAAATGTTTGTGTCCCTCCAAAATTCATACTTTGAATCCTAACCCCCAAGGTGATGGCGTCAGCAGGTGGGGTCTTTGGGAGGTGACGAGGTCATGAGGTTGGAGACCCCCATAAATGGGATTCGTGCCCTTATAAAAGAGACCCCAGAGAGCTCCCTTGCCCCTTTCTCCACGTGAGGGCACAGCAAGAAGATGCTATTTATGAACCAGGAAGGGGACCTCACCAGGCACTGCATCTTCTGGGCCTTGGTCTTCACTTCCAGATGCCAGAACTGGGAGAACTAAATGCTGTTGTTCATAAGCCACTCAGTCTCTAGTATTCTGTTAGAGCGGCCCAAAGTAAAACAGTGGTCAAGTATCACATTTAGTTTATTTTGTGAAAAAATAAATTTGACATTTTTGGATTGAAGTATAGTTGCTTTACAATACTATATTTGTTTCAGGTGTACAACATAGTGATTCAAAGTTTTTACAGGTTATACTCCATTTAAAGTAATCATAAAATATTGGTTATATTCTCTGTGCTGTACATATATATCCTTACAGCTTATTTATTTTATACATAGCAGTTTGTGTCTCCTAATCCCCTTCCCCTCTCTTTCCCTTCCCCCCTTCCGTCTCCCCACTGGTAACCCCTAGTTTGTTTTCTGCATCGATGAGTCTGCTTCTGTTTTATTATGTACATTCATTTGTTTTATTTTTTAGATTCCACATATAAGTGATAACATAAAATATTTGTCTTTCAAATAAAAGGACAGCCTTCTCTGACACTTAATGACATAAAAGGCTCTCAACTGCCTCAAAAAGTCACTGTTTCTTTCTCAGTAAACAAACTGTTGTCCCATGGGTATGACGTTACTGAAACACTCGAGGAATGAATTCTGGGTCTCTGCAGACCCTACAGCACTGGTGGGGAACAGTACGGTGTCCTGTACTTGAAACCAAGAAGGTAGATCTCAAGGTTAAAAAAAGTAAAACCCCCAAACAAATAAAGCAACCAAAGGGGACACAAGAGACCTTTTGGAGGTGCTGGGTATGTGTACCATCTTGACTGTGGTGATGGGTGGTATCACAGGTGTTGGCATGTTTCCAGACTCATCAAAATGTATACATTGCATATGTGCATTTTTTTGTATATCTCAATAAAACCGAGAGGAAAAAAATTAAAAACAAATGAAATTTACAATTGGATTTCTTCTTCCTTTGACTCTAAAAATTATGGATCTCCTTTTCATTTTGAAATTAACAAAGAAGGGCATCCATTTAAATGGCATTTGTGTATTTCACACTGTATCTCTGTACTTTTTTGCTAGCGGTACTCTATGCCTCTCACAGGTACACACACATAATCACCCACATAATCACCGTTAATTATTAGATTTATTAAATTTATTTTTCCTCCAGAAACCAATTAATGTCCTTGTGTTGATGGGAAATCACATTAACACCAGCTTAATTTTGCACATGTTCTGCAGTCCCACCTGTGTCATCCTGAGCCCAGCACGAGAGTTCTGTATGGAAAGCTAGTGTGAGATTACTCCACTCGGGGTTTTGCACAAATGGATTTTGAATGCTCCTGACCTGCACGGAATGTTCTGTAATTCTAAACTCCCTATCCAAATGCATTTTCTATTTAATACAGGCAAGGGTACCAGCATCAGATGTAAGGATCTAAAGACTGAAAGAAATGTATGGCTAGCTTGAAGCAGAGAAGAAGAGAGCATAGAAGCAGGTTTTGAAAAATGCAGATGTGGAAGGAAAAGGAAGAAGACTAAGAAAAAAATGAATCCAAAAGATAATATACACATTGTGTGTGTGTGTGTGTGTGTGTGTGTGTGTGTGTGTGTGTGTGTCCAAAACCACAAAAGCAACGTTTGCATTTTCCTATTAGTAGACACGAATACACCTCCAGGTAATTTTAATTTCCACTGAAAAATAAAACAAAATGTGAAACAATGCATAATACAGCAAAGAAATGGAAAATCAGTCTACCTTTTACAAATCAAGAATTCTGTCTTCCTTCAGAAGCTGAGGCATGTGAACAGGGGAGACAACGGGCACCAGCTTAGTCCTCCTGGACTGAAGCTCTGACCTTGGAAATATAGGTGGAAGATGTCTGGTCACTGAAATAATTGAATTATTCAAGCCTCATAGTAAAACCAGGCTGAGATTAAAAGAATTAATCTCCTTTTCGGTTCCGTGGATCTTACGCAATTACTAGGGTTTTAGGCGTGTGTGGACAATAGGCCAGTAGGTTTCCATGTGGGCCTTCTCTTCACACTGTGAAAGCAGGTCAGGGTTGACCCCACCCACCCGCGAAGCCATGTTCAAATGTTCCTGGACTGGGCCGTGGTCCCGGCTCAGTTGTTAGTTACTGGTTTCATTTTAAACATGATTTCATGAGGGTGTGTTGATATCTAGACTAGGGCGTTTCCGGTCAAGTGGGAAGCAATGTAGCCGTGGCTTCAGATTCTATTTCCAGAAGAGGCATGTGGCCTTGACAAGAAGGGGCCCTTGAAGAGGGCCCTCAAGGGCAACACTGTTCCAGACCTGCAGGCTCAGCAGCCGGGCTGGGGCCAGGAATTCGGTGTACAAGCGTCCAGGTGACGTCATGCACCCTGAATCGGAGAGCCACCACTCGAAGCGGACTTCCCCAGCGCCAGGACCCCAAACACCTGCTTTGGTCCTCAAGGCCCCTCCCAGGAGACCTGCCTCTAGAGCTGGTTCTGACTCACCCCTCCGTCCCTCCATCACAAGGGCTTTGCCGAGGAGAAAGCCCACCCACCTGGCTCACACAGAGGCCGAGCCTGCAGTCATGCGCTGAAGACTCAGAGCTGACAAGGAGAGTGCGGGGCTGGGACAGTGAATAATCACACCTTCAGACACGCTGGGAAGCTGCCCGCGCCCCCTGCAGGAAGAGCAGGTTGTGCCTAGTTCCTTAATACTAACCTCAAATACGTGAGGAATGCAAGATTCCATATATATGCTAATGAGTTCAAGTGTGAACCTTTTTAACCACGGGCGTTTACTTAGAAATTGCTCCTGTCTCACAAAGATGGCTCTTAACTCACGTGCTAGGATGTTTATTCTTTTATATTTTAACAATGGAACACATGCCTGGTATATCAGACGTCAACAGCCAAAGCTGTGTCCCAGTTTTATGATGATGATTTCACTGGTCCTCCAGGATTGCTCTGTCAGCTCCCTGCTCCCCAGGGGGAGACGAGACCACAGGAGGGACATGAATCCCCCTTCCCGAGGGGAGCATGATGCTTCTTACCATGGGATATGAGCTCAGCTTGTCTGGGGTGTAGCAGTCCCAGAAAAGCTCTGAGTAAAACACTACTGACCTTTTAAGGATTTGCAAACGAAATGGCCCAAAGCAAGAATGCATTATAACACAGAGCTTTCAAAAACACTCTATTTTCTCAATAGATAAGCTATATTTATTCTTCCTTACGGATTTGCCATTTGAGAGAACATGCAGTTCATCATTTCAATGCATCATCCTCATACTTCTCCCAACTACTTACAGTTATGACGCTGCATATGTGTTATTCCACATAACACCACTTCATCACTTTGTGGGTAAAAGCCTACAGATTGGATGTTTAAAACGAGATTATTGTCAATGAGAAGGACAGCTGCATGGGAAGAAGGGAAGAGCGTCTACCAGCTGTCAGCCGGGGCCCCAGCACAGACCTGCACACACACAGCTGCAGAGGCCCCGCTTGTGTCACTCCTGAGTTTATCAAGGTCACCTTCTTTAGGGCTGCCTGGGGTTCCTCGGGGTGGTGTGGGCTTCATGACACGCAGCAAGGAACAACGGGACATCGGGAGTGGGGACATGGGCCTGCTGTCACAGGGCTTCTGAGGAACTATAGACATATTCAAGAAAAACTACAAAAATCTTTTCAAGGCCAAAACAGCACCAGATCTCATTAGCAAAATTAGACATTTTGGGTTTTCTTTTATTATTCAGAATCTGCAGTATACTCACATATGCTGTGAATGTCCAAAAAAGAGATGCAAGCTGACCTGCTTTCCAAAGTAATTTTACTGCCAAAACCCAGTTGTCACAAACCTTCCTATGGAAGCATCTCCAAAACAAGCACGTGCAACAGTCGCCCTTCACGTTTGTACGAGCTTCCAGTGCATCGTGCTCTGTGTTTCCTGGTTTATTATTTTCACTGGATTCTCACAACCGTCATACAGATGCTCTTGTTCTCCGCATCACAGAGGGTAAACTGAGGTTTAGGTGGAAGTAACTGACTGCCACAGGACTGCCAGCAGCAGGGCCGGGTCCCAGCCGGGTCCCTTGATCTCTTTCCGGCTAACGACACTGTGTATCTGCACTTGGTCCCAAAGCCGGAGAGAGAGAGGTGACGTGTATCTACCCCAGCTCCCCCGTGACGCTGCGGGGGGAGAAGCAGCTGTGCTCACAGAAGACGCTTCAGTCCTGAACTCAAGGGACGTCCAAGATCAGGTTAGAAAGGAAACTTATGGCAAAAAGATTTTACGTCAGTGTCTTGATCTTTGTCTTTCAGGACAAGGTTTAAGTCAAACAAATAGAATACACTTTGGGCTGAGCCCAGACTGTGCAGCTCTACCCAAGGCCAAGAGTGTTCTCCCAGTTACTTAGGAGGGTGGCGGGTCCAGCTGGGAGAACCCCAGCCCACCTTCACAGCAGGTGCATCTGGCGTAAGTGCCACATCTCTGGTTGTATGTTGTCTGAAGTTACACTGCATCCACAAACCCTCTTGTTGTCTCCAAACTAAGAGGAGATAAAACCCCTCACACCTGCCTCTGTGGAGCCAACAGCCGCCACTCCATTCCAACAACAGGCAAATGCTGGACACACGGAGATCAGCAAGTCTTCTTAGATCCGTCAGAGAAGTGAGCTCACAGGGCAAACTACTGCCCTCACATCGGACAGCAGGGCAGGCGGCTACAGGGAACCACAACTTAGCAGAGCAGAAACCCCCATGGGAACCAGGGCCGGGGCACACAGTCATTGATGAAGGGCTAGAGCCTCGGGGGGGACCAGTCATCGGGCTCCCTTTTCTGAGATTTACCTCTAGGAGGGTGACCTGGTTCTCACAGGGAATGTTGGAGAAAAATCCCCGTGTGCTCCTGGCAGGGGGAGGAAAAGGAACCATTGTGAAACACCCCAGACACTCTGCCCTCTCAACAAGGCTGCCCTCAGGGAACCTGGTTAACCAGAGCCTAACCTGCTGGGGGTTTATCAGCACCTAGCTGACCCAAGGAAGGGAAAGGCCCACCTCCAGCCCCTCCAGCCATCCTGGCCCACCTGTGGGCTGAGGACTGAGACCTAGTCACAAGACTATGGCTGTGCCCCTCCTCCCAGCCCTCCCAGCACATCTCAGGGCTCCTGTGTAGTAAGAGCAGATGCACCAGAAAGGGCTACACGTCTCAACCTTATTATGTAAGAAGTCTGTAGACTTCTTACTTGCCCAAACAAATCAGGGGAGGCAAAAACAGGAACACGAAGAAACGCTGGCCTCTGACAACTACAACTACGTAGACAGTGAACCCAGCCAACTCTTAGCCAGAGAACCTAAAACTCACACTGGAGGTCTGTTTACCTCAGTTCTTTTTACCCCACATATCATCTCCAGCTTAAAGATACAAAAAATTACAAGGCATATTAGAAGAAAAAACACAGTTTGAAGCCTGAGAAGCTGACTCAGATATTGTAGTGATATTGGAACTGTCAGACTGGGAATTTGAAACAGCTGTGGTTAATACACTAAAGTTGCTAACAAAAAGGTGCAAGAACAGAAGGGCATGGTAAGCAGAGATCTGGGAAACCCAAGAAAGACTCAGAAGGAAGGCCAGAAATAAAAATCACTGTAACAAATAATAATGCCTCTTTGGGGGTCATCAAGAACGGAGTGGACACAATCAAGGAAAGAGTCAGTGAGCTTGAAGAAGTGTCAATAGAAACTTCCAAAACTAATGTAAAGAGAAAAGAGAATGAAAAAGACAGAGTAGAATATCCAGGAATGTGAGCACAAGTAGAAAACGTATAACATGGGTGTAGTGGGAACATAAGCAGGAGAAGGAAGATAGGAAGTAGCAGTAGAAACATTTGAAGCAGTAGTGATTGAGATTTCCCAAGATTAATGTCACACTCTGACCACAGACCCAGGAACCTCAGATGACACCAACAGGATAAACACCCAAAAATCTACACATAGGCTTCTCATATTCAAGCTCGAGTTTGCCTCTTCGTCTGCAAGTCCTTAACAACAGAGAAAAAAACCCAAGATCATACACACGGAAATGACTAGTGTGTGTAAAAAATGGGCTATGAAGTCACTGTAAAAGTTACATACATATGGTAGACCAAAGGGTGCAAAATTTCAGTTATAAGGTGAATAACTTCTGGGGATGTAATTACAGCATATGACTATCTTAACAATACTGATTGTGTACTTGAAATTTGCTAAGAGTAGATCTTGTGTTCTCATTACCAAAAAAAATCATAACAATGTGAAGTGATGAGTGTGTTTATTGGCTTGACTGTAGCAATAATCTCACATTATGTATATCCAATCATCATGCTGTACACCTTTGATTGGTCAATTATATCTCAATAAAGTTCAAAAAAAGGTATGTACAAAGAAATTATGAGACATGATTAAGAATAACTTCATTAATTTTATGGTTAACTGCAATGAAGAGAAAAAATTCTGCCCTGATAAACCATATAATATTAATTTCTCAAATCATCATCCATTTGGATTTTTTTTTAAATTTCTGTGTCAGACACAGGCTTCAGAATTACAAATTTTGGTAGAATACTTAGTGATTGAAAGGAATATTATGAACTGTCCTTAGAAAGTCAAGCTATCTAGGAAAATTGTAGCCAAGAATATGTATTCAGAAATTTATTTAATGGTGTGATCAAAATTACTTTTAGTGCAAATATGAGTTAATATTTCTTTAGCAAAAATTGTACTTATTTTATATTTCAGAAAGAAGCATGCTCTATTGAAGTGTCATACCAATACAGCAATGGCAAGAAACAGAAGCTATGGACGCAGCGCTTGGGAGATGAACAGTGAGTAGTAAGGCCGACTACAAGGGAAGGAGGTGGGAACCTTGACACACGGAGAGGAGCACCATGTGCTATCAGTGTGTGTCCCTCAAAACCCACAGATTGAAGCCCTAACCCCAGGGTGATGGTACTAGGAGGAGGGGCCTTTGGGAGGTGATCATGATCATTGAGGTGAACGAGGCCATGAGGGTGGAGCCCCCAGGATTGGGGTTAGTGCCCTAATAAGAAGGGGAAGAGACTACTGGAGCACTCCATCCACTCCCCGCCCCTGCCCCCACCATGTAAGGACCCATGTAAGGAAGACCTCCATCTGCAAACCAGGGAGAGGCCCTCACCAGACAGCAGCCCTGCTGGCACTTCGATCTCGACTTCCAGACCCCAGAACTGTGAGAAATGAATTCCTCTTGTTTACATCCCAGTCTAGGGTATTTCATTGTGGCCGCCTGAGCTGACGAACACATTGTGTTTAAGAGAGAAGGTGTGGGAGCAGGTTCTGATGGTCCCCAGAATGAGCTTGTGTCAGCAGTGTGCTATAAAAATGCTAAGAGCAGGTGGAGACACCTTTGACGAGTCAGGTGGGGTGCTGGCTAGAGACAGGAAGCATCGGCCCTTGGCTACAGAATACCTGATCTCAATTTTCAGGCCTCGTTTGCACACAGGTGTGAGAAGCCCCTCCCACCAGTGACGTGCGTGGGGTAGGTATTGGCAAGTTACAGGTTTTCTAATATTCCCACTCACATTGTTTGAGTCCTTGCTCACCATAAATGTCTTTTCCGAAACTAGATGTCTGGAACAACTCGCGTAATAGCATTGGTCTCATCATCATCTGCTTTCGTTCTAGTTATTGCTCAATGAAAGTTGTTTGCCATTAAAACGTATTTCCTCTCATGTGAGAAAAGCACAATAATTACATATTAAATGAGGTCTTTTAAATATCTGCAGCTTGGGAGAAGCTACTGGCAATATAATAGTATTTTAGAAAATTACATTCTCGTTTTTCTTTCTATAAATGGCACGGAGTGTTTATAAGTATTTTGGAAGCATATCTGAATTTATATATGATACATGGGCTAAATTTTTTAAAGAAAATCTAACTGTACTGTCCTACCATATCCAGTCTGAGACTGAGTTGAGGTCATTGGTCACTGGTAGCCAATCAATTGAGGGATATTCCTGAGGTAGAAACTAGACCTATAAATCAAAAGTGAAGTTTTTGTCACTCCAACCGAAACAGCATTTGAAATTAAATCAGAGCATGAAGTGATTTATTTACCGGGACCCGTCATGTTACTACCAAGATTAAACACTACATAATGCAAGAGCAATATGCCTTCACCAACACAGCCAGAGGCTTAGCGCAGGCATCTATGATGTCAAAGTGAGTTATCAGGGGATAGAGTTCGTGGCGTGAATGTCACGTTGAGAGATTTAATAATAAACCAAGGGCTTAGGAAAAGGAAGGCGCAAACTAGTGCTGATTGAGGGGAAGAGAACCATATTGGACTTTGGAGAACCCGATTATTTAAGGAGGCGCTGGGCACTGAGTCTGGAAAACAGACACGGAGGCCCACACGGTTAGACGTGCACTAGACGTGGGATTAACGGAGACCTGGGAGACCCCCTTGCTGCGTTTAAGGGCTGAAGTCTCGGTGTATCTCAGACCCATGGGCAGTCACGGGTGCCCTGCGCTAAATTACACCCTCAAAGACTCCATTTCATTGTGCATTCAGACTACAGTTTGCTTTAAAAATCTTTTTGAATGTAGATTCCCAAAGAAACATTTAATATAATACATTTAATAAGATGACATTTCAATGTCTTCCTCTAAGTAAGTAATTGTGAGTTATTGCCAAACCCTCCCTCAGAATGTTTATCCTATCAGTTTCACGGGAGATAATGTCAGTCCACCTGGCATTGGGGCTGTGGAGGGTGAGGCGTGTTGTGTGTCCCAACCCCTGCAATGTGACATTCTGTGACAGGGTCACAGGGAGGATCAGGCAGAGTGTCACAGCTGGACAAGGAAGTGAGATTTATGACTGCTCGTTCCTACTTTGCTTGCCCAGTGTCGCTAATATTTCGGTTCTCCCAGGGAAACCATGCATTGGCGGTCTCTCAGCTGTAAACAGGAAATTAATAATAAACTGTGACTCCAGTGGTCCATAAGCAGTGTTTGTATCCTAGGCTTCTTTCATAACATTGTACTGTTATTTATTAAGTGTCAGAGCCAGAGCTAAACTTGACAGTAAATGCAGTATCAGTAACCAGGTCACCACCCTAACATCTAACAAAATTCAGTGCTTGTGGTAAAAGAAGAATGATGGCTGATTCAAATAGAATCTGCTCTTGAAATAAATGAGCTTTAGTAAAAAAGAAAAAAAAAAGAAATTGAATAGGTTTCTTGGCAAACAATGACTTAGAAAATTCAGTATTATAAAAAACCACTTGGATTGGATTTCTCTGCTTTATATGGAAATTTGCATTACTTTATGTGACTATTTCAAGGCAGCTTCTTAAAATATTAAATTTTACTGCATAAACTAAGAAGAAAATAGGAAAGGACCACAAAGGCATTTCATTTAGTCCTCTCCTCTAGTTTAGAAATGAACCATATAAAACACGTTTTTTAGAAAAAAATAAACCCAATGTATTCGAATCAGGCTGTAAGAGAACTAGATCAGCCAACTACAAAAATATTTCTAAAGATCCACTTTCACCCTCTGTGGTCAGGATTTGGGATCATGAGTAACTGAGTAAGCAAAGCATCCTTGGGAGGGAGGGGAGGCAGCCCAGGGGACTCGGGGCAGCCCCAGGAGAGAGCGGGCCCTGGTCTCCCCAGACAGCTCCAGGAGGAATGAGCAAAGGGCAAGGTTGTACATGCTGGCTCTTCAGATCAAGTGCACTTCAGCTGAAGATTCTAAATTTGTCAGAATAACTGGAAACCAGCTGAGATGGTTTCTACAGATGATATATAGAAGACAGAGAAACATGAAAATTGAAGATTGACATAAACAACTAGGACACACGTTCCCGTGTCCCAAGTTCCCTGTTATTCCTCAGCCCCTTTTCTGTTTAATGTTTACAGCAGCCCAAATCTTAATTGACAGTATTCTAGAATCTAGAATCCAGAATCATAAATTACAGTCTTCTAAATGACCTCAGGCTGGCTTTTAAACCATCTCTACACTGAAACATGGAGCGTCTGATGTCCCGATACTTCACATAGTTATGTTCAGTGTGGATCAAATCATCAGTTCTATTTGGGAAAGAAGTTATGTTCTGTCCCTTTACGAGGTACTCAGGGGCTCCTGTCCTGAGCAAGGGGCGGGGGGGAACAGATAAACGGTACCAGTACAAAGGAGCAAGGAAGCTGGTGGGATCAGGGAATCAGGAAATCTTAAAGAGCAGTTGGGTTTTTTCCCCTAGACTTAATGAGGTATAATTGGCAAATAACACTTGTATATATTTAAATTGTACAACCTGATGTTTTGATATATGGATATATTATGAAATAATCACCACAGTCAATTTAAAATAGTCAAACTCATGGAGAGCAGAATGGCGGTCCCTGGGGGAGTGGGGCAGGGGAGCGGGAATCCAGAGATGCTGGTCAAAGGGCACGAACCCTCAATTACTCGAGATGGGAGGGAGTGGGTTCCGGAGGTCTAACGCGCAGCGCTCTTTCCTGCTGCAGTGCTTCATCCTTTCTCCGTAATAACCACTACTCTCTGAAGACTGTGCTCTCGTGGCTTGTTTGTGGGTCATCTCCCTTGTGACTGCTTATTCTTTTTTTTTCATCACTGTGACTGGTAACATGTAGGTTCTCATTTTCCTGTTGAAAGAAGAAATGACAAATATCGTGTATGGCAACGTTCTGTGGTCTCACATTCGTTTTTTCATCGTTTTTCATTTTCAGAACAGTAGAGCTTTGGAGCTAGATGGAATCACAGTGATCATTAGGTTGACGTATGAGAAAACGGAAGCCCACAGATGTTACTCCTTGTTGAAGATCAGAGAACAGATGTGTGACTGGCAGCCCCAAACTTTCTCTACTGATCCCTTTAATTTTTTTTTTTTTTTTCGGTACGCGGGCCTCTCACTGTTGTGGCCTCTCCCGCCGCGGAGCAACAGGCTCCAGACGCGCAGGCTCAACGGCCATGTCTCACGGGCGCAGCCGCTCTGCGGCACGCGGGATCCTCTCGGACCGGGGCACGAACCCGCGTCCCCTGCATCGGCAGGCGGACTCTCAACCACTGCGCCACCAGGGAAGCCCAACCTCATTTTTAACTGAGTTGACAAGTTCTTTTAGAAAATCACTCAGCCATCACTTACCCAAAATGTAGTTATCTCAGTTCTTATGATCTGAGTCCCAACATCTGCATGAAGTTCCACGAGCTTTCTAAAAGTTATTTAAGAGGATTTCTATGTCATTTTTAAAATATCAACAATGACCCTGGAAGACCGTGTATATGTGTGTGTACATGTGTGTGTGTGTACGTGTGTGTATATGTATGTACATGTGTACCTGTGTGTGTGCATGTGTGTGTGTGTGTATGTGTACGTGTGTGTGTGTGCATGAATTTATAAAATCTCCTTCCCTTACAGCATAATTCCCTTCAGTGTATTAGAGCAGATGCCTGGAACAGCAAACAACTAAATAGATTTTATTAAATTAAAACATAAATCAATGACTGTGTGAACCCTTAGCAAGAGAAGCTTTGATGTGTGAATCAG
This sequence comes from Stenella coeruleoalba, assembly GCF_951394435.1. Classification (NCBI taxonomy): domain Eukaryota; kingdom Metazoa; phylum Chordata; class Mammalia; order Artiodactyla; family Delphinidae; genus Stenella; species Stenella coeruleoalba. Next base: position 26,144,322 of record NC_137167.1, on the reverse strand, counting down.
CCTTAACCATGAGAAGCAGCCTCAGTGTGGGCAGTGCATGATTTTTTAGCTTCCGTCATTTATGTTTAAGTTCTTCTGTGAAGAGTTACTAGCTGTGTGACCTTGGGCAAGTAACTAAACATCTCTGAATCTCAAAACAGATGTATGACTGGCAGCCCAAAACTTTGGACTATTCTGGGGTAAAACTATGTACCTATTTTGAAAGTTTGAAGTTAAGATTAGTGATAAAGTGAAAGGGATTTGGCCATACATACTGTCAATAAATAGTGTTATTTGTGACTGTTCTTGTTTATAACCTTCTTGGTTGTAGGTTCTTCCCTTTCATCACTTTAAGTATATCATGCCACTCCCTTCTGGCTTGTAGAGTTTCTGCTGAGAAATCAGCTGTTAACCTTATGGGAGTTCCCTTGTATGTTATTTGTTGTTTTTCCCTTGCTGCTTTCAACAATTTTTCTTTGTCTTTAATTTTTGCCAATTTGATTACTATGTGTCTCAGCGTGTTCTCCTTGGGTTTATCCTGTATGGGACTCGCTGCGCTTCCTGGACTTGGGTGGCTATTTCCTTTCCCATGTTAGGGAAATTTTCGACTATAATCTCAAAATATTTTCTCTGGTCCTTTCTCTCACTTTTCTCCTTCTGGGACCCCTATAATGCGAATGTTGTTGTGTTTAATATTGTCCCAGAGGTCTCCTAGGCTGTCTTCATTTCTTTACATTCTTTTTTCTTTATTCTGTTCCACAGCAGTGAATTCCACCATTCTGTGTTCCAGGTCACTTATCCATTCTTCTGCCTCAGTTATTCTGCTATTGATTCCTTCTAGTGTATTTTTCATTTCAGTTATCGTATTGTTCACCTCTGTTTGTTTGTTCTTTAATTCTTCTAGATCTTTGTTAAACATTTCTTGCATCTTCTCAATCTTTGCCTTCATTCTTTTTCCGAGGTCCTGGATCATCTTCACTATCATTATTCTGAATTCTTTTTCTGGACGGTTGCCTATCTCCACTTCATTTAGTTGTTTTTCTGGGGTTTTATCTTGTTCCTTCATCTGGTACCTAGTCCTCTGCCTTTTCATCTTGTCTGTCTTTCTGTGAATGTGGTTTTTGTTCCACAGGCTGCAGGATTGTAGTTCTTCTTGCTTCTGCTGTCTGCCCTCTGGTGGATGAGGCTATCTAAGAGGCTGTTAGTGTTGGAGGGTCTCCTGCAGAAGCGGGCAGTGGCTGTGGCTCACCGTGGGGACAAGGACACTGGCAGCAGAAGTTCTCAAAAAAATCTTAATTGTAAACTCTGATAAAAATTTTTACTTCATCTTGTTCTACTTTTTTGCAGAAAGATAAGAGCACAATGTTAGTACCCTGATTTCTAAGTATTTATTTCTCTATAAATTATTCCAGATAAATGCATTATAATTGTGCTTCTACAGATGGAATCTTACGTGAATAAACATTTTTAAACAAATCATATACTAAGAATTCATTTGTCAAAATATTTGAACTGCAGGTATAATTTTTAAAAACAGAATATATATTTTGGATTTTATATTTCTATAAAATAGTTCAAAAATATTCATTAGAGTATGCTATATAAATAGACTGGCTTATGTTAAGCAGTAATTTTTAAACTTTTTCCATTTATTTTTCCTCATCTTCAACCACGTTCATAATCTCTAATTTTAAAAATATTGATTCTAGTAAAACATCTTTCACAGGCAAATAATCACTGGGGAAAAATCGCTGGGAAAAAAACAGTTTAATCAGTATAACAACAACAACAAAACAAAAGAGAAGAATTCTAACTCTCCACTGGAGACCTCTGAGACAGTGTCCATGGAACCAGTTTGAAGATTCCTTCTCTAGAGGACTTAAGAACTTTTTGATAGCTAGTTTCATGAAAAAAGGATGAAGAATTGAACAACATAAAGTTGAGAGAGTCACACCCCATGTTCATGGAAATAACAACTCTCTAGGATCAAAAATATAAATCTGTGAGGATATAGAATGTGTCTCACAACCACCCTTTCAGGAACTGAGTACAGACAGGTATAGGCTCTTAGGTCAGTTCTAGGTCTGGGAGCAGCTCTACCTGAGTCATCACAGGACAGAATCAGGACCCCATTAGTCAAACCCACAGCCCCTGGGCCATGGGAATTTTGTGGGAATTAAGTGCAGGGATATCCACTCAAGTCCGTGCTCCTGGCCATCCCTGAAGGCCTCCCATGTCCATCAGGGTGAGCGTGCTCTATGGAAGGCAGGTACCCACACGCTCTGGGCCCTGTTGCTGCCCCGTGCCCACCGGGCAGAGCGGGGTCTTCCCTGAGCAGGGGATGGAAGGGGTTGGGGCTTGAGTCCACCTCACTGGGAGCTGAGCCCCAGGGCCGCCTCCTGCAGTGTTGTCAGGCCCTGAGCACACGTGGCAGAGTGCCCACAGGGAGACCCTGAGAGCCCCCCTCCCTCAAAATTGAAACCCAGAAGCCACATGGCAGCTGGGGGGCCGCAGAGCCCACGCCCCCATCGAAGGTCTCCTCCACGCGGAGACCGTACCTCCTGCTGCCTTAGAGCACGTCCGATGGGTCTGCGAAGAGAGCACGTTGGCGATTTCAGTGTGTTCTGTGCTCACTGACCGTGTGGCTGCTGCATCCCCAGGTACCTTCCTCTTTACCAAAGCAATTCAGCACATCACGTGCACATTTTACAAAACTCCTGGCTTAGCAAGTGCATTTCTCTACTCTACTGAGCCAGAGAGAGAATTAAACACACACACACAAACACACACACACAGTTTCCTCTCACTTAGCGGGGACAGCAGTGGCTTAGCTGTTACCTCCAGGGCACGGGTGATTTTTCAATATGAATTTCAGGGTCTTTGAAGTCTGAGCTACTGTGATTCTAGATTGAATATAACCCACTTATATCATGGGCGCTAAATGCTGGTTGTAATATATCTCATCGCAATTGACAGTGATGTTTCAAATAAAGGTCAATGCATACAAAGTGCCTAGAATTCAAAGCTGCAGTGTGAAGAGTTTCTGTAAGGCTGTGACCTAATTATCTTTTAAGTTTCTGCTCAGAGAGACACACATACTGACTCCTTTTCACTAGGTTCTATCTAATATATAAATTGGGTGAGGAGTGGCTTCCATTCCTTTCAAAAAAGAGGAAAACATCATTTGATTTTCTGGGTAAGTTTCTAACTATGTTTTTGATCAATAACTCCATCATCCCTGAGATGGAAAACTTACAACCCAACTGTTTGTAATTTACCTAAGGGTCTCTGAAAATCCTAGATTGACAACTTTTTTGGACCCAGGCATGTAGAAGTATGTTTTGCTCTCTAAAACAAGCATTATTGTCACAGGCTTAATATTTTTTCTCAAACTAATCAATGTTTGACGCTAAAAACTTTTGTGCCATTCAAGTCCCAATGCACCAATACTGCAGAAATTGCAAACAAAATACCTACAAATTCCAGGTTCCATGTTGAAAAAAATCTAAGCACCATTTTCCTCCACTAAACATGGAAAAAGAGATCAGTGGTTCACAGAAGGGTTGAGTTCACATCAAGTAATAATCTCAGCACGTTTCAGTCATTTTCTTGTTAAATATCAGTTTCCCAAAGGAAGAGGAAATGGATGATTTTGGACATAAGATCTGTTTTTTCTAAGAGAAGTACTAATTAATCCAGCAAACCTCAAGCACTATAATGAAAATCAATGAAAGCTCTGTAAACGCTGGTGACACAGGGATTGGATTTGTCCAGTATTTCTTTGTGACACTGAATGGCCTTTCCACTCATGGTCCATAATCAATAATAAACCCTATTACTTATTTATAAACTCACAGTGTGAGATTTCAACCTTCATACGTGTTTTATGGACGCACTTTAGAAGTGGCCTATTTATTTGTAGATTATGAAAAGATTACCTTAATGTCTACACTTAAGTGTGAATATGGAATATTTGTTTGCTAAACTGAAGGATTTTTAAAAGAATTCTGAATAGCGACAGTATCTTAATGTAGCTAAATCTGCTTTGAGGACAACACTGTTGATTCGCTCAGGTAGCAGTTACTGAATACCTACGATTTGCCAGGCACTGTGTTATTGGGTATCCAAAAAATTAATAAGCTGTGGTTTCTTAATTATAGACTAATTAGAGAAGGAAAAAGTAAGCAATGATGACTGTATCATAAAGTTTTTGGAAAAATCTATGTAAAAAAGGTTGTGGGGGGCTTCCCTGGTGGTGCAGTGGTTGAGAGTCTGCCTGCCGATGCAGGACACACGGATTCATGCCCCGGTCCGGGAAGATCCCACATGCCATGGAGCGGCTGGGCCCGTGAGCCATGGCCGCTGAGCCTGCGCGTCCGGAGCCTGTGCTCCGCAACGGGAGAGGCCGCAACAGTGAGAGGCCCGCGTACCGCAAAAAAAAAGAGGTTGTGGGAACAATCACCAGACTTAGGGGTGGTGAAGGAGGGCTAGGAAGAAGGGGTGTAGCACGCGTGTGTGTGTCTGCGGTTTTAAAGCACAAGTAAAACAAACATCTGTGAACCCACGACCCAACGCAAGAACCAGAAGCCATCAGCACAATTTTTTTTAAATTTTTGTTGGCATATAGTTGAGTTACAATGTTATGTTACTTTCTGCTGTACAGCAAAGTGATTCAGTTATACATATACACATATCCACTCTTTTTTAGATTCTTTTTCCATATAGCTCATTGCAGAGTATTGAGTAGAGCTCCCCGTGCTACACAGCACGTACTTATCAGATATCTATTTTATATATAGTAGTGTGTATATATCAATCCCAATCCCCCCTTTATCCATCCCCTCTCCCCCCCTGCTAATCGTTGTTTTCTACATCTTACTTCTGTTTCATAAATAAGTTCATTGGTATCAGTACCATTTTTTTATATTCCACATATAAGCAATATCATGTGATATTTGTCCTCTGTCTGACTTACTTAGTATGACAGTCTCTAGATCCATCTGTGTTACTGCAAATGGCATTTCATCCTTTTTATGGCTGAGTAATATTCCATTGTACAATATATATGTACCACATCTCCTTTATCCATTTCTGTGTCAATGGACATTTAGGTTGCTTCCATGTCCTGGCTGTGTAAATAGTGTTGCAATGAACAATGGGGTGCGTGTATCTTTTCAAATTATGGTTTTCTCTGGATATATGCCCAGGAGTGGGATTGCTGGATCATATGGTAGTTCTATTTTTAGTTTTCTAAGGAACCTCCATACTGTTCTCCATAGTGGCTGCACCAATTTACATTCCCACCGACAGTGCAAGAGGGTTCCCTTTTCTCCACAGCCTCTCCAGCATTTATTGTGTGTAGATTTTTTGATGATGGCTATTCTGACCAGTGTAAGGTGATACCTCTTTGTAGTTTTGATTTGCATTTCTCTAAGAATTACTGATGCTCGGCATCCTTTCATGTGTTTGTTGGCAATCTGAGGAGAAATGTCTGTTTAGATCTTCCACCCATTTTTTTGATTGGGTTGTTTGTGTTTTTGATATTGATCTACATGAGCTGTTTGTATATTTTGGAGATTAATCCTTTGTCGGACGCTTCTTTTGCAAATATTTTCTCCCGTTCTGTGGGTTGTCTTTTCGTTTTGTTTACGGTGTCCTTTGCTGTGCAATCTTCTATCTCTTCCACATCTCACCTCTTGCACACCTCCCACTGAAAACTGTTAGCTCTAATTGTTGGTCATGTTTGTTTTTCCTCCATAATTAACAGTAAGCTCCTGAATTAAGCTCCATCATTTATTAACTCTGGGATCCTCAGTAATTTCACACCATATTATTTTCTCCTAATGCAAGTATTCCAGTTTCTAGAAGTTCTCCAAATCATGGTTCAGGGACCCGGGCTTTCTCCATCATGTGACTTTGTCATTTTCAACATGTGGTTCCTAATAGCATAATAATGGGGTTTACCTTTACTCCAGAAAGTGCAGCAAGGCTCAAAAAAAGCCTCTCTTCCCAATTCTTGATCTCTTTCCATGTGTTGTTTCATTTGTTTTGCTAATATTTTCATTCAGATTTTTTTAAGGTTGGTGAATCAGACAAGAATTTTATTTAGCTTTTCCAATAATGTATATGGAAAGACAAAGGAACTGTAGTGACTAAAACAATTTTGAAAAAGGAGAATAAAATTGGAGAGGAATCTACCTATCCGATTTCATGCCTTATTATACAGCTACAATGATCACGACAGTGGTATCTGTGAAGGAATAGACACACAGATCAACAGAACAGAATAGAGAGTTCAGAAATATATCCACGCAAATATGCCAAACTGATTTTCCACTGACACACAAAAGCAGTTTAATGGAGGCAAGGCATTTTCAGTAAATGATGCTGGAGTAATTGGACATCTATAAAATATGTATGTATATATTGACCTAAGTCTCACACCTTATTCAAGAATTAACACAAAATGGATATAAATGTAAAATGCCACACTATAAAACTTTTAGGAAAAAGCACCTTCAGGATCTAGGATTAGGTAAAAAAGTCTTTAGACTTGACACCAAAAGCCCAGTCCATAAAAGGAAAATGTGGTAACCTGAACTTCATTAAAATTAAAAATGTTTTTCTCTGGGAAAGACCCTGTTAAGAGAATGAAAAGACAAGTTACAAAGTGGGAGAATGTATTTGTAAACCATGTATCTGACCCAAAACTAGTATACAGAATACAGAAAGAACTCTCAAACTTCAGCAGTAAGAAAAACAACTACTGTTGATACACGCATATTTTAGGATACAGTCATTGATTTCAAACCATACATGTTAAAAGAAAAAAGCATTTTTATTAGGGAAAAAAAAGCCATGACTCCTAGAGATATAATCAACCTTGCAAGAAGATTATATTTTTAAAAATCTCCCTTAGCTTTATGCTTTTTATTCTATATACATTACACTCCGATGAAGCATTGAACAAAAATCGACATCGTTTCCATTTTTAGTCTGGAAAACCTGTCAAAACCTACCTTCCCTGATCCCCTGCACTGTTCCGGGTATCAACAACCCAGTGGGCTCTCTCTGTGGGCTCTGCCTACAAGTGGTTGAATTCCCAAGGCGATGGCAGCTCTGTGAGTAGTTGATTCAGTGCACAGGGAAAATAACAAAAAAAATTCTTCTAATTCGATCTAAGGTTATATTTATTCTGTGGAAGGCGCATGAAAGAGCATGTCTTATCAACACACAATATTCTTGCACAAGATTTTAGCCCAAGGGACCTGTGAAAATAAATGTCTTGAGGGGAACGTTTAATTCAGAACATAATACTCCAAGCGTATCATCCTTCATGCTAAAACAGAGGAAATAAACTAAGGAGAAACGCACGTCTGTACAGGGTGCAAAGGGGGCTGTTCACCCGCCCTCTGTGAAGACTTTTGCTCCAGCACAGGTGGAAACAGCCACAGTGTGAACCTGTGTCCCCCAGGTTCAAAACCCCACGTTCATCACTCTAAGAGGAAAATCGCACAGTGTGACTATTTGCCTAGGAGGTATGAGTTGTCCACAGTCAACAGGGTTGCAATTGCATCATTTCTGCTCTTCATTCATTTTCAGAAAATGCATGAGCTCTCCAGACAGCCGGGCTCCAAGCCATCTGCACGTCTGTAACTAGAGAAAGAAATCATGGCAGCCCCAGCCCCGGTTCTTGTACACTATGGTGCTACTCACCCCCTGCCCCCTGCCGTCAGCAGAGTGGACCAGGGCAGGCTCATCCAATCCGACCACGTTAGGCACATTCCAGCACCGCTGAACCCAAATGCGGCATCCCTCGTGTGCCAATGAGCCCATGAACGTGGCGCCCCCTCAGCTTGGAAGGCACCCCCCACCAACATCATCCATCTGCTTCATTATTCACTGACCAGCAAGATGATGGAGCCCCCAGGCATGTCCTGCGTCACCGACCACCTCTCACCGCAGAGGAATTGATTCCCTGCCTCTTTCCTCCTCCTTAAATGAAAGCCTTCTGAGGACAGATATTAATGTCAAATTCATTAAACAAAAGATAAACATTGAAGCATTCAACTATGATGTAGTGTGACTAACAAATAATTGTTGAAATAATTGCACCGAAGACTGATATAAAGACAATAAAGAAGAGCATATGTAAACAGAGAATTCTATTTCTGCCCAAACTTTCCTCATAATCCGGAGTGCAGTTTTTTTCATACAAAATTGCCTTCAACTTTCATTTTCTTGTCAAATTGATAACGAAATATTTTTAATTAAATTTGAATTTAAAATCGAAATATAGGCATGTTGTGTATTATTAATAATATAACTTCCCCAAAGAAAATATCACATATTTCTTATACATCCACACACACTGAACCCTAAACTATTTCTAATAAGCATGTGTGACTATCCAAGCCATGTGTCTAGATGAGCGTCATGAGTATGTGTATCTCACAGGCTCACAGAGAGACCACAGAACGTAACAGTGGACCAACTGGTTCTGGAGGCATAAGGTCTGGAGTTGAATTGCAGTTTCATTATTTATCAGTGATATAACCTTTCTGAGTTACCACCTGAAAAAAATGGGCACAATCTTTACTGCCTATCTTACAGTATTGCGAAACTTTTTGAAAAGATAATGTATGTAAATGTTTTTTGCAAATTATTCCACGGGAACCATATCATACTGTCACTGTAATTATTGGTGAACGAAGCACCTTTTCAAACTTCATTCAATTTCTCTCTCCCTCATACTTAATTCTACCTTATTTTAGTCCTTTTATGCTGCCATTGCATAAGTGATCAAATCTCTCCTTGACTTTGAATAATATGGTGAGTCATTTATACAAACGTTCGTGAGATTGATCACCGAGGTCGCTCATACATAATTTCTGGCTTACAGTCCATCTGTCTAGTCATTATTTATTGACAAATCAAAACATCACAGGCCAATTTAGCACTTATAAATGACCCAGAGCCTCATCATTAACCTTGAATGAGAATGGTGTAACTTTTTCCATAGAAATGTTAGGAATATCTAGACCCATTGTTCTCATTTTATTAGCTCACTAATAAAGCTTGGGGAAACAGTTGCTTTAAAGCATCTTATAAGTGTGTTTTTACAGTAGCAGTAAGAGGGCACTACAGGGACTTCCGTGGTGGCACAGTGGTTAAGAATCCGCCTGCCAATGCAGGAGACACGGGTTTGATTCCTGGTCCAGGAAGATCCCACGTGCTGCAGAGCAACTAAGCCCGTGCGCCACAGCTACTGAGCCTGCACTCTAGAACCCACGAGCCACAACTACTGCGACCGCAAGCCACAACTACTGAAGGCCGGGTACCTAGAGCCCATGCTCCGCAATAAGAGAAGCCACCACAATGAGAAGCCCGCGCACCGCAATGAAGAGCAGCCCCCACTCTCCACAACTAGAGAAAGCCCGCGCGCAGCAACAAAGACCCAACGCAGCCAAAATATAAAATAATTAAATAAATAAACTTAAAATCTTATTTTTACCTCTACCCTATTTTGTTTGCAATTCCAGTAGGATTTCAAAAATACCCTGGATCTTTTCTTTACTCTTCCATTCAACTCATGGAGGTTGTCCTCAGCATCGCCTTCCAGGGCCTCTGATGACGTTTCTATTATAGCTGCCATATGATTCGTTCCCAAGAGTTCCCATGGATTCCCCAACTGTTCACTTTATGCCGTTGATTCTTGTCTCATGGGTGCAATACTTTCCCTTATTTCTCTGACAATGTTAATTCTAGTTCTTGGTGTCCTTGGAGTTCCAGTTTTAGTTGTTTTGTGTTTCTTTTACTTAGTGTACTCTTTTGTGTCATAAGTGTCTGGTAACCCTTAGTGCTCGGTTCATACTTAAGAATGAGACTTTCATTAACCATGTCATTAAAAGCTTTGTGGGCGCCGATAAGTCTTTTGACTGGGGGAACCTCACTTTTCAGGTAAACTGGATTTTTGTTAGGGAATCTCTGTATCAGTATTATAGGATTTTTTTTCTATCTGCATCCACTTTCTCCACAGAAGAATCTTTCAGTACTTTTCCTGGGTGACTGTATCTCACTGGAGATTTGCTGGTGGAAGGGCTGCACGAGGGTGATTCCCATTGCAAGTTTACAGATGTTGAACCAGTCCGCCTGGTCTCCATCTCTTGACCCCCCTCCTCCCTCCACTGGCCTGGCCTGGAGAGCCTGACTGTTTTCATTTTTTAAGAAGAGGAACCCACCATCTCTTGCGTGTGCTGCACATGAAATGGGACATCAGGGACGGAGCCACCTGGCAGCATGAGGTGGGGGAGGGATTGGGTCCTCACTCCCTTTCAGTCACTTTCAACCGCTTCTGCAGGCCAGCTAGGCCAGCTAACACTCCTCCATCCATTTCCAATCTTTCGGGAACATAGACGCTTCTTTGCTCCACTGTTCTCCCTACCTAGTTGCTATTGTCATCCTTAATACTATTATTTTATTTTTTGGCATTTTGGGAAGACAGATGATTAAATGTGTAATTTAATTGGAATATCCTGAAATGTCAAATTTAGATTAAGAAATGGCATGATACCAAATTTAGGTGGTAAGCACACCACACACACCAAGACACACACACACGCACCCCCCACATACGCACACAATGCCGTCCTTTATTTTCGACTTTTTCTGTTCTTAGATGTTCAATTATTAATGTCAATATGTCAGTTTTTTCTACCATATCTTTTTTTTTAGTAACTCGTGTGAAAAGTGACATGTTGTAGGTAACACAGGGTAAAACAAAAGTCTTATGCAATTATATAGATAGTTACCAAAGTCAGAAGTTAGATTGATTTTCGGATTGCATTTCTAGGCTAAGCCAATAGACAGACTCCCAAAGTCATCAGGACAGCGTTCTGGAGATGATGTATCAAAATTCTTAAACACTTAAGGCTTAACGGAGCTCAAGAGGAAATGACATGAGCAGCTGAGAGAAGCATCTTTACCATCAGAAGAGCAATAATTTTACAGTTCTGCAGTTTATGAGGGTGTCCTCTTGAAGCAATGATCTGATGGCAAAATACATGTCGTTGCCACCTTGCTTTACGAGAACAATACTGACGTACGAAAACTAAGGCTGTTTGGCTTAATTAGCGATGTTCAACACCCATGGCCTCATTCCCCCAACAGCACGCGAGGGCAGCCGCCTGCTCCCTTAGGTCGTGAGGTCACATCACGTGCTTAGTCCATTGTGTGGAATTCCGCTGCCCAGAGGACGCTGGAGACAGAGCCCGGGAGCCAGAGAGGGTGGTGCTGCTGAGCCAACACCGACCTGGAAGGCCTTGGAGGAGCAAAAGAATAGACGCTGCCACCAGGGATGCACGATCAAATCAGCGCTCAGCATTCACCAAGAAAGAGAGAAAGAGGGAACAGAAGGGTTGCCTGCTATGCGGTCTTAGTTCTTAGTTAGGATTCCCCTGCGAGAAACAGAACACACACACACACACACACACACACACACACACACACACACACGCCCCTTATGTATTGAGGATGTGATGATTATTTTTAATTTTGTTTCTTGCATTTTTTTCTGTTTCCTACCATTTTTTTCCTTTTGATTGTAGTCTTTCCCCTTCATGTTAAAAAATTACTACTTTGCTGGAGATTATCTCAGACAATAAAACAAAACTAAGAAATGTTCAATTTTATCCTTTGGTAGAACATATAGAGTACTATCACAATTTTAGGGAATTGGTAAAAAATTGACATAATATATATTTTCATTGTTTTTAGATTATAACTCCATTTATCTATGCTCTTTATAGCTTTGTAAGTAATTACATTTCCATAAAAGTTTACACACTTAAATTTTAAATCCAAAAAATCAGTATTATGAATACAATTTACATAACTGTGCGTATCTTACCTTCCGTGTTCGATGTAATTGTACCAAGCCAAAGCTGGTTGGAGAAAACATTCTGGATATTTCAGAGAGAGGGCACCTAAGGGATAGGGTTTAAGAAATTGGCTCATGTGACTGTGGGGCCTGGCGTGTCTGTGAGGCCTGTGGGGGTCTGGAAACCTAGGCAAGAATTGATGTTGTCCTCTTGGGTCTGAACTTTGCAGGGTTGCAGACTGGAAACTCAGGCAAGGTTTCTATTTCATGGTCTGGAGGCAGAATCCCTTCCTCAGGAAATCTCAGTCCTTGCTCTTAAGGCCCAGTCGATGAGGCTTACCCATATCATGGAGGCTAATCTGATTAGACAAGGCCCACCCATATCATGGAGGCTAAGCTGCTCTACTCAAAGTCTACTGATGTAAATGTTACCTTATTTTAAAAAATACCTTCACAGTGATATCTGGACTAGTGTTTGAACAAACCGCTGGACCCCATGGCCCAGCCAAACTGACACAGAAAATTAGCCATCACACCTCTAAAAGGAGTTCTGTGTCTGCTCTCACATGAGGCGATTTTTTTGTTGGGTTTTCCCTTCCTTTGGAAGATGCAGAATTTATTTGTCATGACCACATGGACCTTTAAGTCCAATGAAGTCTTCCGTGTCTTCAAATCCAGCACTTGTTAAGTGAAACGTGCTCTAAATCATTTTGTAGCAAGGTAGAGTTCTTATTTTAATTGGATTCATGTGTCTACATTAAAGTAGATAAACTTACTATTAAATTATCCTTTCCCTCAGAGATAAAAAGAAAGGAAAATAGAAGGATAAACACATACGTAGGTAAGAAAAGAATGGGATGGGATCTGGTTTCAAGGAAACATTTCTGGCTTTGAATCCCTGCAAACAACCCAGCTTCTAGCAGAGATTTTGAAGCTCACTTTCTGCACAGTCAAATCACATAATTTGTTTGTATCTCAGATCCCTAAGCGTAGAAAATAGCTTGCTTTCTTTTCTTGCCAAACTCCAAAAAATACATAGAGAAATCCTCCAACAACTTCAAAGATCCTGGAGCAAGATGGGAAGGATAAACAATGAGATGGTAAGCCCCTTTGGAAATTCACATCCAAAATGTTGATTGACATCGTATGCACAGAGGAAAGAATTATGCCCTTATTACAAAGCAGCTTATTTTATGGTTCCTTGTCCAGTGTGAGGGAATTAGATTCTGACTTGCTTTTATATTGCCTATCAGTGAAATACATAAGAAACTCCTTACTTAACCATATTGAGGAACGAATAGGATTTAGCTCCTTTGAAATTATATATTTGATTTTTTTAAATTTATGTATCTTCATTTGCACATTTTAGTAGATTGCTTTTTCAGTTATATTTTATAGGTTTGTTGTTTCATGGTGAGAAAAGGATTATTGCTATTAGCCCTAAAAGGAAAGTATCCATTTGCCTTACATTTGAAGGGAATGCTATAGACTTGATATTTCTAGTTCATTCTATTAAAATAAATTGTTATTTATCATCTGAGGTTTCAATTTTACTTCAACAGTTCATATTATTTATGATCTTTTGGGAGATCTGTCTGGAGTGTGATTCAGTGCCATATAAAGTCATGCTTTTCACTGATTTACTAGTAATTGCTACTCCCTCAAAAACACATTTTAAAAAATTGATGTATAATTTTTCATTTAGAAAATAAGTAAAGACTTTCAAAAGAAAGAAAAAATAAGGGAAGAACATTTGTAGTTGCAAAGGTTTTTGCCTTCAATGTATCTCACCAGTATTCTGTTCTGAAAAGATAAATCATTTAACCAAAGGTACAAAAAATACCTCAAACATGATATTTCAGCAAAAAGACAGCCATTTTGCAACATATATTTATATAATCTTACAATTAAAAAGTTGCTTTCTTTTCAATTTCATGAGCATAAAATTTCATATTGAACATTTAAATGTAAAAAATATGAGTTATTCTAAGCATGCAGTCTTTACTTGCAAGGAAAGTCTACATTTTTCTCATGCGTAAAAGAACCCAAAAATGTTCCTCACTGTGTGATGGGTTCTTTAATTACTTGAAACCAGAGCTGCTTCAGGCCTCTTATAATTCGGTTGAAAGTCCTGTTGCTGAGCTCCTATGAGCCCCTCCACCACCACTGTCACTCAGACTAACGGAAGCGCCACCGTCTCAGGACACCAACACAGTTCCACATCTGGTGACAACTCCTGGGAAAAGGGCAGGGAGGGACAGAGAGTGAGGAAACGCCGCCAGATGCTTTAGCCACGCTAGCTGCGATGTGAGGTGCTTCGTTCCCGCCCACATTTCACTGACCATGCCTGCAGTCCGGGAAGTAGGACTTCCTGAGACAGAGGAGGACCAGATATTGTGAATCTCACTGCAACTGTCCCAGCCACACAGTGTAGACAGGGTTAAGGGCAGATACTCTGGGGCAGACGGTGAGGGCTGGAATCCTGACACCGTCTTTTGCTGGCTGTGTGATCCTGGGGCAAGTTCCTCAGGCTCTCCACACCTCAGTAAGATACTATAACTACTCCTGGGGTGCTAGCGAGAATTGAGTTAACGGGTGTTAAGCACTTTGAACAGTGCCTGGGACCCACTGAATGCCCCGTAAGCATCAACTGATATTGTGACGGAAGTCAAGCAAAGGCCCGGTTACACCCTAGCAACACCTTATTGCTGGGCTTCCCTGGTGGCGCAGTGGTTGAGAGTCTGCCTGCCGATGCAGGGGACACGGGTTCGTGCCCTGGTCTGGGAAGATCCCACATGCCGCGGAGAGGTTGGGCCCGTGAGCCGTGGCCACTGAGCCTGTGCTCCGCGACGGAAGAGGCCACAGCAGTGAGAGGCCCACGTACAGCAAAAAAAAAAAAAAAAAAAAAAAAAAAAAAGACCTTATTGCTTAATTTTAAGTGCAATAAATAGGAAAGTCCCCACGAAGTTTAGAATTTCCTTCACCACACTGTAACTCTACTACAGAGCTCAGGCCAAGCTTCGTTGGGCTTTGGCATCAAGCCAGGATGATAAAGGGTAGACTGGTTGCACTCCCCTTGGCCTCCTCTCCCAAGGACTACGTAATGGAACACTCTGGCATGACGCTCACAGAAGGCTCCAGACATCTGCCTGAGTTGGAGATGCAGAGGCAGCTGGCTTTGCAGGAGCAAGTGTATTCATAGAAGAGATAAAACTTTGCTGCAAATAATTCAGATTTTGTATTGGAGAAATTCAGGAAAAAACAGAACATTATACAATTGTGGTACCAAATACCAAATAAAAGAGCTTTTTTTCCTTGGGATTTTACCCCTGGTTCAGTAAAGGAAAATTATTTTGCTACAATTCCATGACTGTGATGCAATTATATGGTGCAATTAGCAAGTACATACGTTGTTCAATAATCTGTGTTCACGGATACAAGCATTCAAATGTTATATTTATTTCCATGCAACTAGTTTTTAAAATGACAGTGTTTTTCCTCAGTACTGCAAAAGGGAACATTTTTCTCAACCCCTCTACACTTTGGTAGCAGAATTCATCTGGAAAAATGTATTAGTAGGTAATTTAAATGTAAAGGGATATAATCATGGAAAAATCATCAACTTTTGTCAGAAAAAGAATGAATGCTTTCTAAAAGTATTATATCGATTATTATTTAAATAATAGCATCAATAAATAATTGATATTCTGCTTTAAGTTATTTTAATAATACATAAAGACTACATTAAGAAATATCTGAAAAAAAAATATCTGAACATAAACTGAATCCTATTTAAAGTCAGTAGCCATAGTTTCATAAATGAACAGTAGCGCTTCTATAGAAAGTGGTTTTTAAAAGAAGGGCTGGGGCTTCCCTGGTGGCGCAGTGGTTGAGAGTCCGCCTGCCGATGCAGGGGACGTGGGTTCATGCCCCGGTCCAGGAGGATCCCACGTGCCACGGAGTGGCTGTGTCCGTGGGCCATGGCCGCTGAGCCTGTGCGTCCGGAGCCTGTGCTCCGCAGAAGGAGGGGCCACAGCAGTGAGAGGCCCATGTACCGCAAATAAAATAAAATAAATAAAAGAAGGGCTGCCAAAAGAGCTTATTAGTACCTATATTTTTTCTGGAAAAAAAGTCTTAATCTACCTTTAATAATATAATAAACTTTAATTGGTTTCTTCTTGACTAACTTGCTAGTAATGAGTCCTTTCACTACTCTTTCGTTGTTTCCCTAGAAACTGCAATAGGCACCCCTCACTCATTGCAGCCTAACACAAAGTGCACTCGCTGTTGCACAAAAACCTGGAAACTTCGAGCACCTTCACTCCCTTTACCTTCCTCTCTGCATTTCTGTACTCATGCATTTTTATTATACATATATTTTAAATAGCATAGGAAATTATTATTACTGTTTTTACAGTTGATACTCATTGAAGCCATTTACCAACAAATTTATTTTTAAAATTGTCCTTGGGACTTCCCTGGCGGTCCAGTGATTAAGACTCCACACTTCCACTGCAGGGGGCACGGGTTCCATCCCTGGTTGGGGAACTAAGACCCCACATACCAAGCAGCACAGCCAAAAAAATTTTTTTTTAATTTTAATTTTTGTTTGTTTTTGTTTTCGTTTTTTGCGGTACGCGGGCCCCTCACTGTTGTGGCCTCTCGCGTTGCGGAGAACAGGCTCCGGACGCGCAGACTCAGCGGCCATGGCTCACGGGCCCAGCCGCTCCGCGGCATGTGGGATCCTCCCGGACCAGGGCATGAACCCGTGTCCCCTGCATCGGCAGGCAGACTCTCAACCACCGCGCCACCAGGGAAGCCCCTTAATTTTAATTTTTTAATCCTCTATTTCTCCTGGTCCCACATTTATATAGAAGGTAAAGTGGTTCAGAAGAATTGGAGGCCTTCATTTTATTCTTTTGTATTTTATTGCTTACTGTGTAGCAAGCATTCAGTGTATCCTCACACAAACATGAAAGAAGATAAAATGGAGAAATTGTGGTAAATCTTTAATAACTTGCTAACGTTTGCATAATTAATAATCAGCTCGTCTGTTAAATCAGCTGAACTCAGGAAGGTGAAAAGAGAACTTAACTTTATTCTTCCTCCGTACTTTCACCTATAGGTTTACTGTATAGATTTATTCTTCCCCCAACCTTTGGAAGGAATCTTGAGGAGAATCCATACTTTTTCATTTTACCCTCAAGTAGTAAAATGTCCAGTTCAAATTAATATAAAAATTCCAATCCTGCATCCAACTGGAAACTTCTGACATCACTTGAATCAGCCCAACTTTAGATCTTTCCAACATGTTCTAGTTCTATGTCCCCAACTTACTCAGAGAAAGACACGTCAGGGAAAAAAGAGCATCAGGCGGGAAGAAAAGTCTTGTTCACGCTGCACGTTTGCAGGGTGGCTTTGGGGTCGTCTCCTGTGGGGTGCTTGATGGATTCTTTGCAAAGCCCCCCGAGAAGGATGATCCAAAGGAGTGCCTGTGGTCACAGTTTTGTGCATCGCCTGGTCAGTTTGGCATTCTCACCTGCTGTACACAATGATATGCCTGCAGTCTTTTTCTCTGACACCCCCTTCCCCCCGTAGGAAGCTCTGGGGGAGGATATTTCAAGATGGTGCACCCGACCGTTGGGAGGCTGGTGGGCACCCCGTCCCTCTGTTAAAGGTGAGTGGAGTGCAGCTCCCTCCCTCTCCGGCTGTCTCTCTTCGCTCTGCCTCAGGAGCTAGTCAGCTAGGGCCAAAACATCTCAAGCCATGAATCTGAAGCTGTCCCCAGATGTCAGAAGGGTATGGTCCTGAGACGTTCTCCTCAGTCCCCTCCATCTGATAAAGGTGACAGAGCTTCGTCACTGAAGAATGACAGCCAGTGCTACTTTTAGCCCTTCAATCGCCAGTGTCTCCCTTCCCCTCAATGTCTGTGACAGGAACACAAAAGCAATTTCAAGATATCTTAGCAAATCCTGCTTAGACTGTCTCAGAATTAATGCATTAAACCTAGCTTTTGAAAAATCAGCCAAAACACAGTCACTAGAGTCTGTTTTCAACTTCATCTTACAGTTGGAGAAACCAGAGTTCAAACCAAGTTTGCCTAATTCTTAATTCCGGGCTTCTTCCTTTAAGAAGCTGTGCACGCAATACATGTGGGTTAAGATCCAGGTAAAGAGGAAAAACACCCCAGAGATGTGGGTTTTGCTTCTGTTTCTACCACTGATTTTAAATATGTTATCAATCCCTTTTGCACTGGAGTCATCCCCTTGCTCAGTAAGCAAGCTGGAATAAACCAACACAATGGATCCAAGAACAGACCATTTTTAGGTCCAACAATCTACATGTCCATGAAATACCTTCCCGATTCAATTCCCAGAATTGCCAGCTGATGGACACGGTTGCTTATAAAGATCAAAAGATCCTGGGTACCTTTAAGACTGTGCCTGTGCTCCCCCGTTATAGGCACTATACACAAAAAGAATTGTTATTGATTCACTTACACTCATATACACACAGAGTTATTTTTAGGAGAGTGAAAACTATCTAGTGGTCCAACTCACTGAGCTGGTCATTGTACCAGAGAACAACTGTTAGGGTTGGAAAGAAAATTAAAATCCATCTAGTTTCATGAGTTCACTCCCTATACCCTATTGCGTATCTCAGGCTCACAACACAGCTCTTATTTCTTCTTCAAAGCATAGTGTTCTCAGTGTCCTGTGATGCTCTATAAAAAATGTTTTCAGAATAATGAGGTCATGAAAATGTGATGAACCACTAAGTATACCTCGAAATTCCCACTGCGCTTTTTACTTAACTGTTGTATGGAAATTTTGTTGTATAACCATTGGCCTACAGCTTTGTCTCTCACAACTGGGGTCTGAATTTCTTGAGGACAGGATTGTGTTTCTCAGAGATTTGCATTCACCGATTCTCACAGGTTTGGTTCCTACCAGGCCCTCAAGAAATGTTGGTGGAATCTGTAACAGGAGATATGTTGGGTAAACTTATTTCTCATGAAGAAGAAAAAGATGAATTCGTGTGGTTATGTGGCACAGAGATACACTTAAATATTTAGAAATTTGGATTTCTTCATTTTGTTTAATTTAGAAAGATATACTCATTGCAGCGTCCACTAGGATGAATGAAAATTACACCAGATTTAAACTGAAGCATCAGAGCAGTCCTCACTGCAGAGTCAGAGTTCAGCACGTAGTGGTCAAGCCCCCATAATATCATCAAGAAGACCCAGGTGGGCCTCTCCCAGGGGTGTTGTGTGAATTAGCTTAGTGGTGACTGTAAAGGGCCTTGGTGATGGAAAGATCTGTGTACCTGATAATTCCTGTTCTGATCGCAGGGACCAAGACATTCTTCATCGCTGGGTGAACAAAGGGCCGGTAGATGAACTTGCTGTAAGAGGTAGCTAACCAGAAGAGGTGTGAAAATGTGGAATCATACAACCTCTAAAATAGCTGAATTTTATTAGAAGTTTGCTTCTACTTTGTGCTGCTGATAATGGCATCAAACCAGGCAAAATAATGGGCCCTTTTGGGATCCTGGAAGGCATGACAAAAGACTGTTCATTTTCTTTGTGTTAAAGATGTATGACTTTGCACACAGAGCAGTGTTCTCAATATTGTCGGAGACTGAGAGCAAGTTGCTAGAAATTTAGATGATGTAGGAGAGGAAAAGACATGGGTGACAAGATGACAGAGAGAAACATCCTGCTCTCAGAAGTACCATGTCCAATGTATGTGTTTTTCCTGGACCCAATTTTTCCAGAAAGAGGCAAACAGAGTATACCTTAAATTTGGGTCATCCTTTCTGTTATTCTGCCATAGAGATAGGTTTTGGTTTTTTTTTTGGGGGGGGGGTGTTTGTTTGTTTGATTCTAGGTTGTAGGATCAGAGGGAAAGCATATATGAGACTTAAGTCTGAGTGAGTGAACTCCAATCCCTGCTATGGGATTCTCCTTCCCAATTTGACTTATTTGAATTCATCTTAGCGATCGCCGTCATCACTTGTCTTTCATGATCCTTTCATGAACCTGCTGGGAAAAGGCAGCTTGACCATCTCCTGGATACTCATCATGCTCCTTTGTCTGACGCCACAGGGAAGGCTGCTGAAGGGGGTGCGGATGGAGAGCAAAATGGCGAATCCAAGAAAGTGCAATTAAAAAACAGCGACCATGAGGCCACCCAACCCCGAGGTGTGGACTTGGCGGGCAGTGAAGCTGATTTCCATTGACCTTGTGTCAACAGAATGAGAAGTCTACCTGCCCCTGGGCCATGGTGACTTAGACAGCCAACATCGCAACCCTACTCGCCTTTCCCCTCCCAACTCGAACATGTAACCTGTAAGGTCTTCTCCTGCATCAGTTTTGAGCGTCCTTTCTATCTTTTAAGCACTCTAATAGTAATGGGAGTGGGTAGAGGAACCAAAGAATCCATGACAAAGCCCCCACTTAAACTCTGAATAAAGAGGTTTTCGAGACTTTCAGAAATATTACTGTTGGGGGAGCAATGGCTGATTCTGAGAGCTCAGTCGAAAGCTAATTCTATAGTAGCATTCGCCGCAAATGTGTTTGTCTGATTCATTGGAGAAGAGACAAATAAAGAACAAGACAGTTAACGATTCCAGCTATTAAGGATGAGGTGAGGGTACTTTCCTCACAACCGGAAACTGCCCGGCTTCTCTCTCGCTGTGGAGCCAAGTAGCAACACTAAAGGGACAAGACTCAGATTAATCCCCGCACACTCTACCCGCTAATGCCTGCATTCTCCCCGTCAAGCAGTTTCCAAGCTTCCAAGGAAATCACAAGATGGATCAATCCGATGCTTCTCATCTCCTTCCTCCATCTTATCCACCTTCTGATCAGATAGTTAAGGGGCAGCAAGTGGATAAAGGCCAGCGGCCAGCAGCAAAGGAGGCTGGTGGGTCGCGGGCAAACACGAGTCAGGTTCCACGTGGTTGGTAATGACGGTCTTATTATTTCTGATCAGTTATAAACGATACGACTTCTCCCTGCAACAACTGCCTTCAGTGGTCCCTTGGTTTTTTATCCTCAATAAGAGATGAACATAGTAAACTGCAACTTTGAAAGTGACATGCTACCCTTTCTTTTGCACTAACCATCTGCAGGCTGCAGTGTACTAGGCCCTTCTCAAACTGTGATGTGTGTGAGGACGGCCTGGAAATCTTACAAAAATGCAGGTTCTGAGTCAATGTGTCTGCGGCTGGCTGCCAGGTTCTGCATTTTTGTGCTCTTTTAGCTGCTACATGAACCAGAATAAAAATTCCATGAGCTTCCAGGACGTCCATATGCACTCCATATGCCAAAAATATATATGTAGTAGATTAATGCGTGAACAGATCCATGGAAGAGTGAACAGGTCTGTAGGAAAGTGAACAGCTGGTAGAGCTGCACATCATTTTCACTGTGTGTGCAGGACCCTGTGGCCCAACTCCGAGACCATGAGGAAAATGAGGGACCCTCTCTGCCTGGTGGCTGCAGAGGTTACAGTGCAGCACCCACCACGTATTACAGGTGTGTGATGAAACCTGTCCCCCAGAGAGACCCCCGGATTCGCTCATTCTACACCGGTGGAGAAAGTCACCACAGTCCCCAGCATGACTCTGGATCCAAGTGGGGATCATTGATTTAACCCCTTCTGACTTGTTCCTATGGCCTCATCGTGTGTTCATAGAGATTTTGGGAACCCTACCCCACGTCAGAGAGGCCCTGAAAGGAGCGAACATACGAGGTGACCTGGGTGGCCTTTCCAAACATCCTTGTGGTTCCGTGGTCCCAGGAGACCAGAGGCTCTCCCAAGCGCACCCAGATGCGGTGTGTACAGTCCCTGGGCTTTCGAGGGACTATTTTTTAGGAGGAATGTGAGATTTTGCTCAGTACTTCTAGGCACTACAAACTTCAGCTGTATTCCTTTTATGTTTTTTTTCCAGACCAAAACACTATAATATACTATTTTAATGTTTCTCATTATAAAACATATGTTTAACCAAAGGACAGATTATTTAAATAAGTGCTAAAGAGACATCTAATCAAATCATTACATGCAAAAAATGGGAACCAATATTAAAGAGACATTTCAGCCAGGTGAAGTTTTTGTAGGCAATATTTATAATGATCTGAAAGCCAAGTTCCTATCTCCAGTTTGGCTATTTTTATAAATTTACACCTTTACGCACAATAACATATTTTCGGCACCTAAAATCACACGTAATAGACTATATTAACCATGTCTTACCAATATTCCAAAGGATAACAAACACAAGCAGATACTCCATTATCTTTAAAATTTTTTCCGGCTTTGTTGAGGAAAGGTTGGCAGGAACTGTGTATACTTACGTTGCACATCGTGACGTTGGTTTGTTTGTAACGGGCCCAACAGGTGAGATTTAGCGCACGTGTTCATATGACATGACGACCACAATCAAGTTAATTACTCATGGTTACTCTTCGTATGTGAGTGATCCCAGTGTCCTCAGCGCCTTCCACCTGCTGCTGTTACCCTCATTCCCTCTGGACAGTGGGGAGGGACGGGGGTCTCCCAGTCTGCGTGATGCTCTAACACAACACCCAGGCTCAGGGCTTGTCCGTAGCTGGTCCTTCTGCAGAGACACTGTCCACGCTTCCCTGAGTTGTCCCGTCTCAACTGGCGACAGCTGCTGCCCAGCTCCCTGCGAGGAGTCCCAGAGCACTTGGCTGCCCCCAGGACTCACTGAAGCTGTTTCCACCGCAGGACAGTGGGCCCCCTTCTTCCTGGGCCCCTCCTGGACCAGCTTCTCCAGATCAGAGCCCCATCATCTGAGACTTTCAGGGCCCGCCCCGCAGTGTTTCCAGGACTCTTGGGCTTTGGACCAGGAGTCTAGGAGTTAAAACACGTTGAGCTGCATAATGACCGAACTACCTTAAATAACAAGGTTTTAAAAGTTAATAAAATAAAATCAGAATTACCAAAAAAAAAAAAATTTGCGTTTGTTACAAAGGGATGGATTTGCTCTGCCTGTCAATATTCTCACAGTGCCACCTAATGGAACCGTGAAATAAATGGAAAATTAAGAAGATGGAGATTAAGAAGATTATGAAACAGTCTACCGCATTCCAAAGGCACTTTTTCGCCACGTTTGTGCTGTTTTTCAAGCAATTGATCATGCATGTTTTTCAAATAATTATAATTTCAATTGGATAAAAATAATACACACAAGTCATTCACAGAATCATTCTTTTGCATCAGCGTGTAAATAAAGATACTCAGAATTTTTACTTTTTTGCTGTTTTGTAAAACATGTAAGCAGAGAATTTAATTTTTTTCTTCTTATTTTTAGAAAGACTGGAAGTGAGACAATGTCGTATTTTGAAAACTTTGCTTTGGGGGTTATCACAATTTAATTTAGTATAAAATATGTAATATAAAGTATAATTTAAAATAACATAGTCACATGCAGTTTTAAACTGAATTTTTTTAAGAAGTAGATCTTCAAAGACATTGCGACAGGGCTTCCCTGGTGGTGCAGTGGTTGAGAATCTGCCTGCTAATGCAGGGGCCACGGGTTTGAGCCCTGGTCTGGGAGGATCCCAGATGCCGCGGAGCAGCTAGGCCCGTGAGCCACAACTACTGAGCCTGCGCGTCTGGAGCCTGTGCTCCGCAACAAGAGAGGCCGCGACAGTGAGAGGCCTGCGTGCCGCGATGAAGAGTGGCCCCTGCTTGCCACAACTAGAGAGAGCCCTCGCGCCGAAACGAAGACCCAACACAGCAAAAATAAATTAATTAATTAATAACCTCCTACCCCCAGCATAAAAAAAAAAAAAAAGACATTGTGACAGATAAGGAATGCATTTAAGAGGGTCTTTCTATGTCAGTTGTTACGTGGGTGACTGTTTCCAGTTGAATGTCGTGAAGGTCATTGTCCACAGATTTTCACAAGCCCCGCACAATACCTCTGTGTGATTCATGCCTTGTAAACCTCCCGGTGGCCTGTGTGACTTTGAATAAAATATATAACTTTCAGTTGTGTTCTTTGTAATTTTATGCCATTTCCTTTTCATCTCAATGGACATTTCCTGATTGCTTTTGACACCCAAGTAACTGTTAATATAATTATTTGTTCACATGTCTCTCCTATGCTTTGTCTCTCTTTCCAGACAAGAACTCTATGTCAACTCTCTATATGCCTAGATTTCTTGGGGGTATAAAACAGTGTATAAATCATCGTGAGGTAATGTTGTGGCCAGGAGAGCTGCCACTCGGCCATGTCAGGTACATAAACAATGTACATTCATAATGCATGTTGGACACAAACTCTGGATACCGCTGAGGATGAAATTACTCTTAGGCTGTTGCTGTATTCTAATTTTTTAAGGGACTTTATATTTACTCTTTCTATTGCTGTTTTGAGGGAAAAAAAAAAACATGAGAGACTTCCCTGGTGGTCCAGTGGTCTGTGCTCCCAACGCAGGGGGCCTGGGTTCAATCCCTGGTCGGGGAACTAAATCCTGTGTGCGTGCCTCAACCAGGAAGTCCCCATGCCGCAACGAAGACCCGGAACAGCCTAAATTAATTAATTAGTTAATTTTTTTAAAACCATGAAAATCCCAAATCCTACTTTGGTGTCTAAACTCATGTTCATTAACTCACCCAACACATCCATTTATCATCACTATGTAGAGATGAGACCGATAAGATAATGTGCCTTCAAGGAGTTCAAAATGGAAGGCTAGAAACATTGAAATGGCGAAAGAAAAAAAGGCTGATTATTTCAATTATATAATTTTGAAAAACCCAGTGTGACAACAAATGGAAAGGTTTCTGAGACCAAGATAATCTGCCCAGCTCCTAGGAAGATGGTGGGGAACTGAAGCACTTTGTCATCACTACTGACACAGGCTGGAACCCGTCATGGTAGCTAAGGTCCCCAAGTCATGTCAAAACATAAAATTAAGATACTCAGAATCAATGGGTTTTAGCAGCCTTGCTGCTTTTACCAATTTTCAAGAAGATTGTTTTCTTGAATCCTCTTTGGATGTTAACTTCTTCCCATTTCATGAAAAATGACATTCCTTGACTAAAAGTGATGTAGATAAAATGTTGAGGAAAACTGTGAGGACAGTAGGTAAAATGTAGATGCATAGTAAGATCACAAATAAGTAGTCACTGGTAGAACGTTTCTGTAAAATACACTGTTCGTGTTCTGAAAATTTGTCCGTGAATCTCAGTTAAGTATGCTCTTCTAGGGAATAAAGATCATCAAAAGAATCTTGAAAAAAACTGAGGAATTTGAAAAACCAGATAAAAACATAAACATTAAGCCTGGGAAGAGTTTCATGTCTAGGAAAAATGCAAAAGATAGTTCTAGATGGTTTTCATTAATACAACAAAGTTTTAAAATACGCCTTGAGTTCAATGTCTCAAATTCATAATGAACATCATAGTGAATAAACTGACAACCAAGAGATTCTAGGGTTTATTTAATAGAAATAAAATGTTAAATCACAAAATTCAAAATAAAAGCCTCAAAAAAGTGGTTAACCTTTGGAGGTGGGTGAAGAAAGGACACTTACCACTAACCTTCTAAGCCTCCAGGACGCTGGGCTTCAGAACCTTGTAAGGGTACTTGGTCAGGTTAAACCCTGTACCATTCATGAAACATTCTTCAAAGAGCGGGAGGGGCCAGCTCTAGTGAACTTGATGAGCTGAGTATCTACTGTGGACAAACCTGCTTGAAGGAGCCCCTTGAAATTTTCCTAAAATGGGCCTGATTTTCCAGGTGACGCTTTGGAAGAATAGGTAGTAACAGGCACCTCTAAGGTCGTGTAGGAAACACCTGTAAAAGATGGGCTATGAGGACAGTAGAACCACACAGCAATGACCGTGGCACTAACTACTAAAGTTATACATGCAGCAGGTTTATGGAAAATCTAGCAGTAGATGTTTTGATGTTTTTTAGAAATATTTTTGATAATAATATCCCAATTCTATAACTTAATGTCATAAATATTCTTATTTTGCAGTAATTTCACATAATCAATGCTTTCAACATCACATAGTTCAATTCTGTGTTTCCTTTAAAATATTAATAAAATGCAGGCAGCGTTTAGAATGAAATCTGCACTGTATCTGCTCGATACCTGCAGACTGGCTTTTCTAGTTGTTAACCTGCACAAGGAATGTCTCTCTATCGATTTTTAAT
Source organism: Stenella coeruleoalba (assembly GCF_951394435.1). Classification (NCBI taxonomy): domain Eukaryota; kingdom Metazoa; phylum Chordata; class Mammalia; order Artiodactyla; family Delphinidae; genus Stenella; species Stenella coeruleoalba. The sequence goes on along the minus strand of NC_137167.1, from coordinate 26,118,257 downwards.
CTTTCTTCTCGGCTCTCATTTAGCTCTTTTGTCAGAGTCCTCACAAAATATAGCTCAATTCCACTATAACCTCTTGAAACCGACGTCTGGTCCCATTACTCTCAGAATAAAAGGTGTGTCTTTCAACATACACAGTTACATTTTCATTAGCTATTTACTTGTGTTTTGAAAAATAATTGCTAACAACTGGTTTTGAAAACTATCAGCAGAATGTATACTTCAAATTCAATTCTAGTGGTTATTTAGTTTTATATGGTCAGACTTTTCAGACTCCCCAGAATTACTGTTTGGTTTCAAAGTCTAGAGATAGGTCAGCAAAGAGAGAAACTCATGCAAGAATACTACAGGCTCAGGAAATCTGACAACATCTAAATTCTGAGTCAGCTGAGGGAGGACGGTACATCCACTGTTCACGTGGTCGAAGCCCTAGAGGCAAATGGGTTCAAAGAAACGTCAAGTTCCTCCTCCATCTACTGTTGTAAATAATCGAGAAAAGGGAACGCTAGCCCTGTAGGAGCCTTTTTCAGAATTATCCAAGGGAGGTAAATTAAAGCAGAAAAAGCCTTCAAAGCCTTTATTTGGGATGGTTCACCCTCAAATAAAGAACTGGGTGTGTCGCCAAAGGCCTGTGGGAACCAGGGCATTTGCACTTTTCTGAACGAAACTGGTCCTTGCCATCTCCAGTGCAAGCGCCCCTTGTGACAGACGTGACCACAGACAAATACGCCAGGCTGACCTGGGGGAGCCCAATCAGGGCTTGTTTGTTGTTTTTTCCTGCGGTAAATACCCGTAACATAAAATTTACCATCTTAACCATTTTTTTTAACCTCTTTATTGGAGTATAATTGCTTTACAGTGGTGTGTTAGTGGCCGCTGTATGACACGGTGAATCAGCTATCCGTGTACATATGTCTCCATGTCCCCTCCCTCTGGCGTCTCCCTGCCACCCTCCCCATCCCACCCTCTGGGGGGACACAACATCTTAACCACTTTAAGTGGACATTCGGTGGCATTAAGCACATCACTGTGCGACAGTCCCCACCATCTTCTCCAGAACGTTTCATCTTCCCAACCTGACACTCTGCACCCACTAAACACTGACCCCCCTTCACCCTCCCCCAGCCTCTGGCAACACACCCTTCTACTTTCTGTTTTTATGAATCTGACAACCCTAGGGATCTCATATGAGTATTTACCCTTTGACCACTGGCTTGTTTTACTCAACATAATGTCGCCAAGATTCATCCTTGTTGCAGCGAGTATCAGAATTTCTTCTTTTCGGGGCTGAATGATATTCCACTATACGCCCCTGCTACGTTTACTTATCCATTCACCATCTGTTGATGGGCACTCGGGTTGCTTCGCTGGTCTAGCTGTTGTGAATAACACAGCTAGAATAAGCTGGGGGTCTTAAAAGGGCTGATGTTTGGTCCATGTCTGCATACCAAGCAACCACCGTACGGAGGAAACCGGAAACATGAACTCATGCACATACATCCCAGGAACGTTTCTATTCGAGCCCACCACGTCCTTGGGACCCCAGAGGGAAACAGTAAGAGGAGAAGATACACTGCGTGAGCCAGAGGCTGGCGAGGCTGAAGAGACAGTGACAGCAGCTTCAGGGGCGGTTGACCTCACTCAGGATCCTACAGCAGAAGTGCCTAGCCTCACGCTAGCGGCTGTGCCAAGGTGCAGATACGACTTTCCGTAACCTTGCGGGATGAGCCCCCAGCGCCCTGAGGGTGCAGGGTGAGCACACGTCAAGAATGAACGATCTGGATGAGACAAAAGTACGTGTGTGGATCAAGCCAGTCGTGACGGTGGGACGTGTGCTGTGGCGAGGACACATTCCCAGATAAGAAGGGCTTCCTGGTGGAAGTGTCGTTTTTAAGCTGAGCTCTGAAGGATGAGTAGGCGTTGCCCGGAGGTCAAGAAAGGCAAACCTTATTTCACGCAGAAATGGGATGTTCCGAGCCTTTACCATAAAGTAGGGCAAAGTAAATTTAAGAGACCACAAGTTAAACATGGCTAAGGCAGAAAGCATGGAGTGGGGAAGGATGGCGTTGACAGAGAAAGCAGGGAAAAGGCTCCTGCAGGGCGTTGTACTCATGCGGACGAGATCGGCCTCTGTCCTGGTGGCTGTGGGGTCGCGGGAAGGTTTTAAGCACAGAAGGGTTATAATGAGATTTAAAATTTAGAAAATACCATTCTGTCTACAGTAAAGAAAATTGCTTAAGGCTCGCAGAATTGTGAGCAGGACAGGGCTTATGACACTGGGGATGGAGTAGAGGTCAGTGATAATCGAGGCCAGACTGCCCATGGAGGGAAAAATGGGCATCTGGGAGCATTCATGGGGATCCAGGCACTGGTGGTCCAGTTAATGTAGAGGGGTAAAGAGGAGGGGCTTCGAGGCTTCTTTGATTTCTGGATAGAGAAACTAGACCACTGATGATGCCATGCCTTCAGCAAGGAATACCAAGAGGGGTCAACCAGAAGGACAGAGGTTATTAAATTTGCACTTGAGGGCTTTCCCATCCTCCTGTCCTCAGTGCTCTTAGATGGGCAAAAGGTAGTGCTGGGGGTGGGTTTACTAGGATGAAATATCCTCAAAGGTACTGGCCATGATCAGTCATCCACCAAGAAAGTAGGGAACCCGTGCTTAAGAGGAGAGCTCTCATGTCTCAAACTACAGTTTCTTCCATCCCTGACCTTGTAGCTTGGTGCTTCAGCCCCGTTCCACCATCAGAGTTCGGTCCTGCCATCAGGAGATAGAGCAAAGGCACCATTCTAATAGCATCTAAACCCATTTAATCTGTGTTTTCTCCAAGTACATCACCCAGGGGAAAAAAAAAAATGTGTGGGTCACATGTCTTCCAAAAAGAGGTGATATTTTAAATTACAGTTTTAAGTTATTATTTCTAAAATGCTGTCAGTAAAAAGTCCATACTTAAAAATTAAATATTTTTCCCTGTAGTAGTTTGTTGTTGTTGTTTTTCAATGCCATTTTCAATTATTCAAAGTTTTGTTTTAAAAAATATTTCTCATTAAGTTAGGGTTATGTCCATTTTCATAAGCAAACCACAAAGGTACAGGGTGTTTTTTTTTCCAGAGAAGTTGTGGGTTTTGAGGAGACTAATCGTGACATATGCGTGGTAGCCGAGGTTTCAAAGCAGTGCCCAATCTGTATGCAAAATCCCAGGCTGAAAATCATAACCGTCTAAGTCAGATACAAAGTAATTCAGAAAAAAAAAATAGGACATTGCAACCACAGAGATCTCTTCCAGGTAGCCTTCTGGGGCCCATAAATTAGCTCTGAATATGTGCTGTTGGCTACAGCTTGGCGCACTGGGTCAAAGAGTCTGAACATTCCTTTTACCAAATGTGAACAAATACAGCCCAGTTTTTTAAGGGAGAGAAGGGAAGAAAAAGAATGTATTGCTTTGAAATGCGTTTTGGTTCAGTTATAATTCAAAACCAGCCTCAATAGTTACTCTTTTGTTAGCATAGCTTGTGGCTCAATCTTCAGATCCTCATTTTTTTGGACAAAAGTCACAAAAATGGCCATCACTTACCGCAGACACTTAACAGCAATTCATGTCCCTGTGGAGGGTGTCTGCCTAGCTTTAAACTCTGCAGCAAATTACCTTCCTTTAAGTTTAATGATTGCTAAGTTTCTTAGCTTGAAAATAGAAATGTCTTCTTGATGTCAGTAAAGCTTGCACTACACTTTGGCAGCATCAATCGCAGAAGTTCCTTGGGAACCCTCTGGGGCGGGCGTTCTTAACCTCAAGAAACAACAACTACATCTGGCGGGTGGGTTCCACATCCAACCGATGGAATCCGAACTTCTATGTGATTGGCCGAGTCGTGTTTCAAACACGCCCGTTTCTGTGCTGCTGTGAGGCTGGAAAATGCCTGCTCTGGCGAGTGATTTGTTAAATTAAGGTTGAAGACAGACCACATTTTGCTGAGAAAGTTAAAGCAAATGAATAAAATTGCGAGAACATAGGCAAACTACGTTTATCGCTTGTTTAAAGCCTTCAGACGTTCTCTTTTCTCTTCCTTTTGAAAGGCCTGCTGGGGACTTGACGGCCCCCTGGGCCTTCGGCTCCTGGAACCACGACGTACCCGCGCACGCCGAGGGCTCCCCTTACCCGCGCATCTTCTGCTGACCACCTCCAGCCCATCAGTCTGCTCGTCTGCCTGCACCCTCGCCCCTTCCCAGACGTGGCTGTTCCCACCTCACTCTCAGGTCAGATCCAGCCCTGCCATCCTCTCCAGGCCCTCTGCCCCTCCCTGAGGGCCGCGTCCTCCCTGCGCTGACTCTCGGGCAGTGTGTGCTCGCCTTACGTTGGCCGAATCCATGGCTCATCTTGCAAGTGAATTGTAAACTCTGCAGGAATAACCATCTCCTCTGAAGTCCTAGCAAGACTGTGTCCTTTCTACTCATTTAACTGGTCAAGAGGCATCTGATCAATAAAGAGACGATGAGAAGATTATTCACAGCAGACCCTGATTAAGTCCCACATCACTGCAAGTGCTGACTTGCTTCCTGACTAATTTCTAAGCTCCCTGAAAGCACGGAATACAGTTTGCTCTCTGGCGCAGTCCTTTACACTAAGTGCTTAATAAATACATTTGGACTTAACAGAAACAAATCCTCTTCCCCACGTCTGAGTTCTTTAATTTATCTTCTAACGGAGCAAATGCTTTCATTCGTCTGTGAGTAAAGGCAGGTTGCACAGACCCACAGAGAGCATGCTTCCCCTTTCTGTGCCTTCAGGTCCTGGGAATTGTGTTAAGTGACCCTCCTTTATCAGGGGTTAGCGCCTCCCAAATCCCACCGGAAATCATTTCTCTTTAGAGAGTGTTAAAATAAAGGCACAGATCCTGGGCCCCATGGCAGCCTGAATCACAGTCTCCGTGTTGCCACCCTAAATGAGCATTTATTAAGATCCAGGCTTTGGGGTCATCCCTGAAGATAGAAAATTGGGCAATTATGGATGGTCCTTCCTCTGAAGAGCTTAGAGGTAAATGGGGAACGAGGTGTTTTCACACAAATAAACAGGTCAGTACAATTCCCTGTGTTTCGTGAGGGGCACCCAACCCAGCTTGGGGAGATGGGGAAGCTGACGGTCTTGGAAGGCTCCCTGGAGGAGGTGTCTAAGTTGAATCCAGCCTAGCCAGGGAACATCAAAGAGGAAAGACTGGGGAAGAAAGGGTGAAATATTCCCAGGTGCAGCGGTAAAGGAGAGCGTGGAAGATCCTGAGAAAAGAAAAATAAAAACAATTTAGGATGAACAGAGCACAGATTCCCAGGAGTAACTGGGAGAGTGGAAGCTGAACAGGGAAGTAGATGTGGGTCCAAGGGGCCAGGTGTACCGTGCCCTGTGATTTGGGTTTTACGCTGATAACGGTATGAACCTATACCAGGCTTCCAAGCCCAGAAGGGATGTGCTGGGATTCAAATTTTAGGAATATCGCTCTGGCTACCTAAGGGAGAGAAGGTTAAAATCTACATGCCTATGTGTAGGCAGAGAAATCTCTTAGGAAAAATTCCAGGTGCTTAATGCAAGAGCTGATGGTGTCTTAGAAGGGCTTTTCGGCACAGAGGTCCGGTCAAGCACCAAGAGGGGATGGAGTTGCCCTGTGACGGTGAACGTCGTGATGGAGGGATGAGGACCTCGGGAAGGGCTGGCAGGGGCACAGCTGCTTTCGGAACGGGTAGAGGGGAAAAACCCCGCGAGGGGACCTGAGAAGGTGACCCCAAAAAGGCAGATGGGAAATGAGCTGAAATCAGTGTCTCAGGACCGCAAATGGGCATTTGAACTATGCCATTAACGTGGGTGTAAATAATCAACAAATCCGGGCACATAGCTTCATTTTCTTTCAGTCACACGTGTTTACCATCATAAATAGAGTTTTGAAAATGTGATTTTCAGTTTTCAAAGAGGGAAGTTAATCTCCATGAGCGGTCGTGGACTGAGCGCCCCCTTCATCCTTGTGTAGGTAGTGCTGGTGTTTGCAGATGCTGAGGGTCTGTTCCCTGCCTTCAGGGAAACTTCATTGTGTGGTTGGGAGCTTGCAGGGTCCCCAGACTCAAAAGAACACGTTCGACAAAGAGGAGGTGATGTATTCTCAAAAGTCAGCTCCGCGACTGTGTAGCTTAAATGAGGTGGAGTCGCACAGCTGGGACGTGCCCGGGGGGAGGCCGAGGGGAGAAGCTGAGACTGCGTCCATCCGTGGTGAGCGGCCGGCACCACGTGGAGCGAGGGCTCGTGCCCGTGCCCGACGGCTGCATGGAAGAAGCGGCGCAGGGACGCCGACCCTCTAAATTACAGGTGGGCGCCAGAATGGACCAGAACCATAACCCTCTCCCGTGAGAAAATGTGGGCATAGGTTCTTTCTTGACGCTTGTTATTAACTTTGTACAAAGGTAAACTGAGGCACGGTGAACTTTGAAAAGTCTGAGCAGACAAGGTTTCACCGGAACGAGCGCGGACGGGGTGCTGGTGGTGCAGGGACGGCTGGGCAGAAGTTTGTGGAGCGAAAACACAGAAGCAAAGCAAGGGAATTGTGGAAGTTTCCCATTGGCTCTAGACTAAGCCGGTGCTTCTCTGGGAAAGTCCAGCCGGCTTCTCTGCCTGGTGAACCCAGGAAAGAGCCCGAGGGCCATTCAGCAGGTGGTTTATTAAGTGACAGGCCACGTCCGAAAGGCACCACGTGTTAGTGAGGCCAAGAAGCCCGGACTCTGGCAGCCTGGGGAGAGATGTGGGTCCTCCAAGTCACAGCAATAAGATTCCAGCTGGAAAGTCAGTGAAAAATAACAGCGATGCTCCCAACACACACGGGAACAAAAGGAGGGGGGAAATCTGGCATCCCCCAACACACGGATCAAGGGTTTGTAAGAGACGCCGGGTTGTTTTCAGCATCGTTACAGATGAGGTGATCTGGGAAGCAGGGACAGGGAGGTGAGAATTGATCACGGCCACAGAGCCTGAGGTTAGGCCACGCTGGACCAGGCGGCGTGGGTCTGGGGATCAGACCGCAAGCCCAGGCAAGTCAGCACGAGAGCCAGTGGCCCAGGATGAACAGGCCGACCTGGAAACGCAAACACTGCCTGAGCCCATTCATCCATCGGTGATTTGAACGCAGTTACAGGAGCTCTCATTAACGTAGTACCAGCAACAAACCGGAGGAAACGAGAGGCCACCTCCAAAGGGCAGGAAGAAACAGGCATCGCTTCTGCCTGAAGCAGCGGCCGCCCAGGACGGGAGGCGCCCAAACGCTGACTCTCCTGATTACGTCACCGGGATTGTTCCCTTTCACTGGGTGGTCTTTCAAGAGCGCTTGAAGGCAACATGCAGTCTCTGCTGCTGCTTAAAGAGAGCGAGATGCACAGATGGTGAGGGGACCGCACGGGGCAGAGGGCATGCTGGCGTCACCTTGCTGTCCCTCCCCCACGGTCCTTACTCCCGTGAGAGGCGCCTGTCTGACTACCAAGCAACTGCCTTTTCAGATTTTAAAGTTCAGGAGTGGAAGATACGTCCAGCGGGTGTGATAAATAAAGGCAGAATTGGCCTCCTCCTTCGCTGTGATAAACTTTTGCACAGTATGAAATGATGAAGTGTTTGCCAACACGTATTTGCTGGAGAAAAGAACCCTTCTCATCTACTCCGAAGCGCCCTGGCTAATGTCTCCCCATCCTGGAACGACGTCAGGAAGGAAGCTTCGAGTAGGCCCTAGTGATCTTCAGTATCTCCCTGCAGCCCCTGGTGACTCTCATCGGACAAAGGAGACACAGAGCTGGTGACAGCAGGTGAACGAAGGAACAAGGACACTTGGAGGAGTCGCCAGGGAGCTGCCCGTGGTCCTAGATCCGCGTTGAAGCCGAGGCTCTGAAGGCGGATTGGCCGCTCTGCTGTTTCTGCTGCTGGGAAGGCCACTCTGCGTCCTCGAGTTCTGGGTCTCGGCCCAGCTTCAAGCCAGGGGTCCACACTCCACGGAGCCTTCCCACTCCACCCAGTGGCTGAGAGGCGCACCAGGCTGCGTAGGTTGGAGTGCCTGGTCTGCCCTGTGGCACCGTGGGTGAGAATGTGAACTTGGCTTTTCAAGGTGATTCCCGTTCAAGCCCGGTCTCCATCGCGTGAGAACTACATGGTGGATGCGCAGGTCGGACTCAGTCTCCTGTTCTGATGTTTCCACGGGTGGGCCGAGGCCGGTGCTGGTCCCATGAGACGTCCCTTTCCTGGGGGAGAGGGAGAGACGGACAGGCAGAGGCAGAGAGACAAAGAAGGACAGAGAGAAGGAGGGAGAGAGAGACAGAGAGGGAATAGACAGAGACAGAGAGAGACAGTGAGTGGGGGGGAGGCAGCAGGAGTGGCAGGAAGGAGGGAGCCTGTAGCTGTGAAACCTCTGGGCCGTGGAAACCTTGCTAAACGTTGCACGTGAGCACAGGAGCAATTCCGCCGGGAAGGAAACTAGACGAGATCACCCCGAAATATGCTTCTTTGACATAAATGTATTTTGAGCTAAAGGCACTTAAACAGCAGATGCAAGAAAAACGCTCAGCCCTCCCTTTTTCTTCCTGGAAGCAGAGATAAGCCCATAGGCAGGCTGTCTGCCCTCCTCCAGAAGGAAGGGCACGTTCCCGGCGTCCAGGACAGGAGTTGAGAGGGCGAGGACCCAGGGCACTGACCCTGTTGAAAGAGCCCACCTTCCTCTGCCCCCAGCGCTGCAGCCTCTCCCTGATGCCTCTCCTCGTTGTCGCGACATGAAGCCCCGAACTGCTGGCAATTAGGGCTGCAGCTGTCAGCTTCTCCTGCGAAACCAAGTCAGGCTTCCGCGTGTCGTGAGATTCAGCAGATCTCTTGACGGGCCCAGCTCACGCGTGGTCACCCCACCTTGCTTTCCTTGTCTTTCTGACCATGATGCTGTTTAAAGAAGCTGTTTCCGCCTTGGCTGCTCTCTTCCACTCACCCTGGAGTCCAGATTCTTCGTGCTCCGTGAATGAGCAGTCTTCTCGGCGTTGGTCTGATGGCATCTTACACCCCTTCTCTTTCCGCGAAGCAAGTTCCGCCTGCTCTGCCCCGGGACGGAGGCCCGAGCACCTCACCATTCAGCCAGGCTGATGCCACCGTGGACCTCAGTTCTTTCAAAAATTCATTGCCTGTAGATGAAATTTTCCAGCCATGCTGGAAAGAAATGCCTAGGGTTTGTGAAAAGCCAGCTGAGAACTCACTGCCTCAGAGAGCTGATGGAGGGGCCGGGTGTGGGAGGTTTTAGTGAACCTTATCCGGGCCTAAGGGCAGCGTGACCTCTGGTGAATTTTCCAGCTTCCCTAGGACTCCAGAAAGGATAGCTCAGGTGATGTACGTGAAACTGAGTATCAGGCAGCTCATAATTACTAAAAAGAGATTGCACCTGTTTATTTTTACTTTGTTGTCCACTCTCTGGCTAATGGCAAATACCTAGAGGTCCACGTTAATATGTAGGATCACCCGGATAAACCTAACGGGTTAATACCTTTTCACATTCGACGATTTTCCTCCTGGAGTGGGAGTTGGGGGCAGGGGGATGCTAAGATCCTAAACGCAAACAGCTGTTGTCATAATTTACAGCTGACATTTTATCTGTATTAGAAGTTTTTACCCACAGTTTGGGGAAACTTTAGGAAAAAATTCAAGGGAATGAATTACGAAGGGCAGCTAACTAATACCAAGGATAATGGCTAGCTCTGTGGAAATTAAGTGCCACGCACACCCGTAGTGCTTATTTATGTCCTGAAAACTGTGCACAGAACGTGTCCTCGGCTGTGAAGGCCCACGTGCAGCCGTAATCCCAGGCTGCTGACCCCGGAACCCCGGGCATATCTGTCTTCACCGCGCTGACACTCACACCGGGGCCTTGGAGTTCTTGAACCACTTTCACTGAGATTACAAACTCAATTATCTTGTGATTTTCATCAAAAATAACCTATTTGGTTAACAAGGGAGAAATTGATTTCACAACAGAATTGGTCAGGACCATTTGAAAACCCAGCACAGGGAGGGAACTGTAGGGAAACGTTACCCCGCTGGCACTGGGCCCAGGACGGGCTTAATAAACATTATTTGATGCGGGTGCTGATAAGAGAAAACTTCATAAGGCATAGAATACGGTATCAAGCCAGCGCCATGGTCTGACTTCCTGACGGATCTCCATTATCTTTTGTTTTCCTGGAAACTTTGAACTGAGCTGAGGGGTTTGGGGCAGGAACAGTAGTAACAGATCCGGAGACGGAGGCTGTCACGTGGTATGCTGCAGAATTTGGCAAAAAAAAGGTCATAAACGTGTGTTTTATTACTGAGCTTGTGTTTGGAATCCCCTGCAACCCTGGGAGCCCCGACAGACGATGCTGTGCCACAGACAGTCCCTGAGGACAGCTCCCGGCCACGTGGAGCCCAGACCGTCCGCACTGCAAGCGACGCAGCTGGACGAGGCACAGCCCGTTGATCCAGGCGAGTTCTGTGCAGGAAGCCTGGCTTCCTGATGGACATTCTCCAATACAAAGGCCTGAGGTACGATCACGCCCCTTGAAAACGTTGCAGCAATAGAGTACAAATTCAAGTCACTTGTTTAATTATGAAGCGCTTTTCCTGTGAAGGTCTGTCTGAGAGAGAGAGAGAGAGAGAGAGTGTGTGTGTGTGTGTGTGTGTGTGGTGTGTGAATCCATTGAAACCCCCCCTTTGTATCCCATGGTCACTGATAACCACGCACGGCCACCCTGCTCTGTCCCTGTAGAAACAGCGGCCACCACAGGGCGACACACGCAGACCATCAGGGAGGCAGGAGGGGATTCGCCAACAGGAGGGGCTGTAGGCCCAGAAAGGTCAGGTCCAGGGTCACACAGCCAGTTCCAGACAGGCGTGCGGTTTCTTCCTGCTGTTTCACCTGGAACGTTTAGAAACACCAATTATTTGCCAACAGTAATACTGAAAGCAGAAAAATATTTTAAGGCAACAGGTAAATATTTTATCGTGGAGTCCGGGGGTCAGACAGGCCTGGTTTGAGTATTAGGAGAGGCTGATCCGTGGCCGTGGATCGTGGTGGTGCTGGTATCGTTATGAGCCCAGAACAGGGGCAGCGAGGCCTGGGGCAATGCCTGCAAAAGTACTCACCAAAAAAACCGGCCTGCCCTTCACGCAAGGTTTCCAGTTCTCGGAGCCATCCCAAGAAAGCCTCGTGGCAAATTCCAAGAGGGGGTATCCACGTCACTGCATTGTTTCTAACAGCAGAAAAACAAAAACAAATACTAGGTTGTTTTAAAAATAAACAAAACTCGCCTGGAGCACCATGAAGGTTCTCAAACGAGACAAAACGCTGTTTGGCAGATAAAAGAAGGATCACGTGGTCGTAAAGCTGTGGGTGAAGCAGGCCCCTCGTCGCGTGCAGCTGTGACCTGGGATCCTTCGGGGAACCCGGGAAGCTCGGCCCCTGGGCTTCGGCCTGGAGTTTGGCCTCCGGTGAAGGCCGTGCATGCACATCTCAGAGAATTCGGACTCATTTCTCAGGTCGCGTCCAGGCCGCCTGGACCACTGCAACGACACAAAACCCATCTCCTCTGTTCTCCCTGACAGAGCGTTCCTTCGGCGAAGCCAGCCAGGAGCAGGTGTTACAACTGCAAAGCGGCAAGAGCAGGTCTCCGGCCGCCAGTGTTCATCGCGGGAGTCACGGACGGGCCAGGCCGGCTGCAGCAGGCCAGCTAGCTGGGTGTGAAAAATGTGCAGAAGCGTTCTGCTAGGCACAAGAGGATCTGGGTCCCACCCATCTGTCTGTCTGTCTGTCTATCATCTCTCTCCACGTCTAGATCGACACATAGAAGAATAGGCAGATTTTAAGTCCTAGGAATAGTATCTCTCTTCTTTTGGTGCGTGAAGGGTGCTTTTAGAAAAATGAATCACAGTATTTTGTTTTGTATCCCTAGTTTGATTGTAACATTTTTATCCAGTCTGTTGAGTTTCAAAAGGGACAGAAGTGTCATGACTGATGAAAACCAGAGGAGCTACATTATTTCACAAGGAAAATACAGTAGAGGAGGTTTTACCCAAAGCAACTTTTAAAAAACGATTGCTTATCTATAGTTTTCTTTATAATCAAAAAAAGCGAGTGTTTAATCACGTCCTTTCCTTCAGTGGATAAACTGGCATTCACATGTGCTTACAGAATGTGGACATCGAATGTTCAGGATGACTAGACTCGGAAAGCAGACTTTTATTCTTCTGATTATTTGCACTCGACAGACGAGATTTATTTTAGGATGGCACAGAAATCCTGGCCGATATGAGAAAAAACGCACAGGCTCTAAGGGTGGCGTAGAGCAGTAAAGCCCGCGGGCACGGCGACGGGCATCACACGAGCACTGGGGACACACCTGGTAACAAATGGTCCCTCATCCACCAGCACAGAGTCCCGGGGCAGAGGCTCTCAGACTTCCAGATGGGGACATGAGAGCTCAGCCTGCACCTCCGACTCAGAGCTGCCCCTCTTGCCAAAAGACCCTGCTTGTCCCAAAGGGATTCCCTTCTGCACCACCCTCGAAGCCGCAGTCTCCTCCAGACGCCCTGCCAGCGTGGTCACGGCAGCACCTGTGGACTCAGCAGGTGCCTTGTGGGTGATGTACACGTGAGAGTGGACCCAGAGACAGGCTGAGTGCTTCCTCGAGCAGCGTCTCCTCCCTGCGCCAGGTCCCCTAACCACAGAGGTGGGCTTGTCTGTGAGGCCCGCAACATCCCCTGGGAATCTACACTGCAGGGGAGAAGCCAACCCCAGGAGGGCCTGCACCGCACACCTGGACAGCTGCGCGGGGCGGCTCCTCCCAGACGCTGGGCCTGTCCAGGGCCCGTCATCCCTCAACCCCTTCCTTCCTCAGGCCACTCCCGGCCCCCGGTCCCCCTTTCTCTCTCCTCGTGCTCAGGCATCCCCCACAGAATAGTTTGAGGCTGTTCAAGGCAGGCTGTGCCCCCGGAATATCGCAGCCTTGGCCCTGACGGAGGACAGAAAAGGTGGGAGGAGAGACAGGCTCCCGGAACCAAAGGAACAGACACCAGAGAGGATACGGCTGCACTGCCTACGACATACCAAGTAAACGTGGGTCTAAAGACACGCGCGACAGCCCAAGGAAACCTCATGGGAAGCTTGGGATATGATTCGGGTCTGCAAGATGAACCAAGATGCAGCTGGATTGGGAAGGGGCGAGAGGTCCCCAGGGGCAAGGACAGAGGGGTGGGAATGAGCGTGGGGCCTGAGGGGCTGCCCCGTCAAGCTGAGAGGATGCTCAGAGGATGGTCCGTGGCGAGCCCTGGGCAGGTGTGGACCGCGCCCTGCCATACCCGTTCCTCAGGAGACCAGGCCCCCAGGGGACAGTGCAGGCTCACGGGTGGAACGTCTGCCTGTACCTCCTCGGAATCTCATTTTAACTCAATTGACAAGAGTGAGGTTCTTTCCTGGGGAGGGAGGGACTCTGGGGTGTGTCCAGGAGGGAGCCAGCAGAGAAGCCACGCTACCCCGTTAGAGCTCAGAAATAAACAGCAGGATTTGGAAAATCAGGGCAGAGAGGAAGGAAGAGGGGTAGCGGGACAGGGAGCCGGTGGCACCGCTGAAGCCACGGACTCTCCCATCACACGGTCTGCAGAAGATACTGAGTGTCACCCTCACCTTCTCCCCACGGCAGCCCCGCCGAGCCGTCCGGGGACGATCGCTCCGTCCGCCCTGGTCTGAGTTCTGCGAGGTTGGCTGTGGCCGCAAACACACCTTCCGTCTCTGGGCCTCTGTCCCTGCTGCTTCTCACGCACCTTTCATGACCCAGCTGAGCACACAGACCTTGCTGGCCACCCGGCCCCTCTCCCTGCTGAGCCCGCCTTCCCTACATCTCTCAGGGGCCCTCAGTCTCCCTGCTTCCTAGCCCCTCGGGCATGCCCGTCCTTTACAGGCATCTCAGCGTGTCATGACCATGGGTCTGTCACACGTGAAGCTCACGAGTTGGCTCGTAGAGGTTAATCCCGTGCACAGTCCCCCCGGGGCCCCTGTGCTCCCTCCCTGACAGCACAATTCAGATCTCGCTCTGCTTGCCCAGTACAGATCTCTGGGGGTGAACAAGGCTACTGTGGCCCCGGTCCTACGCTAAAAATATCAAAGTCCTCCCAGAAGCCCTATTTGAGAGAATTCCAAGTTTTCTCATCACTTGTGCTGTCTTCCCGTGTAGGTGGTCCAGTTTTCCAGGGTCACGGGAACAGGCTGGTGACAGAGGCCTCGTGTGCTGCGTGCAGGTCTGTGGCGTCAGCCCAAGATTAACTCAGTACAGGCAGCTCCTCGTTCTGCCCAGAGCTTCACTGCGCTGTCTCCTGGTCGATCCTGTAGCCCTTCTTGCATATTGAAAACCAGTTATGAAGAAAACCAGTCAGGATTTAAATTTGAGAGGGAAGAAATGGCACCCTTGATGCTAAGAAATGAGTCTTGACAATATGTCTCAACCCTCAGCTCTCTTTTCGGAGTCCTCTGTCCTCGGGAGAGGACATCATCTTCATCATCTCAGCAGGTACATCTAGTGAATTCCAGCAAATATTGTGCACCTCACAGGATGCCAACTGTAGGACAGATGTGTCTGAGAAATCACTTAGAGCTCCTTAGAGACACAGGAAGATGTTAAGGCGTGAGTTAATCGATACTGAAACCCTCCAGCCTTCACTAAACAATATTAATCCCAAGTAAAAGAAGAAAAATCATAAAAGATGTTTCCGTTGAATTGCACAGAAATAAAATTATGAGGAAGTCTCATGAGAAAACAAAAAAATGTTACACTTTGTTATTAATATATAAGAGTAACTTTGTTCTTAATATAAAAGAAATTAAAAACATGAGAATTAACAAGATACTAGGAGTAATTGTTTAAGAACTGTAATAGTTAAAGGACAACATTGTAAACCAATTATACTCCAATAAAAAAATACAATTAAAAAAAAGAATTGTAATGGTTGTAAGATACTGGCTTATAAAAAGAAGAAAAATGCTTCACAAATATAATATTTAAAATGTGAAAGCATTTTAACACTCAAAAACACTGTCAACAGAAAGAAAATATTTTCATAGAGATATAAGTAATATCAATAATAAGGGTTAAAAGCTGAAGCAGAGGGCTTTCCTGGTGGCGCAGTGGCTGAGAGTCCGCCTGCCAATGCAGGGGACATGGGTTCGTGCCCTGGTCCGGGAAGATCCCACATGCCGTGGAGCGGCTGGGCCCGTGAGCCACAACTACTGAGCCTGTGCTCTAGAGCCCGTAAGCCACAACTACTGAGCCCGTGGGCCACAACTACTGAAGCCCGCGCACCTAGAGCCTGTGCTCTGCAACAAGAGAAGCCACCACAATAAGAAGCCCGTGCACCGCAACGATGAGTAGCCCCTGCTCACCACAACTAGAGAAAGCCCGCACGCAGCAACAAAGACCCAACACAGCCAAAAGTAAATAAATTATTTTAAAAAGTTGAAGCAGAGTGGAAATTCCACTAAGAAATGACAGGGTGTGGAATTAGCCCTAGGACACCAGGGTTGTGTGTATGGTCCCATCTAAACGCATGGGATGGCACTGCCACATGTGAGCTGGTGGCCCCCGGCCCACCTTCCTCTCCGTCACAGCCCAGCAGCCAGCGGCCCTGAGTCTCTGGGCACCTGCGGAGAAAGTGAGCCCAGCTGCGCTGCCGTCCTGTGGCGTCCACCCCGTTTCTGAAGGAGTCTCTCAGACGGTCTGGACCTGGGCAGAGGCCAGCCGTTGCCCTGGGTGCCGGAGGTCAGCTGCTTTGTCCCCTGTCCTCTTCTGCAGAAGGAGAGGCTCAGGCAGCCTGTGGGCAGAGGGAACTATCCCTGCCCAGTGCCAGCACCCAAGGGACCCATTTGCCTGGGTTCCTTCAGGAGCCCCCGCCGCCTACAGCTCCAATTCAATGCCTCTGGCTTCGTGGCACCAGGGCTCCACAGTCGGCCATGAGGCCCTCACACAGCACAGCTTACCGTTCTGGAACAGATCACAGCTGCCCTGCATTTTCTTTCCTCCCCCTCCCGTGAGCCCAGATGCAGGGCTGCACCCACGGGGCAGCAAAACACCCGGCATATCACACACTCCTATTCGCGCCCTGATGACAAAATGGCCCACTTCTCTGAGCAGCCCAGAGATAGTTCTTAAAATATACTTGACCTTGCAGATTCCTGCTGGAGATGGAAAGTGCCAGAACTGAGTCTCCATGCCTTAGGAGACCAGCTGAGAAGGAAAACCACAGAGAGACTAAGAGGATGTGAGTGTCTCTGGTAGCAGAGTCCAAGGTCTCACCTTTGGGAAAAAACAACGTCTGACTTTTCATTCTGAGAAAGGGCAACCGGGGTGAAAATTAGAATTTTCTAGGTCCAGAGCAAAAACACGCATAATCAAGGGCTTGATTTTTGGAGATTTCTTCCTCATGTTTAATTAAACTCTCTGTAGCTTGATAGGAAATTTCCAATTAAGTCTTCATAATATGCAAGGGCAGTTGACTTGGCCGACTCCGAGGTCAGTGGTGGGTCGGAGGCCACAGTGGCTGGGAGGGGAGCAGTCCCACAGGCATCCCCTCCTCGCCCCCTCCTGGGCCCCGCTTTCTGGCCCTGCTCCGTGTCCCACACTGAAAGGGGTTGGTGGTCATGGGCAGGGTGCCAGGCTGAAGCCAGGCCCTTATTCCTGGAAGAGCTGGTGCTTTCTGGCAGGGACTCCAGTAGGTCCCTTCTTCTGCCCTCTGTTCCTCGGTCTCCCCATCTGCGAAACGGGTATAACAAGGCTTCGCTGCTCACCTACAGGTTTTATTTTTTTAAATCAATTGAGGCAAAGTAGGAAGAAGGGCTTTCAAATCTCTACAAATTTAAGCCAATCCAAGATATGAATCAAGTAAGAAATCCCTGATTGTGTTCTTGTATCCCAGCTGCAAAAGATGAGACAGAAGATGATGCAGCCACTGCATTTTCCTTCTATCTGGGGCTCTTTCAGAGCGTGATACGAGGCGTGATATTCAGGTCGTGTCTGCAGGGGCTTCTGGGCTGGCAATCTGGACTAAAGTGAGAATCCTTCAGAACTCTTATCAAAAGATTGGTTTTTGTTGTTGTTGTTTTACTAAAAGAAAGAACTAGAATATTTAATGCTTGTGAAAAAGAAAGATGAAACTGACAGCTCCAAGCTTTGTCTCCATGGGCAAGATGTAGGACTGGGATATTGTCATCTGAAATAAACTTCTAGTGTGTTCTGAGGCGTTAATCTGGAAAGTCAGGAGCAAGCCCATGGGGTGAACTCAGGATGGAATCATCACCCAAGGGGTAGGACAGGACAGGGCGACCACAACCCCTGATGCTTCAGGCCACACACCAGGGCAGGACGGGGATGGGTGCCTGCCTGTGTCCACTGGACAGGCTGGGGGACGCCCAGACGGCTGGGAAAGCAGCATTTCCCAGGGAGTCTGTGAGGGAGTCTTTGGAAGAGACCAGCTTGCATCAGTACCTGGTAAGGTTTCTTCCCAGGGAGATTACTCCACAGGGAAACAGAAGAGTGTTGGCGTTTCTCACTCACACACGCAGTGATGCAGGACTCACGCAAGGACTTTTGGAGAAAGCCTGTTTTCTGAAAACACTTTGTTGCCACCTTCTATAGAATTAGAATTCAAGGTAGTGCCCGCGTCAAAATGTTCAGAGCCGGGCTTCCCTGGTGGCGCAGTGATTGAGAGTCCGCCTGCCGATGCAGGGGACACGGGTTCGTGCCCCGGTCCGGGAAGATCCCACGTGCTGCGGAGCGGCTGGGCCCGTGAGCCATGGCCGCTGAGCCTGCACGTCCGGAGCCTGTGCTCCGCAGCGGGAGAGGCCACAACAGTGAGAGGCCCGCGTACCGCAAAAAAAAAAAAAAAAAATGTTCAGAGCCTGAGCGAGGGGCTTGGAACTGAACGTTGAGATGCTAGTGAAGACTTTGCCTGATGGCAGAAAACAATAGTTTGTGGAAAATTAGGGGCATTCATGAGTCTGCGTTAAGATTCAGAAAAGGCAGATCCTGTGAAGTTTTAGGAGTACCTTTATCAATGTATCATTATACACACACACGCATATATGTGCAAGAGCTAATGGGTTACAAACCTGTATCCAATTATGCCTTTTTAAATAGCTCTTCAGAACGTACAGATTAAAATTTTGAGTGATAAGGAAGTGTCGGGTCATAATTTCATTAGCAGCATTTTTTCTTGGTGGTCCATGAAGCAGTGGTGCGTCTCCCAGTTAATAGCATTTAGATTTAATGAAAAGAAGGGTGGCTTCTGGGGTAGAATCATTCCCACATTGAGAAAGTGTTATAATCTTATTAATCGTAGCCTAAATTACCTCTGTAGAATTTTAAGGAGGTTTCAGACTGTTTTTTCATTTCAATTAAAAAAATTGTGTCTATCTTTCATTTTCAAAGACTTGCTGGTCAAAATTAAATTTGCGTGTGGACAGATTCAGGGAATGCATATTTTAAATGTCTTAAAGACGGTACATCTTTAAATGTACTTTTTCAATGTATCCCACAAATGGATACCATAAAGCTAAGAAGACAGTTTATGCTCAATTAGTGTTTGGTGAATGACTGAGTCAGGAATTCATTACAGGTTTTGAATTAAATATTTAGATACTAAATAATAAATCTGGCAAATTCGGTATAGGTAACAAAACCAAAACTTTCTTTTGTCTGTTTTTTAAAAGTGCATTTGCATATGTAATGTTACATTTCTCTAAGTGGAAGGGGTTTTTTTCTTCCCACATAACCTTAGGTGGTCTGTGAGGCAGGTCATTCAACGCGCCCATCAGAAGGGGGCGTCACAGAGCATCGTGTGGCCATGGTCGGTGGGGGGCGGGGGGGGGGGGCGGGTGCTTCGTCAGACATTTTGGTGAATCCAAAGTTTTATCCAAGTCGAAACATCCTCAGGGCCAAATCCAAGAGATGAAACAAACAGCCACAACAATAAAACATGAGACAGTGATGACTACACGGCCAGTCTCTAGAGGGACAGACGCTTGTGACCTGGGCACCACCCTTTCCCCAGGCATCAGGACGAACCCGAGGGCCAGCTGCCCACCTCCTCCCACCCCTGCTCTCCCCACCCTCATCAGACGGTCCCTTGGAGGGTGTTTCGTGGCAGGAAAAAGAACTTGAAGTCTTAATTCATTTTAAGCTGAATGCCAAAGCCCTGACCTTCCGTGATTGGGCCACAAGGCCTGAACCGCACTGTATCTGATGAGATCTCCTCAACGTGCCATTTGGGGTAAGTGAAGCACTAATTGGGGATGGAAGTGGTGATATTTTCAAAAATAAATGAATGCTTGCTGGGTGGGTTTATTTTAGTCTCTGAAAAAATAAAGCCTAAACAAATCCCACTTCAGGCACAGTATACAAAACCCTTAAATGGATTGACCCCCCCCCCCCACTTTTAAAGTCAGTGCTTTAGGTCGGTGCTTATTCAAACAGCGTAGAAGTCAGCCTTTCTGCTGGATGAATATGGAGCGTGTGTCTCCTACTTAACTCTGATAAAGTCCTCGTCATATCAGGGTGATTTGTGGAGATAAGTTTTAAATGCTCTTTTAGGTATTAGAAGTGTTGACTTGGAATTTATGATAAGACAGAAATCAGCTTATAAAAAATATATGAGAACTGTCAAATCCAGGAATTAAATGAATCCACTGATAAATAAAAAGTTATTGACATCCACCTGCTGGAAAGGAGTCACTCAGACCCTTTCTTATCAACACAGATAACAGACAGGCACCAATAAAAACATTTTTTGTAGCCAGAATACTAGGCTTCGGGGAAAAGGGAAACCTCTTTTAGACCTTGTACGTCATGATATACAGTTAAGAAGGTTGCTAAAGTTCTCTGCCCTATTTCTTTAAGCACCTGAGTTATGCTTTAAGGTTATAAGTATTTTAGCTCCTTCTTCAGGTTGTTCTGCATGTAGCATAAGTCTTGAGAACTACTATTTAGTAATGCTTCACATAAAATTTCAATGCTTGCGTCCGGCTCTAAACAAAACTGTGAATGGGGACAATTTCTCCCTGGCAATCAGGACTCTATCCTTTCTTTGACAGAGTTTCCCATCCTAAACAGCTCACACCAAGACCCCTTGTCCCCTCCTGCACACCAGGATCTTACCTGGCCTGACTTTGCACCCTGCCAGGTTAGCCCACGATTGTGACTGGATTTCTAACTAACGCACACACGTGTTTCTCCTCCCAAGACGTGCATGTATGTCTTCTCACGGGCCTCCTGAACCATCTGTCATAGGGACTCCAGATTCTGCACAAATCTTCAAGTCAAACTACATAAGGCTCTGCCTACCCTAAACTTATTAAAAACGATTGAGAACTCTAGTCAATTCTAATTTGCTCTGGTGTCAGGCCTCTGGAATTTCATTTACTCTCAAAAAACAGACAAACAAATAAACAGAAAACAACCACATTTCTAAGATCAAACAACCTCCTCCTGGAGCTGCAAGCCCATGCATGTGAATGACAACCTTCTTTTGCCCTTGCAAATTGATCCATCAGAAATAGTTAGCATTTCAATCAATAACAAGCTTATGCAGTGGAACAAAGAACAGCAATTTATAGCACTTGTCAAACACGGGCCGGCATAATCAGGCTCGAATGTAAAATTGTATAGCTGTTGTGTAAAAGAGTATGGAGCGTCCTCAGAAAGTTCCAAATAGAATTACCATATGACCCAGCAATTTCATTTCTAGGTATTTATCTGAAAAGCAGGATCTACAGGAGATATTTGTACCCCCGTGTTCACAGTAGCTCTGCCTACAAAGCCAAGAGGAGCAAGCAACACAAGTGCCCACTGACAGACCCACGGATCCAGAAAGTGTGTCTGTCCACACAGCGGAATATCATGAAGCCTTAAAAAAAGAGGGAAATCTCGTCACCTGGTACAACATGGATGAACCTCGGGGACATCGCTAAGTGAAATTTGTCACTAAAGGGCAAATCCTGGAGGATTCCACTTTTGTGAGGTCCCTGGGGTAGATAAAGTCATAGAGACAGAAAAGTAGAACGGTGGGTTCCAGGGGCTGGTGGAGGGGATTAAAGAGAATTGGCATTTAGTGGGGATAGAGTGTCAGTCTTGCAAGATGGAGAAGTTTTAGATGTCTGTTTCACAACAATGGGAATGTACTTAATTAACCCTACTAAATTGTCCACCAAAGGTGGTTACATTGGTAAGTTCAACGTTATGTGTTTTTCACCAGTTTAAAAAAATGTGCTCTTGTAATCTTATCCACAAGAGTGAGCAATTAAAATTTAGAGATTAATGTAGGTATTTGGGGTCTGGTGGATTTCAGGTTTAAAAGTTGGAAGTTTGGAAGAGCTAGCAGTTTATCAGAGCCTCGTTTTTAAATAAGCCACATAAGCCGTCATTCTTTATGGGACCTTTTTTTCATTCCCCTTAAGTGTGGCCTTGAAATCTGGTGTGTGGGAGGATACATGAATATTGAATCAAAGATGCATTGCTGGCATATTTTATGAAGATTCCCTACAATCTAACTATAAAGCACCCCAGGAAGAAAAAAAAAAGATAACGTTTATTCTGCTTGACACAAAATGCTGTAGCAAGGCTTCCAATCAAAACAGACATTGTTAGAAAAAGTGATCATTTCACTCCAACATTCCCTCCTGCTGTCAGAATTTTGACAAAGATGTTGCTTTAGAAGGTAAGATACTGGTGCACTTTCCAGACTGATCAGCTGAGCCATCCGCAAGGTACAGTGACAGAGGATGAAATCACATGGAGACACGCCGGCCACGAGGCTGGGTGGAGTAGATGATGTCATAGTCTACGAACGCGCAGGAGCACAGAGTGCTTATACACACGCAGGCGAGCAGAGGTGCCTTCCGGGTCCCTGTGGCCTCCAAAGTGCTGGACAGAGAAGAGCTCAGGAGAACCACCTCACGATACCGCTCGACCATTCACCGGACCCGCGCGCGGGGAGCTCTGTGGACCAGGGCCGGGCACCAGGCAGAAGGAGCTGTGGCCCCTGCATCGCCCCACTCACTCACAGGCCGTAAAGGGAACACTCAGCTGGTAGTTCAGCTGAAACGGGGGCATCTGGTAAAAAGAGCATAGAGGGGGAGCCCGCCTCAGCCTGGAGGTCAGGCAAAGACCCTCGGGGTTGTTCAAGCCAAGATGAGCAGAAGTAAGTCCCACTGAGATGCGGGTGGGGAGGGAAGAGGGGACCGCGTGTGCGGGAACCAGGGTCTGGGCGTCACGTGCTCCGGTCACTGAGAGACGCTGACGGGGACATGGGGGGAAGCACAGTTGGCGAGGTGAGCGGCCAGGGCTCTGCAGTGGGTTTTGTAGGCATATTAAGGGACTTGGACATTTGCCCAAGGGCAGGGGAAAGACAAGAACCAATCTTCACATAAAGCCATGATTAAAGGACCGTCCTCACAAGGCCTTCTGCTGGCAGTGTGACGACTCAGTGACAGGTGGTCGAGATGAGATGCAGTGATGGGGACTGTCGCCATCCTCCAGGGGTGAGTCACTCGGGTGGGGATGTTACAGCAGAGGCGGGAGAAGTGGGAGAGCCTGGGAAACGCGTGGGTGACGAGGACCCCCGCTGACACATGCCCTTGATGACCAGTCAGGGACCCTCTTCAAGGAGGGTGTGGAGGGCAAAGGGTCCGACACTGTGTCATCTGGGAAACGGCAAGCGAGGTCTGGTCCAGGGATTTGGAGAAGATCACGTTGATTTGGGGGTAAAGATGAACAAACGCCACCTACAAAACTTGGAAAAGTCGTCCTGTGAAGAATAATCTCCTTTGGGACAGCTTCAGAAGCAGAACAGACAGTACATGGGAGAAGACGCAGGGAAGGACATTCTGAATCGACCTGAGAGTTTTCTAACCGCTGAGGCTGAGGGACGGTTTCCTCAAGAGATGTGAGTTTGGGGCCTAAAGGTAGGTGTCCAAGTAGAGAGTGAAAAACCACAGGAGTTGGGAAAACTCACACATCCGTGACCTTTGAGCTTAAAAGTGAAATATTCAGCTCAGTGAGAAGGCAGAATTAGGGCCTGGGTGGCAACTACGGAAAAGTAGATGCTTAGTGGATTCAACATCTATCTTTCTAAAAATTCGTGTACCTGAAATAAAGGGGAAGGCAGTCCAGAAGACATTGATGCTTCCTGTTGCATCCAACGTGAGGACCTTCCGATGCTAAGTGAAGTACGGACCTGGATAACTTTTGAAAATTACAGATAGGACGTGAACAAATGCAGGCCTAGAGAGAACGTGGGGACCCACCCTCAGGGTCCGGGCGGGGTTACGCTGATCTCAGAACAGCCACCTTGGTCTCTCCTGTTCTCCCTCCCAGATCGACCCAAACTTTAGCCCTTAGTGAGCACCCCACTGTGAGGGTCTCGCCAACACCACCCCGGCCTGCTGCACCCACCTTATACCGTGCATCCTTCACGGGTCACGTACTGCCCGGGCTGCTTCCAGTGGACCCGTGTGCACATGTCCTTCCAAAGACAAGACTCCTGGGTGTCCCCCCATCCAGGGGGCTTTGTGTCTGTTCTGCCTCCACCTCAGCCCCAAGCCCAGCACCAGGTTCTTCCTAGGCTGCCACTTCGTCCCCACAGAAAGTGACGCGTCCTAGGAGCTCAGTCAGCTAGGGCACCACCTGCCCTGCGTCCTGGATGGTTGCATGAAAGAGGGGCGCACGGCTGGCAACCCGGAGCTCATTTCTCATGAGCATTCAAGCCATTGTTACAATTCTGGTTCTGTTCCAAGGAAGGTACGCAGGTTCGGTTTTCAGACAGATAGCTTCACTGATCTCTTTTTTGCATGAGCAGATGAAACCCCTGCCCTGCCAGCAGGATTACTTTGTTACAGGGACCCATCTTCTAAACGACAAAGGTGCAGAGGCCTTCCTCGCAACAGGATCCATCAGTGTGTCAGGAGACACACAGCTCCACTTAGAAGCTGGCAAAGTGTCTTCCCCTAATTGGTATTAATTATCACTCAGCACTTTCGAGCTGCCCTTCGGCCCCGGAGCCCACTCAGCGCTGTTGTTTTTAGTTGGAAGGAGCTGTGATCTCACCCCCGGTTCGGGACACTTGAGCACAGCAAAGGGCCCTACTTTGTCACTCTTTGTCAGAAATCGTCACCAAGTGAGAGGAGCCCCGGGCTGGGGGCGGGCTGTGTTCCCGTGGATCTGGGCCCCCACTCGCCGCAACTAGAGAAAGCCTGCGCAGAGCAACGAAGACCCAACGCAGCCAAAAAAAAAAGAAAGAGCTGTTTCTCAAAGACCCATTTAAATTAATAAAGGGGAGAAACACTTTATTCCTTAATATTCAGAAAGCAAAAACTTATCACACACATCCCCTTCCTAAACACCCAAGTAGAGACACGTCTGAATGCCTGGGTGCTGCTAACCCGACAAAATAAGTTTCTCTCTCTGAGCCTCCCTGGCTAGTGTTGCCGGGGTTAAAAATAAGCCGACTAATTCAAGCAGAATGCTCCTGGACAGAGACTTTCAATCCTGCAGAGAAAGTCCCTGCCAGGAGCCGGGACCAGCACAGCCTCGAAACGCAGAGCAAGAGTGCCACCTGGTGGCTGGATCAGTTGTTGCCGGGGTTCTTGTCAAGGTTCCCATCCTTTCCCTTCTAGGGGCTGCGGTGCCCAAGTCATCGCAGGGGACACGGCCCCTACACCACCCGGCACGTGGAGCCCCAGGATGACACTGTGGCTCCGGCCTTACCCAACCCTACGCAATCACCGCCTTTTAAATTACGTTCCTGATTCTGATACTACAACATATTATTTTAACGCCCTTACATAGATGGTAAGAAACTATTTGCATGGTGGTAACTTCCTTTCATTTATATAAAATTGAGTACCTTGTTGAAGAGCCTGGTGTTTGCTCAAAGAAAAGCCCTATCAACGTGTCCTCCTGCCCTGGTTTCTACCACACTGTTATTTTTTTAGTCCTCAGGGGAAGTCACAGGTAACGCAAATCCTACAGCCAGCAGGTCTAATTATAAGATTCCACAGAAATACCTAAATACACTGTCTGAGCATGCGAAGAAAGGTGTTTTGTCTTATCTTAAAAACAAAGTGGAAACATATCTAAGGTCGTTTTGTAAACTGGGGGTTAGAAAGTTTATCTGATAATTACTTTTCCGTTTCGTCTATGCTATAGTGGCATAGCGGGAAGAAACAAAATGCACTCTCCCACTCTGTCATGT
The DNA here is from genome assembly GCF_951394435.1 of Stenella coeruleoalba. Taxonomy (NCBI): domain Eukaryota; kingdom Metazoa; phylum Chordata; class Mammalia; order Artiodactyla; family Delphinidae; genus Stenella; species Stenella coeruleoalba. The sequence continues at coordinate 26,092,956 of NC_137167.1, read as the reverse complement.
TTGCTGCAAATGGAAATATCTTGTTTCCCAGAATTACTACTCTGAGGGCAGAGCTGCGGAACCTCCCGACAAGGGTGAGACACACCTGTAAGCAGAGTCCACGCTGCAGTGCGAGCTTCAACCTGGGTAGGGACCTCCCAGAGACAAGGACCCCTCCTCAAGCTGATGGCGATGCCCCGGAGGCTTCCAGGGACGCAGGGCTGGTCGAAACGCCACCTTCTCTCAGATGATTTTCAGGGAAGAGGCAGTGCGATGCCGCGTGTTGCCTGTGCTTCACCACTCAGGTTTCTACATAAAAACGTGGAAAATTTCTACCAAGAATTCATGCACTTGTTTCAGTGGTTTCACTTCCACAACAGGTCTGGTCTTCCCACCCAGACATTTTTTATGTCATTTAGGACCGAATTGTCCTTTCAGTTGCGTCCTTTCTGTGTTTCAGCAAGTGGATGTGTGTGTGCATGTGTGTGTACACATGTGTGTGTGTGGCTATGCATGTGTGTATGTGTGTGAGCATGTAGTATGTGTGCATGCACGCGAGTTGTGTTCCTGCACGCACATGCATATCTGCTAATGAGCTTGTGTGTGGTCTGTATAACAAGGCTCTTCTCATGACTGTATCAGATCTATCCCAATAGCGCTCTGGGCATTGTATACATAATTTTATCTAATTCTTTTCTCCATTAAAATATGTATTTAAAAAAACAAGATCAGAGGATGCCACAAACACGGAACACAGAAGCCAAGCCTATAGAGCACCGTGTTTTCCCTACTTAGAGGCATCTGTTCTCCTTCCTAAGTCGCCGTTTGCTCTTCCATAGGATGGAAATAATTATGCTTATTCTATTGAACTCCCATGTGTTGAGAGGATTACGTTAGAAAACTACCCGAACTGTGGAATAGTCCATCCACACCAACCATCATCATAATCCTAGATGCCGCTGCCCCCCTTGCACCTCGCCCCCTAACAGAGAGCCCGCCCAGGCCCTGCCTGCCCCAGGCTTCCGCGCAGGTTCCCCACTGGGCACTCAGCGGATGCACTTGCCCCCAAACTGCCTCTTCCCCGTCTCCGACCAACCTGCACACCCCGCGCCTCACGTCACCCTCAGCCCGTGCTCCTTTCTCCTTTTCTCCACCGATAGCTGCTGCGTGCCTGCCGCCGTGGGACCAAGGCACACTGTGAGGAACAAACGCGCGTGGTGTCTGCACTCTGGGAGTGGACGTGGCAGCCGGCAAATAACTGAGCTCACCCAGATATTCGGTGGTCCGTTGTCTCCCTTCGTCTTTTCATCGCTTCCTGTTGGTGTTTTTCACACACACTTGAAGCTCTTCAAGGAAAATCTCACATTTTGCATTTTTGTATCGTTCACAAGCTTCAGTGCTAGCTCACTCCTTCAATAAGAGTTGAAAATCTAATCACGTGTTATACCTTAGGGATACAACAGAGAACACGACGGGATGCTGCTTCTCTCTGTGGGAGCTAACCGTGTGGTGGGAAATTCAGTGACTAAGCCATCGGTAAGGAGACCGAGGTGAGTCCTGGGACCCGGGGGCCCAGCTCCCAACCTGAGGAATAAAAGAAATCCTGCCGGCAGTTTCCCTCCTCAGATCAGCACGGACTCTGGTCGCTATTTCCTTTCTTTTTTTTTTCTGCTGCTCAACGCCTGTACTTTTAATTTCAGTATTCTGTTAAAAGAGATGCATCTTTCAAACATGACTGATGCCAAGAAAATGATCTCACCCTCAACTGCTTAACCCTGGGTGAGATTTCAAGGGAATATCATTCTCAGGAAGGGACTGGAGAGACCAACCCAGTGCTTGGTTTTGCCTACTTTTCTTCTTTTCCATGTTCTAGTCTTTAAGATTTTATTTTTAAAACCGTTACAACACAAATTTTATTCTGTATTTGACCTCTCTGTTATCAGTGTCTATTATTTCTTTACTCCACACATAGTACTTTTATAATTTTAATGTTTTTCTTCTCTCAAGGTACCAAGAGGTGACACTTCAAATTGCATATCGTTTCCATTCCCTTCCTGTATATCTTACTCTCGTCTCTCGAGACAGATTCTTCTTTTCCACATTGAGTGTGAACTTACTGTTTCTCACTGTGGTTTTGGATCAAATTAGATCCATCACAATCACAACTCTTCTCTCTTACCTACAACTGTTTCCACCTGCTCTTTTGCTCATTGCAAAAGCTTAAAGCCTCTAGAGAAGGAGTGAGAGAGATTGCCTCCTGGGCCTTGGAGTTTTTCTTTCTTAATTTACAGTTATTTTGAAGTCCGGACATTTTTTGGCCTTTGGATTACGCTGTGAATATCGTTTTCATGGATTTTTATTTATTCTTCTGTATTGCTTTTACCAGAACTATTGGGAGGTGCCGATCTAGGTAGCTGTCATTTTTTCTGGCTTCCTGAAAGTCTTCTCAAAAATAACAAACACCTGGGGCATATATCCAGAGAAAACCATAATTCGAAAAAATACATGCACCCCAATGTTCATTGCAACACTATTTACAATAGCCAAGACATGGAAGCAACCTAAGTGTCCATCGACAGAGGAATGGACAAAGAAGCTGTGGCACACATGTACAGTGGAATATTACCCAGCCATAAAAAAGAATGAAGTAATGCCATTTGCAGCAACATGGATGGACCTAGAGATGATCATACTGAGTGAAGTGAGTCAGACGGAGAAGCTATTTCCTTCTTGTGTTCTCTCTCTTCCCATTGCACTTTCAGCAGCTTTTAAAACTAATTCAGCCCTTTTCTTCAATGTGAAGCCTTCATGAGGGGCCACCCACTGATACAGAGTAATTTAGACAAGCTGAGCCTTGCAACGGAAAGCTCTCTCACGTCCCATTCTTTGCTTTGTTGTGCTGTGTCTCCGTCTCCGTAGCTGGGCACCCTCTTCTGAAGGACTGGTTTACTGAGACTTACACCTGGTGAGTGACCTCACAAGGGCCACCCTGTCACCAGGCATATTCCCCGGGGACCGGACAAGGCAGGGGACAGCACCGCAGTGACAGGGCCACCCACGTGGCACTGGGGCTGCTGGTGGCCGCACCTGCTCCAGGCCTTAGGGCCTGTTTGCAACAACCACGCCATGTGCCCGATGGGGGCGGGGGAGGGTCCTGAATCAAACCAAGTTTCACTTCTCATCCTTATTTGCATTTACGCCTTTTAAATCAGCAGGAGGACATTCTCTAGAGCAATGCCCCCTCTAAAACAAAATGTCCCTGATATGTTTTTTCTGTTTTGTCTTGAAACACCTTGCGAGATGAGGTAGTGACTAGGCAGGCTCTGATATTCCCATTCCGAATCTCGGGCACAAGAAGGTCACCCCACCCTTCTGGATCACCGATGGATACGCTTCCGTCCTGTTTCATCCACACGTCTCTCATAGCACTGATCCTATTATATTCCAGGCATTTATGTGTTTGTTTCATGAATATGTATAGGCCCATTTCTCCCAGTGGACCATGACCTTCTTCCAGCCATGTATGAAGACTCTATTATCTTTTTAACCTAATAAAATGTCAAAGAGTAAAAAGTCGTCATCGTTCATTAACTGCTTACTCGGTGCCAGGAACGGTGCGATTTTACGACGGTTTTCTGGGCCCTGAGATGCAGCACAATTGTGGGCCTCATTTTGCAGGTTTGGCTCAGAAGCACAGGACCTGAACCGCTGCCCAAGACCCAGGCCCAGCTGAGCCAAGGCTGGATGTCCATCCCGCCCGCCGGCCGTGCAATCGGCTCTAGCGGCTGCGCTATCTGCCCAACGGGTTGAACTTGAATAATTCAGCAGGTTCTTACACAGAAGAGCAGTTATGACATTGTTTGTTATCCTAGAAGACAGAACAGACCGAGGGGTGAAATGATAGAAAGGCAGCTTTCAACTCGCTGGGAGGAACCAACCCAAGGCAGCCACACTTCTTTTTTTTTTTTTTGCAGTACGCAGGCCTCTCACTATTGTGGCCTCTCCCGTTGCGGAGCACAGGCTCTGGACGCGCAGGCTCAGTGGCCATGGCTCACGGGCCCAGCCACACCGCGGCCTGTGGGATCTTCCCGGACTGGGGCACGAACCCGTGTCCCCTGCATCGGCAGGCGGACTCTCAACCACTGCACCACCAGGGAAGCCCACACTTCTTTTTAATCGTCAGATACTTTCAAGGTCCTCAAAGGCTCCATGTCACAAACTCATCCTCCTTGCCGTGGCCAGACCTGAAGGCACACTGGTGGCATCTGTGTTCTAGATATAGTCTTAGCAGCCCAGAGGCCAGGGGCTCACATAGTCCCGTGACAGAGCAGGTTTACAAGGCGCCAGAGAAAATGGGGTGAGGGGCCCCCATAGGTAACAATGGGGGTAAGGTGCCCATTGACTACAAGAAACATCGTGATCCCAGCATGATGGCAATATAGGGGAAAATTGTCTTGCACCTGTGTTCAATGCATCTATCAAATGTATGTATCATAAACTTTTTCAACTTTTTGTTACCAGTCTTGGAAGAAGAGACACTGTCCTGCCACGTGAAGAACGCCACACACACACTGTTGCTTTTCTAGTAAAGAAATACGGTGAATGCCTGCTTCAGAACTCTGACATGTTACTCTTTTTTGGTTAAAATTATTAAACTATTTCATGAATATCTGACTTTTAAATACATAAGGGGAGTAGGGCCTAAACGTGTAGGTATCTTGAGAACTTTCCCATTTAACTTATAATAGGAGTTGCTAATTAGCACAATAAAAACACAAGCCATAGAGGTGAGCTAAATGTTCACAGTCATAACTGCAAGCTGTGTTTCGTCACTTATTTTATATTTTCCCCCATCCTGTTAAATTAAAGCAGCCACGCTTATTAGGGAAGAAAAAGGCACCAATTACCAGATCACCCATACAGTTTGGTCAAAGATGGCAATGCCAGGACTCATATTAATGAAAAGGTCCCAGGGCTGTAAGGCTCCACTGGGCTCGATTTTGTGGAAGCCTCCAGGGGAGTTCACAGGGGAACCCCCGGCCCACAGGCGTCTCTCCCTGCGCCGGGCTGGTCTTCAGCGTCGCGGTGCATTGCATTTTCCCAGGGATCTGGCTTTACAATGCAAAGATGAATCACTTTGTCCTCTATCACCCTGCTCAGTAGGGAACTTGTGAAATTACCTGAATGATTGAATCTACTCAGAAAAATAAACGGGCCGCGGTCCTACCGCTCCTCGGGCTGGGGGCCCGGCTCCTGGCAGGCACCTGCTCTGTGCTGCTGGCCAGGAGGGCTGCAGCGGGGCTGCGAATCCCCCTTAATTGGATTCTCCGTTTTACTTACCCTGATTTCCAGGCATCAAATTCCTGGAGGTTGGCTGTCCTTCATGTTTCCATCTTGACTTTGATCACTTTTACTTTGCCTTATGAAGTTTAATTCTATCAAGATTGATTGCCACTGCCCCTGGAAATGAACATTTTAGAAGAGCTAAGAGCCTGGGTGGCTCTGGAAGCTGGCGGGATGGCGGGGTTGGCGGGGGGGTGGGGGGGCAGGCACTTCCATCTCCTCACTCAGTCACCCGAGTTTTCTGTCATTTCATCTAAGGAAGGTTTGTAGACTCTGCACACTGACCTCTGCTTCTTAGGAAAAACACTTTCACGCACACTGACCCGGCCGGACTGTCCTGATTTCCTCAGGGGTCCTGGACACAAGTGAAGTCCCCTCTGGAAGGCCCAGCTACGGCAGGGGAGGTGGAGATGGGCCTGTCTCGGGGAAAGGGTCCCAGCGGGATGGCTTTCTCACGAGAGGAGTCACACCGGACCTTCCAGGACCTGAGGGGTGACAGATGGTGCCTGTGCGTTTTGTTGGGGTGAAGCGCGTGGGCGGGTGGTGTGAGGGGTCTCGGTCACCTGCTGCCTGCTCCGCGTCCCGGTGACGCAAAACAGCTGCCCCTCTATGACCTGTCCCTGCTGTGGTCAGGAGCCCAGCGGGCTCAGCTGCGACCTGTGACCTTGAGGAAAAGCAGCAGGACATATTCAGGCCTCCCCCGGGGTCCACTCTGCCTGGCTGAGACCTGGCTCCCCCTGTGGTCAAGTCCCAGCTCCTCGGTCACTCCCAGTGAGCCCCACAGATAGGGTGAGAACTTCTTTACATGTCAACATTTGCTTGAGGAATTGGTACCTACACCCCAGTTCATCAAAGTGTCCCCCAGCTAGAGAGAACGCCGGGCTCCTTTTCACATGCTGCATGTGCTGTGTAACAAGCCACCCCACACGAAGGGCTTGTACACGCATCTGGAGTCAGCTGGCAGGTCACCCTGGGACGGGTGGTCTAGGACGGACTCATCAACGTCAGCAGGGGGCTTGCAGTCAGCTGGACAGTAGGGCGACCGGCTGCATGACTTACCCCCAACAAGCTGGTCTGGCCGCGGCACACATTCTTAGGTAGCAGCCTGTGAAAGAGAATCCTGTAGACGCCCTAAGGCCCAGGCTTAGAAAGAGCATGCGATCACCTCCACCTCCTTCTCCTGGCCAGCCTGGACTCAAGGGCTGCAGACGTAGACTCCAACTTCTGACACTAAGACTAAACGGGGAGGGAAGGAGCAATTCATCTCTGCACTCCCGCCGGTCAACCCCAGCCACATCCCGCCGCGTGCAAAGGACCCTCAACTCCTGCCCTCGCCCACGAAACTCCGGTCCAGCCCCACCATCTGACCCACGTCCAGGAACCCGTGATGTGCATCGGCGCAGATGGGGCCCCTCGTCCTGGGGACAGAAAAATTACAAAGAGGAGGCGTCTGTGCTTCCAGAAGAAACCGTATGAGAGCATGATCTCGACCTCCAGGTGGGCAAATACTTCTGAGACAGGATGTTTTGGTAAGTGCTAATCATTAAAAATCATAAAATGGACTTGACTGAAGTTAAGAACTTCTGTTCATCAAACAATCCGTTTAGAAAACAAATGAGAAGTCAAGCCTAGAAAAAAGAATCCCAACACACATCACTGAAAATCGACATACCTGCAGAATGTCAAAAGTACTGGAAATCAGTTATACACATGAAAGCTCAGATTTTTTTAATGGACAAAATATTTTAATAAAAGTTTCAAAAAAGATATGAATGGAAAATGAGCACATGAAAGATAACCGGCCTCATTCTCATCAGGGAAACACAAATTACAGCCACAGTGGACATCGTGTCCTAACAGCTAAACTTAGGAAGACAGACCACACCACATGTTCTTGAGAATAGGTGTCAACTAGAACTTTCCCACATGGCTGGTGGAAGGGCAAAATGGTACAGCCAGGTCAGAAAGTGTTTGACAGCTTCTTATAAACTTAAAAACACACCTTCCCTGTGAGTCAGCAGATACACTCTACATAATTACACAAGAGAAAGGAAACGTGTGTCCACACAAAGACACAAAAAAGAGTGTTTAGAAGAGACAAGACTGGGGGGGAATGATGGTCATTAGCAGGTGGACAGTTAAATCGAGCATATATACACGCCCAATAGAATACTACTTGCCAACAAAGAAGGAAAAACCTGTTAATATAGTTCTTTTATAAATCTATGTTTATATCGATCTATAAATCTCAAAGCATGATACTCAGAGAAATAATAAGACACAATAAATACTGTCTGCATCTACTTATACAAAGTTTAAGAACAGGAAAATCTCATCTTTCATAACATAAATTTTAAAACAGTTAGTTATGGGTGAAGGGGAGTGAGTAGATGGTGACGGGAAACATTCCAGCGAGGAACATTGTCTATATTTTTACCAAGATGATGGTGACTCAAGTATGGACATTTGCCAAAACTCATCACATTGACACAACTTCTCTGCATTTCACTCTGTGTAAAGTTTACCCCAGTTAGAACTAAAAGTCCCAGCAGGTTTTATCGTAGAAATCAAGAAGCTGATCACATAATTTGTTTGGAAATGAGATGGACCTAGAATAACTGAGCCTTTCAACATTTCAAAATAATGTTGAAAAGGACAAAATTGGAGAAATTACACTAAGATCAAGGCCTACTATAAAGCTATAGAAATCAAAACAGTATGTTATTCATAAAAGGATAGGCAAATACTATAGATCATGAGCCCATACATACATAGTTAATTGATGTTTGTTAAAGGTAGAAAGGGCAATTTGAAATGCATCACAGTCCTAAAAGTACATGATCCTTCGAGAGAAAACCAAGGAGAGTATCCTCATGCTTTTGGCATAGACAGAGATTTCTAAGACAGGAAAATAATAATAATAAAAGCATTTAGAAGGAAAAAAAGACAGGGGATGGATTGGATTATCAAAATTAAACATTTCTGCTTATCAAAAAACACTTCAGAAAATAAAAAAGCAAGCCAAAGAACAGAGAAAATATTTACAATACATAATACCTAACAAAAGGCATTTGTCCTCAATAGATTAAAAAAAATACAAATCAATCTGATAAAAATTGGCAAAAGACCTAAACTGACAGTTCACAGAAGACGTACAGATGGCAGGTAAGTAGCTGAGAAAGGTGGGCAGCCCCCCATCACCAGGAAATGCAGGTTGAAACCACAGTGACTATCCTGGGAACCTGCTAAAATGGCCAAAATGAAAAGGTCAGTGACACCAGCATCATCAGAGACATGGAGCGTCGGGAACTCCGCGTTGGCTGATGGGAATCTAAAATCATACAACTATTTTGGAAAACAGCCTCGAAGTTTCCTATAAGATTAAACCTATGCCCAGGCCCCTTGACCGAGCAATTCTACTTCTAGATATTTACTCAAGAGAAATGGAAATAAATATTGATAAAATGATCTGTTCAAGAAAATTCCTAAGAACTTTATGCAGAATAGCTGAACAGGGGAAACAACTTAGATGTCCATTAACAGAGTGGAAAACAAAGTGCAGTGACCTAGGCTCATCCGACTCCTGCAAGGACAGAATGCATCTCATAAGCATTCCGCTAAGTGCAGGAAGCCAGCCGTTAGGAGGACTCTCTGTACAACTCCATCGAGACGGAGTTTTAGGGCAGGAAAAACTGATGTGTGATGGGAGAATCAGAAGAGGGGTTGCCTCAAAGGCAGGGAGTAATGATGGAAGGAAATTAGAGAAAATTCTGGAGGGATAGAAATGTCACGTGCCTGGAGGAGGGTGATGATTAAAGATGATCTGTCAAAATGTATGAAGGGTATATTTCTAATCTCCATGTTTTATTATAAAAATTATACTTTAATTTTTTTCAAAAACGTTTAATGGAAAAGTAAGTGGGTCAGCAGCTATCTACGTATTGGAATCGACTCCATCAGACAAAGACCACACCTACAGACATTTTTGGGAAAAATGCCTTTAATTCTAGATTTTCCATTAATTTAGGCATTTGGGGTGCTCTGGGATGACACCACCAAGAGTCCTAGAAGCTCTTGTCTAGCTGGTTTTATTGCCTTAGACTTCCTTAACAAGGGTCTTGCAGCCACGCCCTGGATCTGAGGTCCCCACCTGTTTTCTATTTTGTTCTGTTTTGTTTTATATATTTTACTGGATCGGGAGACTGAAAGCCAGTTTCCTCTTGCAGCCCAGCAGGTCCCGGCCTCTCTGTATTTCCTCCAAGCTCTGCCTGTCGTATCTGGCCACAGGCCACTGGCGTGCTCAGCTGACATCGTCCGGAGCTCACGGTGCCAGATGAAGTTCACGGGCTCACTCTTCCTCGTCTCTGCAGATGCGCTGGTTGGGACCACGCAGCCCTGGGTCACATTCTCCCGGTCCCCATAATGCTGTTTCTGATGTCCTGTCCCAAAGCCAAGCAAAGCCACATACGTGGCTGTCCTGTTGTGACTGTCCAACCTCCAGGTCAGTGTGTACCGTTGGCATTCAGAACACCCGAGAACACTCGCCCTGTGTGGCCTGCTAGCCACCCAAGACCAGGGATCTGCCTGCCGCCCACCCTGTACATCTCCCGTACCTGCCAGCATGCCTGACACACACAGGGCAACACCAGTAAACACTCCGTGGATATGGTATGAGGGAACCGTTCATGGTTACAGTCATCGAAATAAGCCTCGAGTGATGTTTGGAATCTGCACAATCCTATCAAAATCAGCAGGTTCTAGACCATAATTCAGATCGGCAAGTGTCCTGTGAAACTAAACACAGAAAGATCTGCTCTGAAAAAAACAATTTTTCTTCTAATATGCTTCGCTACTCCTGTGTATTGGCAAGAAAGCAGAGGGACTTGTGATCAAGTGTGTCCCAATAATTTTGCTAACTTAATAAAAGAAAGACATCATGAACATGTTATCGCTGTCAATCCTCTTTTAAAAAATAAAGCTTCAAATAAATTATTGGGAAAGGAAAAATTAAATCTCTGAAAAGACACAGTTTTTCAGGCAAGTAGTCATAGAATTATGTGTGTGTGTTTGTGTGTAGGGGAGCTGTAGGGGGGATGTGATTTAGAAATATATCGTCTATAATAGGAAACACTAATCAATGCTTCAGTCAAGACAGTAGATCCTATTTTATGTAAGTTTATCTCAGCAAGTGTTTAGCAAACTCCAACTTTAAGTAGGCACTAAAATCTCTGAATATATATATTTTTAAAAAGACCACATCCTATATTTAGTCAGGCTAACAAATGATCTAAACCAGCCAGTATTTTGGAGAAACAGGAAGCAGGATGGGCACTCTGAGGGCCTATGGGCGGTGTGGCTGGGATGATACAATCACAGATAAAAAACTATTTCCAAACTCATGAGTCTCTCTTTATAACTGGATTTTGAAGAATAATTATTTAATAGCTATAATCATGGCATTGCTTAAGCTAGAAGCTTTTACTTAATGTAGAAAATTGTAAAAATATTACCAAGACTCTTTATACAGAAGTGTAAGAATTTCTAACTCTCTGCCATTGACATTAAAAAGCAACCATAAAGGGAAACTTTTGTTTAAAAATACAGCATTGACAGTACAATTATAGACAAGTTCCAGCTAGTCAATTTCTTAAGAAGTCTGCCCCGTTCAAGAACCCAGAATATCGGGCTTCCCTGGTGGTGCAGTGGTTAAGAATCCGCCTGCCATTGCAGGGGACACGGGTTCGAGCTCTGGTCCAGGAAGATCCCACGTGCCGCAGAGCAACTAAGCCCGTGCGCCACAACTACTGAGCCTGCGCTCTAGAGCCAGCAGGCCACAACTACTGAGCCCGTGTGCCACAACTACTGAAGCCCATGTGCCTAGAGCCCATGCTCTGCAACAAGAGAAGCCCCTGCTCGCCACAACTAGAGAAAGACCACTCGCAGCAACGAAGACTTAATGCAGCCAAAAATAAATAAATAAAATAAATTTAAAAAAAATAAAGGAACCCAGAATATCGGAAGAGCTGTCAATGTAAATATAGTCATGGTCGCCCAATCCTGGCGATTAAATCTCTACTTCAAATTTGCAATTTTCAAAATGTCTATTAGAAATAGAATGAAAAACAGCTGAAAGCATATGTTTTTATTAGTAACTTATGTCAACACTCATCAAAGTCAGAATGCTTGAAAAAACAATTTGTTTCCATTTAAAACAGCTTTTGAAAGACTTCCCTGGGGTCCAGTGGTTAAGACGCCACACTTCCATTGCAGGTTCAATCCCTGGTTGGGGAACTAAGATCCTGCATGCCTTGCGGTGCAGCTCCCCCGTCCAGGAAAAAGATAAAACAGCTTTTGAGAAATGCTCTCTCTCACAAGTACGCTTTTCCTGCTATAACAGCTATATTGGCGCAAATGCTTTTATCCCCTTTTAATGAATAAATATGCATTTAAAAATCTGTTAAAGTAGCTTATCATATTTAAACTCCACATTTTCTCATGCCCAGACCACGGCTGCAGTGTTCATCAGAGCGGTGATTGTCAAGTGCTACCACGTTTGCCTGCAATAAGATTTATTTTCATAAGAAATATAACATTTCTATTCAAATAGGCCACCTGTTCCTAAGTTCTCACAAGATTACAAGTTGAAACATGGTATTTTATCATTTCTTCTCTGCCTTTCATATTCCCTTTCACCCTAGCCAGTCTAACGTCTTATAATGACTATAAATGGAGTATAACCTTTGAAAATTGTGAATCACTGTATTGTATGCCTGTAACTTATATAATGTTGTACATCAACTATACTTCGATTAATTAATTAACTAATTAGTTAATTAGTTAAAATGAGGACTGATATCATTCATTCCATGGTCATCGAGCCTCTCTTTCATGCGAATCACAGTACTGGTCTGCTCAGGTTGCCATCACAAAGTACTAATGCCCAGGGTGGTTTAAACAACAGAAATGTATTTCTCACAGTTCTGGAGGCTGGAAGTTCAAGAAGAAGGTGTCAGCAGGGGTGGTCTCTGCTGGGGTCTCTCTCCTTGGCTGGTAGATGGCCGTCTTCTCCCTGTGTCCTCACGTGGTCATCCCTCTGTGTGTGCACCCCTAGTACCTCTTTCTCTTCTTCTAAGAGAGTCTGGAAAATCTTCATAAAGAACCTGGTACTCAAGCTGTGTTTTTATGAATGCCAGTTGAAAGCAGAAGAGCTGTTAGGGCAATTAAGGTACACAATCTGGTGGTCCCCAGTGAGCCATGACTCCTCATGCCATGCCTCATGCCTGCCTTTGACCCCGAAGTGGCCCCGCAGCCTTCTGAGAAGAGAGAACGCAGCTGAAGCAGTGCTGTGCAGTTCTGGACCTAAGCCATAGGAGGGCCAGGCAACTTCCACCTTTGCACTCTGGGGGAAGCCATCCACCGTGTAAGAGTCCAGCGACCCTGGGACTGCGTCATGGAGAAGAACAGGGGCCCCACCACTAGCCCAGCTGAGCTCCCAACCCACAGCTACACCAACATGGCAGCTCCTTGGAAGTGGACGCTCGGTCCCACTGACCCCACACAGAGCAGTAAGCAGGAGGCAAATGGCTAAAGTGTGAAACGTGGGCGAGTAGGCAACCAATAAGCAAGGTCAATGTCACGGCAGATGTGAAGAACATTGAGGCCATGCCGTGATGGAGACGATGCGCGAAGCTGTGTAACTTATCCTGGTGGATGACTCTGAGTGCTTAACTTCTTCTGCACCCCGACACGCTACTGTTCTTTTAAAATCTGTGATGGCAAGAAGGTGCCGTGTTGTGACTATAAAACTAGTTCTTTTGAAACAGATTATCTGCATTCAGTCACTGTGCCTAGAGGTTTCTATGCTTCCACAGCAATCAGTATAAGGAGTTCTGCTTAGAAATCCAAATAAATTTATTTTTAAGAAAGTCGATGGCTCCGGGAAGTCACATAGGGGTTTAACAAATCTTGGAGTGACGAACATTCAACGTGATCATCAAGGACCTGAATTCTTAAAAGCAGCTGTTACTTCTGAGAAGCATCTCCACACCCTTGGAAGAAGTAAATGGAGGAGAGACTGTCCCCAAAGTTGTTTCAGACTCACCTAAGACACAGAAATAAGGAGTAATAACACTCCTCCCTGCTGGGTCCGGAGGGGGCGTTAGCCCGCAGTGAAGTTCATTTCCGTAAATCACTCTTGGTCCTGATTTTCCTATTTCCCTGCCGGTGAATCACTATCAGTCTGAGGTCTGCAGTGAGCCTGGGGCTGGTCACCGAAGCACCAAAGCAACCTCCCGCCTCGCGCCTCCTTTTAACCTCGTGGGATCCGCACTTCCGCGGCTACAGAAAGAGGCTACTGTATCTGGTGGGACAAGGGCGGTAAGGGGAGGCCCACCTGTCACAGGGTTGGACAGACATACGGGTCGGTGTCTGACACACAAGTGACTAAGTGAATGTTCAGGATGATTTGGGAAAAGAGCAAGAGGGTGAAATCTTCAGGGCAAAGCAAAACTCGAAGAAAGCTTTTCTCTTGGCCACGATTGTGCGAATTCCAGGTCGGCTGTGCACATACCTCTCAAAGTTTCAAATAGGTTTGGAGAATGTGATAAAAACAAATGGGCTTGTGATAAAGTCTACTACACATACGTTATAAAACCAGGTAAAATTCCTTTTTATTTAAAAATCTATAGAAACATGAAAAATAACTCCCAGAACAAGGAGTGAATTCTAGTCCAGGCAAACGGTGTCGAATAAGAGATTGTAACACTTGCTGTTAGAAAGATGACAGATGGTTATACACACACACACACACACACACACACACACACACACACACACTCCTATTTATTAAAAAGCTAACATTTTTTGGCTGCATTGGGTCTTCATTGCTGCACGCGGGCTTCTCATTGTGGTGGCTTCTCTTGTCACGGAGCACGGGCTCTAGGCCCGTGGGCTCAGTAGTTGTGTCATATGGGCTCAGTAGTTGTGGCCCACGGGCTTAGTTGCTTCCCAGACCAGGACTCGAACCCATGTCCCCTGCATTGGCAGGTGGATTCTCAACCACTGTGCCACCAGGGAAGTCCAAAGCTAACATTTTAAATACCTGCCCATGTGACCTTAGATGCAACAATAATTAAAATACGAGTCCCAGATAACAACTCCATAGATTAGAGAAATAAAGTCTGACACTAATTTATCATTTTCTCAGTTAAACTACCTAATAATGAAGGCCACCTCTGTCGTTACTGAGCTTTGATATTTCCATAATATGGTAGAAAGGTGGAGAGCTTCTTTTAAGGGGGGCTTTGTATCCTCACTAAGAGTCAGTTAAGAAGACTGAATCCATTCTCAATTTGCCGAAATCTTTTGACATTTAGACCCTGGTGAATCCCTTCAAGCCGCTAAACAACCTAATGTAAAAGTGAAACAATGGATCTGTAATGTGGTTCCTATTGTTGAAAACTAAGAGCTGGGATCACATTGTACTGTCTCATTTAATCATCCCTGAAGAACGCATCCCCTGCCCAGGGGGCGCACCTCTCAAAACACGTGCGTGGGTGCGTGCACCCACACACATGCACATACATGCACACAACATATATACTCATATACACACGCATGCTCATACACACACGCACACGCGCACGCAAGTCCTGACCCCCATCACCCAGACCGTGGAGTGTGTCCCAGCCCTCTTCCCCCACGTTTGTTTTAGCAGCAGGTGTAATGACCTTCAACACAGCCACCTGGAAGCTTCTGTCAGCTCCTCTAACCTCAGACTCACACCAAAGCTGAGATTGTCCATTATGAGAATTTTGAAATATGTTCAAGAGCCTTAAGTCACATACAGGCAGCGGTCATAGTAGCTCACATTTCTGTATAAATGTATAGGATATATTGTACAGGAACATACCTTATTTTGTGTATTCATGATTGCAGCCCTGGATATATTAATGCTTTAGAGGTAAGGGTACTGAATCCAGCACAGTGTAAGGGACGAAACCGAAATTCTGTAATAAGCAAGGGCTGAGCCTCATTGAGTCACAAGGAGCTTTATTTTCTGGTAGCACAGCTCCTTTTACAAAGTTGCAGTAAAGCAAGCTTTCTGGAACATAGCACAGAGGTAACTACGATGACTGATTACCTTTTCCTATATGTTTGTAGACAGATACAGGAAAAAATAATTTTCTAATTTAGAATATGGTCATATAGACATTAACTCAGTGCATTAGTGCAATGAGCTCATCATACAAAGGGATATTACAAAGCCTATTTCTTGTATTTTTGATAAATCATATTCTAACCTCTCTTCAATTTTAACATCTTACCAAATGTGATGTTCCCTGTGGGTGACAAAGGGCTGTGATCAGGTCTGGCCTCACAGTGCGGTTTTTAAGCTGATCCCAGCGTGTGAGCCTGGAATCTGCAATCTGTTCTTGTCCATCTCGTTCCACGTGGGGCTGTGGGCTGATCAGAGAATAACCCCCATTCCCCTCTCACATTGTCTCCCTCAAGGTTACGCGGGCAGTTTCCCAGGCACTGTGGATACAAAGACACAATTACCAGGGCGCTGCGAAAGATGATGCGTAGGGATTTGCCGGGTCTGGGACGGATAAAAAAGAAGAAAGGTGTTTATGCAGAACAAGTGAAAATGCAATTACAGGAACACAAATCCCTAGCAGGAATAGAAACCAGGCTGGGAGCTGTAAAGCTATCCATCCCCATGACGGAGCACGGGCCAGGCTGGGCGTACACTGTCATCCAGGAGGACGGGTCAAGGAAGCTGACTCAGGCTGCAGGTCAGAGGGCAGCGCAGGCTGATGAAAACAGGTCAGAAAATTCTGGGTTTTGTCGGGTACCAGACACAGGACGGCTAGCGCAGCTACAATACAAAGCTGGTACTAGAAATAGAGCCGCGTTCATTCTCCCATTGCTACAAGTGGTGAAACCAAGCTTGAGAAGGTAGAAACTTGTCCATTACTGAATATACACCTCACCACCCAGAGATTTACAAAAAACATAACTATCTCCAAAACTATTCTTCCTCTTATTCATGACATTTATATATGAAATATTGTGAGACCGTAAAGTAGCCATACTTCCTGTCCTTCAAGTGAATTTATCCAGGAGAAAAGTTATCCACAGACATGAAATGATCTAGACACAGGTTTGTGCAAGATGGCCGCTTCCTGCTCAGACACATGGGTCCCAGATGCAAAATGAACTTTTAAAATTACTGATCTGAACTCAAAAACAGGAAGAGGATTACCAGAGGGCCCGACTTGAAGAGAGAATTGACAGTCAGGATGGTTGGGAAGCTTGAGGCCCAGGCAGGGATTGAGGTCTGGGCAGAACCCTGACGAATGGCACTGGATTCCACCACAAGACCATGTCATGAAGCCCATGGCGGTCCTCAGCCGACCCCCGGCGGAAGGGGGAGGGACAGGGGGCCATCTCCGTGGTGCAGACGTGTGCACAGGGCCGTGGGCACCGCTCTAACTTGGAAGTCTGTGTCCAGCCCCAGCCCAGCTCCTCGGCATGGGGTGTAGCCACTGTTAACGTCCTCAGCCTTGCCTCCCTCTTCCGGGAAACAAGGCCCTGATCGTCACCCAGAGCCATTGCCCAGAGCCGGGCTCCCTGCGGTGCAAGGGGTCGGCCAACCCTCAGCTTAGCTCGGACATCTTCCCAGGAGTCCTGTGACGGTCACCCCGATCTCTCCTGTAGAATGACCACCTTGAACTGAAAGGATCCTAGTGCCCTTTCTTGCTGGGAATACACCGTGACTCCAGAAATACTACTTCAGATGGTCTTTGAACAACCTTAAAATGACTCCCACGTTCTGTTTAGAATGAACCAGAACACGTTTCCAGCCCGTCCAGGTCAGTTTCACGAGCAAGTGTCCCATTTTCAAGGATTAAGTACGGAAGCTGGGATCATTCATCGATTACGTCTAGAGTATGTTTTTACAACCAAACTGGGAGCGTGAAAGTCAGTTTTCCTCTGAGGTGTATTTTCTTTGCTTTATGCGCGGTCTCTGGGTGATTAATGAAACTTTTCCGAGCAGGTTTCCTTCTTGAGCTGCCACGTTACAAATATGCATCCCCCTCAGTCCCCATAGACCCGACTCATGACCCTGCAATAAATCGGTTAAAACATGTCTTCATTTATTTGCAGTGATTTTATTTCAAACTCTCCCAAAAGACTCTAGGGTGATGACATTTATTTGTATTTCACAAGAAAAACTCATAAAACCTCACTTTCAAGTGTTCCATAGAGGGCCCAGTTATAAATATTTTTAGCATCTTCGATTCCAAACCAAAATACTTGTCCTCAACAAGATCATAAGAAGACTAGTTCACCAGCACTTGCCTGCAAGAATCAGGGGGCGCTGAGCTATGGAACATGTGTGTAGCCTGTGGGGCTGTGCCCTGTGGCCATGCCTCGCCTGTGGTTCCTTTGCTCTAGTGGGATCACCAGGCTTGGAGGTCAAAACCCAGGAGATTCCTTCTTGGACTCCACTGGATTCTATATGTTCAAATTGTTTTAAATTTAAATTAGGAGACGTCTTACTAGACAAAAGTAAGATTAATAATAATGTAATCTAAGAGTAATCACTACAATGATTCTTTCTTTCAGGTTATGTTTACTTAGTATATATTTTTTAAATCTCCCGAGGTATTGTTTTTCTAGAATAAAATTCAAGGCCTTGATTGCACAGGGAGGATACTTCGTACTATCATGAATTGGATCGTAATCTGGAAGATTCTGTTTTGAAAAAAAGAAAAAGGAGCAAGGGAACTTGATGCCCATCTAGATACCATCTGACACTGTTTCTCCACAGCTGAAGTCTGGGGAGATGTTTCCTTGGGGGACGTGTGTTTCCATGGGAATTGTCTCTCTCTGTGTTGCAGGCATGTCTGGAGCACAGTTGGTCCCGGGGCTCCTGTCTGCCTTCAACATCTGTTGAAAATTCCCAGTCACTGCTGCTCACACAGGTCAGGCGGTAAATGGCAGGTGACAGTCAAAAGCTTTTTTCCTGTGCTGCAGGTTTTCCCCTGGGAGATGGTTCCCTAGGTGGCGTGGCCCCCTCTCCACACGTGATCACTTGAGTCTCCTTTTCAGCAAGAAAAATAAAGCATTGACATTTTCAGTCTGTCAGATCCCTGATAGTTTATGACAGGCAAAGCCCGACACGCCCACGCTGCCACTCGTCTGGTTCTAGAGGCTCTTTAGAGTCACGTCCGTCCAGCCGTCTGTGTGCCTGAGGGGGGCATCACTAGGGATGTGGTTCCTCCCTAGTGAGCACGGCCCGGGACCAGCCAGGCCACCGGGGAACTGCTGGTTTGCAGGGGAACAGCAGCCCTGATTGCGGCGTCGTGAGGCTGCGAGGCTGGGGCCGGGTTCCCCGCCAGGCACCTTGAGTGCATCGCCTGGAACAGCACATCCTTGTCTCTGAGACGAGAATAACAACAACAGTTTCTTCCTGTCAGCGATCACCTGCTTTGGGCTTCAAACAAAGCAACGCACAGGCTCATACTTGGGGGCCAGTAACTTGAAATTATGGTCACATTCCGCTGAATTTTTTGCCAATCTTGTGGTGAACTACTTGAAAGAGAATCTCAGTAAATCTTGACTTTTATCTAGTTTTTTTAAATGCTTTAAAATAAAAATACACACT
Source organism: Stenella coeruleoalba (assembly GCF_951394435.1). Taxonomy (NCBI): domain Eukaryota; kingdom Metazoa; phylum Chordata; class Mammalia; order Artiodactyla; family Delphinidae; genus Stenella; species Stenella coeruleoalba. The sequence goes on along the minus strand of NC_137167.1, from coordinate 26,073,959 downwards.
CAAGTAAAGGGACGTGAGAACTCCATACGCAGGCATTAACTCTGCGGGCTCTGGAAGTAATGGGGTAGAGCGCCCCGAGTTCTTGGGGAGACGCGGCCCTGCCTCCGTGGACTTGGTCGTGGGTGGGAACGTGACATGGATGTTCCCTGGGGATGCTTCTCTGGTCTTCTGAAGTCCACAACTTTTCAGTGGTGTAGCCTCTGAGAGCTGGTGGCAGGCCTGGGGCATAATCAAGGAAGGAGAAAAACAGAAGGACAATAAGGACGGAGACGTGTGCTATAACTGGGTGGTCGTGAAAACTTAAAGAGAAAAGTGAGAAGGGCTTGAGGCGGAGAAGCTCTGAGGTCTTAAATGCACTCAACGCCTACTCTTATGTAATGCATCTCATTTAAACCTTGCAAAACAAACTTGTTTTCTCTTTTCCACCAATGAGAATAGTGTGTGTGTCCAGTCAGCAAGGTGAAGCAATGCTCCAAAACTCTCGGAAGCAGTGTCTGTTGGAGCCGGGATTTGACGCCGGCAGTGTATTCCTGCAGCCTCCACAGCGGCTGCGCAGAGGACCACGAACGGCCAGCAGTCAGGCTGTCCCTGCACAGGTGCATCCGCCCCTGCAGCCCTTGCCCAGCTCCTCCGAGGACGTGTCCCTCTGATGCCAGGACCCAGGCTGCTGGCTCTGCAGAGACCTCTGCTCCCAGGCCAGTGGTCAGGAGGAGGCCGTGGGCTTCTGCATGGCTCCCACGTGGGCCGTGGATGCCTAGCCCCGGTTCAGCCTCTGGACGGCTGAGGTGCTCACCTGTAGTCCTTGATGGCTGCCCCCAAGACTTCTCCAGATCCCCACTGCCCCCAAAAGTACCAGCCTCATGGTTCGTCCTCCCAGAGCTAGGGCACCGCTGCCCCAGGCAAGTGGGAGCAGCGGAGGAAAGCTGGGGACCGAATCCCCTGGATCATTTAACCAGAACCCCAAGCAACACCTCGAAAGGGCTCTCTGGGGAGGGCAGGCCAAGGAGGCTGGGGCGATCCTGGCAGTGAGGGGCCCGTCGGGGCTGAGGGGAGACAGACACATCAGGAAGCGCCCCAGGAGGGGGACAGTCAGAGGGGCGGCAGGTGCGGGACCAAGGCTCACACAGAAGGGCCTGTCAGGGACAGAGGCCGCAGAACCTCATCAGTTTCTCGTTCCCCGCTGCTCTCGCCCCCTTAGTGATCTGTCCTATTAGGTCTCCCAAGGACCTCAGCCTCCTGATCAGGGAGAACTAGGGAAGCTTACCAGCTGGGGGACAATCCCTCAGTCTGGAGCAAACACACCTGAGCAACGGCTTCCTGGCAGCAGGGCTGCAGAGTGACCCTCTTGTTGGGGGTTTCAGGGTAAAGAGAACTCAGTCTCAGACAAGGAGCATCTTGCCTCCTTTAGACAACCCGTGTAAGTGGCTTCTCACTCTTAAGACAAGATCCCGTGTGTCTTTCAGGCCCCACTGGACACACTCTTGATAACGAACCAGGAGGAAAAAAATGAATTTTCAAAGCCTCCAAGAACTAGAGAGGGTTCCGATCTCATGGATCAGTTCCCGGAGCCCAGAGAGGCTGAGAAAGTTGTTCAAAACAACAAAAACAGATACGCCAACAGTTAGCTCTGGGCCAAACCCAGGTGCCCAGGAAAGGTAACTTGAGTTTTGCGTGGTTTTTCCTCCTGGAACGTACTTGGTTTCTACTTTATCATTTATTCCTTTCTTCTGGAACGATTTTGTGATGCCCACCATCTCTTTGGCACAGTCCCAGCTCTCAGGATACGGCAGTGAAGAACAGACACAGGGTCCCACCTCCTCAAGGGACATCATGGTCAGAGGGAATAGATGTGAGCCCACAAATACGGAACATGCGGAGCTGGGCAAGGAGGGGGAGACGGGGGGCTCTCGGGATGCAGAGGGTCAGAGTTTTCAACAGAGTGGACAGAAAAGACCCAGCACCAGAATGCAAAAATAAATGAGATACAGTTGTGACGCCAAAGCTCAAACTCTGGTGGGGAAAGAAAGAAAGAGGCGATTGGAACTACTGAATTTAAGGTGTGAACGTTGTTACAGATGCGCTATTGACCCTGAGGAATTAGGAGAGCTTCCACAGGCGATATGGCGTTTGAGTTGAGTTTTGAAGGATGCAGGAGAAATTGCCGAGTGAAGGAAGAGGGGAGGGACGTGAGCAGTGGAGGGTCTGCTTGGCGCCCGCTGCATCAGGGCCCTCGGAACGTGGAAGCCGTCTGCACAGCCAGCAGCGTGGAGCACGGTCCTGAGCACCCTGGCTGCTGCTGAGGTGACCGCGTGAGTGACCGTGACACCCATGACCTCGAGGGGGAGAGGACGGCAGTTCAGCTGCTTCGTGATTCTCAGAGAACAGAGGACACGTATCGTAAGAAACTCAGATATCATTGGATTAGAAACCACGCAGCTAGCTGGAAATTACAATCAAGGGTTACACTCAGATGTCCTTATGCCTGGATTGAAAAAAAAAGCAGACTCAAATCAGACTCTACTCTAGAAGAAATTCTTGTTTCTGTTGTCACAAGTGCCATTAAGTCCCCTTCCTCCTAAACATGCCATTGAGTTCATTGAACTTCACTATGTGAGCATGCTTTGGGATTTTACCAAGTTTTAACGCCAGTTCTGTGACCCATATCATCAAATTCATCAACGCTCTATTAATATAGAAGAGCAGGGCTTCCCTGGTGGCGCAGTGGTTGAGCGTCTGCCTGCCGATGCAGGGAACACGGGTTCGTGTCCCGGTCCGGGAAGATCCCACGTGCCGCGGAGCAGATGTGCCCGTGAGCCATGGCTGCTGAGCCTGCGCGTCCAGAGCCTGTGCTCCGCAGCGGGAGAGGCCACAACAGTGAGAGGCCCGCGTACCGCAAAAAAAAAAAAAAAAAAAAAAAAATATATATATATATATATATATATATATATATATATATATATATATATATAATGGCAAGTGATGAAAATTATTACTAAACTATATTCAGTATGATTTTCTTGTGTTTGCTAAATTAGGAATAAAAGCAGGGTGCAGTGATTTTTGATGGGACTAGAGCCCTGGACACAGGAATCCCGGACCCTCCACGCACAGGACACTTGCCTTGTCTGACTAAGATCATTCTTTGTCTGGTTTTTATGTTGTTAACTTGAAAATGGTTTCATTTTCACTTTATTCTCAACTAAGTCAGGTCCAAAAGGCATCCGTGTAGTATCTGCACTGCTGCTGCCCTTTCCCTGAAGGTGGAAGTTTTCATTTCACTTCACTTCCAATTCATTGCTAACTTGATAGGAATTGGGGTGAAGAGCCAGGGGTCATCTGGGGTTTGCAAATTCTAGAAGTTCTACAGGTAGACAGCTGTTACGAGGGAGAAGACGGTGAGCTATATTATAAATATATATGAGTTTCTTTAGGACGAATGCTGAGAGCCTGAGGTAGGTGGCATACAATGACAGCTCCCTTTCTTTGTCTGGGACCTGGGGTACAGCTGCTCTTTGTTTTCTGTGAGATTCTACAAGGATAACTTCTGAAGCAAAGAGGGCTTTTGGGAACGTTGGGCAGTTGCGTTACAAGCTCTGCACTGCTCTCTGGCTCACTGGACACACAGAGGACCATCTCGGTGTGTTCGTTCCATGCACCTCCCCTGGGAGGAGAAACTGCTCCGTGGCAGGGACAGGACAGCTCAGGTCCCAAGCAGAGGATTCTCCTGAGGGGTTCACATCACAGCTGCTCTGAAAACTGTACCCCTACCCAGAGGGCTTCTGCAACAGACTCGTACAGATGAACAACCACAAGACTCAAAATACCACTTTACCTTTAGTTTTGGGGGGTTTTTTTGCGGTACGCTGGCCTCTCACTGTTGTGGCCTCTCCCGTTGCGGAGCACAGGCTCCGGACGCGCAGGCTCAGCGGCCATGGCTCACGGGCCCAGCCGCTCCGCGGCATGTGGGATCTTCCCGGACCGGGGCACGAACCTGTGTCCTCTGCATCGGCAGGCGGACTCTCAACCACTGCGCCACCAGGGAAGCCCTACCTTTAGTTTTGAGGGTAACCAACAATGCTCATAGCAGAACTCGGTAGAATCTCAGTGCTGGCGTCAGCCTAGGGTCCGAGCCTTGACTCGCGTGATGGTGACTAGACCACAGGGGGACCCAGATGTTTGGTGAAACATTCTCGGTGTGTCTGTGAGGATGGATTTGGACGAGTTTCACATCTGAGTTGGTGGATCTAGGAAAGCACTTGCCCAGTGCTGCCTGCCAGCCAGCACCGCATCTGAGGAGCCTCTGACCCATGCGTTAGGAGCTCCCCACCCAGATAGCACCCTCCAGAGGCAGCTGACCGGGAGGCTGGGTGCCGGGGGCGCCCAGCTCGGCCTCCAGGAAGGTACCGCTTCTCTCCCACTTAGGGCGGTAGGCGAAGAAGGCGCGATGCAGGGCCGGGTGACAGATGCGGAGACAGAAGGAGAATTATGACAGTGAAGGGACAGGGCTGCCCCTCGGGCCGTTTCTGGCCTTGCGACTAAACCAGGGCTGTTTATAATCCTCCACCCTAGCTGGGGCCAGAGTTAACTACATGCTGTAAGTTCTAAGTTAAGAAAATTAAAAGAACAAAAGTCAAAATATAATGGCAAGTGATGAAAATTATTACTAAACTATATTCAGTATGATTTTCTTGTGTTTGATAAATTAGGAATAAAAGCAGGGTTATGTGTTTTCCTACAGTGATAACCATTGAAAAGCCAACTTGAAAAAAACAAACATATTTCTATCCCCTCATATGATATAAATATGTGAGTATCAGGCACTGAGGTCTCTTTGATGCACACTCGTTTCTGACTAAAATCTCAAAAAAGTATGGAAACCATGTAACGAAAACTGCTGAAACACAGATTCATGAAACACCCCATGTAGTGGGGTATCTGATACCACCACATCGCCTTGGGGATGGGGTAACCCAGGACCAGAAAGTTGAAGTCACCTCCCCTGAGTCACAAGCTAAACAGTTACAAAGCCCAGACTCAAACCCAGCGCCCTGTTGTTCAGTCCATTGATGAGATGAACGTCTTTTTAAGACAAGATCTAATACAAAAATCATCTCTCTTTGGATTCCTGCTGTTATAGCAACTACAGGTGTTTCTATTTTGATTACTTTTGTCCCGAAGTAACTAATTACCTATTAATGTTCTTTTTTAATCAATTAAGCTACAGTTCTTCATGTCAAAGAATCTCATCAGAAGTGATGGTCTTGTCCTGCTGGAAGTTAATCTTGTTTTCTTTATTAAAATGGGTACTTCTTAATGCCTTCAAGGAAGGCTGAAAGGGAGCAGAAACAGAACCAATCTGACTCGAAAAATTTTCTCCTGCGTCATCATCATCTCGGGGGTTATTCTAACGTCTGTTCTACGAAAAGGCAGTATCTTCCCATATTTCACAAATCGGGAAGTGTCACTGCATCACATATGCATAAGATATTTCAAGCTACAGAATCTGAAACGACATCTAAAATCATTTTCCAACTTTATTTCTAGAAGTCCTACAGAGTTCGCAGTGCAACAATCACGACCTGTGTTGTTATTCCCTGGAGCCTTTGAGGGTGCAGCGGGAGGTACCGCGTCTGCCACGCCTGGTCTGGTCGTGCAGGGAGCAGAGGAGCAGAAGCCTGAGAATCACCTCCCTGGGAAGTCTAAGTCGCAGGCTAAGGCTGCAGGGTATCCTCAGATCTCTTCTTTCTTCTAAGCAGAAGATCTCTTTGTTCAGATCGACTTTTACCTGGAACATTACAGAGATGAACCCAGGGTCGTCCTGGTTCACCGTGCGGAGACTTGGACGTCAGACCACGCTTCCTACCGCCACCCCACCCAGGGCTGAGCCAAAGCGGTCTCTTCAAAACCCTAGGATCCCCTGCAGAGGATGTTGAACTTACTGATTAAATAACAAATCTGAACTTTACAGAGGAGGAAAGTCAGGCTCAGGAAGTCCAGCCAATTCACCTGGCACATCCCCGGGAGCTGGGTCCCAGCCAAGGAGAGAACCACCCTGCTCTTTGTGGTCCCCAAACGCCCTGTGACCGGGGCCTTCCTGTTCAGCAGACAGGACCGCCGTCCTGCAGATGCATCATCACTGGTGCAGACCCATGCTGTGATGGCTGGCGGAGGGTGGGCAGGGATGCTGGACCCCCCCCCCCCCCCCCGCCCAGCACGAGCTCCTAGCGGGACACGGGCTACCTCTGCCTGGGGCATCCTCCCAGCCCCCTCGAGGAAAGCCAGGAGAAGGGCATTTCCCTCACCTGGACCCGACCCAGAGGCCCTGGCCGCTCAGAGATGAGAGTGCCCACCCCCCAAAGGGAAAGTCGTCAGTGTAAGACTCCTCCCCATGGCTAGGGTCTCCTGAGGGAGCTTCCAGGCTCTTTTCAATAACAGAAACCTAAGTGTTTGGTCATAATCAAGTTGGCGGTAGGAATTACGTCCACTTCCTGACTGTCTTAGGAAACCACCAGATCAAAACTTTGGCCTCATCGGAATGTTCTCTCGGGCCTTTCATCAGTCATCAACCTTGAATATTCCAAAAGAAGGGATTCACGCCAGGAAGCAACTTCGTAATGCAGAATAATTTTTAATTCAAAATAGATAAAACCTCTGTTGTCTCTTTTACACCCTCAGTATATAAGGAAACTTGCTTACTTTATCAGCCAAATGATTGAGAGTCGTCACCAGTTCATGTGAAATCCAGAAAGCACGTCATAGACCAATTAAGAAGGAAGAGGAATTAAAGAAAACTAAGGGAACACATAAAAATAACAAAACACTCGAATATGTTCAGCTCAAATATAAACAGGTTCGTTTCATTACATAATTGCTGGAGTAACTCCTTTTTTAATAAACACAGGAAATATGCCTTATAGCTCATGCAGCAAATTGTTATTACAATTGAGTCCTTCTTAAGTAGCCAAATAATTAATACAGTGCCTCTCCTTCTATTGTTCCCTGTATGGAAGATTTTTTTCAGAGTCCACGGTATAAAAGTAATAACTTGCCCTTAAAACTCAAGGAATTAAATGCTCTATAAGACACAAAGCTTTTGACAGGCGATGCTCAACCATCTGAGGGAACGTAAACGTCCCACTGAAATTTAATGTTACAATCCGTTCCCTCTGGAGGCTATCGTGGTCATCGTCTTCTCCTATCAGAAATTAGTTCTTGAATTCTAAAAACTACACATTCACAATACAGTCTAAGCAGCCCAAATGGCACGTGGGGTTTCCCTACTAAGAATTACAGTAGAAATGGTACCATCATCTAAGAGGCAAGTGTCTGTTTGGAAATAGCCTGAAATAAAAACTTGAATTCTTGGGGAGTTCCCTGGTGGTCCAGTGGTTAGGACTTGGTGCTTTCATTGCCATGGCCCCAGGTTCAATCCCTGGTTGAGGAACTAAGAAGCTGTAAAGCCGTGCAGTGCGGCCAAAAAAAAAGAAGAAAAAAATTGAATTCTTTTTCTAATTTAGAATTCTGCTCAAACTGGAATCAGAGGTGGTAAAAAGGAGGAATTAAGAGTATGAGTAGATGTTTCCTTTCAATAGCTGAAGATTTTTAATGCATAAAAGGAGATTGTTTAGCAATAAATATAAGATGGCAGGAACAATGATTAAACATTCGTTTAAGAGAGCAAGCTATTTTCAAACACTTTTATTTTAAAGTTCTGATTTGCATTAAAGTAATTAATATGCTAATTATAAACAAATCCCATCCACGTGTTAATTCAAACCTTATACACTTTTAACCTACTTCAACTTTCTCTGTGTAGAAAAATGTACCAAGCCTCCCCTTTGTCCTCCTCTCTATGCTGACTAGTACCTATTCGTGATGCTGACAGAGAGAGTGGTACCAGCACTAAATCAGGGCTTGGGATGCAGCTGGCACTCTGTTCAACACCTCACTGCAGCTTTATGGGGTCCTTCATCAACACACAGACACTGAGAGCCTGACTCTGCTCTAAGCGCTAGTGACAAAATAGTGACCCGAACGGATGTGGTCCTGCCCTCATCTGGGACTTAAACACTAGTCAACCAGAAGGAAGATAAGTGCACAAAGACACAAAATGCATAGAGCGATAAGTGTCGGGGGGTGGATATGCCTTTATAAGCGAGGGGCAGTTAGCGTGTCCATTTTATAAAGGCGGGATCTGGGATCAGAGTAATTTGTTCCAGGACACAGAGTTCATGGCCACAGACCCAGAACTGAATTCACTAAATATGCAGTTTGTCAAACTCTACAGCCCAAACTCTTAATCACTGCATTTTATGTTACTTTACCGTGACTTGTGCAGGGTAAATGTACCTACATTGGGCTTGCTTTCTGTTGACTGGGATAAATGACTAATCAACTCATTCAAAATCTATATTGAGCACCTACCATGGGTCAGACATTGGAAATCCAGAAATGGATAGAGGGCTTCCCTGGTGGCGCAGTGGTTGAGAGTCCGCCTGCCGATGCAGGGGACACGGGTTCGTGCCCCAGTCCGGGAAGATCCCACATGCCGCGGAGCGGCTGGGCCCGTGAGCCATGGCCGCTGAGCCTGCGCGTCCGGAGCCTGTGCTCCGCAACGGGAGAGGCCACAACAGTGAGAGGCCCGCGTACCGCAAAAGAAAAAAAAAAAAAAAGTGAGTAAATGTCTCATTTGTCCTTTCAGCCTCATTGCCTACTAATAATTATTTTTTCAAAAAAGAAAAGAAAACATAATCGTTTACAAACGCGCTTTCAATTCCCCATCCCAGCCGCGAGTTTTAATTAATGCCTCCTCCCAGGCCTCTGCCACTCATCTCGTGAGACATGCCTGCTCAGCTGCACATTCTTAGGGCGGGAACATTCTTCTTATTTTAATCTCTCTTCTCCCAGTTCCTTACTTGCACTGTTTGGATAAATAACTGCAGCTTGGAGAGGATGATAAACATGGATCAAAAACAACAAAGGAAGCAAATTACTTCCCGCCTACAAAGCAGCAGAACAGAACTAATAATCCCCGAAGACACCCCCTGATGTACAGGTGCAGAAGCTGCCGGCTCAGGACACGTCTCCTTCCTGAACGCGGGAACACAGAACATAAAGGAAATGAACTGGGTGTCTAGATTTCTAATAATGCCATTTAAGATGCAGCCCGTGCCTGGCACGCACGAGGGGTGAACGAGCAGAGGCGTGAGCTGGAGTGGCCCGGGCAGGGCCCAGGACCGCACGGGGGCTGTGGCCACGGCTGCCAGGGCAGAGGGCACCATGCTCTGGAAGCAGAATCACCAACCCACCCTGACCGGGGGCCTGGACGGCCCCATCGTCGGCTGTTAGCAGGATCCAGGAGGATTCTTTCCTAAGTTTCCATCACCCGGCTGTGGACGACATTTGACTATGAAAATGACTTCTGCCCTTCTCCCGCAGATGCCCCTAAATCTTGAGTTAGGCGGCACCTTCCCTCTGGTCTTCAGAACGGCCGACACAAGCTTTGTGGCCCAGAGGCGACACCTGAATCTGACCGCAGGCCCAGCCCTTCTGCGGGGAAGTTACCCATGAACTTGGGCAGCCCAGGCCCGACCGCTGCCCGCTCCCTGCTCACCCCACCTCCCCTCCCCTTGCCTGCAGCCTCCCCCGCCTGCCCCCGGCCCCTGGGAGGCTCCATCTGTTGAGACTTTATAATTCAGTTCCAATCAACCCTGCCAGCTGCTCCTTAATTTTTTTTATTTTAATTTTTATTTACTTTTTTTTGGATGCATTGGGTCCTCGTTGCTGCGCGCAGGCTGTCTCTAGTTGCGGTGAGCGGGGGCTGCTCTTCGTTGCTGCGTGTGGGCTTCTCATTGCGGTGGCTTCTCTTGTTGTGGAGCATGGGCTCTAGGCACGCGGGCTTCAGTAGTTGTGGCACGTGGGCTCAGTAGTTGTGGCTCGTGAGCTCTAGAGCGCAGGCTCAGTAGTTGTGGCACACGGGGAAGTTGCTCTGCGGCCTGTGGGATCTTCCTGGACCAGGGCTCGAACCCGTGTCCCCTGCATTGGCAGGCGCCACCAGGGAAGTCCCCCAGCTGCCCCTTAGATGTGATTGCTTGAATCCGCACAAACACCCCAAAAGGAGGATGTAATTAATCCGTCTACAGAGGAGCTGCAAGCTCCTCCCATGTGGAAGAAAAGCAACTTCCCCCAGTGTGGAAGGCAAGCGCCTCACAGCAGGCATGCAGGCGTGGCGAGCTCTACAGCGGGGGCACCTTCGGGGAGGTCCTATACCTCCCACCTCGTGGACAGGTGGACACAGGCCTGCTGGGAGGCCCCGCTCACCACTCAACGCAACCTCGGTCCTGACTCGAAGCCAAAGCAGATGGCGGTGCTGGTGGTGGACCACCACCAGCCAGGGTGGGGGGCTTCCAGGGACTCAGAGCTGGTTGCCTCCCAGGTGCCTGGGTGCCTTCACCCACATCCAGTGCGCTTCACTCCAAACATTCGTATCTTTCGTTCAACCTTGAAAAGTGTGTAAATCAGAATCCGTGAGGATAAGCGACGGTGTCGGAAAGCCAAAGGGGAAGAGAAAGATGGGGGAGCGTCTGCAGAGGGAAGAGCTGAGTCGCTGATGAAAGTGGGGCCCCACGGACCCCAGACCCCAGTAACGAGCGATGCCCGCCGAGGAACAGAGTCCCTCAAACGATCTCGTGCGGACGCAGGAATCTTAGCAAACAAACTGGAAGATGGGAAGGTCTAGGCATAAATATGCAAGCAGGTGTTATGGCCTATTGAACCTTTTTGGGGTATAACAACAGGAGGACGGCATAGAGGATGGAAGGGAAGGAGATGAGATGAGTCTCGTAGGGAAGGGATGGAGATGAGTCTTGTGGGGGCAAAGCAGGGCCCGTCCCTAGATGTTCAGGCCAGAGGCATCTGGGGACGAACCATGTGGGACTGACCTTGACGGTCTCCCCGGAGGCCTCTGATGCAGGGAGGATCCGGAAGAATCAGAGCAAAGCCCAGGATTAGAGTGAGTGTGGGGGTGTCCCCGGGGAGCTGAAACGAGGGTTTCAGGGCTCACCAGTGCCTCACACTCGGGACAAACGGGAGCCGAGACGCCAGCAAGTCATAAGCGCGTTTTCACGAAGAGCAAAGCCAGACCCTCCTCGTGACCGCGTTGCCCCTGATCAGGGCAGAAAACCGGGCTTCAGCCGAGCATTCGCCGCGCAGCAGCCCCGGTCTCCCCCTCTGCTCACTCCCTGACCTGACCTGGGGAAACTTCACCTGCTCAACAAGCCTGCTCCTTCCAGGGAGATCCAGGGGCTTCACCACACTGACAGCTTGAAACTCCCACCTGCAAGCTCTACACACGATGACAGGTGGAACCTAAGGAAGAGCGATGCTTCCCTCTGGAAAGCAGCCGAGGCGAGTCCTTCGCGCAAATTATCACGCTGAACGCGCTGGTTCCTCTGCCCAGATATCCAGACGTCCCTTTATCGCGTCAGATGCACAGGGGACCAGGTCCCTTCCAGAAATTTCCAGGTTGGAGGGAGCTGCAGAAGGAACAGCTGCTTTCCTCCCAGTGTGAGAGCAAAGGTCGGTGCGGGGGACTGAGGTCCACCTACGGAGCTGCCACAGAAACGCCCCAGACCTAAGCACCGCGGCCCACCCTCGGGGGTGAAGCGGACCGTCCATCGGGCTTCCTCTCCTCCGGGCAGCTCGGCCAGGTGCCGCGCCTGGCTCTGTCTGACTGTGATCTCTCCACTGCAGCTCAAGTCCAGAGATCCGGACACTTGCTGATCCCCTTGCCACTTCACTCTTTCACTTTTGTGCTTCTCTATTTCCTTTCTTGTGTCTATTTCTCCATAGCGCTCAGCGTGGTATCCTCAAGAATCAGAAAACTGACCTGATGGCAAGGTTTGAGTTTCTGGGACAAACACCTTAATATAAATCATTGTCTCCAAGACAGGCTTCCGTGATCACCACTTGAGCCAAAAGTTAGTTACTGTATCTCTCCCCTTTGGAGTTAAATTTTAATTTTATCAAGGTATAAATATGTGAAAATAAATATTTAAAAATAAAGAAGTAAACTTAAAAATAAGTAAATATTTAAAAATAAATATTTTAAAGCCAAATATAACTGTCTCATAATGATCACAATCACCAAAAAAGCCCTTACCCACTTAAAAAGATCCTCAGAAGCAAATATTCTCACCTCTAATCTGTTACTGATGTAAAAACACCCCATTGTGTGTCCTCAACTTCTTTCTCATCTGCCTCAAAATGTCTCTGTATCTTTTTACGCTCGGGGCTGAATTGGCCACCACCTGGACTGCTGGTTCTTCTCTGCCTTCTATATTTCACTTTTAAAAAATAATTTCTATTTTTAGACCGGTTTTAGGTTTACAATAAAATTGAGAAGAAGGTACAGAGCTTCCGTATACCCCCTCCCTCCCCCACTGCTTTCCCCATTATCAGCATCCCCACCAGGTGGTCCATGTTTTACGACTGATGAACCTACACTGACACGTCACCACCACCCTGAGTCCATGGTTCACGTCAGGGGTCACTCTTGGTGTTGGACGTTCTGTGGGTTTGGACAAATGTGTAATGATATGCATCCATCGTTATAGTGTCACACAGAGTCGTTTCACTGTCCTAAAAATCCCCTGTGCTGCACCTCGTTATTTCTTCCCACCACCAACCCCTGGCAACCATTGCTCTTTTTACTGTCTCCATAGTTTTGTCTTTTCCAGAATGTCATGGAGTTGGAACCATACAGTCTGTAGCATTTTCACATTGGCTTCTTTCACTCAGTCATATGCACTGAAGTTTCCTTCATGACTTGATGGCCCATTTCTTTTTAGGTGAGTAATATCCCATTGTTTCAACGGACTACAGTTTATTTGTCCATTCACCCTCTGAAGCACATCTTGGTTGTTTCCAAGTTTGGGCAATTATGAATAAACCAGCTGTAAAAATCTGTGTGCAGGTTTTTGTGTGGACAGAAGCCTTGGACAAAACTTCTTTGGATAAATACCAAAGAGAGAGATGACTGGAGCACACAGTGAAAGTATGTGTTTAGTCTGATAAGAAACGGCAAACTGTCTTCCAAGGTAGCTGCACCACCTTGCATCCCCACCAGCAACGATGAGAGCCCCTGTCGTTCTACATCCTCACCAGCAGTGATGAGAGTTCCCGTTGCTCCACATCCTCACCAGCATTTGCTGTTGTCAGTGCTCCGGATTTTGGTCCTTCTCATAGGTGTGTAGTGAGTGGTATCTGCATTTCTTTTTAAGGAATTTTTAAAGAAAGTTCTCCTCTCTCACTGTCCCTTCATTTTCATCCATTTGATTGACTCACTCAGAGGTCTATACACATGCCTAGGTCTCCTCTATGTGGAAAATGCATGTTATTTTTTTTTAATCTGGTTTTAAAACTTCTAACTTCCTATTTTTCTCATGACATTTGAAGGAAAAAAATACTAGTGGATAAGAGCCCTTATCTGGGGGTCATATTACTGAATTTACTGCCTATGAGGTCTTGGGCAAGTAGTTTAACTTCTCAAAGCTTCAGCTTCCTTTACAATAAAATGAGGATTACAATAGAATGTCCCTATCAGATTTCTGTGAAAATTAAATGAGATAATACATGCAATTAGCTTAGTAGACTTCCTAGCAGGTATAGTAAGTGCTCAGTAAGTGTTTACAGTCATAGTACAAAGGACCTTTGGTTTCTGAATTCAGAAATTCAACAATAGTCTAATGTCTTCCTTGGAATTTATCCTCTTTGTAGCTCGTGATGATCTTGGCTACCCTTCTTTCTCTCTCTCTCTCTCTCTCTCTCTCTCTCTCTCTCCCTCTCTCAGAACTTACCATACCAATCATAGGATAAGGAAATCTTAAGTTCAACATGATGACCAAGTTACTCCTTCTGAGTGTGAGGTTTCAGGGCAGATATAAATCCCACTCCAACTTGAAACAAGATAAAGGGAAGCATTAACATAGTGTTTATACAGACTCACAACAAAAATCCAAGTGTGAAAATATAAAATTTTGAAAACAAAGTACATTTCAGGTTCAAATTTCAAAAGGAAAAAAGTATACGTTAAAATATGATGAAATCACAAGCATAGGAAACACTACTTAGAAGGGAGAGAGTAAAAACCCCACCGCCAGACAAAACAGGGAGTTAAGTTATCTGACACAGTGGAGCCGCGATGGGGCCAGTTTTGGACGATGTATTTGCCAAGTAAGGAGGGAGATTTTCTGGCAGGAAGAATAATAAGAAGCAGATTTCTCTCTATCCCAACACCACTCTCAATGCCAGCCCTTTTGGTGCAAATCTTTCTAAGAGATTTTAAATCCAGCTTGTGTGCGTGCGGTAAGACAGCAGTTCCTCCAGGACGGAGCTCCGGTTTGGGATCATCCGGGCATCTTGCTTCTTCCCTCTGCCTCCTGTGTGTGATCCGGTCGCTCATTCACCCAGGCTGAAAGGATGGAGGGAAGATGGAATCTGAGCCAGTCCATTTTGCTGCTTGTTAGTGGTGCTGGTCAAATGCTTGTGGGGTGGAAAGGTGGAAATAAATGTGGGGGCGGGGGGAGGGCTTCTGAGCGCTATGGATTTCATTTTCTCAAGTCAGCTCTGCTTCCATTAGCACGGATAATTCAGAGTTGGCTGCATGGGTTTCCGTGTAATCGGATCATCTGTAGGGAGATGAGAATTTGATTCCCGCATGTCTCTATTTAGACGCTAAGAAACAGCCTCCTTGGAAGTTTCGTGTTGCTTAATTCCGAGCAAACTGGAAGTGGAAATGAGAGGCGCTAATGAAGATATTCGTTAGTTCATTATGGAGGAAATCTCAGTTAACAGAGAATTGAAAGCAGGCAATTTTCGTGGTCTCAGGGAAGACCCCAGGAGAAAGCAGGATGCGTTTGCATGCTAACTAAAGAAACATTAAAAGTATAAATCAAGCATGAGATTCCTTTACAACCTATTCAATAATGTTTAATAACTTAGGGTCTTATTCTCCTCACTTCCCAGGAACCATAGGAAGACGTATGGTACCATATGCCCGAGAACTCGGTGAATGAAGATGGCCTGTATTTGTGAATTCACACTCTGCTTGTGCCTGAGAAATGACCCTGAATGACTGTAATGCGTGACCACCATCATGTATCAGGGGCGTGGGGACCTGCGCTGTATTCTCTGTACCAAGGGCAAGCAGCTCAGTGGCCTTGAACACGCTGTGTTATTTCCCAGGGGTCAGACCCCCACAAAGGTGTCCATGAGATTCTCAACGTCCCCTGGATGTACTCCTAACACTCTCCACCCAGAAGGAGGCCATCCCTCTCCTTCTCGACAGCCACACAGCTCAGAATAAAGTGACTACGATGGTCCTGCCTGCGGGAAATGTCTCCAAGTCCATCCCAGCGTCCCACGGATGTGGCAGGCCAGCCAGGCCACCTGGAACACAGACCGGGTCATCGCCAGCCAATCCAGAATAGGGGGGATCAGAAAGCGGTGCTTCCTCCCAGTAGATAAAGGAAGAAAAGAGGAACAGACGAAATGGCAGGCGTCAACCAAATCATGGTTACAGTCTCTAAGACCTCCAGCAACCTAAACAGTCTGTGAATTTATGGATAAGAAGAAGAAATAAGAATACACATATGGGCTTCCCTGGTGGCGCAGTGGTTGAGAGTCCGCCTGCCGATGCAGGGCACACGGGTTCGCGCCCCGGTCCGGGAGGATCCCACGTGCCACGGAGCGGCTGGGCCCGTGAGCCATGGCCGCTGAGCCTGCGCGTGCAGAGCCTGTGCTCCGCAACGGGAGAGGCCACGGCAGTGAGAGGCCCGCGTACCACAAGGAAAAAAAAAAAAAAGAATACACATATGCTTATATATATATGCATAAGTCAACTCTTTCAAAGATAGTGAGAGGGAGTTCCCTGGCGGTCCAGTGGTTAAGACCCCGCGCTTGCACTGCTGGGGGTGCGGGTTCCATCCCTGGTTGGAGAGCTAAGATCCCACATGCCTTGCGGCCAAAAAAGAAAGAGAGAAAGAGAGTGAGAAAAAACAAGAGCAGTGACATTATTGTTTAGGGGGCAACATAGCACAGCTGGTTAGGCTAACACGATGGCTTCTTTCAATCACCGGCTGCCACACAGAGGGCCATCCCCTCACAGCCCCCGATACACCCTGCCTGAGCCAACCTCTCTGTCCTAAGCTGACCCAGAAGCTGCAATTAGTCAAGGCCCTTCTCACCCTCATCTTCCGTAGGGCAGCTCTGGCGATCGTGCCCAGCATCACACAGGTCTGCCTACAGATCCCGCAGAAGCCACTGGATTCTCCCCCTCTCCCCCCATCCACTAGCCACAAGAGAAGGGACGGTCACGGGCTGGGGAGAAAGTGGAGGGTAAAGCCTGGAGCTGGAGACTCAGGTCTCAGCCCTGCTTGTCATCCACGACCGGTGGTGATAAGCCCGTGTCACGCGGGGCCGTCTGAGATTCTAAAGCGGGACTTTACGAGCTGGAAATATATATACAAATCGCACATATAGCACTTGTGTAATTGCACTGACTCATCCAGAATGCGTCCCCACAGGACTTCGTTGTAATGACTACATCATGACATGGTTCTCACTGTCAGGCTGTGAAGACCTGGGGGTCGGGACCACCCCGTGTTTGCTTGTGTTTCCCCAGAGCTCCGCGTGGCCCAATGGAGGGGATCAGAGCCTATCGTGTAAATGAGCCCAGGGGACTTGCTGACGTGTGTGCCCTTCTTCAACGAGACAGTCTCATGCATCAGCCTTGACTTCCCAGAGTTTTCAAGTAGGCTCCTGGAGCCGTGACTCAGCCGGCGAGGGGGACACGCAGCCGAACCCCAGGAGTCCCTGAGCTCCTGTTCCCCCCCGCTCCCTGGGTGATGACACCAGCCATCACAGCCACGAGGGCCCCAGTGCGCCTACACCACTGTGGAGAAGCTCACAGCTCGTTTTCTCCGGGGGCCATGCCCACGGGATGAAGGGAAGCTCTGGAAACTTACCAGTGTAAGGCGTCAGACTCTTGTGGTTAAGTGGTGGTGTTGATGGTTTTAATCTCAGGGATGTGTTTACACTTCGAGCATTCTGCATCTACCCCCGTGGGACACGGTAAGGCATAGACGTTTGGCCCTCATCTCCAATTCCTGGCCTGGGACCCCTAAGACCCTTGGAACTGCCTGAGTGATGGGGGGTGGGGCGTCTGGTGTTCATAACAAGCCCGTCTCACCACCCTGAGTCTGTGCCGATGAGGGGAGTCCCAAGGGGCCCAGGAGAGGAGCTCAAGACGGGCGGGGGCCAGAGGGATGCGTGCGATTAGAGGGTCGGAGCTTTCAGCCCCACCCCCGACCCTGGGGAAAAGAGGGGGCTGGGGACTGGGTTCATCCCCGACAGTCACAAAGGTGCTGGAGGGTCTCCTGGTTGGTGGTCACTGGAAGTGCAGGGGGGGCAGTGCACCCAGGGGGCAGGGAAGCTCCCGGCCCTCCCGCCCCCTTGCTCTGTGCATCTCTGTTCCTGGGTTGTGTCCTGTCTAATAAACTGGTAAACGTAAGTGTTTCGCTGAGTTCTGTGAACCATTCTAGCAAATGACCAAATCCCAGGATGGGGCTGTGTGAACCCCTATTTATAGCCCACCAGTCAGAGGTACCGGAGCCCTGGACTTGTGATGGGTGTGATGGGTGTGACCCTTCACCGGTGGGTCCACACTAACCCCAGGGGATCAGTGTCAGAATTGAGTTAAATTGTGGGACACGCAGTTGGTGTCCACTGAGAACCAGAGAACTGCTTGGTGTTTCCTTCACCGTCTTCTCTCCACGATGGTGTCAGGGAAGGACTTCCTGGGTCTCTGTGGGTGACACGGCTCAGCCCTCCACACCTTGGCTCCCTCACCACAACACGGGGCAGGACAAAAGGATGTCAGCCCTCGTCCAAGCCCATGGACACCCCTTCCTGTGACGGGGTCAGCTGCCCACACGCCCAGGGAACTGGTCAGTCACTCGGCTGCAAGGACAGGATGGGACCCACTAGATGTCCCAGGACCCCTGCCCCTGCTCCCCCCTCAGGAGCTCCATGCAGGACCCTCCATCTGCAGGGCTCAGAGCCCCCCCACCCCGGACAGAGGTGAGGACACCAGGTGGACAGAGTACCTGCCTGAGAGAAGCTCAAGGAAGAGAAGCCCAGATACATTTGTGCAGACTCACCGGGCGGACCACACCCGGAGGGGCTCTTGTGTGCGCTGTGGACTCGGGTGAGGCTCCACCCACTGTCACCTGCACATCAGTGGGGATGTTGATGGTGGGGCAGGCTGTGGCCGTTAGGTATACCGTTAGGTATCCTGGCTTCTGGGAATCACGGAGGACTGGAAAAGATTAACTGAAATCCTGCTGTTTCACAGCAACAAAAACGGCCAGAGAGGAGAGAATTTACATAGTTGGTTCCTTTGGAAGGTCCAGAGAGGTAAGGAACCACAAAATAGATAACACCATCAAACCTCACTGAATCCAACCTCCGTTTTTATTTAAAAACAAACAAACAAACAAAACAGCTTTGGGATGCACAGAAGTCCACTCTGCCACACACCCCCTAGAGGTGAGATGGGAGACCCCCCATCACCCCAATTCCCCATCCTGAGCTCCCCCCCTAAAAGCAAGTGGATTTTCCAGGAGTTTGTGAGTCAATTTATAACCCATTTTGTTTTCAAAGCAGAGCACATAAAAGTGGAGATCAAGGGTGCTGCCTGGTATCTGATATGAGGACAGGAAAGCCGCCAGAAGCAGCACTGCCTAGGAAACGTCGTCATTCTTCTGATGTTTATTCTCTCTGTAAGATTTTTTTTTAATCCTTTGCATAGGCTCTAACGAGAAACGCGTAGTTTTTAATTTCTGACTTCTTTAAGCTTCGTTTGAAAAGACTAACTGAAAAAGATCAAGTCCTTTTAAGTGACACGTCTGTGTCTGTATGATTTTGCTCCGTCTTAATTGCAACATGCAAGGGTGTCAGAACTAAAAAAAAAATGCAGATTAATTCTTTCCGTTGCTTAAATTTTTTATCTACGAAACTCATTGAGAATGTTTTATTTCCATAACTGATCAATGTACTCATTAATCTCACATGAAATAAAGGCATTCTCATCGATTTGCTTAGAAAACTTTTGAAAGGCAGCCAGAGCTGGCTGAGTGATGTCCAAACCAGCAAAGGACCAAAACGGTGCTTCAGAGTCATAAACTGGCCACACTGGGAATGTTTCATTTCCATAATGGATCAGCTGACTGATTAATCTCAAATTATATAAATGCCTTCAAATTGATTTGTAAAATCTTTAGAAAACCTGAGCTGCAAGAGTGATTTCAAAATCAACAAAGTGCTTGATATGCGTAGAAATATTACCTGGAGTCACAGAATCACTAAGAGTAGAAGGAAAGGGGATTTTCAGAGCCTTCTTCTTTACTGCACTTAACCCAGGAGAATTTAGTAAGAACCCTCTCCAGAGTGGATCCTGTCCCCTTGAATTAGCTCATCCCGTGCTGGTAATAACGCTGGAGAGATGCAGTGAGCAGAAGGAGAGTGCAGGGCACCTGGAGCTGCACCAACCCTTGCCTGGAGGCACACCCAGCACAGTGGTGAGAATAAAACCCATCTCACGAGACTGTGGGAAGGAAGGATCACAGGAAACCAAGCATGCGGAAGCCTCCTGTACAAGAGCTGAAACCCTTGGAAACAGCACAAACAAAATGAGAAGAAAACCAGTAAGTTGCACAAATGCCTGTGTATGTATAGAGTATATGCATGCATATGTGTGATTAACACGTATGAAAATATTACACGGGTCATACCATGAATATGCAAATAGTGAGTACAGATCTGTAAGAAAATATTATTATAAAGTAGTCAGCGAAATGTATGGCCAAGGACAATCAAATATTTGTTGTTGTTGTTGTTGTTGTTGTTTTTTGTTTTTTTGCCGTACGCGGGCCTCTCACTGCTGTGGCCTCTCCCGTTGCGGAGCGCAGGCTCCAGACGCGCAGGCTCAGCGGCCATGGCTCACGGGCCCAGCCGCTCCGCGGCATGTGGGATCTTCCCAGATCGGGGCACGAACCCGTGTCCCCTGCATGGGCCGGCGGACTCTCAACCACTGCGCCACCAGGGAAGCCCTGTCAAATATTTTTGATGATAAAACACCACAAACAATCCAAATGCCCAAGAGCAGAGAAATGGTTAAGAAGCAGGCATAGTTGATCCATAGAAGAAATATTATTATGCCACTCAGTGCGGCACTGCTGAGGATTACTAATAACATAAAAAAATTCTCATAAAATGAAATGGAAAGAGAATATAAAACTAGGGAAACCATCTCTATGATTCTGGTCTACACAAAACACATAGCAACGACTAGTTATTTCAGCTTTTCATATCCATTTATAGAATGGAATAAACTAAACACCTATATACATATATTTTTAAAAGATGATTTAGTAGGAACAAGGATAACAGTGAAGATGTAGAAATCTAGGAAATTGCTTTTATGTTCATCAAAATAGGATAATATTGGTCTAACATGGGACAAAGGGAATGTCATATTAAAATCCTACCTTCAGTCATTCTGGACCTGCAAAATTCTGTTTTGTTTATCATTAAAAACATTTGAGGTTTTTCTTTCTCTGGGTATTAATAAAGTGTAAATTTGCTCTGCAACGTACCTGTGGGTGGAGGAGAAGACAGACCAGGAAGTTTGGTGTGTCTGTCACATGCCAAGTGAGATGCGTCTGGACAAACAACAGCGCAGAGGCTGCAGGGCCGGCAGCCACCCGAAGGGCGTGGTCGGCAGAATTGGGCCCATTCTTATATTACATTTTAAAGAAATTCCAAACGCGCAGAGGTTTTACCCGAAATCCTCAACATGGTTGGGAGAAGGGGCTAGATTTCACATGCACAGCATGTCAAATAGAACTTCAAGATTGGAGACTTTTGTCAACGCCATCTTATCTCATTCTCCAAATGACATAATACTAGGTAAAAGGGTCAACTACCCCTACTTTATACAGTGCTAGTAACACAAAATTACTAAAATTGGAAAAAGTGACCCCAATTGCCATATTATAATTATTTTAAACACTCTCACTAGGAGATCTCTTTCACCTTAGAGAGTCCTTTTCAGCAGTGCTCATTTCCAGATGAATTTTAAAGAGATTCCAATGCTCTTATCCGATACTTTTGTTTAAAATGTTTCAATGCTTTTCTTCTTCTCTAGAATCTGGAGGCTAAATCATAATGAACTAGGAATCGGAGATCCTCACAGATTCAGGACATAAGGCAGGATACAATCTGCATCTCTTAAAAAATTAAGCAATAGTATAAAACATTAAAATTAAGCAATAGTATAAAAAAGTATAAAAAAATAATTAAGCAATAGCCCTTACCAGTGACTAGTAACCCGGAAAAGTCATGACTTGGCCTCATCTGGAAACGCCCAGCTTCAGAGGGGCCCTTTTGGTGGTGGGTCCTCTTAGCTGTCCTTCCTCAGCCATCTCTGACGGAATGACCTTGTGGAATTTCTCTTAGGGAAGCTACTCCCAATACCCTTTAGTTGAATCATAACTGGATTTACAGCCTTTTCAATCTACCGTGGTTTAGGAGTAGGTATTTTCACCAAGCAATTTTTTTCCCCTTAATACTGAGCTTACCTACTGGATAAGCAAAAGAGATACTATTGATGAAATGCTCTTGCCGTCCATCAGCTTGCATTTGTCAGCTCAGTCGATAGTTGATGCCCCAGGGCCAAATAAAAAGAGTGAAATTTTCAAGTTTTTAGAGACTATCAAACTCTGAACTGTCAGCTCCTCCTGATATAAATCTATTTTCATTTCAGTTTCTTCTGAGACACTTAGCTTCCAAACTGCCGTACTGAAAGTAAAAAGGAGGATAAAAAAAAAATTAAAAAAAATTAAAAAAATAAAAATAAAAAAAAAAAGGAGGATAGAAGAGAGCGTATTGATGAAACACGACGCAAATAATTCAAAAGCGCGAATGATTATACAGTCCCTGGCCAGTGGGAGGGGAAGACGCTCAGTATCCTTTCGCCTTGGCAAACGAGTCCTTGTCTCTGCGTTGTCATTGCCACATTTCTATTTTCTATAGTAAGTTTTGCATTAAGTCAATGTGATGTTTCCATGCATCCTTGAAAACAGAGATTTATCTTACTGGTTAATTACAGATCAATACAGGTTAGAAATCACGGGCTTGTTGCTGGGCTACAGCAGTCTCTCTGTTCCTGCGTCACAGTCTTTTGTGATCTCTCCTCAGTCAACACGGAATAAATATGCTTCCTGTCTGGAAAGTCAGAGGGGCAGCCCGAGTAAATCCCAGTGACGCTGTCTCAGTGACAGGAAATCTCAAAAGGATGGTTATTCATGGTAGTTCTGTGCTATGAAGGCCCCACGAACACTGAACTAGCAAATACCTAATCATTGCTCGTAGGGGAAACACGGGGCACAACATTTTCATCAGTCAGTCCATACAGAACCTGGTTTTATGTGGGCCTCTGTTCAAAAACATCCTACTTAATACATAGCGTTGATTCATTCACGTGAAATCTCCGCTAACAGCACCATAAGCCACGACCAGAGGAAGCTTCTCTGATGCGTGTTTCCCTGTGAGGCCCGTCGCAGCCTTCTTGTCCTAAGGGGCGCTGGCCAACCCTGCAGCACGGGCCTCGGGGGCCACTGTAACCAGTGACATCTCCCCAAAAAGCACAAAAATGCACGGAAACTTGGCACTAAATAGACCACGAAAAGAACGGTTTACGGGATGAGCACCGCGAGTACTGAGTTTGGCGTCGCAAATAAATGTCGGCAATTAGGCTGGTGTGGAAAAGCGGAATCTGAATAATGGGGGTCAACTGTAGGTAACAAGGAAGTCAAGACACTCTCATGAAGACGCCTGCAAATGTGAAGATAAACTACAGGTGTAAAAAGTATTAATGATGCTTTGCGATAATCCTTCTGGATCAAATCTACATATGATGCGTAAACCAAGACTTGGGTTGTTTCATTAGCGAAAGCAAAATGTGCCCCATTTTCTTTAATTAGTCATATGCATTGGGCCTCCTAAGTGGATCTGAGGCCTTTACAAAAGAAAGGAAGAACTCAAAATAACAATTTAGATCTAAAACAGGACAGGGACCATCAGAGAGAAGCAGAAGACATGGCTGTTAGGGGGAGCCCAAGTGAGTTTGTTGAGGAATAGGCAACGTGGACCTTGGAACGTGGTGATGGTGGCATAGATGTGTGCATGGGTTCATACCAAGCTGTTCATGTTCATTATGTGCAGGTCTTTATATGCCAAATTACACCTCAACAAAGCTGGAAGGAAAGCCCTAATCCTGTCATTCCCACAGTGTCTCTCCACAACACTGTGATACACGTACCCTAGAGACAAACCAAGGGCTCCAGTCTCTGAAACCCAAAATAGGGATTCTCTCCCACCTTTCACAGAGGTGGAAAGGGAAAGCTATAGAAAGAATTCTCTTGTTATTTTCCCTCCAATCTTTGACATCTGTTCCTTTTTATCTAGTATTAAAGATTAATATCAAAATAAGTCACAAAGAAATATCACCCCCAAAATGTGAAGATCTACCGTCATTCGTGATTCTGTAGCTTGTTTTCATTGTTTGTCTTTGTTTGTTGGGACTGTGTGCTCATACTAAGGTTATTTTGTATATATATGTGCGTGTGTGTGTACGTGTGTGTGTGTGTGTCTCACCGAGTGGAAAAGTTTTCCTTTACTTGAAAATGCAATTAAATACATCGTTATTTCATGGTATCCAGCAAAAAGCAGCTACTTTCCAGTTACAATACTCCTTGTGTACTTTCAGAAAATGCTGATCTAATCCAACCTTTCACTATACATTTAGAGGAAATATGCCCCCAAAAGTTAAATCACAGTCACTAAACATTATAGAACCTACTTCCATTCCTTCATTTTGAGCACTTTTTATGTTCTAGGGACTGGACTAGCTCTCAACAGAGAAGTGAAACCAAACTTACTCTTCACTACACTGCAGATCTTTCAATCTCCTGGGACTTAGTATAAAATAACTTCAAATAGGGTTTTGGAATCGTTTTCTATCAATTGTCTTTAAAGTGTGATTTAATAATATTCACTCATGACTCAATACTTTTATGAGAAATACAGATTATATTATCTAGGAATTTAGTTTTCTGCCAAGAAGAGTTAGTAGATCAGCAACTGATATCAACCAGTTGATGGAACAAGATCCAGTCTTGAATTTCCCACGATGTAAGTGGAAATTTCCATCACTCTGACTTTGCTTCCGTCCTCCTCTCAGTCAGCAAGCCTCTTTCTCCAATCCATCCTCCCAGCTGTTCCAAGGCTGAGTTTCTGCATCACTTCCTGTGGAAACGCGCCCCCCCCCCCGCCCCGCAAACCCTCAGGCAGGCAGGACTCCTCCCTTCTCAATGCCTGGGCGACACTCCGTGGGGTTAGTTGTGCAGATGCACTAAGAACAATGCAGAGGCATCATGGTACTTATTTGTTGATTTCTTTGTTGATACTGAGCTCCTTAAAGGCAGGGCTGGCATATTAGCGGGTTACCCACGCACAAAACAATAGCTGACTCATGTGAGCGCTTAGTGAGTGTTTCAAAATGGAATTAAACGGTGATGCTATTTACAGCATCAAAAAGTTGGCCTCCTAAGGTAGCAGTTAAGATGTGGGCTAAACTGGGCACGTTAGTGATCATCTTTCTACTGGAAAGTTGGATGGAATTCCCCTCTAGCACACATTAACGCACATGTGGCCAACAGAGAGACCAGCAGGTGGAAAAATCTGATTTTCTAAAAGGGCTCAGATGACCTCAGACGCTTCCAAAGTGCTCGGGAGAGACCTCTGCTCTCTGAGTAATGCCCTTGCCTTCATCTGAGCACCAGGTCTGACGCCCCTCCCTCCCCCACCTCCCCTGAGGCCCAGGAAGCCATCCTGACTTCCAGGCATGTTCCAGAGCCTTCTGTTTATCTGCAGGAGCAGAGGCAGCACCTCAGGCGCGATCTGCTTCCCTGGTGTCCTCCAGCCTTGGTCCCCCGTACAGCAGGTTCTCCTCAAAGACCTAATTCCTGCCATCATGTCTCCTTCAGATAAGGAGACCAGATGATGACATTTGGTTCTTCTCAGGGGTACCCTGACCACCTGCGGATGGGGTCCCCATTATTTGGTTTGAGGACGGCAGGAAGGGCAAGAGCAGGCTTTGTGGGGGTCTTGAAAGCCTCCAAAATCCCCATTGTGGTGGCCCCGGTGGCTGGGTTGACACAGCGGCTGTGTCCTGGAGTGTCAATAGTTGGTGACTCAGGTGCACGTCAGCGCTATTCAGCCTGTGAGTCCTCTGACTCCATCCCCACCTGGAAGGTCCTTATCCTTTATCTCGATGGTCTAAGACACCTGACTGAAGATTCCTTCATCTCCATCAATCCTACTGGTCACAGAGCTGGAAAGCATTCTCTCCAGGGCACCGCCCACGATGCACAGCAGTTGCTTCCTGTTCATCTCGTTGTCCCTGTACAGTAACAAACCTGAAACAGTGACAAGCTTAGATAATAAACACACACGGGTCTAGGACTCAAGTGCAAACAGCTGTCAGGCACATCCGGGGAAAGGTGTCAGTGTAATTGCATACTAGCTACTATCGCAAGCAAGGAAGACGTGACTCTCCCCCAAATTCTCTCAGGGAAGGCGCCACCTCATCCCAAGAGGGAGGCTATTTTGGTCCCTGTGGATTCTGACTCCAGGTATAACTGAGTTTTGAGGTACATGGAGAAGATGTCACCCTAAAATCTAAACTGACTCTTTGGTTGGCAGGCGGGAAAGATATTTATAAGGTAGGGAGAGGGCAACTCTAGTCTCCACACACCATCCCACAGGGGCAGTCCCAGTTACCCCAGGGAACAAAACAGGACAGTTTTCTAAAGAACAGGCGAACTGCCTGACCTGAAGTCGGCCTCGATGTTCAAGCTGGTGTTTCTTAATTAGAGTGTGTGGTAAACACGTCTAGTAGAAAACCTACACCGTATCTGTGGCTCCAAAGAGACCCCAACCAAGTGTCTCTATTAATCTGCCCAAATGTGGGAGGCGTGCAGACCTTCACTGCAACGTTATCCAATAAGCACCCAGGTGTCAATGAAGTTTTTAAAAACGCGCACAGCAAAGCCCAGCCGCTCTTACTGAGACTCTTGTACGGAGCACGTGTTTGTTCATCAGCGTGAAGCAGCCTTTGGTCACCCTTCACACCCAGACTACATGTAGTCATTGTTTTTAGCTGGATTTTATACTCGGCACTGGTCCCTGGGGCCGGTGTGTTGGGCAAGTCCGTCTGTGCTGGACTTGCCGTTACCATTTGGAAAAAGGGAAATCTAAGACCAAGCTGAGGGAACCCAGGCTTGAGTCTGAAAGACGCCATGGGTTTAAATCAGCAGATGCATTACTGAGATGCCTCCCCTGGTGAGGTCCAATGCTCTCACCCTTCTCCTCTCTCAGCGCCATCTTTCTCACTCCCTGTAGAAACCAGAAGAGTTCAAATCCAGGGTCTTTCCAGTTCTCAGGCCGTGATGCTGTACGAAGCTGGCGGCAGATCCAGAACCTGAGTTCAGATCCACTCCATGGGGCGGGGGAGCCGGCAGCATCAGAGCGAGATCCTCAGCTAATGTGCATCGTGGGCCATGGGCAGGGATGCAAAATCACCTTCATTCCAAGAACAAAAAGTGCTTATCAAGGACTATCCTATATCTTCCCCCCATGCCAGCCCCCTCCTTCCCGCCCGGAATAAGACATCGGCAGAGTCTCTTGCTCTAAAAGCCTGAACCCCACTAGGCATCACCACACCTGTCACCTGCTTTGGGGACTTTAAACAAGAGTGGAGTGTGAGCCTGACACTCTCCGCGCTTGTGAAACCGGGCAAGTAGAGGCTGGGGTTCCCTGGTGACAAACACACAGGGCCAATCCCCGTGCAGGTCAGCCGGGCAGCAAGACGCCTCCACAGATGTAGCTGATCTCAGTCCCCGGTGGCTATTTTATTTGCCGGGACTGTGCAAGCTTCAAGTGGAAATTTAGACAATTTCCCAGGGTTTTCTTATGTCTCAGACACAGACTTGGACAGAATCACTCCATATCACTAAACAAATAAGCTGTTAGCTTGTATTTCCTTTAATGACTTCAAGGGGCGATTTGACAGGACCAACTAAACCCGTGGGCGTCCTCACCATCAGGAATTCTTCCCCTTCCTCTGAAATGTATCAGAGTGTTGCTCTCTGGGTGGGATTCGTATAAAATTAGCTCGATAAGCTCATCTTTATCACTCAAAATGGTTTCAGGTTAAATCTAGGAGGAGATTAATTTGTTCACAGTAATGTTACAGATCTAATATATGAAAAGAGAGATTCCAGAAGATGCTGAGGGGAAAAGGCTTAAAATGAGTATTGAATGACTTAGTGCAGAGTCTCACCGGCATTCCTCCCCTTGCCATGCATTTACGAGAGCGAAGTAATATGCTGCTGAAGGGCTCCTGCGCGTTCAGGCGTACGTCTCAAGGTATAGGGTGATCATTTTGCCTCTCTGGGGAAATGTGATGGTGTCATGGTCCCCATTTTGTAAAGGATAAAGGCAGCCTGATTGACAAAGCGATTTCCACGTTTCCAAGAAGCAAGGAAATCCCAGTGCTGGACCGTAGCCTCCATCCCTCAGAACTGTCGTGCAGAAGCGTTTGCAACGGTGCTCACCTCTGAAACAGACATGATTGCTCGGAAATTGAGGTCACACCCGCTGAAATTGCCAGTGGATGTTCATCCTGTGAGAAGTGTCATTAAAGCAGTTAGGAGGCAGGAAGGATGGAACGGGGTTGACACTCAGGCGGGATGCAGGACCTGACAGAGGAAGAGCTCGCTGTCTCTGACCCTCTACATTTCCCTTCCTCCAGGGAGAAAACGTGATCCTAATTGCCAGATAAAAGGCGTGTTTCGTTTGTAAATTTTGTTTTTGAAAACAAGTGCTGAATGGTGTTGATGTTGCTATTTCACTTATTTATATCACATGCATCACGCCTTTCGATTCCCCAAGAACCTTGGAAGCAGGAAAGAAAAGTATCTTCGCTCCCATCACACAATTAACGAATCTGGGTCTCAGACATGCTAAGTGCCCGGCACAACTCCACTGTGGTGAGCAGGACCCCAGGAGGGACCTGGCCACACGAAGGCAGCATCTGTGGAGAGTCCCCTCGTGCTCCGCCAGAGGGACCACTTGCTGGGTGACTGTCCCCTGGACGACAGAGGACACTCAACGGGCAAAGGGCTGCTTGCGCCCATCTGAGCTGACCCCGGGTGGGGACACCGGAGCGTGACCGCGGCCGCCCATCCAAGTGGAGGGTGAGGGTCTGCACGGCCAGGAGATGAGGGGCGACCCACTCCCCAGCGCACGGTGGCCCCGTCCCTCCCCCAGTCCCGCGTGCGGGGCTGAGATACACGTGGTTGAAGCACTTGCAGTTGCAGGAGCCGTCTCGCTAGGTCCCCGGCTATGACGGTAATTCTCTGTGTCACCTGGACGGGGCTGAGGGACGCCCAGAGGGCTGGGGAAACGGCATATTTGGGCCAGGTCTGTGAGGGTGTGTCTGGAAGAGATCAGCATTCGAATCTGCGGACAGTACATAGGATCAGCCTCCCCAGTGTGGGCGGCGGGAGGAAGGTAGAACTCTCTCCCTGTCTTTTCTTGAGCTGGGATGTCCATCTTCTGACTACGTCCTGGGGCCTTAGGATTTAGGCTGAATTGCATCACCGCCTTTGCTGGTTTCTGGTTTGCAGACAGCGTATCTCAGCATCCGTAATCACTAGAGCCGATATTCTCCTAACAAATCTCCTCTTGTATCTCGGTCATCTATCTGTCTATATCTATCTGTCTCTACCACCTATCTAACTATCCATCCATCTATCCATCCATCCATCTTATTACTTCTGTTTTTTTGGAGAACCCAGGATGCTGGCCCTTGGTGTAAAGGTGACCACAGTGAAGAGGCCAAATGGGAAACTTTGAAACTACCCACAAGCCCTGGCCAAGATGTCAAATCAAAACCATTGTCACACCGGGGAACGGGGAGGGGAGTGGAGCTTAGGGCCCTAATTAAAGACGTAAAGTGGGGGCAGGCGCACGTCTCCTGTGGACAGTCAGACCGCACGTATGTCAGGTTTTGCAGACACCACATCTCTGTGGCCACTGCTCAGCTCTGCACCCCAGAGGTGCATAAACCCCATGAGGGCTGGGCTCACACAGAGCACTGATAGAACGGATGTGGGCTTGGTGGGGTCCAGTGGGCTGTCAGGTGCGCCCGGGGGGTGCAGGGTGGTGGTCCCTGCCCCACCCCCCTTAGCTTGCTGGGGACGGCTGTATGCAGGCCAACGTCTGTGGACCAGCCCGGTGTCACCAGGTAGCACCCAGCCCGAGTGCTGTTTCCACAGCAGATTCCTGAGGCCCTGGCCAGAAGGTGTGTGGCCATCGATTTGCTGAAGGCGTTCTTCCTCCTTCCAATTAGAAAAGAGGACGAAAAACAGCTGGATTCACAGGGGACACACAGTAATCATTTAGAGTCCTGCCTCAGGGCTACGCTTCCTCGCCCCGTCCTCTCCCACATCACAGACCAGCCCTGTCCCTGGGAAACCCGACAGGAGCCACACAGGTGACTCTAAATCTTCCAGCAGCCACATTTTAAAAAGCAAAGTGTTAAATTAATTTTCATAATGTCTCTTACTTAGCCCAATACATTTAAGATATTATTTAACATCAATCAATATAAAAATTATGAACATGGTATTTTACAACTTTGTTTTCATACTAAATCTTGAAAAACCAGGGTGTCCTTTGTCCTCAGAGCACCCCCTCAGTTTAGACCAGCCTCGTGTCAAGTGCAGGATGGACCCGGGAGGCTAGTGGCCGCCACTTGGACACTGACGCTGTGGTCTAAGGGGGTCTGGACCAGCGGGGCAGCCCGGAGAACCCGCAACCCGCAGCACCGACGGCATCGTGCTGATCAGAGGGGACAGGATGCACACACTCTGGGGGAGGGACTGACCTCTGGGCCTCAGTTTCCTCTGACAATAATTGTGACACCTCACCGTGGGTCATCATGGAGAGTAAATGACTTCATGTGTATCAAGTGCTGAGAACAGCGCCCGGCACAGTCTAACGTTCTCAAGTTCTTTCCATCATTAACTATGTAAAACGACAGGTTGATGAAAGAAGAAATATACTAATAAACAATTTTAAAGGGAAAAAAACGTGAGACTCAAGCACTTTCATGTAACCCGAATCTGTCTGTTGCCCTTAACACCAGAGAATGAAGAGGTGAGTTTTGTGGGTATTTTCAAACTCAGCAACATTTACACAGCTGCACTTACTAGTTTATGATGCCTGGGCTGAGCTGTTCCCACCGACGTGGAAATACATTTCACACCCGTCAGTAATCCCAGTATCCCGACAAAACCACCTTCCCAGCCCCACAAACCATCTTAGGGGAAGTGGCCCAAGTGGGCCTGTGAGTCTCCAAACAAGCGTTACCTGGAAATAGAAGATCCCAGAGGCCCCCCGGAACCTGGGAAAGGCCTGGAATCAATTACAGCGAGGAAGAGGGAGAGGGGACCCGCTCTGGTGTTTATACAGGGCAGCGATTCAGCAGTGCCTTTGATGAACTGCCTAAGTAAAGACCAGGCTTAATATATTCCGGATCTGAAATAGAAAGGAGCTCAGCCTGACGGGATAATAAACCAACACGAGCCATATAATGGGCTGTAACAGCCTTCTGAGTTCTCGGCACAGATCTGAGAGCTGGAGTCAAGTGAAAAGGAGCTTGCATGTAGCGCTCAGAGGAGCCAGCCGCTGGCAGGCACTGAGGGGCTGCAGAGCCGGGATCTGCGGCCCAGGGCGCGCGGATGGGACTCTGTGGACTGGGCTTTGTCTTGGGTTTTCTGAAGAGGGTGAATGGGGAACTGATTGAAATCTCATCGTGCGTCTCCGCCTTTACACATCACTCTCGCTCCGTGCCGAGCCTTCTGGAAACTTCCACTGACACAGTCTAAAGCCCCAGAAAGTTTCTATGTAAAGAAAACGGAGCACCTCTCCCCACTTTTGCTGATTTCATATTAGTTAACCACATAAGAACTTAGTAAGCATCCCACCTACTTCACTTCTGGGAGCACCGTGGTCCAGCAGCCAAGGCCACGGGTCTACGGGAATCAGACGACTCTGAGCTGTTGGACCCTGTCCATCACGGCACCCCGTCTCTGTCCTGCCCTCAGCCCTGCACCCCAGGACCTAATGCTTGCTGTCACCCTCAGGTTTCCAGATGCGGTGACTGTGGTTCCCTCTGTGAAGCCTGGCCTGCAGAGTAAACCACTGCCTGCCTGCTAAGGTAGGTAATTAGAAATTTTGATATCAATACACATACCCCATCCATTCCCCATGAATGCCAGTGGATTTAGGGGTTAGAGGGAGAGAGAAAAGGCAAGCAAAAAATGCATGAAAAAATACAGCATGTGTAACACGAATCTATCCGTATAAAATTGCGTTTGTGCCCATGTGGGTGCACAGAAATTTGGGGATAAATCGATAGGGCTCTCTAACGATATAACGCTAAAAGGAAAATAAACTTGCTATACAATGTATATAGCATTTTGTTACACATTCAAGATTTTGTTAAAAATTTAAAAATGGATAAAACCCATCTACATGCCTATATCTGGAAAAATGCTGTGTATCTCCAGTTTGATGTGATGAGGTTTAGTTATGATTCATCACCGAACGCATCCTTCAGGAATTATTAGCATAACGAGTTTTCAGAGTACAAATAAGCAAACAAAGAAGAGAAAACACAGATAATTACTAAGTTATAAACAAAGCGCTGGGATTTCCCTGGTGGTCCAGTGGTAAAGAATCCACCTTACAATGCAGGGGACACGGGTTCGATCCCTGGTCAGGGGAACTAAGATCCCACATGCGGCAGAGCAACTGAGCCCGCGTGCCACAACTACTGAGCTCATGCGCCACAACTACTGAGCTCATGCACCACAACTACTGAGCTCACGCGCCTCAACTAGAGCCCGTGTACTGCAAACTACAGAGCCCACGCGCCCTGGAGCCTGTGCGCCACAGCTAGAGAGGGAAAACCCACACGTCACAGCTAGAGAAGCCCGTGCCCCACAACAAAGAGCCCGTGTAACGCAACTAAGACCCGACACAGCCAAAAATAAATAAAATAAATAAATCTTAAAAAAAAAAAAAGCGCTATTTAAGGAGCACCTCTGTGCAAAGTTAGCTGCTGGTACCGGGACTCCAGATTGCACAGTTGTTGTATTCTGCAACTTTCATCCATATGTTTATCCACTCCCTTTTATTTATTCTTTTCTGTCATGAATATGCATCGGTTTCTCCTCAATCACACTCAGCTTGCTTAAGTGTAGCTACTCCTTTGAGATTTATGCTCATTTTCCGAGCACCGAGGGAGGAGAACCTGCAGGAAAAATCACGCTGCATGATTCATATCATATCATAGAATTCAGATTATAGCCGTAAAATCACATCGCTGATTTATATGCCATAATTTCAGCCAAATTTGAACAGCATCACATCTGTTATCTACAGAAATAACCATGAATTACCTCTCAAAACAATTTTTCACATTCTCAAAGGTACCACTTCTCTTCCTATTTATAGATATTTTTGCCATGAGATATTGGGGTATGCGCTGGGCAGCTAGGTTGACAGAGAAAATAATTTTTTTCCTGAATTTAATTAAACAGAAATGGATTGAGTCCGTACTGTGTGCTTGACCCATACTGTGAGCTGCAGGAAATACATTCCGGCCCATGCGGGCTCCTCCCTCCTGCTCACCTGCCACGGTCACAACACCTGCTCTGCATCCCCTGCGCTATCACCAGTGCAGGCTGGTTGGGTTAAGTGATCTCAGGGACATTCTGAGTCCCACGAGATACCGCTCAGAGGTCACCCCGCCCAACATGAAAGCATGTGGGAAATCACAGAGAATAATAAGCATGTGGGAAATCACAGAGAATAATAACCAGGGATATCTCTTTACTCCAGAGGATTCAGGGATCCCACCTTCACTGCATGAATCTTGACCCGCAAGGGATGGCTAAGATCTCATGCTTAGCTGTTTGTGTCATGTCGTTTGGTAGCCCTTTGGGGGTTCACCACTGGGTATATGTTTCTGAACGTGATGACCTCTAAACAGAGCAGAGTTCTGCAGTGAAGCTTCTTTTCCGTGACTCTGAGTGCCTTTTATGGTCTTTTTAAAAAATATCAAGATATCAGACTGCATCTACCAAACTATATGTAATTCAAGCTTTAATCGGAGGGAGACTAATTACTCCCACTTAGATTGTAAGGATAATGTGTGCTGCCCTTCCTTAAAATGAAAGATTTCTAGATCATTTTAAAGGCATTTTAATCATTCTTCTTTTTTTAATTCAGCATATTAATTTGCGCGGACATACTGACAGCATTTAAAGTCTCCACGAACTTAGAGGGAAACACAAAACAGGCACTTCGATAATTCATTAGGCTGAACGAGGTAGCTGGGGTGACGGCACGGGATGTATGTGCCTATAACATGGAAATGCCCTTAATTATATCAGGGGTCGCCAAACAAGCAGCTTGACAGTGAGACTAATTCTTATCTATTAAAAGAAAGGAGGCGGTCCGGTGAGGATTTCACCAAATTCATTTCACGTGGGCTCTCCAGCATTCCATGACAGAGCTGCACGTGTGTTTGCTGTTTGTTTCGATTTTGCAGAAATGATACATTGAGCGCTGAGAAATGCACAAAGAAAAAGAAAACTTCAATGGCTTAGGAGGAGGAGATGAAATCAATCTTTGGAGACTCTGCGGTGACCTTGAGCCGTTCTGGTGGGAGACGCTCTGCCCGGGTGAACTTCCCAGGAAGGACCGGGAGTGAAAGGAAGGGCTCCACGTGGCAGGGCAAGGGGTTGAAATGCCTCTCCTGT
Organism: Stenella coeruleoalba; assembly: GCF_951394435.1. Lineage (NCBI taxonomy): Eukaryota > Metazoa > Chordata > Mammalia > Artiodactyla > Delphinidae > Stenella > Stenella coeruleoalba. Next base: position 26,039,880 of record NC_137167.1, on the reverse strand, counting down.
GCCCTCAGCCCTTCGCAAAGTGTGAGTCTTTATCTGTAAAGTGACCGTTCTTCCTCCCTGAGTTTTGTGGGTGTAAAGAAATGATTATTTGTGGACGGTCCCCCATCTAACTACAAAGTGATGTGGGAAGAGGGGATGGAGGGGACTCCCCACTTCCCTTCCTTCCTCCCCTCCCTCTGCAGGAGAGGCTTCTGAGGGACGGAGGGGACCAGGGGGCTGTGAGCCCAGCTCGGGGGGAGGCTGACAGGGCCCCTCCCCTCAGGAAGGTGCTGTTCGCATCTGCTACAGACTGACCAGTGGAGGATGCAGCTCTGACATCACCTCGCCTGAAGCAGCGCCTTGTGCCATGTCACCTAGCAGCTCTGGGCCAGTTCCCATGTGCACTTCAGCAAACAGCATCCTTCAGCCACACGGAACCAAAAGTAACCCAGCCCTTTCCCTGTGTCTTAAATTTGAGGAACCACACTTACTACTCACACCTCTGGCAGGATTAGTGTAGCCGCCTTGTGCTAACAGTGTTCAATTTTTTTTAATGAAAATGCCCCTTTGGCTGATGGGAAGTAATTTAAATTCAAGATGAGAATGAGTAAATAAACACTATTGGGGGGAAATCCCTTACTAGCAAAATAAATAAACAAAAATTCTCCTTGAGGCTGTAAGACGGAGCAAGGTTACATCCAGAGAAGCCCATCTGTTTTACAGGTCGGCTTGATAAATGAAATCAGAGGTTAACAATAATGTGATCACATGTGTTCAGTCCCTCCCAAGAAGTGTTCACCACACAGAGCACGCTGCAATAAGCTAATTAATGACAACAATTCTTTTTATCTGTTGATGCGTCAAAATGCATAGCCATTGCCTGTTTTTAAAAATAAAACGTTGATTCTTCGACAAGAAAAGTAACAGGAAATCAGCTGCCACAGAAGGTCCTATATGAGCATCGTTGCCCAGCACACTCCACACAGCCACTTCCTCCCCAGAGGCAGACACCCCCCAGCCCTGAAAGTGCGCCCCTCTCCTTAGTAAGGCTCCTTCTCATCCAGGTATCCACCCAGGGTCTGGGACCGTTCCTGTCCCCGGGGAGGGGGGCAGTGGGATGGAAAAGCCAAGGGTCCTTACTCAGGGATCTCCCTGCTTGGTCACGGTCCTTGCCGTTGTGCCCCAGGCATATTAAATGCGTCATAGCTTTGTCCTTGTGTCCTGAACACACCATCATTCCATGTTTCAGCTCCTCCCATGGGCACTCCTGTGATTTCCTCATCTCCCACCCAGGAACCCTGACATCTCCTGGCCCATCTGTTCGCTATGATCCACCTGCCCGCCTGTATCTCTCAACAGCCCCGCTCCCGGGGGGCCCCTGCAGAAGCCCTGGTGGACATTTCTGATGCTGAAGGCTTCCCAGGCCTCACCTGCCCACATGGCCACCTGTTCTGGTTATAGAAGGTATCCTGATTTGACAGGGTCCCTTCCTCAGCACTCAGCTCTATTCCTGCAATAGGAGGATGAACACTGAATCCCAGCTCTTTTCTTTTCTTTCCTTTTTTTTTTTTTTTGCGGTACGCGGGCCTCTCACTGTTGTGATCTCTCTCGTTGCGGAGCACAGGCTCCGGACACGCAGGCTCAGCGGCCATGGCTCACGGGCCCAGCCGCTCCGCGGCATGTGGGATCTTCCCGGACCGGGGCACGAACCCGTGTCCCCTGCATCGGCAGGCGGACTCTCAACCACTGCGCCACCAGGGAAGCCCTCCCAACTCTTTTCACTTGGCCCAGTACTCGCAGGTAATTCATTCCTTCACGCCTGGCAAGATCACAAACTATACTACAGACGTATTTCAGGAAGTCCATTTTTTGCATGTTTTGACATATCCTCTTATAAAATTTGCAAGGTTGGCAGGGGAGTAGAAAAGGAGACCCACGTATCACATCACTAAATATAGTAAAGTGAAAGTCAAGCTACCTAGCAGTGAAGTAGAAAGCTTTGGGGCCACTCCCCTTTGCAGATACACTTTCATGAAATCCAGGAAGGGCTGGTTCTACCTGACAACTTGTTACCGAGTCCAAGCTCACTCTGCTCGCTGCACGACAAGCCAATAAATCGGGAGACGGGGCGTTGAGGCAAGGAATACAGCTTTATTTGGAAAGCCAGCAGACTAGTGTCTCTGAAAAACCATCTTATCGGGCCCTGGATGCCAGTTTCTTTTACAGAACAGAGAAGGGGAGGAGGTGAGGAAGTAAAGTAAAAAGGCCACTTATCTTGCAAAACATCTCCGGTGGCCAGCATCAGGGAGGGGATGTGTTCATTTCTTCCTCTCTGCAGCCATTCACAGGTGGGCAGGGTCAGATTGTCTCCTGGTGAGCTGAACAAAGGCACTTCAGTTTAACATTCTGGCAGAGGGGCAGGGTTCCCTGAGGCAGGCCATTATGTATGATTATAATAACAAAAGCAAAGATTAAAGTCAAAGAAACAGATCCAAGATGGAGTCAAAATTGTCTCTTCCCTGTTACATACAAACTGTTGGTCTTCTCAGAGCTCCACCTGGATGGGGGGTGAGCTGCAAGGAGGGCTGGGCCCCAGCCCTACCAAACTGATGAAGAGATGTGTCCCTCAGTCAAGGGACCTGGGGAAGGAGCCCAAGAACCCCTAGAATCAAGGCCAATCTCCAGGGCATCTAAGGCCCCATAGGCACATCCCCTGGACCCCACCAGTCAGAACACAGCCTGAGAGGGTCACATCAGGGGTCAGGGTGGCTCCTGTCTGGACCAAAGACAGAACTGCTCTCAGAGACCCAGAGTTCACCATCAAGAGAGGTGCTAGGACCACTGCCAGTGTCTCTTGCCTCCATCCTCCTACAGAGAGGGGCACCCGGGACCACCTCCCACCTCTGCGTCACCCAGCGGTAACTTCCATCTAAAGGATGGTCCATGTAACCGTCGGGCCAGAGGAGGGAAGCTGGGGTATTCAGAGGGTGCAAGGCGGGGCAGGATGACCGTGTGCTCAGTGTTCGTCCTGCCCTTGGTCCCAAGGGCTCCTGGGGGAACATCTGAGCTGGAAAGAACAGAAGGACCCCCCGAAACACTGCAACCACGGGAACCTGGAGTGGGGGAACACCCTGGGGAGGCTGGCAGGGAGGGGGCACCCCTCCTGCAGGTGGCTCAGGGGGACTCGGCTCAGGGACCCCGGCTTTTCCAGGTCGGCAGCACTGGTCCTTGGACGGTAAACTCCACCACCGAGCGCACCTAGGAAATAGGGACTGCGGACTGGCCTGATCTCAGGGTCCCCTCCCCACCAGGGCGGAGGTCAGAACAGCTTCCTAGACCCTGGACGGCATGAGCTGGCAGGTATCGGAACAATTCGGGGCTGGGAGAAGTCCTGAGTGGGCTGTGCTGGGTGCACACGGGATAATATACTCACATATTCGTACAGCACCGGCTTGTAAACACTTGGGGAAGCAGCCGTTCCTGCACAGATACACACTTTTCGTTCTTTGGGTGTGTTTCATCACAGGCCTCAAAGTCAGATAAATTACACCTGACCTTGGGAATGTATGTACTGCGTGTGGGTCTCGCTGAGCTGCACGCTTTTTGGAAGCTTGGGGGTTTTTCCTTTTCTTCTCTTTTCTGATACTTGACCTCTCACACAGAGGGCAGGCATCCTGTCACTTAGTGCCTGGTAGCATCACCAGCTGTGAAGCCCGGGGGAGAACCCTCCAGGACCACTGCCCAGCCACCTGCCTGTCACCTGCGATTTTGCACGGAAGCCTCTGGTGGACGACTTACTCAGGCTGAGTGCCAGGCCTCCTGATGCCACCTGAAAAGATGCTTTTCAAGAACCAAGAAGAAATGAACGCATGTTTATAAACAGATAAAAAGAACTGCTTGGCGCACCAAGGGAGCTGGGAAAACCGGAGCTTTCACTGTTATTTTATGTTTCTGCTGCCATTTCACTAAGGACATACTTTTGGGCCCTTAGAACGTGTTTCAAGGGAATCACAGCCTGATGGTTTTATTATTTTTTAATTTAATTAAACATATATTAAAACTGTTAAGATCGAAGCTATTTTCCCTTTTGTTACCTTTCCCAGTACATCAAAGAACTCGGCACCCAGAGAATCACTTCAGTGTTTTCTTAAGTCTTGATCAGGTTTCTTCATTGTCTTTGGACACTACTGAGCTCAGAGATAAATTATTTCCATATTCAATCATTGGGTAAGTTCTCACCTCCGCATGAATTTCTCTGTGTTAATTTTTTAATCTTAATACTCCCTTTTAATTTTCTCTTTGACCTAACTTCCCCTCACTTTGTGTCACTGTACTGTACATATTGAGAATAATTTGTAAACACTTTTGAAATGAGGGGCAGGATAGGTTGACTGACCAGATGAATGGATGAATAGATAGAAGGTAGATAAATAGGGTAGATGGATACAGAGGTGATAGATACCTAGACAGATGATAGATAAGTACACACATACATAGATGATAGACAGGATAATTTAAGATGTTATTAATCCTCTACACCCATGTGGAAGAACAGAAATAAAATTCTTAGCACTGATGGCGCGGTTTGAGAGGTAAGGAAAGGAGCACAAGAGAGGAAACTGGAATAAAAATGAGCAAGGATTTATTTTCCTTTTACCACTTTCCAGTATTTTTTTTTACAATGAGCACTTATTACTTTCAATAGCTTAAAAATGCAGAACATTAGACATATACATACTCTATAAAAATAAATGCTACATAGATAAAATATTAGAAATATAAAACAAATATAGGGTTGAAATGTAATATATCTTTAAATTCTACATGTAAAATGCCACAAAGGCTGCACCAATTTACATCCCCACCAACAGTGCACAAGTGTTCCCTTTTCTCCACACCCTCACCAACACTTGCTGATAATCTAATTTCTGATCTATTCTAAATTACCTCAGAAGACACCTTCACTATATACTCACTCATTTTATGTATATATATATTTCCTGCCCCCCCCCACTTTGGCCATGCCACCAGGTATGTGGGATCTTAGTTCCCTGACCAGGGTTCAAACCTGTGCCCCTTGCAGTGGAAGTGTGGAGTCCTAACCACTGGACCACCTGGGAAGTCGCTACTCACTTTATATTTGGAAGATAGAAGCACAAATGGATTATCTAAGATTGGAGACAGAGCAAAGAGAGACCTACACTGATGTTTAATTCACTCTCCACAAAAGAGTTGAGAGACATGTATTTTCCAGCGAATTTATAGCAGAATATTAACAGTGTAATCAGGAACTGTTTTTATTAAATGATTTTATTTGTGTTTGCTTAGTAGATAAGATTTATGGTAAATTAAATAAGGTCTATGAGACTTTTTAAATTAAATATATTAATCATTTAGAAATAGACATGTTTATGTATTTGGTGGGTACTTTTCTTTTTAAATAATGAAAAATAATGAAATCCAGAGGAAAATTTTGATCCACACAAAACAAAACATGGAACCTAAAAATGGTACACACTCACATATATACACACACATACACACACATACACACACATATACACACACATACATATACACACATATACACACACATACATATACACACACATACATATACACACACATACATATACACACACATATACATACATATACACACATACATATACACACATACATATACACACACATATACACACACATACATATACACACACATACACACACACATACATATACACACATATACACACACATACATATACACACACATACATATACACACACATATACACACACATACATATACACACACATATACACACACAAACACACACTTCTCATTTGCTTCTTATTTTTTCCTAATTTCTCCACTTTCTCCTACTTTGACACAAATTTCATGGATAAAATTTATTTTTAAATATTATTTTAATAATATTAATGATACTAAATGCTATTTTAAAGAAATTTTTTTTCACAGCACCTAAACAACCGTCAACACCATACTTCACGGAACAGGAATTACACTGGATTTCAAAGGGCAACACAGGAGAAAGAGGCATTTGACTTTTAAAGGATGATTTTCCTGAAGTTCTGAGGCCAGAGGCCACGTCCAGACATGCTGGCTGAGATGACCTTGAACTTGGGAGTATTTATAGCCTGTTGAGTTACATAAGCCACACAAGCGTACACTTCATCAGGCAAGAGCGCTGACGGGCGCATTCCTTCAGGAGAACAAGCAGGACAGCTGGTGTGTGTGGATCGTCTGTTGCTTAAGTTCCTGCTAAAACTGTCAGCCACACCCTCGCCCTCTCCGCCGCCGCCGGCGGAAAGTTGGCACAAATTGTTCCATAGACAGCAGTCTCTTCATTATCCTTTAGAGCAGCCCAGGACGGCGGCTGCTCTAAAAATAAAGCTTTTCCCCTCCTCGTTCTGAAATCTGCAACGACAACACTGGATAAACATGGCTAACGTTTTCAAAAAGACAGAAATCATGCTCCCTTTCAAAAGGATGGATGTCTGCTCCATCCTTTTTCCATGTCTGACTTGGAAAATTGGATTAAGAAGATGTCAGCTCACTGCTAAGTCTCAATTTCTTAGAAATGCAGGTAGCAGAGCGCAGGGAGAGGAAGTTAAATCACTGTTAAATCTGAAGTTGACAAAGTTTGAATATTCGCACGTGGTGACGTCTCTGTGGACCAAAGACTGAGGGGAGAAGCCATCAGTTTCAAGATCACAAGGCCTCCTATCTGCTCTGTTCACAGGGCAAGTTGTTTTTCAATCTCATAATAACCCTGCAAAGAGTCACTGTCTCGATTTTACAAATGGAGAGAGGACTCCAGAGAGAACAGAGGTGATTTTCTTCAAGACCCTGGCACCTCGATGAGGCAACGATGGTCATTTTTATTATCAACACGTATTGTGATGAAAACAAACAAGGGATTAGTGATTCCCACTGAACTCTCAACATCTGGCACTTGAAACAGTAAACAGCAGATGAGAGCAGCAATTAGTCAACTGGGATCACGTTCCCTCCACCAGCCAGCAAGATGTTGACAAGGTGAAGACAGACCACAGTGTTTTAGAAGGTTCTAGAAACAGTCCACCCCAACTGGAGACAAATAGCTCCTGCACACTGAGTAGAACAATTGAGGAGAGCCACCTCCTTACAGCATCACTACATAACCTTTCCTACCATCCCCCAAAGATGAGATACAGGAGAGTTCGATGGTCAGGGACCCCTTCCAAAGGGCGTCAGCACATTGCTTTACGTTAAAAAGGAAATAAATAAAAGAAGAGCATTTCCTGAATTTTCAACCTGTGCCAAAATTTCTCCTTTTTCAGCTACACTTGCCACCTCTCCGGTGTTCCATCCACCCCCTACCTGACAAACCTCTCGTCGCTCAGGGGCTGCGTCCCTCGTAGATGCCCGAGGAGGCTCCCTGCCACCTGCACCTACGCTCCTAGGGCGCTGATTTTGCAGCCGGCTTTGCACACCTTACCTGCCTCGCCCGCTGGATAGAAAGGCTCTGCTGTCCTGAATAAATGACAAAGAACTTCAAACCACAACAAAGGACCACGGATAAGGTAGAATGCACCATAGCACTGATGATCTAAAAGCCACAGCCCACCGTAGGACACAGGTTAGCCTGGGCTGGAGGAAGGCTAGAGGCTGTGAGCCCAGGAGGTGAAGGTGAAATGGCCTCTATTCTCCCTGCTCCCTGAGTACCACTGGGAGGAGAGGCAGCGGGAAGGGATGGGAGACCCAGGGTCCAGGGAGCTTGGCAAGTGTCTCGTTCCTGCAACTTGCGAGGTGGCCAGCAGCCTGTGAGCTCAAGAGGTCCCCTTTCCCTGGACTGGGGGGGCTGGCAGTGGGCACTGCACTGGACTTGTTCTACAACATTCTGTACACACCCCTGGCGAAACCCATGCACTCTGAGGAAGTAGGACCTCCAGGGGTGTCGGCTGGTTTGGGCACAAGTACCCACAAGACCTTGAAGCCGCTGTGTTTGTGGACATACACACTGGACATTCCTCGGCTTGCGACCAGCGTCGTCAGTGGCCATGCGTGGTGGACGTGCTGACCTCTGTGTTCAGCCTGCACTTTATGGTTTGAGTTTATGTTTCTCTTCAGAAAATTGTTTCCCCTGTTGGTACCTGCTTGCCCAAGTTAGCCTTTGCTAATTGGGTCTCCACCATTTAATGTTAAAGAAATAGGATAAATCGGCTTGTTAGAAAGAAGATTATAAACAGGAGAGAGATAATTATAAGGTATCCATTGTTAGCTGACAAGGTTAATTGTTCCTAATGGTTTTTCATCGAGTTTTAATTACACACAATCTGAAGGTGGTCTGCCTGGTGGTGGGTGAAGTAACCACAGGGAAAGATTCTGCAAGCCCCTTAAAATCAGGAACAGAAAACTTCAAGAAGCCAAATTTACATGGCAAAGCCACGCATCAGATGTTTGAAAGGAGAGGTGGTGGGTCCAGGAAGAGGGAACCTGCCTGGGGCCACCTGGAGGCCTGTGGCTGCAGGACAGGGCTGGGTCCTGGGGACACAGACTGGGAAATCCCTCAGGACACTCCCAAGGCGTATCATCCTGCATCTTCCAGCTTGAGGGCACATTCCCAGGGGCCAAGGTACCAACATAGTCTCACAGTTTTTCAGTGAGTTGTAGATTCAGCAAACAAAACCTTTTTTTATTTACTCACTGTTCTCAAAGAGTTTGCAAGTGTTTATTAAACTGAAATCTCACAAACTTGAACAGGTGAGCAGTTCCATGGAACTGGAAATTAAATTGTTGAAATTGACAGGTAACGAAGCTCCTGCCTGAGTATTCTTCTCATTGGAGATACGGAGCGTGTCAAGGGGAGATGACGAGCTAGCTGAGACTCAAAGCTCTGTGCTGGGCTAGTGAGGGTTTCCTGTCTCTGAATAGATGTGGTGTATTTCATGTCCTCCTTCATCCTTCTGCCTCTGAGAGGACGTGAGGTGGCAGCTACGTCTTCATCGTGCTTCCACAGTCCTGCTTGTGGACCTGCTGGTTCGTAAATCAGAGAAATTGAGTGTGAGTCCATCCCCTTCCCTGGGCAGCCTCCATTTCACATGATTATTCAAGTTACCATCAGGTTCCTGGTTCCCACACGGCACTGGACCACCACTTGGGAGCACCCATCTCTCCGTCCCACAGGTGAGGTCTCCAAGGTCCCCAGCACATAGCTCACGTGCTATCCACATTGGACTCAAGACCTCAGACCCCAAAGCCTCTGCACTGCGTCCCTGCCTTCACGGAGGACGGAACCTCAACAACGAAAGCACCAACGTGGGAAATGCTCACTTATACCATCTCACTCAAACACTTTGGGGCCGCTTTCCTGTTTTGATGTGAAGAACATCGTCTTTCGAAAGAAGAAAAAGAAGATAAAACTTATTTTATCCTTTGTTTCTCAGTGAGTGGCACCTCCGCTGATGACGATAAAATCCTTAAGTGATCAAGTTTTCTCATTTAGTCAAAAAACCATATCTAAACAAGGGGCAATACGTAGGTTATGGTATTTGGTTGAAGTAATCAGAGAAAATACCGCAAAGGCTGTATTTTTCCGTCCATGGAATGGGGAGATTCTAAGCGGCTTTCTTGTGCCTGTAGATATGGTGTTTTGTTGCTGGTGGTGGTTGTATGTTGCTTTCTTTCTGTGAACCCAGGCGATTCAACCCCCGCAAAGGCACCTGCAGCACCCACCTTGGGCCCAAGACCCTGCTCATCACCTTCACATGATTTTACTATAAGAAAAGGCGAGATTCATCTGCTCTTTTTTCCCTTGATGGACAAAAAAAAAAAAGGTAAGGTTTTATCTTCAACTTAGTTACAGCAGGGAACAGCATTACCTCACCTTTTTCTTTTCCCCTGGTAAAAACTACAAGAAAACAAACCTTTTTTTTCTTTAATCCTTAGGGCAAATCTGTGTCCAGGTTAGTAATAGCTGTCTGGGGGAGATCCCCTTCCTACAATCGAAAAGGGAAACGTGATTCACTATTTCTCTTATGCGACAAACCGATGTTAAGAATAGCATACCAGGGAACATATTTGATTTACATTAGTTTAAGAACTCTGTCCCAGATCAGCTCAAATGCCTCAACGATCCATTTCCATGAGGCAGCGGCAGGCAGTTTTACTCCGAGGGAGGGGTCTGACTTCACAGCCTCATACACCTGCCGCCCGTGAGTGCCTGTTTATAGTCAAGAGCCCAAGGCCAGAGAAGGGGTCACGGACCCTCATCCAGCTAAGAAGTGGGGCCCAGACTAAAGCGGATACCTGCCCTCATTCCCTGAGAACGGCTGTTTTCGGTAGGTTCCACCTCCTTGATTTATTTTATTGTTTTGTGGTCTGTACACGATTCATATCTTTTAAGCCAAGTTAAGAGGGAATTTCCGCTGCAAATAAACACAAGCTGAATTGAGGGTGATGGAGAATCGGGCTAAGGGGACCAGGGACCCCGCCCGCCCCTCCCAGCCCAGCAAGGACCAGCCAGCGGCTGCTTGCGTTTCTGGAAACCTGTCCAGAGAATGCGTGTCGTGTGTCTGTAGCTGAAACGTGAGGCAGAATAGCAAAGAACAGCAAAGAGGTCTGTCTCCTGAGGCTCCAGAGTAAGTGGTAAACTCACAAAAGACGCCTTGTGAGTCTGAGTTGAGGGCAGATGGTACATCGATTGAGCAGCAGAGACACAACGATGCTCAATGCTGATAGCAGAACAACTAATTAATCCCGGAGGACGATGCTCTCCAGCTCCCCCAGGGAGTACAATTTAGCTCCAAGCTGCCGTTTTCCATTACTCCGCAGTAACACTGAGAAACATTAAGGTACATTTTCTATTTGTTACACCAGACGTTATACAAGCCATTTTCTCAATGTTGCGATACGTGTTAAGATTGAGTCTTGTTCATGTAACCACACTGATCTCGTAGAAGCTTTGGACCAGCAGACCTGGCTGATCTGTCAGACTGTTTATCGTTTGATTTTTATTTCTTGTCCTCACAAACTATAACGACTTCATCAAACTTAAAATATATTTATTCCTTCAAAGAAGAGTCCCAATTTAACCATTATTACCAAAAAATTGTGTAAAAAAATAAACAACAAAATTGAGGTAAATGGAAAAGAGGGCAGAGGAAAAATAAATGCTATCAAGAGAAGAGTTCCTATTCAGCCTGTCTGTCTTAACGATCATGTGAACTTGATCTGGGTGGAAAGGTCAACACTGAGGTTCTAGCACCTAATTCTTCTTCTTTTTCCAGGTACAACTGACGAAAAGTATACATACGAAAGATGTACAATGTGATGATTTGATACTGCATATGCAGGATGAAATAATCACTACAGTCAAGCTAATTAACACATCCATCCCCCATGCAGTTACCTCTTTTTTCCTTTCTTTCTTTGTAATTCTTGAGGTTTAAATGGTTGCTTATGTATAAAGAAATCAATGTCTGTGTTACCACACTGATAGGCCTCAAGGGAACCCTTAGCTGCAATTTTGGAAAAAAACCCATTTTCTTGACTAGATTCAATTGAGACCACATCATTGTTAAAATGATGCTGATTGGTTGAACACAGAAATAGAAGTCAATTCTCAAAAAATTATTTGTAACAGTGTATAGAAGGAAGTGGGAGTGAAACCTCAGGAAAATAGATCAGAAAACGTAATAAGCCACAGATCCGGAAAGAATGGTGTCCGCCACACCACCAGCTGGGAGCCAATAGGGAGGCTTCTGTGACCCGGAGTGAAGTAATGGGCACAGATAGAATCGACATGAATTCTAAGATTCTGGAAGGGCTGGGGTGGCCCTCTAACTGGGGATCTTTTCAGGTGGGAATTCCAGCAACATTATGTAGATGCCCCTGCGAGGAAGTATGACCCAGCCAAAGCCGTTCAGGTGAGGGGCCAAAGGAGTGGGCTTGCGGGAGGGGTCCCTGTGGGGCTTACATCTTCCAGACTGAGAAAAGCGCGGAGGCTCCGACAGGTTCCCAGCAGCTATGGGCCCAGATAGAATTGAATAAGAATGTGGGATGAAACAGAATGTTCAGGAAAGGGAACACAAACAGTATTAGAGGGATGAGGTCAAGAATCCATTAACATGGGAAATAAGGTACACGACCAGCGCTGTACCATCAGATTCAACACACCTCATAGAGAATATGAGCAAACACTGGTTCCAGGAAGAGGTGATGGTATATATAAAGTGGCTTCCACCTCTTAGAAGAATCGAAAAACGGCTCCACGGACAAGGCATGATGTGAGGGCTCCTCTGATAAATGGGAGAAGGGAGAAATAGAGGAGAGGGGCATTTGGGAGACAGAGCGGCTGGAGGGAGCTCCAGCAGAGAAGAGGGTTAGGACCGACGAAGGGCAGACGCTCTTCTCCAAAACAGAGGTGGAGTGTCAGGGCAGCCCTGACAGACGGGCAGGGCTCCTCTAGACCACGTGTGTGCAGAACGACACAGTGTGTTATATCAAATGAAAGGCAGGCTGAGGATCTGCAGGCAACAGGGAGTCATGCAAAGAGGTCTGAACAGATGCTTTCTTTTTTTTGTTTGGTATGATTCCATTTTTTTAAATTGAAGTCTAGTTCACGTACACCAGTATATAAATTACAGGTGTAGAGCATAGTGAGTCACAGTTTTTAAAGATTATACTCCATGTATAGTTATAAAATATTTGCTATACTCCCCGTGCTGTACAGTATAACTGTGTAGCTTATTTTATACATAGTAGTTTGGACCTCTTACTTCCCTTCCCCTGTCGTGCCCCTCCCCCTTCCCTCCCCCCCCACCCCCAACCCGGTAACCACTAGTTTGTTCTCTACATCTGTGAATCTGTTTCCTTTTTGTTATAGTCACTAGTTTGTTGCATTTTTTTTTAGATTCCACAGATAAGTGAGATCAGACAGTATTTGTCTTTCTCTGTCTGGCTTATTTAACGTGGCATAATGCCCTCCAGGCCCATCAACGTTGCTGCAAATGGCAACATTTCCTTCTTGTTTATGGCCGAGTAGAACAGAAACTTTCTTTATCGATGCTTTGCTTCCAGTGATTAATTGTGCAACAGGCGGTTTTGGGAGGAGTCAGGAGGATGAGGGCCCAGGGAGGAAGCCAGGGAGAGTCTTGGTCAGAGGGATGAAAGGCTTGAACTGTAAGGGCACAAAAAGACGGGAAAAGGGAGTGTCAATTATAAATGATGAGATGTTCACATTGCTCCTGCTCTGTCACCTGTCCCTCAGCCAAGGCCACTCTCCATTCTGGAATCCGTCACAGCCTCAAGGAAGAGAAGAGCCTCTCAAGGATGCTCTACATCAACATCCAAGTAAATACCAAGATGTAGGCTGACTATCAAGTGAAATCATTTAAAGAACATGACGTTTGGTAAGTTAAGAGATCATCTCTCTGGGGCTTCCCCGGTGGCGCAGTGGTTAAGAATCCGCCTGCCAGTGCAGGGGACATGGGTTCAAGCCCTGGTCCGGGAAGATCCCACATGCCGCGGAGCAACAAAGCCCATGCGCCACAACTACTGAGCCCGCATGCCACAACTACTGAAGCCCACGCACCTAGAGCCCATGCTCCACAACAAGAGAAGCCACCGCAATGAGAAGCCTGCGCACCACAACGAAGAGTAGTCCCCGCTCGCCGCAACTAGAGAAAGCCCGCGCACAGCAACAAAGACCCAATGCTGCCAAAAATTAAATAAATAAAATTTTTTAAAAAAGAAATCATCTCTCTGCAGAAACTGCCACTCATCTTTAAGTAGTGGCACAGACAGAAAGCTCGCAGCAAACAGCACTACGAGAAATCACGTCTGTGGCCTAGAACATAATCTAAGATGGACTAGACGGCCACAAACGCTGCGACCCACATGAAGGAATCTGCATGTGTGAGAGCCCATGTCCCCTGCGTTACCCTTTAAGGCTGGGACTTAATTAAAACACATCTTCACCTGCCATCTTTATACTCACACTCCCTAAGAGTGCCCTTCCGAGAAACATGGCAGACAAGGGTAATGCAGAAAAACTCCTACAAATACGCAGAAGTGCTGTTACTACAATTGTTTTTAATATGTAAAGGACTGTGAAGCCCCTGGTGGCAGGAGCAGAGGGCCTGGAAACGTGGCCTAGGCCGGGGTCCCCAGGCCTCGGACGGCGGCTAAGACGCACTGCCAGCTGAACACGGGAACTTCAGGCCTAAGAAGGGAATTCTTGCTGGAAAAATGCAACGTTCGCCGCCTCCATTGCTTCATGCAAAGCTGTAATGAGCAGCGATCACATGAACTGACCGCTGCGCGGTGGGGGGCGCGGGGCTGGGTGGTCCCAGCGCTCCCGGGGTGAGGGGCGAATGAGCCGGTGACGAGCAAGCACATGGCTGGAGCCCGACAGATCATTTTCTCAAAAGACCGTAAGGCAGGTAGCAGTGGCATAGGGGTGGGAAATACTTAAGCATCCCTTTACTTAGGTAGCCTAGTTGATAAACAGGAGCACTTGCTTTTTCTTTTTCTTCTTTTAATCTTTAGAAGGGAAAACAAGGAGACATATTGCCCAGGCGTTTTCTTCCATTGGTCAAAAGAACTGGGGCATCTAAAAAAGTCACTCTAGCCACCAGATGACAGCCTTGAGCGGGGTCTTGAAGCGGTGGGGGCCCCAAGGCCCCGGCCACCAAGTATAGCAAGCACCACGCCCACCCACCGGCTGGAGCAAGCGCCGCCCACTTGTAGGAAAGGCCCCACCCACCTTCTGGAGAGGCCCCACCCACCGGCTGGAGCAGGCGCCGCCCACTTGTAGGAAAGGCCCCGCCCACCTTCTGGGGAGGCCCCACCCACCGGCTGGAGCAGGCTCCCCCACAGCAGCCCTTCCTTTCCCAGCATGGGCCACCCTGGGCCTCCCGCCTCCGTTCACCCAGAGCGCTGAGCTGTCTGGGGCCTGAATGCTCAGAAGGTTTGTCTCTGGATTCCAGGTCCCTTCTAGCCCCTTTGCTGTCACCAGGGTCCTGACTACCTGCCTGGTTAATGAACGCCCTGCTGAACTTAAGGCGTCCTCTATCCCTTCAGAGCCGGCTTCCTGCAGGTGGCAGGTGGTCTTAAAGGCGACCTGCTTCTCTGTTTCTCACCTGGTGGTCTCCAGGGGTCAGCCATCCTTTACCACGTTGTGATCTGGTTCTTTAAACGCTCTCCGTGGTTCAACTAGGACATGGGAACAAAGCCAAAAGCATGGACATCCTGGGCGAAGGAGCCGTCCCTGAAACCAGAGAACCTGCTGGAGCCCAGATTCCACCACACCTCCGGCAGCACTGCAGGTGTGTTCGCCCAGCCCACCTGCGCCTGCACTGCATCCGCCCTCCGCGCGCCCACTGGCTGGCAGCTGAGGTCTTGAACTGACTCCTCGTCAAAACGACAGACAGAGAAGCTGCTGTCCTAAAATTCAGATCTGAGAAGTACTTTAGGCAACTTTTGAACTGCCCGAAAAATCCCAAGAACCTGTTGAAAAGGAGTCTTCTGGAAAGTCCCGCATACGAGACGAAAGCTGAGCGTCATGATGGCGGGGCCCGAAGTGTGCTGGGGAGCTGCTGATGCAGGGACACCCCTGTGGTACGTGGATGGAGCTCAGCTGGAGAACTGCTGTTCCCACGTTTACAGATTAGGAAACTGAGGCACAGAAAGATAAAGAAGATTTGCCCAAGGTTGCTGTGCAGCTGGGTTCCGACAGAGCCAGGACTAAATCCTGAGCTCTCCCTGCGACGCTGTGTTCACCGCTTTTCTACGGCAATGTATTAAGAGCAACGAAAGAAACGACGTTTGCATTACCGGAGAAGCGGAGGAACATCTTTAATAAAATAAAAGCAGATACATTAGTGTGGCTGGGGAGTGAGAGCTGGAGTAGGGAGCGGAGTGATGAACAGGAAGCAGAGGAGCAGACGTGGTGTGGCCTTGGCGTCATAAAGCGGCATTCAGTGGGGATTGTTTATCTTCATTTTCGTTTTTGATACCCCTTTAATGTACCTCTTTTATATGCCCCCTTTGTTTAAAAAATACCATCATAATTCTATGCGAAAATGAGGTTTAAATGGATTTTCAACTATCTTAAGCCAGAAAAAAGAAAAAGAGAGATTGTTATGTGTAATCTTTTGTTCCATTTCTTATTTAACTATACGTCCAAGGGGCAATAAAAATTAAAAAGGATCCCCCAAACTAACCATGTTTGTTCACTATGAGACAAAAGGTGATAGGGATTGCTAAGGCCCCCTGGCAGCTTCCTCTCCCAAACATGCACTGTGAAAAAGTCCTTTGAAAAATCGAGAAGCAGGGCAACCACTGAGAAAGTACTCAAGGACAAACAAGGGCACCTGGGAGATCACAGCTCCCCGAAGATCCAGAAACTCCTCTGGTTCAGATCCCACCCCCTCACCCGATAGCTCCACGGCATCATTTGCTTCCCATCATCTTGGGAAAAATTCCAGTGCTGTAATTTACTGCTTTGAAAAATGAGGGCGCCTGCTGCGTTTGACGTGCCTCTTTGAAACACGGAATATGTAAAATTCATACCCCAAACTTAATGTATAGATAGATCACATCTTTTTATGACTTCACTGATGTAATGAGAGCCTTGTAATATCTCGCAAGGTATGTTTTATTCCTTCTAATGTGTATCACGTGAAGATTAAGAGGCTGTATTACTGCTTTCACAATGACCTGCTATTTCCTGGACACAGTAATTGGCCGGACCTCTCCTTGTCACTGGGATACGCATAATGCCTTTAATAATTTTCCATTCACTAAGCGATGTGTTTGCATCAAAAAGATGGATCTGGTTTGCCCGTGCAGGCAGGCGTTCGGTACCTGTTCTCCGAGTGCCATCTAGAGGTTTCAGGGCCCCGAGCACAGGAACGGGCTGGGAGAGCTTTCTCCACGTTCATTAATTTAGCACTGAGAGCCTTGTTCCCGAGGCTGAGAACTAGTATCTCTAAGGGCTGGGTTGTCTCATCACTTCACTCCAAGCGGGAACTGTGGGAACGCAGCCGACAGAGTGCTGGCAGAAAGGGGCTGAACCTGGGTCTGGGGCAGATTCGCACGGAGGACCAAGAAACCTTTTGAAGTCGCCAGTACTCATCTGAGCTTAAAACCCAGCGCCGCGGAGAAGCGGGCCTTGGAAAGGCTGTTATATTGAGTTCTTTTTCCAGCAAACAAGATGCACATCAAAGGTGATGCGAGGAAAGCGAAGGCTTTTATGAAAACCCTGCCGGTAGTGCATCCTTTCAGCCCACCTGCCTTCTGAGTGACCGGCCACCATCCTGTCCCCCTGCCCGCGGGCGGCCGTGCTGCGTCTCTGAGCTGCGGCCCGAGGGGTCACAGGTCACGGGAGCTCCCGTGCCATCGGCTGCCACTGCCCGGAGGGACCACGGTCTCCAGGCTGGTGTGTGAGGCTGATCCCGCCGTGTGCTTGCGTGTGACGTGGCACCACGTGGAGAGAAGTGTGAGGCCAGGCGTGGCGCACTGCTTCACACCAGAGCCACGGTGTGGCCTGCGAACGTCCGTGATGGAGAGGTAAGCGTGACCCTATGTCGCTATGGAACTGTTGCCACTAATTACCCACAATCCCCTCTTCTACTGCTGAGGCAGCAAAACCACAATTTTGAAGGAAAGGAGGACAAGTCCGGCATCCCCAACCATCCCCAAGGCCTCAGTTTGAAATGAATGCTTAGAGAGCGTGGGGACAGAGAGGCAAACACCCTCCTGCGGCTCCGCAGCTCCACGCAAGCAGCCGTGAGGGCGGGGACGGGCCCCGACTCGTGGGAAACTTCCCTGAAGAGAAATGGTGAAGATCGGCCTCAAATTTGACATAAAATCACAGAAAAGATGGTTGAGAAAAAGCAACAAAGTGTGGATGAGGAAAAAGAGGAAAAAAAGCCAAGAGGAAAGTAATCTGGGTTAAATACTAAATGTTACTATTAAATAGTCATACAGTGATGGTCGTAATGAGAGCAAGCACGTTCGCAGCACTTGCTGTGCACCGGGCACCGGCCCCAGCGCCTTCTCTGTGCTCGTCACGTGACCACCAAGCTTCATCCGGAGCCTGGGGGTCAGGTCCACCACTGTCCCCGCTTTACAGCGGACGGAGGAGGACCTGAGTCGGTGACTGTGCCCGGCGCCCAGAGCGAGGCTGGCAGAGGCAGTGTCCTCAGAGCTCAGGCGTCTGGGCCCTCTGGCCCCTCAGTGCAGAGGCGCTGGGAGCTTAAACAGGGACATGGTGGGGGGATGGGGAAGGGAGGGCGGAAGAGTTGTGGCGGGGGGTGGGGGGTGGGGGGGGTGGGGAAGAGGGATCCTTATCTCTAAAGAATAAACTAACCGGCGGCAAATCTGACCTGAACTCCCCGGGCTGTGGTTGCCACTGGGAGCCGCCTGGAGTGACGCTCTGGCGCCCACAGAGACTGGGAGACGGGGCCCTGTCCTCCTGATGGTCGCATCGCAGAGGGGCTCCAGGGCCCGGGCTGTGAAACCGGCAGAGGGGAAGGCTTCCCTGCATCTCTGAGGGAGTCACAGGTTCGAGTCGAGTCGCGGGGGAAGCCTGCCTAAGGTCACCAAACGGAGGGCAGCCGTAGGGCCGTCTGGGTCAGAGTCTGGAAATTTCCAGATGGTTTAAAGAGAAGACGCTTTGGAACTGGTGGGCCGTCGGCTGGCCACGGTGGACGGGATCAGTCCAGCGGTGAGACCACAAAGTGGTTTCATGAAATTATGTGACTTCTGCCATCTTCCTACTGGTTTCTCATAACTGTCCAACAATCACATAATAACCAGTAAGTCAATTAAAAAATAACCAAAACACAGAACACAAAGTGGGACCTTCCTCTCTTGACGCCGCCTGACCATCTGCTGAGGACCTCCTTTCCCAACATCCAGCTTGGAAAGGTGAGCTGAGGTCAGGCCCCGCCAGGCCTAGACTCCCCCATTCCTGGAGAAAATAAGGAGAACCGCGCCGGTCTGACCTCCATAGACAGCGCCCCCTACCGCTCCCCCCTGAGAATGCGAAGGCACCCCAACTTCCCAGTGTCCTTGATCACATTCCTAATGCAGCTCTCACCCTTGCTGGAAGCCCACCTTAACAGAACCCCAACTTCTCTCAAGCACTAGCCCAGAACCCCAAACGTGAGAAACAACTTTCTGTGAAGTAGAAACAAAGCCTTCGCTCTCCAGTTACCGACTCCCCCCCGCCGCCGTCGATAGACACACAAACGGACCTTCATTTAGTTAAAAAATTGTTTGAATCCACTTTTTAAAAAACACTTTCATAAACATCCAACCACTAATGAGACACTCTCAGATACGTCACAAATAATGCGTCTGTTCATGTGTTTCATGCCATCGTTAATGCGAGTGTACTTTTTATGAAATTTCTCAATCTATTTATGGTTTTTAATTTTCTAAGTCATTAACGTTCACATGTGGATTCTCACTGCACTTCTGGGTGAAAACGTTTCATGGAAAAAAAACCCCACACGTTTTACTGAAAGCAGCACACTTGTCACGGGCTGAATGAGGCAGACGTATGAAATACAAGCCCTAGTAATGGCATCGTTCACTCTCCACCATAGAGGTAACTATCCAGCACGGGCCTCCTTTTCTGAAAACGGAAATGCAGGTGGGATCAGCATCAGGAATGGGCTTCCTTTTCATGTTTATTGACTAAAGAAAGTGGCAGATTCTTTTAGGAAGGGCGCTGGTGTCCAGGATTCACCTGACAGAAGGTGAGGGGGACTGAATCCTACGCAAGCAGGACCCGCCCTGGTCCTGGGCGCTCTGACTGCAGGAAGCTCTGCTTTGGCCCCAAAGCCCTTCCGAAGCTTGAAAAGCGAGCCACGCGGCTTCATTCTGGCCAGGCCTGAGGGCAGAGAGGTGCACGTGAATGAGGTAACTTCAAAATTATTGCTTAAAGATAGGATATGGGCAATCTCGATGCCCAGTTTGAGAAGACGCAAAAATCTCTGTATTTCCCACGTGAGTTGAACAAGATAACACAGACGTTTCCCCTGGGTGTATTGAAACATGACTGACGTATAACATTGCATGAGTTTCAGATGTAGGATGATTTGACACGTGCGTCTGCTGTAAAACGGTGACCCCGCCATGGCCTCAAATCACATAGTTACTATTTCTTTTTCGTGGTGAGGACATTGGAGATTCGATCTCTTAGCGACTTTCCAGTATGCAATGGAGTGTGATTAACTGTAGCCGCCGTGCCGTGCGTTAGACCCCCAGAACTCCCTCATCCTGTAACTGCAGGCTTGTGCCCTTTGACCAACATCTCCCCATTCACCCCCCAGCCCCTGGTAACCACCATCCTACTCTCTGTTGCTGAGTTCAGCGTCTTTAAATTTCACGTGGGAGATCATTCAGTGTGTGTCTTTATCTGCCTGGCTCTTTCATTGAGCACAACGCCCTGGACATCCATCCATGTCGTTGCAAATGGCAACATTTCATTCTCTTTTATGGCTGAGCAGTATTCCACTGTGTGTGTGTGTGTGTGTGTGTGTGTGTGTGTGTGTTCACAAATACGCATCACATCTTCCTTCTCCACTCACCCTTGATGGGCACCCAGGTTGTTGCCATGTCTTGTCTGTTGTGAATAACGCTGCAGGGAGCATGGAGGTGCAGGTATCTCTTCAAGACAGTGATCTCACTCCCTTTGAACATACACCGAGAAGCAGTGACATATTCTTTGGGTGATAAGCAGCTAGTAGGAATGTTTAAGCTACAGAACAATGTTTCGGTCTGTGGTCCCCTTAGTAGGTCCTGTCTCAGTTCTGGAAGCTGACGTCTGGTGACATCATCAGTTTGGTGAAGCGTCATTTTTACAAATGCCGAGTCACACTTCAATCCTTTACGTTCCCACCTGCTCAACCTGTTCTCCTCCCAGATGAAGCCTTCTTCCATGGTTGATTCATATGCATTTATACCTAACAATTCTCACGAGATGGCCAGAGAACTAGACATTTTTAACTGATGGTTGATTCCTTTAGAAGCCCCCATTCCACCCTCACCTACCACATTTCATAATCATATGAATCTGAAATTCACTCTTTCTAGAACTGAGCTATCAGAATGCATATCACACTCATTCGTAAAAGGCATCATTTCCCTCCATTTTTGTAGATACAAGAAAACAAGACTTAAAATAATCCAAGTGTGTGTGGGGGCGGGTGGGACGAACTGGGAGATTGGGATTGACATGTATACACCAATATGTATGAAATAGGTAACTAATAAGAACCTACTGTATAAAAAAATGTATACCATTTATGATAGGATCGCAAAAAAAAGAAAAGGTACATGGGAGGGTATTTTCATCTGTCTTTGTGTCTGATTATATTTTTATTAAACCTTTATTCTACCTTAAAAAAAAAGAGTACCTTATGCTATGATAATTAAATATTATGTTTTCCAAAAAAAAGAATCCAAGTGACTTGCCCGTAATAAAAAGCCGGCCGTTCGCTGAGCTGGAACTCGGTGCTGGACCTGGGCTCCAAGCACTGCGTTTCTGCAAGGAGTCGTCCTTACCAAGGCCTGAGGCCGTGAAACAGAGGCAGATGTGTCTCATCACGAGCTTTCATACTGAGGCAGGAGTGAACATGAAGCCACATGTGAACTTGACGTCTGCAGTATTAGGGGACAAAGGTCACTGCAAACTTCAAATGACCAGGAGGCAAGTCCTCACAAGATTCTAGCCTGCGGATGCTGAGAGGTTGGAGGTACGGGTGACACCCAGACAAAAACCCCCAGAAAGGGGACTCCCCACACCAGGTGCCAAACACAGAACATGGTGTTCAAGCTGAATCTGGACAATTTGGGAATAAGAAAAAATAAGGACAGTAAAATATTACAATTCACTGAATAAGACAGGAACCTGTAGGTCCAACCTGAGGATGATAGATAAATACAGACATTCACACAGACAGAAACACAACACATAAACTCATGCCTGACGGGGAGGGGACCCTTGCTCAGAGCCGGATGCTGAGTAAGAAGCCTGGAGGGTGCAGCTGTCGGAAGCATCACCCTCCTCAACCATCGGAACGAAGATGGATTCAGACGAGACTTATCAGTGGGCGCTAAAATCCGGGTGGGGAAGCGCTGAGGAGCGGGGTGTTTACATGGTCCTAAAGTGCCCCCGCAGATGGTGGCCTGTGAGCCGCACAGGGACACAGAGCGGCTGCCCCGGGTCGACGATGATATTCAACTTCCAGTGAAGGACGGTGGGATATTGTGCTTCCGGACGTGCCCCCCGGGGAGGCCACCGCACCCTGTGGTAGTGGGCAGACTGATTGTGTGTGTCACCTGGGCAGGGCGGAGGGATACCCGGAGAGCTGGGAAAACAGTGTTTCCGGGCGTTTCTGTGAGGTCGTGTGTCTGGACGAGATCAGCATCTGAACCTGCAGATTGAGTGAAGGCCATCCTCCCCAGTGTGGGCGGCCTCATCCAATCCACTGAGAGCCCGGACAGAACAAAGAAGCCGGGAAAGGGAATTCGACGGTCTGCGTCCGCCCTCGACTTCGGAGCGCCTTTTTCTCAGGTTTTGGACTCAGACCAGGAACCCCATCCGCCCCAGATTCTCAGGGCTTGGGACCCAGAGGGAATTTTACCACGGCTAAACAAAAATGACTAAACTAAAAATTAAGCAAGTTCTTTCTAACTAAATAAAGGCCAAATATAGAGAAATCTGCCTGGGTCTACCCTTGCCAACGATGTTCTCGGAAACACTGGTGGACTTTGCAGTAATAAGAAACTCGGCTAAAGATCACCTGTACGACAGAAGAGGTCAAAATGATTCTAAAAATTCGTATCGAGACTCACAGAAGCCTGCTCAGCTGGCTGGCGTCATGAGGGACGTACTTACAATTCAGGATTTCTTTGATTACCTTAGGAACATATAATCCAATGTCATAGAGTTTGGATTGGCCTTCATGACACAGAGAGAGAACATTCTGGACTCTCAAAGCTTTCTCTGTTACAGAACAATATGTTTAATACAAAACTAAAATACGGAGATAGGATTTTTATGCCAGAGGAATTTCAGCCTCTTTCCAAAAAAGGGAAAAAGTTCAACGAAAGGATATGTTCACCCCACACATTTTTAAATCTTCACCAAGAGATCTTCTGCAAACAGCCAAGTTTCGCTTCCCCCCATGACCACTACTGTGATTGTTTCCAATGAGTTTTCTTCCCTTCGAAATGCCTTGATTAGCACACTCAAAAAGCATGCAGCCGTCTATGTATTTTGTTTTCCTGACAGTGATTTTACAACCCGTGGACATTTCTAAGCCCGCATGAGACGTCACCTTCCCGGTCCGGTAGCCTCGGGCCCAAGTCCTGACGGGGAAGCTGCTGGGGGCAGCGGGCTGTGCTGGGAGTCTGGTCCCCGCCCCAGGCTCCCGGCTCGGGGTGCATCACCTGCTAGTTCCAGCTGTGAAGCTGCACTGTGACCCCTAATTAAACAAGCCAGAGGGGAGCAGGCAGATGTGCCGGGGACGCGATGGTACAGGAGAGACACCGCAAGTTGCCTTTTAAAGTTTTATTCACCTGAAGCAAGAGAGAGCTGAGAGTACGGAGGCACACACGCTATCCCACCAGCATTTCAGAGCCCCTAGGCCTGAGGGCACTAGAGAGCACGACCCCAGCGCAACGCCAGCTCACCTCCAACCCACCCCGTCCAGCGCCTGCAGACACAGCGGTGCAGCCTCCCGGAAAACATCCGCCTTTCAGCTTAGAAGGACAGAAACCCCTAATCACCAAACCCGAAGACTAAAACCGTAACGCACGATTGACTATCAAGCCACGCTGGGCGCCGCGGGCCCTTGTCACCAGCTGGGAACAAGCACCCGCGCCATCTGGCTCCTGGGCCGCCCCTCACTGGGTGGGCGAGGACGCGGACGCGGGGAGGAGCTTGGGCTTGGCCTGCTGGGGCAGCACCACGTCGGGGATCTTCTCCCCGTGCTTGTATACGCTGACCGTCACGTCGATCTTCTCGCCCCCGTACTTGTTCTTGACATGGATGCTGTACTTGCCCGAGTCCTCGGAGGTCACGCCCTTGATGGTCATGCTGACATACTTGGCCTGCTCCACCTTGACCAAGAAGTGGTCGCTCAGCTCGATGTCCCTGTCGTTCTTGAACCACATCACTTCCGGGTCTGGGTTCCCGAACACCGTGCAGGTCAGGTTCAAGGTCTTGGGGGGAGGGTGGGCAGAGAGGGGAGAGTTAGAGAAAGAAAAGCCTGGCGGCCTCCGAGCAGCCTAGGCCCTCCACCCACTCGGCTATTGATCTGCCCTTCAGGACATTTATTTAGTCAACATGCTCTTTACATATGTAGGCACCACACTAGACACCAGGGATCCAAAAAGAGCAGGAAGTTCACAGCTTCCTGGGGCAGCTGGAGAGAAAACTCAAAGGTAATCTTTTCTATTTGTTCCCAGATCTAATCCATGCATAAGTTGATTAAAGAATTTCAAGGCAATCAAGCTCTGGGTTTTTCAGTAGATATTTTTAGCCTGGTTCTAAATTTCCTTTATATTCAGACTCATGGGTTCCCTTTACCAGTTCTTCTGGCAAATCCAGAGACTGCGTTGTCTTATGATAAACTGCATTGTGGACACTTAGCAAAGCATGCTTTCGGTCCAGGATAAAGTAAAACTACTGCTAATCCTCAATCCATGACCTGCAGGTACAGCTCGCCAGATTTCCCTCAGTGGCTAAAGAAAAGGGCTCTACGTTTTCGTGTTTTGGCCTAATAAAAATTCTCTCAAGTAGCTATGTCCCCGTGACACTGAGATGGAATCACTCAAGCGCCCAGAGAAGTACCAATTAGATATCAGTAATTCCAGTGACAGGTGACCGATGATAACTCCAATAAATGGTTTCCCTTATGCACCCCAAAATGACCTTGACAGCTGGAGCGGAGGTTGCTCTTTTTATTTCACACGAGGCGGGTGGGTCGCGTGGGCGAGGGTGTGGGTGGGGCCCGCCTGCCCCTTCATTCACGCCCTCGACCAGCCCCCGGGACCTGTGGCATCAGAGCCAGGTGGACACCGGGGCTGGAAACACCGGGTGTCACAAACACACCATGTAATGTGTCTCCCCGTGATGGGAAAGGTGCCCTGTGTGCATGCGGAGGGTTAGACTAGTCCCTCCTTTGAGGACACAAGTTTCCCAGCAGGACCCAGGACGCCCCCCTCCACACCGGCTGCTGGCACTGGGCCTGCCGTGGGGACCCCCCGCTTCGTTGCCTGCCCTCACCTTTCCCTCCATTATGGTCACCACGTCGGGTAAGCCGCCGAGCACCTTGCCGCGATCTGCAAGAGCAAAGCGCCTCTGCTGAGAAAACCGTCCACGGGGACGATCCCGGGGGTCGGGCCCCGGGCTGAGCACCGAGGGGCGCAGCAGGAGCTGGGAGGGGGGCGCTGGCCCGGGAGAGGACACAGGGCAAGGCACACCGTAGCGGGGACCCGCGCTAAGGTGCAGGGTGGGAGCAGGGGGTAAGTGACTCCGAGCACGGGGGTCGTGAAACGGTCGACAGGAAACGCGGCCGTGAGCCGGGCGTGAGGAGGAAAGTCTCAGCAGGGGCTCAACACAGGGCAGACCCCGTCCTTCTGTAATTTAGTTTGGGAACTGGGAGCCTGGCCTCTGGAGAGGGGATTTTGCAGGGGGATGTATTGCAGGTATATTTTCATTTTCTGTCTACTGTGATGCTCTGACATCTTAAGTCCCGCCTGGCTGGGCAGAGACAACCCCCCGCCAGCCAAGGGCCCAGCCAGGAGCCCGCCTGTGACCTATGCCGACAGCCCGGCCAGGCCCGGCCTCCTCCGCCTGCCCCGCCCCCGGGGAGGTGACCCTCCTCTGCCCGAAACACCCGGGCCGGGTGCCCGGCGGCTCGGGGCAGCCCTGTCACCCAAAGCCCGGCAAAATCACTAAAAGCAGCCAATCGTACGTGTTCCCCCCGCCCCGCCTGCCTTTCCTCTGGAAACCCCAGTAAAGGTCGTGGCCTCAGTCTTCCCTCCGTCCTGTCCTCCGCCCCCTGACCCCCTGGCCATCCCCCCACGTGCCCGGCGTGGCCCTGCCTCTAGGACCCAAGAGCCCAACAAACTGTCCTTCCTGGGCCTGTCCTGAGCCTCCTCCGGCGGCCGCTCCTGACTGACCAGCTCGTGAAAGGACACAGAACAGGTGGTGGAAGGTGAAGGCAGAAAGGAGGCCGGGGGCGGGGTGGCGGGGGAGCTGGAAGGCAGGCTGTGGGGAAGCTGGGGATGAGCAGCTGAGAGCAGCAGGGGCTGTGGACAGTCCTGAGGGTTTCCAAGCGGGCGACAGGGTTTGCTGTCTATTATTCAATGCACAAAATGAACACCCTTAAGTACAGACCCTCTGCCCCACCCAAAATAATATTTTGTGCTTGCTATAATCTAACATGTACTTACTTTTCTCTGCAAAAGCAGCTGCCCTGAAAATTAAAGGGGGGCAGAGAACAGAATAAAAGAGTCATGAGCAAATGCTATCAACCAAAAGCATCACACATTTCAGAGGTTTCTTAGAGATGAAAGCAAAATGAACGAGGAAACGTGTTTGCTTCTCCTAGAAGAACACATTCGGGTCACAGGGTCTGAGGACCCGTATGTATGTACTTTTCCTGCCGTTTCCCACTGCCCTGTCTTCCAGCTGATAAAACTCACAGAAAAGTTTCTTTTTCGCCAGATTACGTTGGAGATTTTTAGATATTTTTGAAAATGTTGGTATTTGATTTACCTAAATCGTCCATTCATCCATTCAACAAATATTTACTGAATAATCTAGTACGAGACAAAGACTGTTCTCCATGTCGGATGCTCTAAACATTACACACATGTTTAGAAATCCCCACTTATTCTTTAAAGTTGCTCTAAACACTGGGATATTGTTCAGCTAAAAAGAAATGAGAATTTTCTGTACCTTCCTCTCAATTTTGCTGTGAACCTAAAACTGCCCTAGAAATATAAAGTCTTAAAAAAGAACCTAAATATATAACATTAAACAATTGCTCTGTGTGATGTGTTGCTACAATTATACCTATTTCAGAAATTCAGCATTTAAATTCATTTAAATTAACCCAGGGTTGGGCTTCCCTGGTGGCGCAGTGGTTGAGAGTCAGCCTGCCGATGCAGGGGACACGGGTTCATGCCCCGGTCTGGGAAGATCCCACATGCCGCGGAGCGGCTGGGCCCGTGAGCCATGGCCGCTGAGCCTGCGCGTCCGCAGCCTGTGCTCCGCAACGGGAGAGGCCACAACAGTGAGAGACCCGCGTACCGCAAAAAAAAAAAAAAAAAAATTAACCCAGGGTTATTATAACTCTAAAATTAATTGATAGATGCATTTACAGTTTAGAAGAATGCCTTCTTCTAAAC
Source organism: Stenella coeruleoalba (assembly GCF_951394435.1). Classification (NCBI taxonomy): domain Eukaryota; kingdom Metazoa; phylum Chordata; class Mammalia; order Artiodactyla; family Delphinidae; genus Stenella; species Stenella coeruleoalba. The sequence goes on along the minus strand of NC_137167.1, from coordinate 26,012,450 downwards.
ACGGAATGGCTTAAATTGTTATTTTTAATCCCAGTTCCTAGGAAGATCACATTCCTTGGGTCAGCTAGACATCCACAGATGTTCCCACACCCAGCCAGAACGACACCACGTCATCTGGACCCCAGACGGAAACAGAATAGCCAAGCATGCAAATCTTACTTGAGCTGCTGGAATTCGGCAAACGCTTCATCAAAAGCTGCAAGGAAATATTTTGTACATTAGTAACCGTTTGAACGTGCTTGGCTTTTACTCATTCCCTTAGCTGCCCTGCTCGTGACTTTGCTTCATGAAACTGATTAAGGTTTGCTTAACGAAACAGCCAAATGAATGAAGTCATGTTCTCTGAATGAAAGTGGTAAAATCAGATAGCTTCCCTCTCAGCATCCTTGATCACTAAGGTCATCCCTAAGTACAAAATTACTAGGTGCTAAAGAATAATGATCTTACCTTGACCAGACAGGTCAAGTGACCGTTGATGGGTATCTTGGCCGTCAAAAATCTCGAAGGTGTATTTCCCTTTATCCTTCTCAGTGGGCTCGCAGATCTTCAGCCAGGCCATCTCCTCACTCCCACCAACTCTCATGTGCTCACCCGATGCAATCTTAGCATCCCTTTGAAAAAGTCACAGGGACATACTCAATTTAGAATCGCATATTATATGCACGATACCTGTGGGGCAATATTACACACCTTTCAGGGAGAGCCTCCTCTAACCGGCTGGAGCTGGTGTCATCATAGATTTTTCTGGATATTATACATTTACTAACTACATCAGCAGCTCAGCTCTGAAAACCTTCTGAAATTAAACCTGATACTTAGTTTTTAAAGATACCTTGTGGTTTAACATATGCTTATTGGTAATAGGCAATAGACTCAAATACTCTTGACTGTATGGCATTTTTCTGCTCAAAAAGTTAAAAATAGAGTCACCACGTGATCCAGTGGAGGCACACCCAGAAGAATTGACGGCAGGGGCTCGAACAAATATTCGTACACTCGTGTTCATAATAGCGCGACTCACAGTAGCCAAAAGGTGGAACCAACCCAAGTGGCCATCGACAGATGATGGATAAACCAACTGTGGTCCATCCCTATAATAGAATATTATTCAGCCTTAAAAAGGGAGGAAATTCTGACCCCTGCTACAACATGGATGGGCCTGGAGGACATTATGCTGAGTGAAAGAATCCAGTCGCAAAAGGAGAATGACCGCGGCATCGGCTCAGCCAGGATGAGGGGTGAACGCTGCGCTAGAGGGGGAGTCCACCAAACGCCAAACCACACGCAACCCGCTGGGCGCCCTTCTCAGAGCCCTAACCCCACCTGGGCTCTAGCGCAGGAGCCCACGGCCCCCTGAGCCAGCATGTGCACCGCCTGGCGCGTGACCCTGAGCTCAGCTCCAGAAAGTAGCCACCCGCCTTCCATCCTAAGCCCTGACCTGAGTTCTGACCCCGCCTCTGTCACAGCCCCGACGCCTTGCTGGACTGGGCACAAATGCTGTTCCCAGACACCATGTGAAGCTACCCGCCAGCAGAGGGCCAGCAGCAGACACCCCCCACACACCTGGCTCCCCCTCCCAGCTCAGAGCCCCCAGCCTGGCTCCACCCCTGGGGTGAATTCCAGAACCCTCCCTGATCAGCAGTCCCACCCTCACCCTACACCCGCTAAGGCTGGCTTCTGCTGAATTAGCCAACTTATAAGAAGGCAAACAAGTCCTGGTAGCAAAGCACAGCTGCTGGCTGCACTGAATCTGTTATCACTGTTACCCCCAGACAGTGACTTTGCCTCGAAGGACTATTTGTTATTGTTTTGGGACTTAAATGGGCCAAGTCGGATAAAACCTCTTCCTTGGTTTTATTATTGGATCACAAAACATGCCCAAATCCCTTCACTCCCAGCTAAATTTAAAACATCTTATGTTAAGGTAAGAAAGAGGAGGATGGAAGAAAGCCTAGGTGTGTCTGCTCGTTTGTGCGAAAGAAACCCAGGAGATGGGTCCCTGCAGGGTGTGGGGAGGGGCTGGAGGAGAGGGTGGGAAGGGGTCGTGGGCGCACCTGCGTGGCTGCCCCGCATCTCCCCTCCCCCAGGGAGCTCCAGGCTTCACTGAGATTTCAGGGGCCTCTGCATGTGAAATTTCCCGTTTGAATTAAAATCCAAAGCGTTTTCTTCTATAAAGAGGCCATGTGGCGTCTTCAGTGGCTGTGATGCTTCTAAGTCTTCAGTGGTCCATACTTAGCAACTGGAGGTCTAGCCCTTTCTCGATGACAGAGTAATTTCACCTTCGAGCAAGAGAACAAAATCCTTTTGCGAAGGGACATGTCTGCTGAGTTCCCCTTCGTACGCTTCTAACTCGTTTGAGATAGGTTTCAGCATTTCTTCTAAGTGGCCCTCGATGTCTTACTCAGCATTTCGTCAAAGAACAATCGGCCTTGCTGACGCCCACATTTCCCCAAATCCTCACCATTCTCTATTGATTTCTCGCCACCCACTGGCACAGAATGTTCAGGTCCACAGCTCGAGTCTCCCTTGGGCGTCCCTGACTCTGTTAGGTGGGCCATTTAGCATCCAGCAGCACATTGGATTTCTTTCTTTTTAAAAAAATTAATTAATTAATTTATTTATTTTTGGCTGTGTTGGGTCCTCATTGCTGCACGCGGGCTTTCTCTAGTTGCGGCGAGCGGGGGCTACTCTTCATTGCGGTGCACAGGCTTCTCCTTGCGGTGGCTTCTCTTGTTGTGGAGCACAGGTTCTAGGCACGTGAGCTTCAGTAGTTGTGGCACGAGGGCTTCAGTAGTTGTGGCACGCGGGCTTCAGTAGTTGTGGCACACGGGCTCAGGAGTTGTGGCTCCCGGGCTCTAGAGCGCAGGCTCAGTAGCTGTGGCGCACGGGCTCGGCTGCTCCACGGCCATGTGGGATCTTCCCGGACCAGGGCTCGAACCTGCGTCCCCTGCATTGGCAGATGGATTCTTAACCACTGTGCCACCAGGGAGTTCCCGCAGATTGTTATTTCAACAAATGTGTTATATTATTCTCTATTTTTCCAAGTATTGCCTCACAAGAACTTACTTAATAGTCAAATAGTGAAAAATAACCAAGGTTATATTTCAGTGATAGAATATAACTATAAAATAAAGTTTAACGTAGCACTGAATACTATGTAGTAGTCAAGTAGTAAAAAATAACTAAAGGTTATATTTTACTTATTAAAGAACTGAAGAAATACTTGTGTTGATTCTGCTTGGAGAAGAGAAGGCATGGCGACAACCACGCTCAGGAGTCCGTGGAAAGCTGCAACATGACCGCGAGCTCTGTTGGTCTCTAGGGATGGTTTCTTCTGATACAACTTTTTTGATGAGGCAGACGTGTGATCCGAGCCCTTATCTCTCAGTCCGTCTGTCCGCCTGCAATCAGTCCCCTCCTTTTGGCTGGATGGCCCTCGGCACCGTAGTGGCCAGAATCAGACCAACTAGTGTTCGATCCCTGGTCTTTCACTTACTAGCTGCGTGACTTTGAACGAATGATTTATCTTCCGCTCGCAAAACCTCAGTTTTCACATCTATAAAATATGAGTATTAATACCAAGCTCATGGGGCTTTTGTGAGGGTTAAATGAAATCATGTGCGTGACGTGTATAACACACGGTAACACAACATACAGGTACCCGCGTGCCCAGGCACGTGTTCCCGCGGGATGTGGCAAGTATTTAAACTCTGCACGCCCGGCACCCAGCACAGAGCGAGCCGTGCCCTGGGAGGCAAAGCTGGAGAAGCAGCAGCCCCCTGCAGGGGACAGACGCCTTTACCAGGGAAGATAAGACCCTTATCACAGCTGCACACAACTTACTGAAAGATGATAGGCTGTAAATGACAAAGAAGCCCAGAGAAGGAAGTGATTCATTCTCCTTTTCCAGGAGAAGGTCTGATTCCGCTAGAAATAGACATTTACTCATTGGTTTTAAAAAATATATCCTTATCAACAATTACATCACAAAACTACACCAGAGTTTCAATCTTCAAAGCTCCTGTTGTTGGAATCCTCCAGAAAAAGCCACTTCCCCACAAACCCCTTAGTATGGGATCTGCAGTGACTGCACCCGATACAGATTTCCATACTAACTACCAGAAACAGAGACGCAGGATTCCAAACACAGATGCACTAAGACGTCAGTACATCTTCTTAGTTTATGCTTCTGATCATAACTAACATCTACGACAAAAGCACAGCACGTCAAAATGTAAATAGGAAAAAGATATCCCAAGACATTTATCCATTCAGCACTTCGGTTTACTCACGAATAGATTCACCTCAATAATGCTTTTACAAGTAAATTAGTCATAAGCATGAAGTTTGCCTCTTGAAATGTTAATTAGGGAAAATAACATCTAAAGGCACGACGTGGACACTCTGAGGTCCCAGTCCATGGAGGAGCACACGACTTTGGTATATGGACATCACTGAAAACTTGGCCTGCAAGTGTTGCCCATGTCCTCAGGTTAGAGACAGACACCATGGTCCCCGCTCCATCCGCCCCCTTTGACGGAGTGCGTTAGAGATAACCCTGGGGGGATGGTCGGAAGGGCAAACTCCAGGGGGCTGGGGGCAGGCACTCGTCCACACGCTGTGACCATAATGAGAGTCTCCAATGTTTTAGTAGCGAACATGCCCACCTGGACAGGCAACCAGCAGCAGACATGAAATACAGAGAAAACCTGCTGTTTGTACAGGGTTTCATCCTCTCGCTTTCTTCTTTTACGTACAATTAAGTTTGTTTTGGTCCTTTTCTCTTTAATCAATCTAGTGAGAAACCAACAGATTGGAAATCTGGAGCACCTTTTCCAAATATTATTTTTCCATTAGCTCTGCTGGATTCCAGACAAAATGTGTGTCACCAGTAAAACCACCTTTGTCCAAACCAAAACCCTGAAGAACTTTGTCTCCAGTACCTTCAGGCACATCTTTATCTTTCTCCTTCTCCACCCCCCACTCCCTGCCCCCCCCGTTTCTGTGATGGTCCCTCCCCGAGCCCAAGGCTGTCATCATTTCTCAAAACTACAAAGTCTTGAGCAGACTTGGCTATGAACGCGTGTCCCAGCCGTGAGCCCTGGGCACCGCCCCATGGATGGCATGGCCACAGTCCACGGCACATGGACACTTACTTGTGGTACCAGTTCACTTTCATTTCTTCGGTGAAATATTTCATGAAACACTGAAGTCTTATTTCTTCCGCGGTGCAAAGTATCTTCAGTGGAGAAGCAGAGGCTCCTGCAGAAAATGAAACATACTCAGATCTGAGGAAAGCCGTCTGTGCTGTGTGAGGATGGACAAGCCCTGTGGCCAGGTTACATCCTGCTGTAAATGCATCCTCACGCATATATTCTAACATCCGTCAGCCACAAATCCTTACCATTTGCCCAGGCCATGTTCATTCATTAAATAAGCTTTTGCCACACCAAAATTACCTGAAAATCTCTTTGACAATAGCATCAAGGAACTCAAATGGCCCCAAGAAAATATTCCCTAAGGGCACTTCTCACATCCCTGACCACTTCCATCCCGTCATTACCACAGGAATCAACTTATAAATTAGACCACACACAAGCTTCCCATATAGATGAGATTCCAAACTGACGGGGTCTGCCCTGTCTGCAAGATTGCATCCACCTTCTTGCATCTCCCCACTCCTTCGTCCTGGCATTTGCTAAAATAACCTTTCCCCTGAAGGGAATGGAGCCCCTAGGCACTCAATCCCCTATAGAACTTTCTGGAAAATCCATGTAAATGATGTAGGGATGGGAATCCCCTCATGGAGCTCCGTGGCTGCAGCCCGTCTAGCTGAATGCCCGACCTCCATGGCCTCTGGCGTCCTCTTTCTCTCTACTCCTGCCCAGAGAGAAAGGCAGAAAATGATTTTTCCAAACCCCTTCCTCCGCTTTGCTTCTCCCTACATGGGGGAGGGCAGTGGGCTGACCAGATGCAGAGGGTAACAAGCTGCACATCCCTGAGCACAAAAATACGGAAGTGTTGCAGTCTTAAGGAGGCCAAATAGCTTCAAGTCGAGGGTCATTTTTCAGACTACACTCGCAGTCGGTAAATGATCACGAGCCCACAGGGTTTTCCACTCAAGCGGGGAGGAGGGAAAGGTACCATCCATGAAACGGACAGACAGGAGAGCAGTTCTCAGCTCAAATGCAAGGATGGTGCCTGGCATTTTCCCTAAATACTGAGAATCAAGCCCTGCACACACAATTAAACGCTACCCCACAGAACCAGATGGGTTTCATTTCAGCTAGAAAATCAACAGATAATTAACTTCGCCCACCACAGGAAGGAAAGGATGGCAGGATGCATGTTCTAAGTAATCAGATTACAAGAGCCTGACTTCCAAGAATGACGCTGACCAGGGCAACGTGACCTAGGAAGCTGTATCCCTATTTTCTGATTTTATATCCGCTGCATCCTTACTGAGCCTTGATTTTGAAGGCTTAAGGGGCATTTATATCTTATTAGACAAAATTTAACCAGATAGGTATTCAATCTACACAGTCGCCACACCGAAAGTAAGTTCTGCTATTGGTATTCTGTTTCACAACTGATTCTGAAAGTTATTTGATTAGACATTTCAGAGTTCTATAACTATTAAAAATCAAGGTATACAGTTTAACCTTGGCCCCCTTTAGGCAAAATACACCTTAGACATTTTTGTAAAATTGAAGGACTGCCAACGTTAAAGAGCTGGGTGGGTAACGTCTTAGAATACACATCTCGTGATGAGGGGGGAGTTCCGAAGCGCTGTAGAAGGAAGGCTGGACTCCTAATCTAGGGACATGAGAATACTCTGCTAGTGGTTAACTGAGTGACCCAGGACAAATCACACAACTTCTCGGTGACCAGAGTCCTCATCTAGATAATGTGGGTCTCTTCCAAGGTTCTGCAAAAATACAAAGAGTCCCTCAGCACGTCTTGTCAGATACAGTTCATGGAGATGCCGAAAACCTAACCAAGGACTTTGAGTCTCCAATTGTGCTTTCTCCATCTCAAAAGTCAGCATGGAAATGAAGAGGAATGTCAAAGGCATGCACACACATACACAGAAGCACGTGCACGTTCACACACACACACAGAGCATCATCCACGCAGAGAACTGTAACTTTGGCATCGATTTTTATAACGGGTTTGTTTGCAGCCAGAGAATTACAGAACTTTACATCCGGATGAGAACTTGGATGTCGCCTTGTCCAAATTCCTTATTATAAGGATGAAGAGGTTGAGGAACCCTAACTCTCTCTATAACAGCAGGTTTGCTTCACAGCCAAGCACAGCCTTTAACCTTCGGGACACGAAGAACAAACAGTTCTGTTCTGCGGGCTGCTAGCTGACCCGGCAGGAAAGCCTCCTACACTCTGCCACCCACAAGCCGCTGCAGGATCCTCTCTGTGGGATCAGGGTCGGGAAGGAGGAAGCCCGGGAGGCTGACGTGAGGATCCCATGTTTATCCAAAGCCTCTAGTTAGCCCTGAAATTCGAACAAAATTTGGGGGGGGGTCCCCAAGAAGAGCCACTGATTGCTTCCCAACATGCAAACCCCAGAGGCTGTTTGGACTTAGAAGCTCCGGGAACACTATCTCCCCACACCGCGCCCCCCCCCCCACCAAGCTGTGAAGGGAAATTTGGTTTAAAAGCCAAGAAAACGAATAGGGAAACGTTTCTGTGCTCCAGGAAACAGGAAATCACTGTTCTGACAGCTCTCTACTTGAAAATTCAGAAGTACTCCTTACAACAACCCAGTATTACGTCTGACGCTGCTCCGTGGAACTATAGAGTTTGACCCAAAACGCCTCTCCCGGGTGGAGCTGGACCCTCGTTCAATAGGCAGAGGCCGCCAGGCACCCAACACGCGTGGCGAGACCGTGACTCGCGTCACAGCGTCCACGTGACTGTCAGCAGAGCACGGAGGACGCGTACCCATCTTCACTCCGGCTGTTTCAGGAGTGGCGCGCTCAGCGCTGTCTGCTATTGGTTAGACCGACTCGGGGCTGCATTAGGTCTAAAAAGCCACTGATTGCAGGTGACAAGAGCCCACTTGGAACCCGAGCAGGAATCATGGCGTTTTCAAGGATTAAGAATATTCCTGGGGGGCGGGGGGGCAGGTGGAGGAGAAGTGAGGGTGTGTGTACGTGTGAGCGTGTCTGAGTATGTGCTTGGGCGTCAGCACCCCCAAGGGCTCTCAGAAGACACAGAAGAGGCAGAGGCACAGCTTCCCTGAGGTCAGAGGACAGAGGATGGAGGTGACCGAGGTCCCTGATGGATGCAGCAAGGGGACGTGGGAACCACAGATGTCACACCCGGACCGACACCCCAGATGGCCACGACACCTCAGGGCTGCGGGGAGAGCCCACTGCAGCCTGAGCGGGACGGCCAGGAAGACGGGTAAGCTCTGGGATAACGGGGCGCGCACGTGGGCTGCGGAGAAGCCCCCGCTTGCTACTAACACAGCCACCTCGTAGATCGGGTAACGCTTGCTCTGCTTCTTTCCGGCTGCAACAGCACTGAACACGCAGCGTCCAGTAGACCCAGGGCCTGGCTCCTCGGGAGGACAGAGGCTGAAACGTGATGCCGTGTGTCCCGTGCCTTCTCTCTGCCCACCACACTCTCAGTAAGACACACGTGGTCCTTCCAGGCTCGGGCATCTGGGACCCAAGATCACGAGAATACAATAGGAAACTACCTCTGTCCCCTTCACTGGTACCTTCACTTTTCAAGACACCACGACCACTCGCATCACCAATGTTACAGGTCACATGATGCTTTAATGCAAGGTCATCCCATGGAGCATAAGCGTGAAGCCGCCTTTCAAGTGGCTTCATGTACCTGCGCAAAGTGGCGTGTACACCATGGAGTGGCATTTGGCCCATTAATAATCATCAGCAGTAAAACTCATTCAAAATGTGGTCACCTACGTGACAAGCAAAAGCAAAGAGGAACAGTCTATCTTACGGGGACGTTTTGAGAGAGTGATGAAAAAATAAACGTCAGAAGTTTTCCAGAAGAATGACCGAAAAACCTTACGGGGCAGCAGCTAAGCTCAGACCTGGGAGAGATGTGAGCTTCTGGTCCTGACCGGCTTCCAGAGCCCCGTGGTTAAGCCACCTAACTGCTCCGGGCCTTAGCTGCCTGATCTGATGACATCAATTAGGTCACCTCTAGAAAGCCCACAGCCGTAAAATTTTATTATCAGCAGAAAGCCCTTAAGCTATTATTATCAAATTAATAACCGACATCTTTGTTCTCACAGTTTCCAGGGAAGGGTAAATAGAGAGGGAGAATTTATCTGCAAAGCTAAGAAGTGGTTTAGTATGTATGAAACCAGACGCAAAACCAGAGGCTTCAAAATTCATTATCGCTATTCAGCATTTGTAACGCAGACGCGGAGAGCAATTATGGACAAAGCATCATCGGAGTTGACCTAAGGCAAATTACAAGAAGTGGCTAATTAGGGAGTCCAAACTGAGTTTGTTTTGTCTCTCCTAATATTTTTTTTAAGAAAAACATATTCTGCATATAATGCCGAAAACCCCCTTAAAAAGCATCACCGAGGCGGTCAGATAACTGTTCCGCCGTTGAATCTGGGGCCTGTTCACAGGAGATGCACTGTGGTTCCATTAGCTGTGGAAAATGCCCTTCTCGGGAAATAGCAATTTTAGCACCAAAATGACTTGAAAGTTAGAAGGCATTTACTTACCACAGACTCTACTCATGGCCAAAATCATATCCTCGTACACTGAAAGGAAGAAGGAAACGTACCATTACGGTGTCTAATTTTATCAGCAGCATTTTCATGTTTAATTAAATTGATACAGGGAATCAGGATGTTCATTTGAAAAATGAAACATTAAAATGGCAATAGTTACCCATAAAGGGCTCACGTGTGGCGATAAATGCTTCTAATCTATTCACTTTTTAAACAAGGAACATTTTGCTCGACATAAATCCGACCATACATTTAATTGAACCTCTTCATCACTGTTTCGATCACTTTAATACATTTGTCACAAGATAGAACTTGGCTCCTTGAAGGTGAACTAAGACAGCATTTCATTGAAGCCCAGAGTAATATCATACCTTGTTCTAAAACACTCAAACAGCTTTGAATGCAACTCAAGTACAAATCTATTTTCTCTTCCTGTGTCCCCGCTAAAGAAACAATATGTACTAAGGATACAGACGCTGTGCCTTTATCACCCAGTTCATCCTGCTGGCGAAATGGATTTCCTTTTAGTAGAAGGAAGAAGGTTTTATTCTACCTTTGCCAGCTATCTCAAGGACAGACACATCTTGACCTCTCTCGTCTTTCAAGGTTGCCTTATATTCACCATGGTCCTTCTTTGACAACTGCAAATAAAACACATCCCATATGTACATAAAACTGACGCCATGATACAAAAGGTAATACAGGCTGATACGTTCTCTTTGCAAACCATGGAAATTTAGGAGGCAAACTGGGAGATGATGCAGAATTCACAGGTTGTTTGAGAGAACTTTCTTATCCTGTTTCTATCTCTTTTCTTTAACACAATGTACCTTTGGTAGGAACAGCTCACAGACCCCCTTCTCCAGATCAGGCAACTTTTCCGGTTCATACAGAGCATCATCCTTTAGCCATTTGAAAACGGTTTCCTTCTTGGTGTTTGCAACCTACAAGACAGGAATCTTACGTTGAGTATGTGAATCGCTGTGGCTCATGAGAAAAAAGTCTACTCTGATTTGAAATCACAGACCTAAAAAAAATCAATTTTTATTATAGACAGTCTCAGACAAATGCACATGGGAAAGCTGTCGGTTCTAATAATAGCAAATACATTTCTAAATTTCAGCTTCTAAAATAATTAAGCCCTGATAGTTCCATTCGGAAGAACAAATGATTCTTCTTCGTGCTAACCCATGAAATTAGACGGTGCAAGGTTTTTTGGTTCATGTGAGATGTCAATAATAAAGACAAGATGTAAGCAGTGTATTTTAAATTTATAAATAATATAAAATATCATTATTGGCCTATAAAACTGTTGAGTGACTGTTTTGGCAACATGACATTGCGGACACACAGACGCAGGGGAAAGAAACTTTAACACAAAACGAGCCCACTGGGCACGAGGACTTTCCCGCTACTAAAATTCCTCGAAATTCAATCTCTGCCATAAGCTGAACTCGAAACTCAGCTTTGCAGAATTCCAAAGATGAGTAAGGATCTCAAGTCACATGCTCTGACCTACACGTCCCACAAAGAAGAAGAATTCTGGCTCTGTTGGAGCGGAATGTACTGATCACACTGAATTGTGTGACACGGACCATTCTGCATTCACATCCCATACAGACTCAACAAGAGATGTCAGCGACAAAAAACAAATTACAAACATTGAGAGCACGTGATTAGTTCCGAGAGTGTAGCAGTGCAACGTATTTTAGACTTCCCGTAGCAGCTACGTCAGTTGCTGTCGTTGGTGACATCCCTGGGGGACAATCCCAGACGGCAGGGCTCCGGAATGTTCTACTCGCACTCGCACACGGGGCACAGCAGCGTGCCCGATATGGAGAATAATTCCATAAATGTTTCAGAGTAAGTGCAGGGCTGTCTCCCGCTGGTCTGGGAGCTAGGCTCTTCCTTCTGAAGCCAGGACCACGCGGTGACAGTCAGGATGAAGCGAAGCTAAGCAATTCCAGCAGACGATGTCCTTTGTCCTAACACCTCAAAATCTCCGTTGTGTCCGTTTCCACGCCAAGCCAATCCCCGACTCTCCCCCACCTTAATTCAGCACTGCTGCCTCTTACTCTCATTTTCCAAGGTATTTACACTGTCGGTCCTTGGGTGCTAAATAAAAACCTTTCCAATGACCTTCAGCCTCTGTTCTCTAAAACCTATATCCTCAGTTACTTTATTTGTCCTGTAGCTCGGGGTGCGGGTGGGGGGGAGGGGGGTGTCTTCTGTCCCCAAATAACTCATTTGTCGCTTCTCTGAACTCTCTGCAATGTCTCTACCACTTTTTCTATTTTCTTCCCTCCTTCCTTCCTCCCTCCCTCCCTCCCTCCCTCTCTCTCTTTTTGGCTGCGTTGGGTCTTCGTTGCTGTGCGAGGGCTTTCTCTAGTTGCGGCGAGCGGGGGCTACTCTTCGTTACGGTGCGTGGGCTTCTCATTGTGGTGGCTTCTCTTGTTGCGGAGCACGGGCTCTAGGCACGCAGGCTCAGTAGTTGTGGTTCACGGGCTCAGTAGTTGTGGTGCACGGGCTCAGTAGTTGTGGCACGCGGGCTTCAGTAGCTGTGGTGCACAGGCTTAGTTGCTCCGCGGCATGTAGGATCTTCTCGGACCAGGGCTCAAACCTGTGTCCCCTGCGTTGGCAGGCAGATTCCTAATCGCTGCGCCACCAGGGAAGTCCTCTACCACTTTTTCAATACGCGCACCTCACATGCACGTAAGTATCTAGGAAAAGGTCACCACAGGATCTCTCCTGAGACACGGGGCCCTGCCCGACTCTCACAGTGTCTGAGGGCGCTCTCCCCAAAGCTTTACTGGAGGTGTGTGAGAAATCTCTCTCCCAGATTTCCTTCCGTTCATGACTGAGGCTTCTCTTGCCTTCAACTTTTCTTTTAAGAGATGGTTTTCTGTAAAGTTATAATATGAATACGTCCACACATTGATTTTTCTCCATGTGTTTTGTTATGTAAGTAAATAGAACCATAACCACCTGCCAAAGTATTATTAGGCAAAAACCTATGTGGAAGAAGGGTTCACGGAACCCCAGGAGTGATGGGACATGAGTACGCAGGCTAGGTGGGTTAAATTGCAAAAGACTCACCTCTCAAGCAATAGTTATTCAGTTTCTCCAATAGCTGTGTTCAAAGACTTATGACTCACTTTGATCAGGGAACTTAAAATATTATCAAATATTCACAGGAGGGCCTACACCATGTCAGAGCACATGGGGAGCCTATCTGTCCCACCGCCATTGTGAGCATGTACTCAGGACACCCTCGTCAGAAAAAAGGCCAACTGACTACAACACAGCCGCTGCCTTAACTGACATTTACCACCGTGTATGTTTAAGGTGTACAATGTACACAACTCGATACACGTATATATTGCAAAAATGGTTCCCACAATGAGGTTAGTTAACACATCCTTCACCTCACATGGTTACCACTGTGTACGTGTGAGCGGTGAGAACACGCAAGGTCACTCTCTCAGCAACTTTCAAGTATATAATACAGTGTGATTAGCTACAGTCACCACGCTGGGCATGAGACCCCAGAACTTACTCATTTCATAACTGGCAGTCTGTACCCTTTGACCAACATCTCCCCCACCCCTTAGCAACCACCACTTGTCTCTTTGCTTCTGTGAGTTTGGCTTTTTTTAGATTCCACATAGAAGTGAAATCATCTCGTGTCTGTCTTTCTCTGTCTGACTTACTTCACTGAGCTTATTTCCCTCAAGACCCATCCATATTGTTACAAATGGCAGAATGTCCATCTTTTTTATGACTGAATAATATTCCTGTGTGTGTGTGTGTGTGTGTGTGTGTCACATCTTCTTTAGCCATTCATTCGTCAGCAGACCCTTGGTTGTGTCTACGTCTTGGCCATTGTGAGCAATGCTGCTACGAACACGTGGTGCAGGTGTCTCTCCACAACAGTGACATCACTTCCTTGAGATGGACTCCCAGAGGTGGGATCGCTAGATCATATGGTAGCTCTATTTTTTTTTTTTTTTTTTTTTTTTGCGGTACGCAGGCCTCTCGCTGTTGTGGCCTTTCCCGTTGCGGAGCACAGGCTCCGGACGCGCAGGCTCAGCGGCCACAGCTCATGGGCCCAGCCGCTCCGTGGCATGTGGGATCTTCCTGGACCGGGGCACGAACCCGCGTCCCCTGCATCGGCAGGCAGACTCTCAACCACTGCGCCACCAGGGAAGCCCTGGTAGCTCTATGTTTAATCTTTTGAGAACCTCCGTACTGTTTTCCCACAATGGCCGCACCGATTTACATTCCCACCAACGGTGCACGAGGGCTCCCTTTCCTCCACAGTTTTGCCAACATTTGTCATTTCTTGTCTTTTTGATGATGGCCATCCTGACAGGTGGCCTTCACCCTTGATTTGTCTTCTGCTTTCCCGCTCAGCGTCTAAACATGATTGAATGTCCCCATCCAGCCAGCGGGGAGAGAAGGACTTGACCCCCACGTCCACGACCCGCTGGGACTCCCAGGCTGTGATGGGCTCAGCTCAGTCTTCACCCATCTTCCATCCCATCAGCCAGCGCCGTTCGGACTCCCAGCCCCCGGCCACCAGCCCACCCGGACAGGCGGCAGGCCCCGCATCAGCCCTCGCCTCACTCAGGACACCGCTGTGCAGTCTTCACTCCTTGAATTCCTCACCTTCCTCATTCCATGAAGCCGCTTCTTGTTTCTCCTCTCACTTCTCTGAGGACTTCCCCTCGGTAATTCCCTTAAAAATCCTTCTCTCCTGTTCTACTCTGACAACATGATATTTTCCAAAATTCTCCAAGTTTCCGTTATCTTTCTGTCTCCAGAGGCTGCCCTTCAGCAAACCTGCCCCACGGGCGTCGTGCTCACTGCCACGCGTGTCCCGCTACCTCATAAGCCTCCACAGCAGAGCTTCAGTTTGCTGTGAGGGCCGGGCTCACGGTGCGCTGGTTATACCATATCGCCTGTGCTACAGGCGTAACCAACGAAGTACTTGCAAAACTGAATTTATCCTCAAAATCCTCAGACTTGGTCCTGCCCCTGCAGTGCCGGTTAGTATCACAGCACCACCTGGTCTCCAAGACAGAGACCTAAGATCGTCCAAGACACTGTCCTCGCTCACATCCAATTCTCACCGACTCCTCCCGGAAACGTAGCTCCCCAACAGTCTTCCAGTGTATCTCCTACTCTGTGCACGTGACCACTATGCTCGTCTGAGTTCCCATCTCTCATTGAGCCTCTTGGGCAGCCTCCCCTCCGGCCTTAAGAAACAGCCAGAGTCATCACGTTCCTGAAAACCCCAAAGGCAAGGCTCCCCGCCGTCTGCAGACCAGAGTCCCCCTCTGCCCTGCTGGATGCCCTCTGGTCCAGGCCCCAACTGTCTTACCCACCTTATGTATTTCTTATTGTGGTAAAATACAGATGACATAAAATTTACCATCTTCACCATTTTTAAGTGTACAGTTCTGTGGCACTACGCACATTCACGTTGCTGGGTAACCATCACCACCGACCACCTCCAGAACTTTCTCGTCTTCCCAACCTGATACTCTGTCCCCATTAAACACTGACTCCCTACCCCCATCCTTCAGCCCCTGGCCCCCTCCATCCTACTCTCTGTCTATGAGTTTGACTGCTCTAGGGACCTCACGTAAGTGGAATCACACAGGGTCTGTCCTTTCGGGTCTGCCTTATTTCACCCAAGGGTCATCCGTGTTGCTGCAGGTAACAGGATTTCCTTCCTTTTTAAAAGGCTGAATGACAGTCCGCAAATTTACCACATTTGTTTATCCATCCATCGATGGGCACTTGGGCCGCCTCCACACTGGGTTATTGTGAATCGCGCAGCCACCATCATGGTGCACACGTATCTATCTGAGGCTGGATCGTACCGTAATTCCACCCATGACTTCTGAGGAGCTGCCATACTGCTCTCCACAGCGGCCGACTCATAATTCACCCTCTAATGCTGCGGCTCCGTTTCCCACGCGGCTGTTTCACAGTTCAGCCTGTGGGAGCAGTTTCCACCCTCGCCGACCTGTATCCTTCTCAGTCATCCCCCCGCACTCAGCTCAGGACCACCCTCGTCGACCTGTATCCTTCTCGGTCATCCCCCCGCACTCGGCTCAGGACCACCCTCGCCGACCTGTATCCTTCTCGGTCATCCCCCCGCACTCGGCTCAGGACCACCCTCGTCGACCTGTATCCTTCTCGGTCATCCCCCCGCACTCGGCTCAGGACCACCCTCGCCGACCTGTATCCTTCTCGGTCATCCCCCCGCACTCGGCTCAGGACCACCCTCGCCGACCTGTATCCTTCTCGGTCATCCCCCCGCACTCGGCTCAGGACAACCCTCGCCGACCTGTATCCTTCTCAGTCATCCCCCCGCACTCAGCTCAGGATTCACCGCTTTGTTGTGTTGTCTGCTTGTTTTCCTCTCTTGTCTGTGAGTAGCTTGGGAACAGAAATGATGCACGATCGAGCTTTCCCCACAGCCTCTTCTTCTACAGAGACAGCCATATAGCAGGGGCTCGTTAACTTAAAGTCTGTTCCCCAAAATACAGGTTTTTATAGTTAGTAGTGATTCAGGCTTACTTTATGACTGAACTGCTCAAACAAAAACTTAAGAGCATCTTATTCCCCAAACATACCTTTTATTTCCTAAAGAAATCATATGAGCAGCATAGAAATTACCAGATACATTTCACCATAGCATTCTTTCCCATATGTTCACTTACTGAAATCTTAAATAAATACTTTATAAACTACCTACTTGAATCTTCGTTCCGTTGCCCCTGTAATCTGTTGACAGAGACCACAGACGAGACTGAAAGTCTGAGTACCACCCGCCCCTAATCCAACCCCCTGCACCTCACCACCAGTGTGACCTGAACGTAGCTGCTCCCTGACTGTCTCCACTGTCACGAGAATGGGAGTCTCACTCTCTCCTGGCTAGAACCGATTCCTCACCTTACAGACCAGCCGGACTTCACAATCTTCTGTAACATCCCAGTGCAGAAACTCAGCGAAATGAGGGCCTGGCGGGGAAAAGGGAAAAAAGTTTAAATAAAGGAAAAAAATGTATACATTTACACACACACATACAAATGCATTTTGGGCAGAAGAAAGTAGCTGTTCAGTGTGAAACCAAGATAATTTAATAAAACTAATTTTCAGGGCTCCGCAGTCAGTGTGTGCAATACTGATACTGAAATCTCTATTTCTAGCTGGGTGATGCTGTCTGATCTCTCCTTCTCGGTGATGTCTAATAGCTATTGCTCTTTAGCAGGAAGAATAATGAAATATTATATTTTTTTCTCAAGACGTGTGTCTAACAACATCCAACAGCATGGTATAGAAAAACGTTAAAATAGGAGAACTAATTGAGGTAAGATGAAGAAAAAGCCGTTTGACCTAGCAAGTATGTCAACACACGGTATTTATATAGCATTTGAAATCAAAGCTTAATTTACATATCTTTCAAAAATATCATTTTTACTTAATATAAATGCAGAAGTCATATGCTAATCATACATTCAACACAAAAATACAAAGCAGTTTTAGAAAGTATTTATTGATTTCTTCCATATAAATACATCCTACAAAGTTGTAGGAATCATATTGTAGGAAAAAAATCATATTGTAGAAATGAGTAAACTAAATATTTTTGACTACTAAAAATAACTTAAAACAATAAAAATAATGTCTCCATTTTATATTTTAAAAGCTGTATTCTAACTTCTTTCCAAAAACTATAGAAATCCCATATAAGAAACATTTTTCAAATAAACCCTTGGGTTGTAGTTCAGTTTCTCAAATTTATCCATTTTCCTTTGTATCTAGTTAATATGCATTTTTATTTTTTACTTATTTATTTATTTCTAATATGCATTTTTAAAACGGTATGTTTAAAAAGTATTGTTTGTAATTAAAGTGAAAACATCTAAAAGTTGAAAAGTTCACACACTTTTAAGTAAAATAACAAACTCCTGGCTATTGGAACTGGGTCTCCTGCCCTCTCTCCGTTTCTCCTAATAATCCCCCGAACTCACCCACCCCCATTCTTTATTCCTTTTTGTCACAATCACTGGACTCCATCTGGACGTGTAATGGAGACATCCGTTCCTTATGACTGCAGGAAAATACCAACACTCAACAATAGATTCCAGGGCTTTTCAAGGTAGAGGCAAGAGAAAATACCGACGAAATAAAGGGAAAGGTCAAAGACCAGAAGAGAATCCAAACCTCTACAGCTGAGAAGTGGTCTGACTTCTCGATCATTTAAAATCAAAGTTAGAGTCGTTTGGCATTAAGTAGGATCTGCTCCAAGCAAATGCTCAAATCCTAAACCTTTGTCTTGTGCTAGTGGTGGGGAAGCCAGCCAACCACCTACCTTGTTTCCTGAGAAATTCCTTTCTTTGAAATTCAGCCTCTTCTAGGACAGCCTTGAATGCTAAATCCAATATTTGAGGGGAAACAAACAGAAATGAAATACATTTGCTTCTCTCTGGTTGAAAGAATTCGCTTTGAATTTTCCTTTACAGACACATGAAGACCTTCCATGCAGCATACCGTCTCCGATGAGAACCAGAGAAGACTGACTTTTGGCTTTTCCGTCGTGAATCTGCACAGTGTAGGTGCCTTCGTTTTCGATGGTAAACTGATCCATCACCATCTCGATAAGGCCAGTTGACTTGTCACACTTGATTCTGTGTGTCTGGGAGCACAGAAGGAAGGGGAGAATTCCACCGTGAAATTCCTCCCTCCAGTTTTCTCACTGGTACCTAACAGTTGCATCAACTATTGTTATCTTAAGGGATCATGGTGCCCAAAAAACACACAAAAAGAAATTTCAGCCACTGAACCTCTCGGTGAACCAAAGAGCAAACGAGGGACATTCGGCGATGGGGAATGACCATTGATGTGTGGGGAGTGACCTACACACGAAGAACCCAGCAGAAACTCTGCACACTCCTCGGGAATGTGCAGCTGATGTGAGATAACTCAGCACACGGGGGAAAGAGAACGGGGCGCCCTTGGCCATGTCCGATCACAAAACCACAGGCAACAACCAACCATCTCCACAGCCGCGAGGGCTTCAGTCTCGGGGACTCTGGGGACACGGGCATCATGACTGGTCGCCCCCACTCAACACCGCCACCAGCACCAGGGTTGAAGGTGCCCAGCCTCTGCATCCCCCATCCGGGCAGCCTCCAATGGGGACCCTTTCCTGGTGCCGCCCGTCCAGAGCTCACGTCTCCCTCAGACTCTGCTCTCATCGCTTGTGATGAGCTACAGAGACTGACGTGTGGTTGCGAATGGACCATGTCTTGTTATTCCATCCTTGGATACGATAAATGCAATCAAGCAGGGGTCAGGGAGGCAGAAGGAGCACATCCAAAGAATGACTCATCTTCGATGCAGTCGTCATTCAGGGCAAGGACAGCACAGGGACCGGGGCTCCCCTCAGGAACACGACTCACACCACCACAGAAGGGCTGCTTCCTCTGGCCTTGACCCCCCCAACGCTACGCCCAGAATGAACAAAAGCATGACAACCTTTGCTGGTGACCTTTCCTGCAGGCATTCCTGCTTCCTTCCAGAGGAGCCCAGCTGGGATTTACGCAAAGGCTTCCCAGCCTGAGTAATGAGCCGTCCCAGGAAGGTGGGGCTGTGGGGTGAGATGAGCGAGTCATCGCCAGTAACCTGTGGTCAGCAGCCAACAAACAGGATGAGAGGGAGGAAAGGCCACGCCTTGCCCCGAGGGCCTGCACTCCTCCTACAGCCCTTACCTTGATGAGACTATCACAAAGAACTCCTATGTGCGGGTAACTAGCAGAAAATGCGTGAGATCGGCCTTTTTCTGACACATCGTGTGTATTTATTTTCACAATGCTCTTCTTTCTCTTTCAGGTGACATTTATATTTTGGATTCCAAATGCCAGTGTCACAAGAGAGCTGAGAAGATGGATATTAGCAAAATAGCACCTTTGTTCGACATCCCTAAGCCCGTTTCCCTCCGCGTCGGGCATCGTTTCTAAACCTTCCTGCCTGACGTTGGAAGCGGCGCCTCTGCTGTCTGACCCCTTCCGTTTAATCCAAGTGTATTTCCAAGATGCCCTGTGGCCACTCCCCTGGTCAGCCCACCCTCCTCGCCCCCCGGTCCCCCACCTTGCTAGCTCTCACGTGTGTAAGCTGCAGGGCCCACCTGTTCCGGGGCCCATTTTCTGCGTTCCTCCTCCGAAGGAGAACCCAGGAATCCACTGCTCTTGAAATCTCCCCTAACTACTCCAGCCTCTCCACACCCCCGCCTTCTCTGAATCGGTGCTCGCTGTACCGTTTTAACACGCTCTCCATTCTGTATTTTTTCTATATCATTCTCTGATTGAAGCTGTATTTCTTCAACTCTGGGATAAGCTCCAGGAGGGCAAGTTTACAGCTCATTTTTCTAGGCTACGGCGGACAATCAAAAACTATCTGCAGACTATAAGCTGCCGTCCACGGGGAAAGGAAGATGAGTGTCTGAGGTCCCAAGGGTTAACGTGATGCCTGAGGTTCTGTTTGATCAAATATGACTTTCAGGTTTTAAGTGAATAAAGCTCACCCCTGCCCACAGGCCCTGACTTCCAGGAAACATACAAAAATCACCTGGAAATCGGAAACTCCAATATTGTTTCAAGTAAGTAAAGCATACACTGTGTACTTGTACAACATCGCTTAGATTTTTTTCTCGATGGGAACTTGGTGTATATAAAGTGAGAGAGAGAGAGCAATGAACGAGAAGACATGAGCTCAGATTACATTTTGAGAGAGAGGCCATTTCAGGAGGCGGTACCGATTACAGGAAGCCTCCTGATTACGGCAGCAGGACACTGCTCCCTCCCCGGAGACTCCAGTAGTTCTTGGGGGCTGGGCAAGGAACAGCAGTCTGAGGGCTGCAACAGGTGTACCTCGCCGGGGTCCTTGAGTTTCTTTGCAGTTTTGAGTATTTGCTTTTGAATACGGGGAGCAAATTTCAAGTTGATCAGACAACGGTGCTGCTCTGGTCTGTAAGATGCTCGCCCCCATCAAACATCTATGAGTAGAGGCCTCTAGGAACCTGCTCTAATTAGGTCTGAGAAGTGAGAAGGAACCACGCTCACCAGCCGGATTCTCAACAATCCAGAGCCTTCTCCATTTTCTCAGCTTCTGCACCGCAGGCTCTGGGCAGGTTTGAGAAAAGAATCAGGCTTCTAGCGATTGCCGTTATGCGGCGAGATGATGTTCAATGATTTTATGGGGGCCATAAATACAGGCTATTATGTGACTTTCACAAAACAGCATCAGTCTCCACATGGAAAAGTCACCTGTGGATTGCTAATTAAGGAAGGAAATAGTACAGCCGTATTCCAAACGATGAGCCGGGTAGCAAAGACATCCGTATTTGAGGCAAGGTCTCCACAGCAGGTAGGGATGTTAATCAAAAGATGTTCTACAAATAAAGTGCAATTACACTAAATTCCGTTGCATTCCGTAGCATGATCTCTGCTCAAAGAAAATGTCTCCAATTACCTTGATCATGCGATGCTCTTCCACACACAGTATCCATACTGTGGGCTTTTTTTGCAGCCAGGAGGAAACCGCATGCTTTCTACTTATTAGCCAACTCCCCAATTTGTACAGTTCCCCGAGGATGCCATCACTCTCATGGGGAAGATGGACTGGATAAGAAAACTCGCGTAACCTTTCTCCATACACGATTTCTGCCCGAGGGACGTTCGTCTAACCAAGCTTTACTAAAAACCCATCAGACACGGAGGCCAGACTAGGGATGAGGTGCCCAGCTCAGAGGGAGAGTGAGTGGGCCGCACACCTGGCATGAGCAATCCCTACATCTCAACCATCCCGTTAATACCCGTGCAGCAGACACACCGCTGAGGCACTGAGGACTCAGTGGGATAGCTAAATAGACACGATGCATTGGGTATCAAGGGAAAAGAGAGTGGAGGGGGTAAAGATGGTGGGATGTGAGAGACCCCAAGGGCACCGCTGAACAACAAAGAAAGGCTCCATCAAACAGGTTGTCTTTTAACTGGGTTCCCAGTTGCGCTGTAATAATTAGACAAGAGGACATATATGGAGACACAATGTGCCACAGGCAAAATATCTGTAATATATCTTGTAATGTAATATATTATATATATTATATAGTAATATATTATATATAATATATATAATATAATGTAATATAATATATAATGTAATAATGTAAAAATGTAATGTAATATATCTTGTAATATCTGTCAGCTTCATTCTACACAATTAAAAGTAGAAGAAGGGCAAAGTGTCTGTATCATAGCATCCTACACATTCTTCTCTGCTCAGGCCAAGGGGGCAGCCTAAAAGCTCAGGGAAGGTGCAGAAACTAATTTCCCAGCCGACGCCTTCCATGGGCAGCTCTCAGTGGGAGGGGGGCCTAGGGAGGCATTGCTCACATCAGGGCAAAAATATACCCCTTCAAAACTGTCATCAAGAGGGAATAAACTGATCCACTGAGGATAACCGCCGCCCCACGTAACCTGAACCTTTTCATAAGATCGAGTCTCTAAATGTAGTTGCTCATTTTTTAATTCCAACAGGCTTGGTTAATTAAAGGCCTCCTGATCTCTCCTCTAACCGAGACCAGATCTCTGTACATTGCAAGAATCAACCACCTCTCATTCATGTTGTCAGCCTTCTATGCCCCAACTTCTACAGCTCGAAAAGGGATGAAGACAGACCCAGAATACCGACTTTCAGGAACTGACCTTCCCAAGTAATACCTGGCCATCTCCAAAGCCAGGGGCCACGCACACATGAACTCACCTCGCTGTCACTGACTTCTCTGTCATTAATGATGAAGCGGTAGCTGGCGTCGGGTGATAAGTGCTCAGCCTGCAGCCAGAAGCGGACCTGGCCCTTATCAAAAATCTCATAAGCTAATTCTGACTTCAGAGGAATTGCTACAGGGAGAAAAGAGATCACAAGTCAATAATGCGTGAATCCTTGTGAGAAGGAATAGCTGTGCACTATAGGAAAATATCAATCCTCGTTATTAAATTTTTGGAGAATGTGAAACCCCGGAGTATTGAACTGGATTATGAAAACCAAAACAAAGAAATGAGACTCTAGTTGGCCTGGCACTGCATTCAAAGCCTCCATGCCCCGTGAAGCCTTGCACGTGCACGGTCTGCTTTCCTGATGGGCCCGGTGACCACAGATGGATATATTCTTTCTGAATTCAATGTAATCCAATAACTGAAGATCCCATTTGATACAATTCTCACTTGGATTAAACAGCCACACTCAACCCGAAATCCAAAGCACTGCATGCCATGAAAATTGCTACACGTTACAATATTAGCTAATACTTGTTTTGAGCGAATTGTTGACAAGTGTGTAAAAGCTGGCGCACAAAACGAGGCCATCCTCTCCCCTGAGCGTCCCTTCCAGAGCTGCATGCGGTAACGAACATGCCTTCCCACAGCACAATCCTGCTCTGAGCTCCAGGCTCACTTACTGGGATGTTTTATCTCATTGCTCAGCGTCACCAAACGTTCCATCTCTAAAATTAAGAGAAATATAATCACTGGTTTTGACCTGTACGTTCAGAAGCTGGCTTAAAAGCAAAGCAGAGATTAGACATCACATCACCAAGTTTAATTTGAGGCTGTGAAAGAAATTAGAACTGGGAGTTAAAAGGAGACGTGGGATGACTGTAACTTTGAATACTCCCTCCAGTGAATGACCGCCTGCAACTAAGATCCTCACCGTTTAAAGAACCCACTTACTAACGGGACCCGTTAGGACGGGTTAGGGCAGAGGTCCCTGGGAGTGGGGGGCACTGGGGGGGCAGGTGTATTCCTCGAAGAGAGGAAGACCTACAGAGGGGGTATGTAAAGGGACCCATCTCCAGATCCTCTAATTCCATATGAACTCTTTCCTGAAGTTGGTCGTTAAAAGCGTCCTGCTTCAGCACCTCTCTCACCCACCCAGAATTTCACTGTGGTGTATTATCATGAATTTAAATAATAAATAATAATGATACATTAAAAAGTAAAAATGCACTGCTCCTGAGACTCCCAAGAGCAAGTTAAGAAAAACTGAAGGTTCTAAACCATTTCTTTCCTTTTCCCTCCTTCCTTCCCTTCCTTCCTTCCTTCCTTTCTTCTTAAAATTAGCATTTAGAAATGAGACCATGGTCACCAAGGTCTGTATGCACCTGTTTATTTGAAATGAACAATGAAGCAGACTTTCTGTGACCAGAAGTAACTCCACCTAGACGGCTGATCTGAGGGTGAGGGCTGACACCCCCATTAGGTCTCACAGTGGGAACTTCCATCCATCAAATGAGCTAACGGTGCAGCATCAAGGTTTTGCCTGAAATGTACTTGAGGTCCGTATACAGCATAAAATGTGCTGGAAATGCTCCTCCTTCGCAACGATTTAAAATTAAGGTGAAAACGTCATCTGCAAACTTTCAAATGGAGCAGAGGAGTACAGCACTTGTCAGAAGTCTTTAAGGATGTTTCGCTAGTAAAGAGCTGTGTGAAGGCCACTGAGTGAGTGTCAGAAAGGGCAGCTTAAAATGCAGGTGAGCAGCTTCCGGTCCCTTCCCACCTTGTCTGTGAGCAGTGAGGTTGCCAGGGAACCCAGGAAGCAGAGATGGTGCAGCCCCTCTGCTGTTCTACTGCTGGTCCTGTGAAATGCACATGGGCTCACCCCAATGCCCCCAACGTCTGCATGGGACCTGCGGACGCCTGCGGCCATCAGACCCTGTCCCCTCGCCACCCGTCCTAGGCGTCCCCCCTTGTATCCCTCTCCTGGGACCACACCCTTCACTGCAGCCAAGCAAGATGCCAGCTGATAAGGAAAGGATTAGAATATCAAACTTAAGGCATTTTAACTGAGGGCCCTCAGGACTCAGAAGCTTTTAAAGGCCCAACGTGGAGTTTTGAGGGTTCTGTCCAATGCTACACAGTTCCGTCCACATCACTGACTAATCATCGTACAGACTTGTAAAACTGGCTCTGACCAGCACGGGGTGGTAGATAAGGGTTGGACACAAACATCAACCCAGGCAGTGGAAGAATCCTCCTCCGGAGGCCAGTTCATTGTCTGGGGGACTCAGACCCCGGCCCCTGCCTAAGAGAAATGGCTGCTTTTCCCCGGGTCAGAGTAAACCGACTTCCCTCACTTCTTTCTGCTGTTTGCTGTTTATAACAGAGCGAGTGATTTTAACTATGGAAATTAAATATTATTTCACACACATAAAAAAATATATACATATAAACGTGTGTGTATATATATACATGTATGTGTATTCTTTCATCATCTGATTATTCGATTATTCCATGTTGGGAGAAAAGGGAGGATTCTTGCATCTGTGCGCCTCTCATTAATTTTACGGACTTATTTGCTAATATGCTACTTGCCAAACTAATGAAACGTAACTAAAACTCATCTCTAAAAGTACACGTGGAAGGCTATAAAAGCAATATATACAACAAGAAATAAAATACTCCCGGACCAGTGATTTCTTTAGTGGCTAGAGTACAAACTCAAGAGTTTGTGTAATTTCCAAAGTAATTTTTGGCTTTAAAAAGGATTCCCCGCCCCCAGCCTCCTGCAAACACACACCCCTTTTCTAAGCAAATCAGTCTTTTCTCTGTTAGGGTCAATCTTTGAAAATGTTATAAAACCCCCAAAGGGAAGCCTATGTCCTACAGGTGTTACCTTTCTCATCCAAGACAAAGCTGGAGGACACACCATCCGTGTCACTGACGGACACAGAGTAAGTCCCTAAGTCCACTTTATCCAGATTCTTAAAGTACAGCTTCGAGCTGAAAGGGAAGGAAAGCCGGTATGTTAATTACTGTGTTTGCAGGCGTTCCTAAGAGGTGGTGATGGCCAACTCTAGAGTGGAACTTACTGGTCCCCCACGGTCTCGACCTTGAACCTCTCGTCACCTGCAATGTCCTCGTAGGATTTGCACCACGTGAAGTGAGAGGCGTCTGTCATCTCCTGGCAGTCAAAGCTCAGGTAGATGTCGCCTTTTTCATCCACGCCCGCGCTGATCTCCTTGGTGCCTGCAGGGCGAGAACGCCAGGGAGCATCTTAGGAACACGGTATCCTTCCGAGTCCTGTTTTTGGAGGAGGGATGGCCCAGGCGGAGGGCTTGTTTTACATCGAATCATCAGGCTTTGCCTAGGGTCTACCCAGGACAGCGGGCAGATGTGAAAGAGTGAGCCCTCTGGGCAGCTGAAGGAAAGCAGGGAAGTTCAGGTTTGGGTTTTAAGTCATCACATGTCTGTCCACTTCCTTTTCTGCATCCAGCACCGCTGGAGAAAACCCTCTGGGCTGCCAACCCCGGCCATAACGATCCTTTTGCCCTTTGGGATCTGACCCTTCACCACTCCTGGGGGCCCGGGCAGCGTGGTTAGGGCACTTGTTTCCCACACACCCGGGCTCTACTTTCTCCACTTTTTCCTTCGGGGGATTGTTTGTTTGTTTGTTCCTTTTTGACCAAGTGGACACCTGGCCCAACACAGGCCAGTCAGCATCTGTCCCTTAGGAATCAGAACTGGAGGAGAGACGCCAGCCTGAGCCAGGTGCACACAGACGCGCCCCTTCCAGGAGGACAGAGGAGCACAGAGCCGGGTGTGAGGGTATCCATGGAGCCAATCTCCAGGGAGGGGAGAAATCCAGAGAAAACATGGTTTCCGGAGATCCTTCTCCCCACGTATCCCGAGAGCTCACCCCCCTCCCCTCGGAAGCACTTCCCCGCCAAGGTCCCCTCAGCTGGGCTCTTACTACTTTTAACCAAGAGGATTGCCAGCGGCTTTATAATTTCTGATCAAAACTCAGCAGTAACATAAAAGACCATCGTCATCCCTGCACGTTCTACTGCTGAAATGAAGACCCCGCCACCCTTGCAGAATGACCTCACGTGCCCCTTGCTGCCCAGGATGCTGGGGGGGGGGGGGCGTGCAGTGGGTCTTTGAAGACATGCTGTACTGCGTCTGTCAATCCAACTCCTTCTATAAATGTGACGGGTACCGTCCATGCATCTGCCGTCCATTCACACACACACACGCATCCCTCCTCCCAGATCACCCTGCTGTGAGGTTTGCCCTGTTAACAGCCGAGCAGATGAGGCTCACCTGGCCTGGCCTCCACAAGTACCGGCTCCGACGTGTCTGAGGGCTTCCCCACCCCACTCGCATTTACTGCCCGGACACGGAAGATGTAGGTTTTTCCTTGGTGCAGGTCGCAGACCTTGAAAGAAGGAGGAAACGTCACATGTGAACAGACAGATGAAAATGACTTCATTCTTCATCACATTTTATTACAGACGTGTTTTCTTTTTACAAATAGCCTATTCTTCCAGTCGGAACAGCCATACAGAGGAAATGCAGAAGGGAAAAGGAGACGGGCAGGCTCATGACCTCACTTGGCGAGAATAAACAGGGTTGCTACTGTTCTGATATATCCTCTTCTTTGTTCTTTGCATATTTTAAAGCAGAATTGAAATCATATCATCTAGTTTATAATCTGGTGTTGATATTTAACATAATTCTACGGGAGTAAATATCATTTCACATGTGATTTTTTAGTTTGTGCAAAATATCCTATCATTGGGGCAATATCAAAATTAAACCCATCTTGGGCTTCCCTGGTGGCGTAGTGGTTGAGACTCTGCTTGCCAATGCAGGGGATACGGGTTCGTGCCCCGGTCCGGGAGGATCCCACATGCCGCGGAGCAGCTGGGCCCGTGAGCCATGGCCGCTGGGCCTGTGCGTCCGGAGCCTGTGCTCCACAATGAGAGAGGCCACAATAGCGGAGGCCTGCGTACCACACACAAAAAAATTAAACCCATGTCTTATACATCTACGGATGACGTATATTGTAATCTCCATTGATAACCAAAAATAAAATGTATATTAGCTAATTTCTAACGAATTCATTTAGCTGGATTCTGAGCAGTTTTTATTCATTCAGAAGACGACACTGATCTTGTTTCATGTTGTCCAACTGCTCTCCAGAGGTTGCTGTCCATTTACCTGTCACTCAGGTGCGGCCTTTCTTTAAGGAAGCACATTGCCTTTCTGTCTAAGCCACACCCCAGAGCCCACAACCCAAAGAAGAAAGCCTCTGATGAGGGCAGCTGGGTCCCCGGGTCTAAGCCACTGTCACCACTAACCTGACCCCAGTGACTGGTGAATTGCAGGTGCTAAAAACAGAAGTACTTGGAGAAAGAGGGGACAGAGAAATTACACATCATAATTCTGTCAAATGTGTTCACACTGTGTGTACGTGTGTATGTGTGTTTATCAGATAGACGTGCATCAGCGATCACGGGAACTGAGTGAAGTAAACGTGGGCTTGGTGCGGAAAGACATAATTCTAGTCATCACTGTGGAAGGCACATCAACACAGTCCATGACCGTGAAGTGTCAGCACCACCGGGGGTTGTCAGACGGCAGGAAGCAGAGGAAACCCACCCAGATGGTCCCCACATGCAGTCGTTCCCCACGTCCACGGAGGGGCGGGCGCCTCCTGGAACCCCGCTAGCTGGCAGCAGGGGTACCCGTTCATGTGCACAGTTCCGTGGGGGCTTTGAGCTAGACCCCCCGACAGGGATGAAACATGTTCCCCAGAAGACAATGCCTGAGAAGGTGTACCGTCACCTTTAGGTAGCGATGTGCTGTGGTGGCCTCGTTGACGGTGATCCACTCTTCGGAATCCTCTTCCTTAAGGTCCACGAAATACCCAGAGATGGGGCTGCTGCCCGAATACACCGGGGCCTTCCAGAGAAGCACCAGGGACGTGTCCCGGACCTCGCAGAACGTCAGGTCGTAGGCAGGACCTGAAAAGTCAGGTGAGCCTGTGGACTAGTTCACGGGTCCACACGCTAGCCCGGGACCAGCAGGTACGTCTCACAGAGAGAAAGGTGTGCAGGAGAGGATCCTGAGGTACCCGCCCACCTGCTGGGCTGGAAACCCGGGCATCACAGGACTCACCCAGGGAGTCTGACCACCCGGGGAACCAAGCTCTCACCAGCTCCACCAGCCTAGTACCCCAGGCCCGCCTGTGACAGTGACCAAGCCCAGGTCCAGGGGAGCCTTGAGCAGTAAAGGCAGGAGGGGTCCCACCCGAACCAACCACTCTAAGCCCCCAAAAGCCCCTGGGAACTTCTACGGCTTCTCCTTCCACTGACTCTTCCAAGGGGAAAAAATTAATTTCATTAAAACAAGTATCCCCCACCCCAAAAAATAAAGGAAAAGCCACATCATCTGGCCACAGAACTGAACAGTTTCTAGAGCTTTTCAGCTTCAACTTCAGGTTCGTTGTTTCGTCTCACTTTGTTTTGTTCAAACCGTGAGCATATTATCCATGGCATTAGGGGTCCTGATGGACCGGATACAGAGAAATCAATGCCCAGTGCCTGCAAGTTTGTGAAAACAGTTTGAAAATGTGGAGCCATGAGTAACTGCAGAGATTCTGTCAATGTTCACTTTAGAACCAGAGGCCCCAAGCTCCCATGTGCTCTGGGAGGAGGAGACCTGAGTGAAGACACAGTCAGTAAGGTCCTGCTGTCCCTACTCTGGCCCAGCTGGAGCCTCTCCTGCTGGGAGCTGGCCTCCCTCTGCCCCTTTGGGAGAAGTCCACCTGGCGCAGGCCTGCCCTGGACCCGCCTCCGGCCACAGCATCCTCGACTCGGGGGAGCAGCTGGGGGTGGGTGGCCCCACAGCCTCACACTTCAGTGCTAATGACTCCGTGCCTGTCACTGCCCTACCTGTGTGTCCACGGCCCAGACCACAGGGCGGGGCCACCTAAGGCACAGCTCTGCCCCGGGCCTGGCACGTGGTAGTGGTACCAGGATCTGTGCAGAGTGACTGAAGCCTGCTGGCTGCAGAGGCTGGGAAGGCCCCCTCTCCGGCCAGCCCTGCGTGTGCACGCGAGGTACCCAGGGGTGAGTCCTGGAGAGACCGTCTTACCCGGTTCCGGCGCCGTCCAGGCCTCGCACTTGAAGAGCTCACTGGGGTCCGACGGCTGCCCGATCCCCACGAGGTTGGTGGCAGCAATTCTGAATTCGTAGAGTGAGCCTTCTGCCAAGCCCTCCACCTGTTCAGAGGATGTTTAAATTATAGATGAACCCACAAACATAGAAAACAAGCTCATGGTTACCAAAGGGGAAAGCAGGGGAGGGATAAATTAGGAGGTTGGGATTCACAGGTACACCCTCCTGTATATAAAATCGATAAACAACAAGGACCTACTGTACAGCACAGGGAACCACACTCAGTATTTTGTAATAACCTATAAGGGAAAAGAATCTGAAGAATACATATATACACATATGTGTGTGTATAACTGAATCACTGTCGTACACCTGAAACTAACACAACATTGTAAATCAGCCGTACTTCAATTTTTTTAAATTAATTAATTAATAGGTGAAACAAAAGCTGCGTTACGACCCACGATCCATCGGGGGAAAGGGGGTATTCCTGGTTGATTTATAGATGGAATGTGAGGGTGAGGGACCTTGTCAGTAAGTCGGGTACGTGTCTGTGGAAGGTTATTGATCCACCTGCATGTTACAGTCACCACCTTCACCCCGACACGGTTTGCCTCATTCACTCCATAAACCCTCCCCCCGGGGATGACGTGATGACCCAGGCAGGAAGACAGGCTCAGAGACAAAAGCCACAAGGAGCCAGTGGAAGAATGGTGGGCGGGACCTGACCTCGGGCCCAGGCTCTCCACCCTCCACCCTCCACCCTCCACCCCCGGCGGCACCGCACCTGGGGTGTCAAGGGCCCGGGACGGGAAGCATCCTCGCCGGGGCGGTGGGGAGTGACCTGTCTCCTCCCCGCACACTGGCTGGAGGCCCCTGAGGGTCCACTCTGCCTGGTCGGTGCCACAGAAGATGGAGGGAAGGCCCTGGACCAGACCATCAGCCCTGCCTGGCAGCCCGGCCACTGGATCAAACACAGCATCTGGATGACATTGTCTCTGAACACAGCAGCTCCCAAAGCAAGCACGAGTCACGTGGAGCCGCTTTATCCCCCGGAAGGCAGGTCTGGCCTCGTGGAATGCCGGCATTCAGAAAGTACGCGGGCATTTCCTCCGGAGTTTGGGACCTGACAGCCAATAGTAAGGTGTCCGGGGACAAGCGTTCACAAAACACCAGGATCTTCGCACCGAGCTTGAATTTTGGCAATACGCGTCACACACAATAAAACGCATGAGAAATACGTATTGCATAAATATAGGTATTAGCACAGAATCTTGTACAAGACAGGGATTAGACCTCTTCTCCGCCTCCCGCAAAAAATCCCTCGCTTTACCACGTGACTCCTGTGAATGAACAGGTGGGCGTGCTACCCGGTAACCGCGTGAGCTACCGTCACCGACCCGCGTGCTCCGTTAAGTAAACACCTTCTCCCTCATCTCTCTCACGAGAAGCCCCGTGTGGTGGCTCACGGGGAGGAGTGGGGGCTCAGGGAGGCGAGAGCTGTTGCCCGCGGGCTGCCGAGGGCTCGCCTGGAGACTTGGTTCTGCTCTTTCTTACTCCAAGTCCATGTGGCTCGCGCTCCCTGCACCCAGATGGAACGTGTAGTTGGGCAAGAGGCTCACTGGGAAGTCTGAGCACACGCCTTCCTTGGGAAATGGGGACAAACAAGCAGAGGAGCCTCGATCGTCACCGTCTCCTGCGCATCCTGCCCCGAGGCTGAGAGCTCCAGCCACTGGGCTGGAGGCCGGATGCCGCTCACAGCAACACCTGCACCTGCAAACGACCCACCTGCCGGCTCACCTCCTTTGCTTCACTTCTCAAGAGAAGATGCTCCGTGACCCTAAGTTCTCATGGTGAATTGTTTCATTCACTTTTGTTTCTGTGTCAAATTGCCTAATGTCACTGAACTCTGAGACACAGAACGGGGACCCTGCCCCACAGGAGAAACTGCCTGCAAAAGGGAACGAGTCCATGAGCACCCACCGTCAGGATCCTCTCCTGGAGAGGCGAGGCGTTGACCTCATGCCAGTTTTTGTGGTGAGCCTCTCTCTTGTCTATGTAGTAACCGAGGATGGGTGAGCCACCGCTGAACTTAGGCACCTTCCAGCCCAGGGTCATGGAGTGGCCGTCACAGTTCAGAAGGGTGATCCCGTAAGGATGGGACGGGACGGCTGCAGGAAACACATCGGGGAAGTCACCCGGATCTTAGTGCAATAACCATTAACCTACCGCGGCCGGCTCCAGCATCTCAGAGGGACGGGCAGCAACGGGGGATGGCCCTGGGTGCCTGTCCCCTCTGTCCTGTCCAGGTCTCCCTGCTCACCATCTTCGCTTGTCTTTGTCTCTTCTTTTAAAGAGAGTAAGTTTTTAAAAAGCTTCTTTCATATATATTTATTGCAATTTCTAAATACATCTTCCAATACATACATCCATACATACATCCTCCAATATTTCAATAATACAAAGGCCAAGAAGGACACTTGAGACAAAAGACGCTCCCCCTCCTCTAAGGAAAACCTTGAGAGAGCAGCTTTCTCATCACGCCCATGAAGAATGACAACCTCACCTTCCACAGCCAGGGATGACCGATAGCCTTAGGCCAGTGAGTCTTAACTTCCCCCATAGTTATAGAAACTTCAGATTAATTCAAATGAGTATGAATTCAAGTTTCCCTTTTGAACACCCTGCTCGGAAATGGACCATCTTTTCCTAACGGGTTGAAGAGGATGTGTCTCTGCTTCCCCCCTCCCCAACTCCGAGCAACCTACGTCCAATCATCCTCTGTCACCCGAGATACAGGTACCCGGGAATGAGCTGGTCTTATTGCATAATTAAAACATAAATGATTGGCTTTCATTTAGTAGGAACGACTTGAAGAGGCTAGTGGTAATGTTTGAAAGTCCCTCCTGGGAAAAACTGATAGATTATAATGAGCTTAAAATAAGAGTTAATCTTTTACTATACTACCCACCTAAGTATCATCAGATTTGACATTCCTTAGAAATTCCAGTAATGTTATTCTATCTATTGTTAGATGAGAAATCATAATTTCTGAAGATACTTTTAGATTTAGTTGAAGACAAAAATAAAAAGCAAAACATTTCTCTCAGAAGTGAAAAGATAATACTATGATTCAAAATGTGTCTAAGAGGCGATCGTGGTTCTAAATCTTCCTGAATACTTTTAAGTCATGGGGTCCATTTTATATGAAACAACCAGACCAACATTACACAACACAGAGCTGCACAGATCAAGCTTCCTAGGGCCCATCACTGCAAGTTTGGCCCCGAAGCGTTCTGTGTGGTCAGAATGATAATTTTGAAAGATCACTATTTATGAACAAAGCCACAGAGTTACATAAACATTTGAAATCCTCTGGAATGACGTTAAGTTCCTTGAGCTAAGAATAGCTGAAAAGGCCATCGACGTTCTGTTTTGAACGCACCGATTTTGAAAAGAGACGGTCACACCCTACAGCATACATTGTAATGGGGGCACGTGCGCTTGGAAACCAGTGTGACCCCTGATAATATTTTCTATTTTCAATTTGCATTTTACTAGCATATTATCCTTTCTCCCTCTCACACTGGCATTTCCAAGCCAATTGATGAGAGGTTTCCACAGAACTGCATGTTCTCTGTTCAACAATTTACATCCACTTTTCCCCTCCGGTAATATTCTAAACGGCATCATAAAGGTCTGTTCATGCAGAAATGAAAACGTAGTGGAGAACCGAAAGCTGGCACAGAGTCGCCCATGAATTACTTACTGAGGGCGGCCTGGACTTTTATGACGTCAGACTCCTGAGAATTCTCACTCGTCCCAACAGCATTAACGGCTTTAACTCGGAAGATGTACTGCTCGCCGGTGGTTAGGCCGTGCACCACAAACCTGACAAAAACACGAATCGGGGGCGTGAATACAAGGCTCAACCCTTTTTCTTCCTACAATAGACACAGAGAGCATCTTGAACATGCCACGAACATCCGTCACTGGGACTGAAAAGAAGTTTACTTCTTCGAGTGCCTCATGGATGCATATTAATTCCAATCAACACGCCACGTCCAAACGTAAGCCAGCAACAGCCAACGACTCTGGGGCTGAAGGGAGCTGGACTCGGGGGGCGGCGGGGGCACCAGCTGCTGCCCGCGGGCCCCGGGGGGCGCGGGAAGCAAAGCCCTGGAAATCCTGAGTGACCTCACTCAGTGCCAAGGCTCCCCCTTCATTTCCAAGCCCTCTGGTTTTCTCTGCATCGAAGCTCTATTCTAAAGTAGGGTTCCTCTCCTTTCCTAAAAGAATTCACGTCTGTAAAACTTAAGGAGAAGGAGTGACACCACACTGGCTAAGATTTGGCTTGGAGACCGGCTTGGACACCTAACAGATTTTATGTCCTCAGTCAAGTTACCTAACCCCGGAAAGACTTTGTTTTCCCATCTGTGAAAGAGGATCATAGTACCTACTTCTCAGCACAGCCACCTCGCACACGGTAAGTACTCAGTAAACGTGAGCAATAGTTATTTATCTTCGAGTCTGCAAACATGTATCAGGCATTCACGAAATTCCTGCACTAGCATATTTGAGGTGTTTTGTTCTGGGAGCTCTTCCTGCACTCGCTGGCGTGGACTGTGCATAACATCTAACTTTAGCGTCAGTTGTGTCTCTTCTTTTCCAGCCACAGCTTTTTCCAATTTATTGGTCTTTAAAGAGTGAAGAGGGAAGGGTGTCAGAGACGTAATGGATAACCCGTCCGCAGTGGAGGATCTGACAGCTATTTTCCTAAGCGCGTCCTGCGGGAACCCTAACACACCCAGGCCTTCCCTGCAGGCCGTGAGACGGGAGCAAGTCCGTGTCGGCAGGAAAGATGCTCGGCCCCACTGCAGGCAGAGCCGCCGTCACCCCTGCACAGGAGCCTCTCTCCACCCCCTCCCCGGCTTTGTGCAATTGGTGGCCAGAGGGAGGGCCTGTCAGCTTTGTGAACAAAGCAATTTTAAAAGTTCAAAACATCAATACAGAGAAATAAAACACCCTTCCCGTCCCGGTCGCTACTTTAACTCTCCTGTTCAGGGTACGTCTTAAACGCTGAGTACGTCAGAGGAGATGCTCTGGGGCTTTTCTTCATCGACAGACAAAGCACTTCAGCCACGGGGCAGAACTAGCTCCCCAGCTTCCAGCTCTGCAGCCCCCATGTGTGGGTGAGGAACCCGGCCCGTGGTGTGGACGTCACAGGTGTTCCTGCCGTGGCACCTGCACCCGAAGGCCCAGTGGGTCCCGGGGTGTGTGCGTCTCACGTTTTCTCGGGGGTGAGGATGTCAGGTGGAAGGGGACCCGGGCAGGCAGCACCTGTTGTAGCCGACGGGCTTGTGGTTACAGGGCTCCCAGACGGTGGACCCGGCCACGCAGCAGTCCACGTAGTAGCCAAGCAGGTCCTCCTCATGCTTCGGCTGGTCCCACTGCACCACCACTGACGTCCTTGTGTTCCGGGAGGTGACGACGCGGCCGGGGGCTGAGGGGACCACTGTGCAGGGGGGACAGGGACACAGGCTCAGCGGCACGGGAGTCTGGGGGCACGCCAGAGACCCACAGGCCCTCCCGTCCACAGAGCTTGGGGCTTTAGATGAGATTTGGACAAGGAAGACGGTGCAGGGCAAGGGGGCACCCAGGAGGTTCCGGGCAGTCCCTGTGCTCTCTGTCCCCAAGTCGCTCCCTTCCGAAGAAAGAGATTCCCATGACAGAATCTCCTGCCCCTGCCGCCCCTACAGACCCATCCACAAAGCTCGCCCAGTGATGCACGCGCTTTGCTACCCGGGAGGGAACTATGTTGGGATATAAAATTAGCCATTTAAAAAAAAATAGGACACAATTCTATCAGATTCAAGGGACTCTGCAAGGGACTCAGAATCAAACCATGGATTTCTCCCCTCGCACAATTCAGAATTTCTCTAATCTGTATCTGACATCTTCTGAGAGGGAACGTCAAGCCATATGGGCAAGAAACCCGATGCATTTAGGGTTGGGTTTTTTGGGTCTTTTTTAAAGTGGCCATTGCCTAAAAATATTGCTAATCCATTGATTGGTTTCATAAAAAGAAGATGGAACTTTGGAGAAATGTTGACCAAAACAAGGCAGAGAGATCTTCATCTCTTGTAAAACGGAATTTTAAGGCAATTTGAATTTTAAATCACGTGCGACACTAACGTCTTTATCAACGCAGGTGCTGGTTGTCCGACACGGGTGACATTGTTCGGGGCCCATCCTACAGTTTGGTCACTCGCGCTAGCAACTCACCGATGGTGTCCTGGGCCTGAATGGGGGCGGTGATTTCCGACGGGTCGCTCAGGCCATGCTTATTTGCTGACAACACTCGGAACACGTATGGCTTCCCCTCGGCGAGATCGAAGACAGCGTATCGGGGGGACCTCACGGCCGTCTGTGCGTTGACCCGCTGCCAGCTTCCGCTCCCGACCACGGACTGCAAAGACAGGGGCCTCGATGGAGCCATGCCCCCCAGACCCGCGTGGGGGGAGGGGATGCTCCGCTCTGGCCCTCAATTACACCGCGGGGGACCCACAGCCCACGGCACCTCCGGGGCCATCAATACCTCTGTTCTGAATTTTAGGAAAAGGAAACCAATTTGGAGAAGGAGGTGAGAAACTACCCAAAGTTGGAAATGTTACCAGAGAATATTTTTACATGAAAGCCAATAACCTGTGGAAGTCTTCAGGGAATCAATACACAGGTCGTAGTTTTAGTAAAGACAGGATGAACTCTAAACAATTAGAGATAATTGAGGAGCGGACGTGTAAAGTTCCATCATAACTGCTCGCATTCCAGTTTAAACCTTTTGCTCTTTCTCAGCTATTATAGTAATAACAAAGGGACAGCCACCTAAATGACCAGCAATAGGGTGGGTACATTATGATACAAAATGACACATATACACTAAATGTAGCCGTTTAAATTACTGTATAAAAAAGATCTTTACTCAGAGGAGAGGAATTGTATCATTTTGTTAAATGTAATACAGGATGCCAGTTGTACGTATGAGATATCAAGATATAAAAACCGATGGAGAAAAAGACTAAATATGTCCCACATGTTAATAATGACTATTTTGCGTGATCAAATTATCGGTGATTTTCATTTTGTTCTATATAACATATACGTGTTTTCCAAATTTTCTACGCTGCGTATTTAAGTTTTATCATTGGCAATTACTTTTAAAACTGGGATTACATGTCTAATTTAGTTTTTTCCTATAGAGATAAGCCCCCTTTGTGAAAGGAATCCTGAGGCAGTAAAAGTTGGGTGTACACTGACCCCACTAAGGCTGCCAGAAAGGACTGGGAAAGCATTTCGAACAACCCAGGCTTCTAGAAATTAGATCCCTGTTTAGAGAAGTCTTCTCTCATTTCAGCAAAAGTGAAGTGGCTTTCTTGGACGGACGCAGGCGTCCACAGTCAGAGGCCTCCTTGGGCCCGAGTATGTTCGCCATCTGGAGAGCAGGGGGAGGGGCAGCAGGGGAACCCTGGGCACACTCAGCTGGGCCGATGGGAGAAAAGGACCCTGGAGCTGAAGGAGGCAAGACAGGGAGGGAGTGGGGAAAACACTGCTCAGGTCTTACAGCCAAGCTTCTAGAAAAGCTAGTGCCCATCTTCTAAGCAGGGCTGGAGGAAGTTCTTCGGGTTCTGCACCCCAAGAACCGCAGGGCACCACTCCCTTCACCCAGCCAAACTCTCAGCACATGAGCCCAACGTGGACAGGACAGGCCGTGCACCTTGGGCTGTGGCCACACGTGGGTTTTCCAAGCAGAGCTCACTCGGGGGAAGACGCGTGCTTCAAACTGTGCTCAGATGCCAAGCTATTAACCAGAGCGCCGCCGTTCCTAGCATCTTGTGCCTGGTCGTGACATAAAGTGGAAATACAGGACTAGACAGAGGACGCTGACTCATCCCTGTGGTTCCTTTTAGGCCTGATAGGGACTAAGGCCCCCAAAGACCACCTTGGACGCGTTGGGGCAGGACCGTCCTCCGTGAGCAACAGAGAGAGGTGGGTGCCTCGCCCGGCCAGCTCACTGGGGAGTAGCCCAGTCCAGCTCCCTCCCGGGCTCCCTGCTGCCCCTCCCTCCCGGAGTCCCTGGACACCACGGCTCCCCTCAGGCTGTCCTGGAAGCTTCCTCTCCCTGATCACACACCCTGTATTGCTGCTCACCACCCGTGGCAGCGGGTAGGGAATGCAAGGGTGCCCTCTGTGAGGCAGGCCTCTTTTTTTTTTTTTTTTTTGCGGTACGTGGGTCTCTCACGGCTGTGGCCTCTCCTCTCCCGTTGCGGAGCACAGGCTCCGGACGCGCAGGCTCAGCGGCCATGGCTCACAGGCCCAGCCACTCCGCGGCATGTGGGATCTTCCCGGACCGGGGCACGAACCCGCGTCCCCTGCATCGGCAGGCGGACTCTCAACCACTGTGCCACCAGGGAAGCCCGAGGCAGGCCTCTTTTTAAAAGTGGGTTTGCTAGTGGGGGGTGAAATAGGGGAAGGGGAGTCAGAGGTACAGACCCCCAGTCCTGTAGTAAATAAGTCGAGGGATATGATGTACAGCAGAAGAAAGATGGTCAATAACACTGTAATTACCTTGTATGGGGACAGATGGTAACTAAACTTGTGGTGACCACCTCATAATGTATGCAAATGTCAAATCACTACATACTACACCCGAGACCAACATAATACTGTACATCAACCACGTTTCAATAAAAAATAATTTAAAATTTTAAAAGATTTTTAAATGCGTTTGCTGAAACTTGGTCTTTCCAGCACTGGGTAGGTGAGTAGGAAAATGTCTCTGAAGAGGGCCTGAGAAAGCGCCTTTCCTCCTGGGAGGGCTGACCACTAGATTTTCATGATGCAAAACAACAAGCTAGCACCCAGCAGCAAGAAGTTAACACTTGACTCTGCCCACAGGTAAGCCTTGCAGATAAGCAGAGAAAGCTGAGGGTCATTATACCGTCTGGAGCCTGAAAACCGTTCATTTCCATTCTGCCTTCCTTCACCTTGTTGTATTACACATTACTACTGTATGAGAGATATATGCTCACATTAAGAGTTATAGACTTTATGTGTATATTACACGTATTGGATTGCCTAGTGCATTGTAATATAAATTTAGTATCACAAAACCACAGTTACAGGACTCATATGGTTATACAGGTTTTTCAACAATGGTCCACAGCCCAATCACAGGCCAGCGATCTGAATGACTGTGTCACAACCTGCATTTTTAGTGCAGTTGGATCTCAAAGCAGGAGAGAGAACACATGGCACGGAGTAAGGATACTGTGTTTGAAATTTAGTTGGTGATGTACATTCTGTGTGTGTGTGTGTGTGTGTGTGTGTGTGTGTGTCTGCAGACACAAACTATTTCTTCCTACGCGTCCAGATCTAAAAAGTCTGCAAACCAATGATTCTGTGTAACCCTTCGCCATCTGAAGTGTGAATTCCTCAACACGATCGCCACCAAGTGGCCACTCGGCTTATGAGCAAACTGAGAGCCGGGACGGCTGTCCCCCTGCCCACATCCGGAATCCTCAGAACTTGGGAGCCTAGAATGTTCCAGCAGGAAGAAAGCTGGCGGCCGCCTCAGTGCGAGGCCCTCGTGTACAGCGGGGAGCCGGGAGCCTGACCGGCCCCCGCGGAGGGCGGCACAGCCTGAGCGGGACCTGCTCCTCGGATGCCACGCCCCTCACAGAACCCCTCAGGCATTCACAGCTCAGCCAGTGTCTGCAGCTTCACGTTAAATAACTGATCTGAGAGCTGCCCATCCTTAAAACACACGACACAGCACCACGGGAAAGCCTACAGAGATCTGCTGCTTCAGGAAACCCACCCGGGGTGTACCTTCTCAATGAAATACATCAGCGGCTCCTTGCCACGGGGGGCAGGTGGGTCCCAGCTGAGGACGACATATGTCCTGCTGATTTCTGAGGCGTGGACGTTGGTGGGAGGTCCTGGAACCTGAACATCACCTGGAGGAGGAATCAACACCGTGAGCGCTGACAGGAGCCGGGTCCGCCCGCTTGCCGCAGCCCATCTTGGGAGCACGACCCTCGGCTACTTTCCAGGCATTCAAGGCCTCACGGATCAGTGTCGGCTTTTGTTTCATTTCTATTCTGGGAAAGCGAGCAAACTGCAAGGACTATTTTTCCAGAGCCAAAGTATAATGAACTGGTAAAGATCGTCCAATTACTTCTGTTTCCAATATAAGCCAATTCATAAGAAAGGAATCTAACCCAAAATTCATCCAGAATTTCAGCTGGAAGTGGGAGAGGAATTCACCCAGAAGAAACAGGGCATTTAACCAGAAATGCAGCTCTGACTGTATGGGGGATTTGTGCAGAGAAGGTACCAGCAATGGTGTTCTGCAGCAGGGAAGCCTTCCAAGATGGGGGTCGTACTTTCTCTAAGGGCCCTCTCTGGTTGTTTTCCTTTCATTATGCCCTTAAAGCATGGAAACAATATAGCGACTTCCAAAGCACATGGCTTCCCTTCCTGGGTAGATTTGTTCCACATCCACAAGCATCACATCTATGTCTATATACTTAAAATTCCAGCATGATACCAATTAGCAAGTAACTATAATAGGACAGTCGCATCAAAGAAGCCCACTGCGTCTCTTCTGACACACGTCTCTTTTTAATAAAATACTAGGTGGGGCTTCCCTGGTGACGCAGTGGTTGAGAGTCCGCCTGCCGATGCAGGGGACACGGGTTCGTGCCCCGGTCCGGGAAGATCCCACGTGCCTCGGAGCGGCTGCGCCCGTGAGCCATGGCCGCTGAGCCTGCGCATCCGGAGCCTGTGCTCCACAGCGGGAGAGGCCACAACAGTGAGAGGCCCGCGTACCGCAAAAAAAAAAAAAAAAAAAAAAAATGCTAGGTGTCAGGCGTGTTATGTTTGGATGTGAGAACTTTTCATGAGGGGTGGAGGTTTTCCAGACGCACAGTCCCAGTCATTGCGATACAAAATATTATGAGCTTCCAATTAGATTAGCACAAGATTAAGATGGTTCAAAACGTCCCCAGGACACCTGGGAGCCCTGCTGAAGATCCAATGGTTCCCTCTGGACTGCACTGCTGGGGAGGAATTTAACAGCCGCGTGGAAACGGCCCAAACAAGCCTGGGTTTCATTTCATTAGAGTCCTGTTACCGCGCTCATCACATTTGACAGGCAACAGGGGCGCAGAGGCACAGCCGTGGGCTTACCCGGGAGCATCTGGCAAATGGGTTGGGTTTCAAACAAGGAGCGAGAGAATGTCCAGAAAGGTGCCAAGTGTGCCGGGCAGAGCAGGGCCCCGCCACACCCTACACGCCTTCTCTGCATCCACCTGCCGTGTCCACACCTAAAGAGACCCAGGGAGAGGCCCTAAAGAGAGAAGACACAGATCACCCACCCTTGGGTGGCGCAGACAAGCTTCCAAGCTGAGTGGCGGTGCACCTCAGAGGTACTAGATGACACAGGACAAAGGGGGGCAGAGGGGAAATGACGCACGTGATAAAGCAGCGTGGGCGTGGGAACACACCAGTGCAGCGTCGCCTCTCCTGCACGTTCAGATCTGAACGCCTCGCTGTGTTTAGACCTGGCACCTAACTTCGAGACCCAGAGGAAAATGGAATAAGGAGCACTTTATCTGAGGCCAAGACAAGAAGGAAGAATCCGGCTTTTGTCAGCAGGGACTCCCCGATCCGGGAGGAGGCTTGGGTTATGCGGACTCTCCGCCCCACCCGGGGCCATGCACTAATGAGCCTTGGAGATCTGCAGATGACCCCAGCCCCGGACAGAACAAGAGGACATGCAAACTGGCCCCGGGAGCCAAGGGGAGGACCAAGGAAGTAAACTGATGTCTGTTACTAACACTCCAACCGCTGAGAGGGTCCTCAGAGAGAGAAAAAGCAAATGGAGGCAAAACAAAAAGAGCGGCACGGCCACGTGCCTTCCGGGGTGGGCTGACCACAGCGCTGCTGGGGGCGGGTCCTGCGCTTGCCTCTGCCTCCGGGTCACGATGCTCCTCTGGAGCCCTGTTCTAACGAGCCACGTCAACACCGGATGAAGGTGGACATATGAGATGGAAACACAGCTCAGAAACGAGCTCAGGAAAACACAGTGCTTTCCCAAGATCACACAGCTAGTGGGCGGCTCTGCAGGGGTCCAAGCCTAGGCCTTCGAATCCCAAACCCAGCTTTTCGTTCTATTGACCACAGCCTCCAGAACCTGCCCCAGAGACTCGCCTCTACATCAGTGAAACGTAAAGTTTGTTCGGAATTGTTAGAACGCCCAAGAGGACAGAATTCAAGAGAATGGACAACTGTAAATGAGTTTGCGGCATTCAGAGCAAAGGATGAATTCAATGCGTTAGCTACAAATGAGCTCATCCAAAACAGTGCGGTAAATGCTTGGATATATAATAGCAGAACAAAAACCATCTCATTATATCTGCAAGAGCCTATTCTGGCCTTTCCAAGAATGAGGTGTCTACTTTTCCATCGAGCAACTCAAGAGAGATAGGAAGATTTGGATGATATTAAAAGGAGAGCATGGATATTAATTTAAATGTTTGTAGGAAGACACCAACCAACAGTAAAATGATTAGAAAAGATCAAAAGAGGGACCTTCAAGATGGCGGAGATCACCTTCCTCCCCACAAATACATCAGAAATACATCTACACGTGGAACAACTCCTACAGAACACCTACTGAACGTTGGCAGAAGACCTCAGACCTCCCAAAAGGCAAGAAACTCCCCACGTACCTGGGTAGGGCAAAAAAAAAAAGAATAAACAGAGACAAAAGAATAAGGACGGGATCTGCACCAGTGGGAGGGAGCTGTGAAGGAGGAAAGGTTTCCACACACTAGGAGCCCCTTGGCGGGCAGAGACTGCGGGTGGCAGGGGGGGGAGCTTCGGA
The DNA here is from genome assembly GCF_951394435.1 of Stenella coeruleoalba. Classification (NCBI taxonomy): domain Eukaryota; kingdom Metazoa; phylum Chordata; class Mammalia; order Artiodactyla; family Delphinidae; genus Stenella; species Stenella coeruleoalba. Next base: position 25,969,716 of record NC_137167.1, on the reverse strand, counting down.
GCCGCGGAGGAGAGCACAGCCACAGGGGTGCAGAGGGCAAAGCGGAGAGATTCCCGCACAGAGGATCGGTGCCGACCGGCACTCACCAGCCCGAGAAGCTTGTCTGCTCACATGCCGGGGCGGGCGGGGCTGAGAGCTGAGGCTTGGGCTTCGGTTGGAGCGCAGGGAGAGGACTGGGGTTGGCGGCGTAAACACAGCCTGCAGGGGTTAGTGTGCCACGGCTAGCCAGAATGGAGTCCGGGGAAAAGTCTGGACCTGCCGAAGAGGCAAGAGACTTTTTCTTCCCTCTTTGTTTCCTGGTGCGCGAGGAGAGGGGATTCAGAGCACAGCCTAAACGAGCTCCAGAGACGGGCGCGAGCCGCAGCTAACAGCGCGGACCCCAGAGACGGGCATGAGACGCTAAGGCTGCTGCTGCCGCCACCAAGAAGCCTGTGTGCGAGCACAGGTCACTCTCCATGCCCGCCTTCCGGAGAGCCTGTGCAGCCCGCCACTGCCAGGGTCCCGGGATCCAGGGACAACTTCCCCGGGAGAACGCACGGCACGCCTCAGGCTGGTGCAACGTCACGCCGGCCTCTGCCACCGCAGGCTCGCCCTGCACTCCGTGCCCCTCCCTCCCCCCGGCCTGAGTGACCCAGAGCCCCCGAATCAGCTGCTCCTTTAACCCCGTCCTGTCTGAGCGAAGCACAGACGCCCTCAGGTGACCTACACGCAGAGGCGGGGCCAAATCCAAAGCTGAGCCCCTGGGAGCTGTGAGAACAAAGAAGAGAAAGGGAAATCCCTCCCAGCAGCCGCAGGAGCAGCGGATTAAAGCTCCACAATCAACTTGATGTACCTGCATCTGTGGAATACCTGAATAGACAACGAATCATCCCAAACTGAGGAGGTGGACTTTGGGAGCAACTGTAGACTTGGGGTTTGCTTTTTGCATCTAATTTGTTTCTGGTTTTATGCTTATCTTAGTTTACTATTTAGAGCTTATTATCATTGGTAGATTTGTTTATTGATTTGGTTGCTCTCTTCCTTTTTGTTGATTTATATATACATTTTTTTCCTTTTTTTCTCTTTTTGTGAGTGTGTATGTGTATGCTTCTTTGTGTGATTTTGTCTGTATAGCTTTGCTTTTACCATTTGTCCTAGGGTTATATCTGTCCGTTTGTGTGTGTGTGTGTGTGTGTGTGTGTGTCTGTGTGTGTCTGTGTGTGTCTTTTTTTAGTATAATTTTTCAAGCTCGTTATCATTGGTGGATTTGTTTTTTGGTTTAGTTGCTGTCTTCTTTCTTTTTTTAATTACTTTTTAAATTTTAATAATTTTTTTAAATTTTAATAACTTTATTTCGTTTTGTTTCTTTTCTTCCCTCCCTCCCTCCTTTCCTTCCTTCCTTCCTTCCTTCCTTCCTTCTTTCTTTCTTTCTCTCTTTCTCTCTTTCCTACAGGGTCTTGGTGCTCTGGCCTGGTGTCAGGCCTGAGCCTCTGAGGCGGGAGAGCTGAGTTTAGGACATTGGACCAGCAGAGACCTCCTGGCCCCAAGTAATAGCAATCGGTGACAGCTCTCCCAGACATCTCTGTCTCAACACTAAGACCCAGCTCCACCCAATGGCCAGCAAACTCCAATGCTGGATGCCCCATGCCAAACAACTAGTAAGACAGGAACGCAACCCCACTCATTAGCGGAGAGGCTGCCTAAAATCATACTAACTTCAAAGACACCCCAAAACACACCACTGGATGGGGCCCTGTCCACCAGAAAGACAAGATCCAGCCTTATCCACCAGAACACAGGCACCAGTCCCCTCCACCAGGAAGCCTACACAAGCCACTGAACCAACCTCACCCACTGGGAACAGACACCAAAAACAACAGGAACTACGAACCTGCAGCCTGCAAAAAGGAGACCCCAAACACAGTAAGTTAAACAAAATGAGAAGACAGAGAAACACACAGCAGACGAAGGAGCAAGGTAAAAACCCACCAGACCAAACAAATGAAGAGGAAATAGGCAAACTACCTGAAAAAGAATTCAGAATAATGATAGTAAAGATGATACAAAATCTTGGAAATAGAATGGAGAAAATACAAGAAATGTTTAACAAGGACCTAGAAGAACTAAAGAGCAAACAAACGATGATGAACAACACAATAAATGAAATTAAAAATTCTCTAGAAGGAATCAATAGCAGAATAACTGATGCAGAAGAATGGATAAGTGGCCTGGAAGATAAAATAGTGGAAATAACTACCACAGAGCAGAATAAAGAAAAAGGAATGAAAAGAAATGAGGACAGTCTCAGAGACCTCTGGGACAACATTAAACGCACCAATATTCGAATTATAGAGGTCCCAGAAGAAGAGAAAAAGAAAGGGTCTGAGAAAATATTTGAAGAGATTATAGTTGAAAACTTCCCTAACATGGGAAAGGAAATAGTCAGTCAAGTCCAGGAAGCGCAGTGAGTCCCATACAGGATAAATCCAAGGAGAAACACGCCAAGACACATATTAATCAAGCTATCAAAAATTAAATACAAAGAAAAAATATTAAAAGCAGGAAGGGAAGAGCAACAAATAACATACAAGGGGGGCTTCCCTGGTGGTGCAGTGGTTGAGAATCTGCCTGCCAATGCAGGGGACATGGAATCAAAATCAAAATCAAAAACATTGATTTCTCTTGCATTCCTATACACTAATGATGAAAAATCTGAAAGAGAAATTAAGGAAACGCTCCCATTTACCATTGCAACAAAAAGAATAAAATACCTAGGAATAAACCTACCTAAGGAGACAAAAGACCTGTATGCAGAAAACTAGATGACACTGATGAAAGAAATTAAAGATGATACAAACAGATGGAGAGATATACCATGTTCTTGGATTGGAAGAATCAACATTGTGAAAATGACTATACTACCCAAAGCAATCTACAGACTCAGTGCAATCCTTATCAAACTACCCCTGGCATTTTTCACAGAACTAGAAAAAAAATTTCACAATTTGTATGGAAACACAAAAGAGACCGAATAGCCAAAGCAATCTTGAGAACGAAAAATGGAGCTGGAGGAATCAGGCTCCCTGACTTCAGACTATACTACAAAGCTACAGTAATCAAGACAGTATGGTACTGGCACAAAAACAGAAATATACATCAGTGGAACAGGATAGAAAGCCCAGAGATAAACCCACGCACATATGGTCTCCTTATCTTTGATAAAGGAGGCAAGAAATACACAATGGAGAAAAGACAGCCTCTTCAATAAGTGGTGCTGGGAAAACTGGACAGCCTCATGTAAAAGAATGAAATTAGAATACTTCCTAACACCATACACAAAAATAAACTCAAAATGGATTAAAGACCTAAATGTAAGTCCAGACACTATAAAACTCTTAGCGGAAAACATAGGCAGAACACTCTATGACATAAATCACAGCAAGATCCTTTTTGACCCACCTCCTAGAGAAGTGGATATAAAAACAAAAATAAACAAATGGGAGCTAATGAAACTTAAAAGCTTTTGCACCACAAAGGAAACCATAAACAAGACAAAAAGACAACCCTCAGAATGGGAGAAAATATTTGCAAACGAAGCAACTGACAAAGGATTAATTTCCAAAATATACAAGCAGCTCATGCAGCTCAATATCAGAAGAACAAACAACTCAATCCAAAAATGGGCAGAAGACCTAAATAGACATTTCTCCAAAGAAGATATACAGATTGCCAACAAACACACGAAAGGATGCTCAACATCACTAATCGTTAGAGAAATGCAAATCAAAACTTCAGTGAGGTATCACCTCACACTGGTCAGAATGGCCATCATCAAAAAATCTACAAACAGGGCTTCCCTGGTGGCGCAGTGGTTGGGAGTCCGCCTGCCAATGCAGGGGACACGGGTTCGTGCCCTGGTCCGGGAGGATCCCACGTGCCGTGGAGTGGCTGGGCCCGTGAGCCATGGCCGCTGGGCCTGCGCGTCTGGAGCCTGTGCTCCACAACAGGAGAGGCCACAGCAGTGAGAGGCCCACATACAGAAAAAAAAAAAAAAAAAATCTACAAACAATAAATGCTGGAGAGGGTGTGGAGAAAAGGCAATCCTCTTGCACTGTTGGTGGGAATGTAAATTGATACAGACACTATGGAGAACAGTATGGAGGTTCCTTAAAAAACTAAAAACAGAACCACCATATGACCCTGTAATCCCATTACTGGGCACCTACCCTGAGAAAACTATAATTCAAAAAGAGTCATGTACCACAATGTTCACTGCAGGACTGTTTACAATAGCCAGGACATGGATGCAACCTAAGTGTCCATCGACAGATGAATGGATAAAGAAGATGTGGCACATATATACAATGGAATATTACTCAGCCATAAAAAGAAAAAAATTGAGTTATTTGTAGTGAGGTGGATGGACCTAAAGTCTGTCATACAGAGTGAAGTAAGTCAGAAAGAGAAAGACAAATACCATATGCTAACACATATATATGGAATCTAAAGGAAAAAAACATGGTTCTGAAGAATCTAGGGCAGGACAGGAATAAAGACGCAGACGTAGAGAATGGACTCGAGGACACAGGAAAGGGGAAGGGTAAGCTGGGAAGAAGTGAGAGAGTGGCATTGACATATATATACACTACCAAATGTAAAATAGATAGCTAGTGGGAAGCAGCCGCATAGCAGAGGGAGATCAGCTGGGTGCTTTGTGACCACCTAGAGGGGTGGGATAAGGAGGGTGGGAGGGAGACGCAAGAGGGAGGGGATATGGGGATATATGTACAGGTATAGTTGAGTCACTTTGTTATAAAGCAGATACTAACACAACAATGCAAAGCAATTATACTCCAATAAAGATGTTAAAAAAAAAAAGAAGCCATTGCTAGGAGGGAAAAACAAGTATCGTATATTAATGCATATATGTTGAACCTAGAAAAATGGTACAGATGAACCGGTTTTGCAGGGCAGAAATTGAGACACAGATGTAGAGAACAAACGTATGGACACCAAGGGGGGAAAGTGGTGGGGGGTTGGTATGATGAATTGGGAGATTGGGATTGACATATATACACTAATATGTATAACATGGATAACTAATAAGAACCTGCTGTATAAAAAAATAAATAAAATAAAATTCAAAAATTCCCCCCAAAATACGTATTTTATACAGGCTGGTCTCCTGCAGCAAACATCTCTTCTAATATAACTGGGCCATTTTTTACTCACTCAAACGTCTGTGTTTTCATGAGCTGTTTAGGAGGTCATAACATCCACCTTTCCTAAATTGTTTTCTTTTGTTACTTACTTGTTGGGCATCTTTCCCAGTTTCTGAGTTTTTCTGGAAGCAGAGGTTTTAACTAAGACTTTATTTTATTTTTTAACTTTTTATTGGAGTACGGTTGCTTTACAATGTTGTGTTAGTTTCTACTGTACAGCAAAGTGAATCAGCTATAAGTATACATATATCCCCCCTTTTTTGGATTTCCTTCCCATTTAGGTCACCACAGAGCACTGAGTAGACTTCCCTGTGCTATACAGTAGGTTCTCACTAGTTATCTATTTAATACATAATATCAATAGTGTATATATGTTAGTCCCAATTTCCCAATTCATCCCCCCCTTCCCCCTTGGTATCCATACGTTTGTTCTGTATGTCTGTGTTTCTATTTCTGCTTTGTAAATAAGATCTTCTATACCAGTTTTTTCAGATTCCACATATATGCGTTAATATACGATATTTGTTTTTCTCTTTCTGACTTACTAATTTTTAAGTTTTCACTCACTGTCCTCTGTGAACTGTAGTTACAATTCCAATTAAAATCTTTGGATTCCTGGTTAATGATGCTAGATTCTCCTTCTCAGTAAATTTATCTTCCCAGATATCTAAGGACTATTAAGAAGAAGTGTGCACAAAATCCAATAGAAAAAAGGAAATGCAAACTTTCAAACCACAGGGACATTATTTGATAGAAAACTAGTCCCTTTTAGTCAAAATGTTAGAAATAAAATTTTTGCTTAAAAAAATAATAAAATAAAATACTGTTCAGTCGTGGAGTCTGGGAGAAAGGACCCCAGCCTCGGCCAGGACTCAAGTCTCAGGTTGGGTCTGGTTACTCCTCTGTAGGTCCCCGAGGATGCCTGAGAGATCCCACATGAAGCCATGAAGCCAGGACTCCACTGACCTCCACTCTCACTTTCATTCCCGCCCTCTGCCCTGCTGACTTTTTAAATTCCATAGACCTTAAGCTTGACCCACAGTTTTTATTTTTACATGTGAAGAGTGTACCCACCACTCTCTAATTACAACCCTAAATCCCTAGGGTATAAGCAGCTGAAAGGAAATGGTAACGAGTTCCTTACCTTCAAGGTCCTCCTGATAGATTACGATTTCTTTATCTCCCTCCCAGTGGACTGCTGCGGAGAGAAAGGTCAGTGCTGAATTTGACGTCCAGAAAGCGCTGGATTCCCAGAATCACCTTTATTTTTTGCAATACACGGGCCTCTCACTGCTGTGGCCTCTCCCGTTGCGGAGCACAGGCTCCGGACGCGCAGGCTCAGCGGCCATGGCTCACGGGCCCAGCCGCTCCGCGGCATGTAGGATCTTCCCGGACCGGGGCACGAACCCGTGTCCCCTGCATCGGCAGGTGGACTCTCAACCACTGCGCCACCAGGGAAGCCCCCAGAATCACCTTTGTATTACGATGACATCATTCGCACTACTCTGAGGTCCTCACAGTTGATGTTTTGGAAGTGGTCTCAGAGATCCAGTGCTTCTTGGCTCTTTGTACTGGATTCAAAAGGCCACGCCGGGGGCTTCCCTGGTGGCGCAGTGGTTGAGAGTCCGCCTGCCGATGTGGGGGACGCGGGTTCGTGCCCCGGTCCGGGAAGATCCCACATGCCGCAGAGCGGCTGGGCCCGTGAGCCATGGCCGCTGAGCCTGCGCGTCCGGAGCCTGTGCTCCGAAGGCCACGCAGGTAAGGAAAATGCAGTGACCCACTTAAAACCATAATTAAGGGCCCAATCCCGTTAAGGAATCTGGGTCACGTGAAATTAAAATTCAGAAAGGGAGGGGCTTGGCTTCACTGCCTTCTGAGCCTCATCATGTGTTGAAATTACAATATCAGTGGACTAAGAAAAGTCTAATTCTGAACCAATTTAACTGGATTTCAGTGAAGAGCCTTAGGAAGATGAAGCACCTTCGTTTCAAGGTGTAAATGTCAGCCTGGCATCCCCACCCCTAACGTGACCTTGACGGCCACCCGGAGCCCATGAGGCACAGCTGTGCTGTGCTCAGCTCTGAAGATGTTCTCGAGGCTCAGATACAAGATGGGGGGAAAAGAGAAAGAACAAATCACACAGAACTGCTGGAACTTGAAGTCTGCGCGCCCTACCTTGTAACGGTTTGAGGTCAAGGGGGTCGAGGGCAGCCACAGCCTCAGAGACTCTGGAAGGCCGGCTGATCCCTGCATTGTTGACAGCCCGCACGCGGAAGATGTAGGACCTTCCTTCAAAAAGTCCGGTTACGGGGTATTTACAGATCTTCACGGGGCGGTCATTGCACTGAACCCAACTGTCAGTTCCCACTTCACATCTTCAAATAAAAAATAAGAGTAGAGAATAACAACTATATCAGTCTAGTAAGTATATAGAGCTGTATACATACATTACGCGCATATATTATATATATATATATCACAGTTATAACAGGAGAACATCTCCCACTGGTAAAATGAATGCTGTCGAAATATTGATTTACACAAATAGTAGTATAAATAAACTTTAAAAGACAGAGCTATCTAGGAAATGTATCGTCCCTGAGTCTTTCTAACTTACAGCTGAAGCTCAATTCCCCCCTTCAAAAACATTTAGGCAAAATCTCCTCCAAAGGTTATTTCAGATCTATCCCTGACGGTTCTCTTTCAATTTACACCACAAAATCTCTGGGTGCCCCTAAAATCCCTGGCACGTCTGCTGCCTAGGCCCAGGAAATCAACGGTCCTTCACCCGGTGTCCCAAAGATGCATCTTTCTCCACCGGGTCACAAAGTGAGTCCTCGCTGCGAGGCTGGCTCACCGTCTACTCCAATCACGTTAAGATGTTTCTTTCTAGAACGCTTCTCATGAGGAATTTGGAAGTCTTTAGGAAATATTAAGTCCTGACCAGAAATCTGAAAATGTAGAAAAGATTGACCTCCATTTTTCCCAGGTTGAGAAATGTCAATACAGAAACTGCATGTCAAATTCCTGCTGGCATCCTCCGCCCGACGTCACCATGCCCAGGCCCTCGTCCTCGGAGGGAGGAACAGGGCTGAGCACAGACCTGCCGGCCGGAGCCCCATCCTAGCCCCAGGCTGGACCCTCAGCGGAGCCTGCAGGCTGGGCTCAGAGCAAGCCTGGAGAGGCAGGGTGGGATTTGATACTGGTGCCAGTTAGGCAAACTGAGCCTCAGCCAGCACACACGGAACCGCGTGTGGGTACACGAGGCCCCGCCTGGCAGGTGATACTTTCCAATTACCCAGCCAGGAGTGACTAAGAACCAAATAGTGAAGTTACCTATATCCCATCAAGAACGGCGTCACAAACTTGAGATCAGAGAAATACCTACACACCTCGTCCTGGGTAATACTCTTTTGAGGAACGTTTCCATCCCCAGAGGAATCAGTGGACACTCACCGATCAACAAAATAGCCGATGACCGGGCTCTCCTTGGTCGTGTTGGGTGGCTTCCAAGTTACGATGACATAATCCCGGTTTACGTCGTGGCACTGCAGGTCCATGGGCGCGCCAGGGGCCCCTGTGACCAGGGGGTCAGCGTCTGGGGTGGGAGAGGAGAGGGGAGTCACGTGATCAGGGTCCTGGGTGCGGGGGGGACAGCTGAGGCCAGCTGACAACTTCTTCAAACTCAGTGAGCTATCTGCTTGCTCTCCTCCCCCGCCTAGTCCTCACGCCCTTGATGGACTGGTGACAAGAGACATACATGTACTGATGAGTCTTTAAACTCGAAACACTCTGTCCTCTAGGACACACTCAGTCTGTGATTTTCCGTAAACGAATCCAAGTTGAAGTTCACCTTCTGCTGATGGCATGTCATCACATAATGTCATGTCGTCCAAAACCGACCGATGTAATGATAATAACAATGGGGCCTTTTGAACACCTGAGAGATGGTACCTTAGACACTTGTGTGTTTCAGAGTCCTCCGAAGGTCTGAGGACTTAGATTTTTTTTCCTGCAAGTCGTGAGCACACTTTGGGTCCGTACCCATGCACCCCTTCCACCGCCAATTATGGTCACAGTGCAATTACGTCTGTTTTCAACTGTTAATTACGGCGGCCCTGAAGGCCAACAGAGCCATTTAGAAAGTGAATACACTGCACATTTAATTTCCCCATGTAAAATGTGCATTTCTTCAGGACCTAGGGCAGCTGGACCTTCTTAGCAGTGTAAGCACTGTACACTTTCTTGTTCCCCTCTCCTCAGCATATTAAAACTAAGGATTTCTTCACACCAAGTCAAATATTGTCTCTCATATTCCAAGTCCTCAGAAGTTGTCAGAACACTTAAACTCCCCATACGTGCATTAGTTTCCTCCTGCTGGCTGCACAAGCAAGGCAATGTCAGCTACTGCTTTTACTGTGCTTTCATGGGGCAAAACTCCTTGCTAGAAGGCACGCACGGAGAATGGAAGGCACATTTTAACGCCAACCAAATAAGAATGGTAAAACTTTGTGGACGTGTCTAAAACCCCAGGGATCTAACGGAAATGGTTTGGAAAAAAATAATATACTGACGGTGTCATTCCAGGCACATATAACCTGGAGCCCGAGGTGGGCATACAGGTGCAGGGGACACGGAGAACAGGGCAGGGAAGGCAGGGGTGGGGAATGGAGGGCAGAGTGGCCAGGGCCGCGGGGAGAGGAAGAGGGGCGTCCCGGTCAGGAAAGCAGCCGCCGGCCACCCAGAAGAGACTGGTGTCCGAGGAGGGGCCGGCCAGGCCCCAGCCAGGAGGGGCCTCTATGCCCGAGGCCGCTGCACGAGCCAGGGCCGGTGCAGGGTGAGGGCTCGGCTGGGGGGCACTCACTGCCCCGCACACAGGGCCGGGGCTTCGCAGGGGGCGAGCTCCTGCTTCCCAGAGAAGTGCCCAGGCCTCTGCGCGCTACACCTTCCCTGGAGAAAGAGAGAATATTTTCTTCCAAAACTGCTGTAAGAACTTTAGATTATATATACATATGTGAATATGTATGTGTGTGTGTACACATATATACACCTGTATGTATGTGTACACATACACATATATATAATATTATATATAATTTCATCCATTTTATACATCCCTTACATAAACGTGTGTATATGTGACGTATACATCGACACACGTATGAATATGTACACCCACAAGCCTATATATGATAGGCATTTATAGATAATACACAAATATCTATGTTATACGTATACATAAAGATAAATACACGTATATGTATAACATCAACCACTGTGCCTGGGATATCACGAGCTTTGTTTTCCTTTCCATGAGTGGGATGGACAGGCTCTCATGGGCTGCTGGGAGGATGAAACATGACAACACGCGTGTCTCCTGGTGTAAGCGCCCCGGAGGTGTGGCCCCCGTGGTTACTGTCTTAAACACACATGTGACTGAAGTCAGTGGTCATGACAGTGTCAGTCCTTCCTGCCACGGCCCTGGCCCTGTCACAAGGCCTAAGCAGGGGAAGAGGGGAGGGAGGCCCAGGTGGCCCGGGAACGGGCTCTTCCACTCCGCACCCCACTCCCCGCGTGGATTTCCTCCAGAATCAGCAGTTCGGGGCTGTTCACTCCAAGGAGTCATCCTACGAATTCCAGCAATTTATCAGCGACAGGGACACAAAGCTCCGCCTCTGCTCCACCCCCAGTGACACCTGCTTATGTCGCGGATGTAATCGGGACGCGCCCAGGAAACACCTCCCGGCGGTCAGGCCATCTCTGGGGAGCAGCCTTGGGCTCCGTCTGGGCCCCGTCCCACCCCACCCGTAGCCTGCGCACCTCGGACAAACAGGTAGGCGCTGTGGTCGCTGACCCCTCCCCTGGACACGATCCTCAGGGTGTAGAGACCCTCGTCGTCCTTGTTGAGGTGACTGAAGGACAGCAAGGCCTGGCCGTCCCCAAAGAACATCTTTATCCACTTGGACTCCTTCAGCAGCACGTCTGGAAGACGATCAAGGGAGACGGGCTTCAGGGACACGCAGGGACCCGGGGCACACGCGGAGGACAGAGGTGCCCGCCAGCCTGACCCGGAGCACAAACACACACGTGGGGCTGGGGGGACCGGGACACGCGGGACAGGACAGAGGTCAGCACGCGGAGTGTGAAAGGCGGGACTCGTCTGCAAGGGGCCCTGCTGCGGCTTCGAAACGCACTTCACCCAGACGCTGACACCAGGAAGTCCCCCACCCGCGTTCCTTAGAAATTAATAATACAGTGCCAACGAACCAGTCAGAAGGTGACGGAACCAAAGAGGCAAATTTCGGGAGAAGAAACAAGGTAAGTGACGAAAAATACTCAACACTGGATATCAAGGAGACACAAAATAAAATCATGAGAAATTATTGTTCACCTACTGATTTGCCAACATCCGTAACTGGAAAGTGCAGAGAGGACAGCCTGTCAGGTGCAGCCTTGAACCTGCCTGTTCCATTGGAATTGGCCAAGACTATGAAACTGCGGGTCCCCAGAATCCCGGGCACTTCCCAGTCACGGCAACACCTTCTAAGATCCATGCCAACATCCTCTGGGAATGTTAGGAGAACGCTCCTCGAACCCATTTCATTTCCAGAAAGGGTAACTTAGAATCTTAGAACTTAACTCTTAAATTAGAATTGCAAAGGGTAAATTAATCTCCTTTGCCACCACAAAGAGGCTCTCTCCCTTCCTCTCTCCCTCCCGGACCATGAAAATCAGACACAACTATCCTATTCCAACCGAAGAGCACAAGCCCAGTGCCCTCGGATCCCAGCAGCGGACTCCCGGGGGTTGCAAGGTCACAGGCATCTCCTCTGCACCTGGGACGCGTACCTGTTCCTCTCCTCTGCGCTTGGGCCCAGGGGTCCCCCTCCCCCTCCGCCAGCTCAGAGCCCTTCTCATCTGTCAACGGCCTATTTTTTCTTTCCATAAAGCTCTCCATCATCACCGCAAACCTGCTTTCTTGGCTAACTTTAACAGTGCGCGGGGCCAGTGCCATGAGTTTGGCAAATTATCACAGCCTGTTCTGGGACACTCCTTACACTTCACAGAGGCTCTGCTTTACCATTTTGTGTATTTTCCCCAACTGGATTATAAACACCTTATGGGCAGGAATGGCGTGTGACTCTTTGTGCTGTTCTGCATTGGGTTAGGCCCTGAATAAACACAGGCAGGATGTTCTGTGACTGAATCCATAGGGAGCGACCTCCCTTAGAAGCAGCAGCCAGAGATGAAGCTTCCTTCCACAGTCTACCCACACACGCCACACACACACACGCCACACACACACACGCCACATACACACACACACCACACACCACATACACACACACCACATACACCACACACACACACACCACATACACATACACACACCACACACCACACATACACACACCACACACACTACACACACACACACCACACGTACACACACACCACACACACACACCACATACACACCACACACACACGTCACACACACTACACACACACACATACACCACACACACACGTCACACACACTACACACACCACACACACTACACACACACACCACACACACACCACACACACCACACACACACCACACACACACACGCCACACACACTACACACACACCACACATACACACACACACGTCACACACACTACACACACACCACACACACACACCACACACCACACACACACATACCACACACACACCACATACCCACACACACCACACACACACACCCCACACACACACACCCCACATACACACACCACGCACTACACACACACGTCACACACACACACCACACACACCACACACACACACACACCACACCCACACCACATCCACACTACACACACACACACACACACACACACACACACACCACAGCCGCACAGGGCAGCCCATGCTGGCTGGCGGAAGCAGTGGAGCAGGGCCCCGGGAATGGGGGGGTCCCGGCCCTGCCACTTCCCGGAGGTCGGGGGTAGGGCGAGGAAGTTCCTTGTCTCAGCTGCCCACTTATGAGGGGGTTGACAACACTTCCCTCCCAAAGACCTGATGAAAATCAAGTGAGTTATCACACTCAGAATAGAGTCGGGACGCAACAAGCTCTAATAAATGGTAGCTACTGTTTCAGCAAAGGAAAAACATAAAGACACAGACACCCCGCTCATTCCTCCTAATCTCACGGAGACCCTCTTTATGGAGCTATAACAACCCCCCATGACTCATCTACCTCCAGGCCTCCCTGCTAAACCCATTCCCAGGGAAGTTCAAGGTCAACGCAGGTCCAAGCTGCCCCAGGCTTGCCTGCTTTGCTGCCCGCAGCTGTCACGGAGGTGGAGAAAGCGCCAGGTCACCATCACCCCAGTGAGGCCGGGGTCCGAGCCCAAGCACGGCGGGTGTGGGTGCAGAGCGTGCAGGAGGCCGCGACACTCACCGTCCCGGTACCACTCGGCCCGCGGCTGCACCCGCTTCAGGTCCGGCGTCACCAGCAGCGTGCACTTGAGAGCCAGCGTCTCGCCTTCCCTCCGGAAGGTGACACCGAATTTCTCCAGAAACTGGACGTCGAAGTGCATGTGTGGGATCACGGAGGGCAGGGGCACTGCACGGGGCAGAGGGCGCGGTCACACGGCAGGCCGGCTGGGCAAAGCAGGTCCCTTACCACCGCCTGCGCTCGCATCCTCACGGGCTGCGCTGTGGCCCGAGCGCCTGTGTCCCTCCCGTTCGCAGGTCAAAGCCCCGCCCCCCGGTGTGAAGATATTGGGGGTCGCCTTCCGGTGATTAGGCTGGATGAGGTCGTGGAGGTGGGGCCCGGGATGGGTCAGTGCCCTTGTAAGAGAGGACGAGACCACAGCCCTTTCTCTCAGCTCTTCATGAGGACACGGCATCCCACACCTGCTAGCTGGGACGCGGTGTCCCCTCCCCGGTGGGCACCTCGACCTCGGACCTCCAGCCTCCAGAACTGAGGGAAGTAACTGTGTGATGTTCAAGACCCAGGTGTGCTGTTTGTTATGGTGCCCGAGCGGACTCAGCCACTCCTGAAGAATCAGAAAACCAGCGCGGAGTGGAATCTGGTCATTTGTGCCAAAGGAGGATGGAAGGCAGAGTGAGCACGGGGTGCGTGCTCTGAGCCACGTGCAAAGCGTAAAGAGTTTAAATCCTGCATCAGCCCCAAGATGTGTGAGCCCCTGAATCTATGGCAGCGACGGTCAGCACACCGACACCAGCTAGGAGAAAGGGCCTTTTGCAACACAGTTTGAAAAGAGATCTGATGCTTAGAAAATATTTTTCAATGATATGCTATGTCAGTACACATTTTTCTGCACAAAGAAGGAACAGAATCAACTTACCTCTGATCGGGAGCCCCACAGAATGCAACGGCTCCTCGTCACCTCGGAATCCTGCAAGACAGTCCGGCGATCACGGCGGAGAAAGAGGACAGAAGGTGGGGAGACAGCGCCCCATCCCCGCAAGACGGCAGACTCACTTCTCACCACCACCGCCGCATTGGTGGACGCCTGTCCGTGCACATTTGTCGCCACCGCTGAGTAGGTTGCAGTATCGTCAAAGTCCACCCTTGGAGGGAAAAAAGCAAGACAGCGTCCTGAACGTGCTGTCGGGGGCCGGCCTGGTCTCTGAGAGTCAGTGACCCGAACTCGAGCACAGCCTTCCTCGACAGCAGCTCGTGGGACCTGCACCCCTGGTTCGTGAGTGATTTGTTTGAGAGCAGTGCCAGCTCTGCCCTCGGAGCGAGGTATTAACTACAGACACGGGTGACGTCTGATCCCGTACGATGCCTTGGCTTTGGCTTTGCGGGGGAAGACAGTGTACTAGCACTTCCGGAAATGCTGAACTGCACTCTCAGAGAGAAGCTCGTATTCCCTCTGGTTCTGTATGTCTACCTGCATCATCCGTGGTTTTATCTTGTCAATGGGCAACTCCAATGGCCTCAAGCTCCAGGAGAATCAACCCCACCTCCCTCCCCACCAGGGGTTCCCTGCGCAGACCCCCAAAGCAGTGGGATCGTCCAGACAGGAAGCACCCACTCATGGGCGTAACAAAGGTGCCTGGACTGGACCCACCTGAGGCCTCCGGGCCCGGAGCGTCGTGAGGGACACATGTCCACCCCCGGGAAGGACAATGGCCCAGGGACCGCGGAGCCCAGTTTCTCAGGGGTGGGGCTCCTCAGCTCCCCACATCCATCCCACAGAAGCCGAAGCTTAGCTTCTGGCTATGAACTGTCTTCCCACCAGCTTCCCCCCAAAACTTGACGTGAGGACTCTTACTCAACTGACCCTCTGCTAGTTACTTTCCGTTGGCTACTCTGTATAAAAGTCTCAAGTGCCCAGCAAGACAGTACTATTACCCTATTCACTTGGAGAGAAAGTAGAGCCTTTAAGAAGTTGGGGAAACAAGGTCCACAAGGTCCACAAGGCCTTCTGCCATCTCTCCAGGCATGGGCATCACAGGCAGAGTGACAAAAACACAGACAAAGTTTACTCAGACTTCACGTTTAGATGCTTTAAGCATCCAGCGACCCAGAGACAAACCCGTTCTTTGGAAGTCCTTCATCATCTTATTGTATTTTCTATTCCATTTGGAGCTGAAAATAGTTTGACCAAAACATACAGTGTCTCCAAGAAACGAGAGAGAACATTTCAGGGACCCACGCTGCCTGGGAAGAACCCCGTCCCTGCCTCGACGAGGTTCTAATCCAGTTCCGCTGCGCCCGGTGATGCCACCTGGCCTCCTGTCACGGCCGCTGCTCAAGGGAGAGAGAGCCGCTACCGCAGATGTTCAAACGAGTGCACTACGTTCAGGCCCACCCTGGAGGGATACAGGCCAACCTCAAGGCCCCTCAACAGAACTGCAGTTCTAGCCTGAACGCATCACATTCCTTTGCCGTGCCATTTCCACGTACACTGCGGGTACAGCGTATCGCCAGGGGCAGAGTAAGAGTGACGGTACAACATGTAAGAATCCCGTAACCATAACACGGATGCTTTCCCCATCACTGGCCATTAATGTTCTCTGCTGATCTACACACATACTGAGCACGCGTGCGCGCGCGCGCACACACACGCCCCCAACAAACAGGCCACAGCAGCTACCTCTGGGAACACGGCCAGGGCTGGGGGTCTAGGAACGAGTGGAGAATTTCTTCTCTTCCATAACCTTAGGCTTGGCTTGGATTTTTTTTAACCTTGCCCTTGGGTTATTTTTTCTAAACAATGAAACCACTGTGTTTTCATAAACGCATTCTTCAAACAGGAAGTATTCTTCTGGGATTAGCCCTATACCTCGCTCTACAAAGATCCTTCCCCACTAGCGGGACTCACCCTCCCTGCAGACCGGAGGGTTGGGCCGCCCACGGGCATGGGCTGGGGAGTCGGGCATGGGCTGGGGAGTCGGGAGCCAGAACAATGCAGGCGAGAGGCAAAGGCTCCTGTACAGACTGCAGCACCAAATCCCCCGACCTGGAGGCTGGGATGGAACCTGACTGTGACACAGACTCAGAAGTAGGAGCCGTAAGGCAAAAACAGACACCCCACCCAGAGCCGACAGACGGGGCAGCCCAGCACAGGAAGTGGCCCTCCCCCCGCTGGACCTGAACCAAGGCTGTCCCCGGGCCCAGCTGGTCAGCTTCGCTACCACTGCTGAGTGAGGAGGTTACTGGTGCCTGAAGCACGTCAAGTGCTCGAGAAGACCGTGTACAGACGTCACTCAGAGTGTGTCCATCCGTCACCATAAACCTGTTTCCGTCTTCTTCAATACCTCCCTCAAAGGCCTTTCTGGACGTTACTTAGTCTTGGTAGTTTCCAAACTGTGTCCCATAGTTTTTAAACCAAATCTCCCAAACGTGCTACCAATTTCTTCTTCAATATGAATTTCAGCCGTTTTTAAAACAACAGTAGCAACACACCCTTGACACACCACGTACTGGCCATTCACTGAAGCCCAGACACAGCTCTGTGCCGCGCGCGACGGCCCTCAGGCAGAGCTGCTCACGCCTTCCCTGCTTAACTGAATTACACTCTGAGATTTCAAGGTCAAACTTAATGTTCCCATTTGCGACCACTAATCGCTGTGAATCAGGACTTTTCTTCAATATTGTGCCATCAGAATAAAAGCTGGGGCAAAATTATGTTTACTCAGACTATTACAAGACTGCAGTCGTCAGCCGCAAGTTCTGATTTCAGGTCTGTGCCCTCGTCAGGCCAGCCTGGTAAGTCTCATCTACTGACTTTTTAACAAATAAATAGTATGTATTTAAAACTTCTCAAACACGTTTATGGAATACCTACACTTTACTTGGGGGACACTGACGATTAAATAAAACAATGCATTTGAAAATACTTTGCAACTGTATAGTACTGTATGAACTGTGTATATTATTAATTGAAATGTATAGCTGAATTCTTGGACTGAAGTTCAAAAGAGGTTCCCTTTCCCTCCCCGGAGAAGGTCCTCTCCTTTGCCTTTACATTCCAATGAAACAGCACGGATTTCTAAGCGTTTTGAGAACCGCAGTGAATTGCTCTCCATCGTTTCTTAGCTGAGAACAGCTGGAGGAACCCAAGAAGGAGGCGTGTGACGCAAAGAAGGGGCAGGAGAAGCCCCAGGCACCAAGCCCACCTGGACAGCGGCGTCTCCCGCCGGAGTCTGAGCTGCTCTTCAGTTGCCTCACAGAATTAGGACCCCAGAGGCAGACGTACCAAACACTCTAGCGCTGACAGCCGGTCAGGTAACCAGTTAGCACTTGGCACTTAGCAGGAGGGACCAGGCTGGGGAAAAGGCGCCTTGGAGGCAGGATCTTGGTGCACCACACACGTGCACACCTGCTCACGCGCACCTATGCAAAAGAGAGGCTCCACGGGGTCGTCTGATTTGTAAAGAAGCCCATGCCCCCTAAAAACCTCCAGACCCACTGATTTACTACCACAGACCCCAGGCAGGGCGCACCCGGCTGAGGGAGGATGCAGGCGAGAGTTAGAACTTCCGGTTATGCTTACTCTTGTCTCGTTCTTTTTGCACATCTCTTTTGTAAATGTTTTACATTCTATAAAATACAGTAGAACATATACAGATTATAAATAAACACACGTGCATGTAGTGGGGGAGGGCTCATATATATTTGTTGGCTGCCCTTGCAGGGGGTGGGCTGCAGGAAGCATGGTGCCTGGGGGCACCGGACAGAGGACACAGCAAGGGACCAGGCAGCCAGGACTTTGCAGATTCGGAGGAGACTGTGCCCAACTTAAAATTCTGCTCACAGGTCACTTGGAGACCCACATGCCTGACCACAGCCCAGGGGCCCCCAATCTTCCTCTCCTGCCCGACGCCACGCTAGGAGAAGCACTTTGCCAACCCACAGAGTCTATTTCGAGCCTCTACTTCATGCTGTCAGAAATTGCAAGCGAGTGATTAAGGGGCAAACGGGTTTATTTTCTCTTTGGACCTCATCCCAGAATAGGCAGAGGTGGTATCCTTTGGTCTCAATTTTTACAAACTTCCATGGGGCATGTTTGCAGCCCAAAGTCTCCATCTGAAGTGCTCCCAAAACCACTCCAGGGGAGAAACTAATAACACTTCATCTATTTTAAAGAGGGGCAGGCAAACGTTTAAGTGGCACGTGAACTTCTCTTGTGTAGTCAGGCCCCATGTACTCAAACTCTAAGCGGTGTTAACACGGGATTTACAACTTAATTCAAAGTAGAATTTGAATATCAAAGTCTAAAAATAAAGTGTGAGAAGAGATTAGCCCTGGAGTCGCCCTGCGAGGAGTGGGGAGCGCAGAGAGGTGAGGTTAGGATAAAACACAAGATAGGATGTTCTAAGCACCTTTATAAAAACACGAGAGCAGCATGAAAATTCTTTGAAGAAATAGAACTCACCCTATGAGTCCCAAGAGAAAATCTTATGAGCATATAAAATCGTATGAATTACAGCTTAAATTCGAACAGTACCAAAGGGAACTAAGCTCTCTTTTTGGCACTTCAAGAATTCGGCGACAGTGGCCAAAGAATATTCATAGGAATAAATGTCACTCTTGTAACAGAAAGAGCTCATTCCCCAGCCAGTGGAGCAAAGGAGCCAACATATCCCTCACCACTTAGCCGGCCACAGGTCAGATGATGGTAACTCAGCAGTTTGGAATGAACAGCTGAGGTCAGCTGTAATTTGCGGGCTTCCCCCTGGCTCTTTTTTCTGAAGACTCTCTACATTTCATCTGTTAAGAATGTCCCAATGTGGGTAAGAATACCGAGAGAAAAGTTAGTCTCAAAAATTTCCTTGTCCCAAATTCCTTAACTCTTGGCAAGCTGAGGCAAACTCCACGTAATATATCTGAGGACACCTGGATATACTGGGGCCTCACTGATTTAGTTCTCATGGTTCAAAGCTTCTCTGATTCCCAGTACAAATTTAAAAGCTGCCAACGTAGTGTGAACAGGACTTTTTCATACTTGAGAAAGGGAATTCGTTTCTCTTTTCAAAACGATGACTAAAATTCAGCTTGCAAACAAACCAGTTGCTAGGGCATCCCAGGTTAGAATAGAGTCACCCCACACACACACCAAATAAAAATACTCTTCAAAAGAAGGAAAGTTTCTCTTTCTAGATCGTATGGCTTACTGCCTGTGGAAATTTCTGGAAATTTTGGAAATTGAAGGAAAGTGGGATGCCTAGACCCCGCCCACTCTCAGCCTTCCGCACCTCAGCTGACGCAGGAGCCCCCAACCCTGGGGCTGATTCCGACCCCTCTTTTTCACTGACACCCACATCCAATCCATCAGCAAATCCTACTGCTCTAACTTCAAAATCGGGCCCCGCCCACCTCACTGGTTCTACCTCATCCACGGCGGTCCAGGCCCCACCATCTTTCTTGAATTTCGGCCAAGCTGTCCAAGTCTGCCCTACTATCCGTTCGCAGTCAGTGACCCTTTGGAAACAGATCTTTCACTTCCCCTTTGCCCCCAGTAACAGCCTTGTGATGGTTACAGGGTCCGGGGTAATCTTCACGGCGCTGGTGACATCTCTACCCTTCTGTCCTATGACTCCCACCAACTGCTGCAGCCCTGGGGTCCTGAAGCTCCTTCTCGGAGCCTCTGCCCCACGCATCTGTCCCCTCCTCCATCCCCTTAGATGTCTTCTCCTCTTAAGGCCTGCCTGGCCCCCCTTTAACACCACACCCGCCCCAGCCCCAGGCTGACCTACTGTATGATTCCCTTTTTATTACACTTAAGGCTTGCCGCCATGTTCTGGACCTCCAAGTCAGGAATCGAGGTTTTGGTCGCTTTAACACAAGTTCCTAGCCTGTGTGGGGCACAGAGTAGGTTCTCAATAAACAGTGCCAGTGGGGCCCATGGGGCCAGGGCCTCCAGCTTTTCTAAACAGCCTCAAATTTACCTAGAGAAACAAGGCTATGACTCGACACAAATTTTAATCTTAACTGTAACCTGTTAGCCTCTGTCCTAATTAATCTGCATAACGTTACAACCTTTTTGTAAAAAATAGAAGCTGTGTATACAGAAAAGCAGAGAGTAAATGCACAGCGGAATCTCACTTTTGTGGAAAAAAAAAATCAAAACGTGCTTGTACGGTTCTACAAGTGTGTTGTGTAAGGGAAACAGCAGCGCTGTAAGTACAGCAAAATACCGACCCTGGAGGTTGGAAATACGGATGAACTTTACCTTCTTTTAGTTATCTGTATTTACTGCATGTTTTCAATTTGCTACGAGAAGAAAATAAAGGTCATGTTTCCCTGAAGAGTTGCGCTTAGGAACCGTTGCCCAAACCTGCAGGAGATGCAGCCCGGCCGCTGAGCAGGCTGTGAGGATGTCTGTGCGTTTCCCCGCGGCCCTCACACCTGGCACTGCCGTCCTTCCTTAGGCCATTTTCTCCTTTCGTTCCCAGAACAGGAGCCCCGCAGAACCAACCACTGAATCCACATCCCTCTGGCCTGACCCCAAGGAAACAAAGGGAAGCCTCTACCACCCATATTTAACTCAGAAAGACCAGGAACGTCACGCGGAATCTAGATGTGGTGTGAGCTGCCCGCCGCTTCTGTGTTTGGGAGACTGCTCACCTGGGCAGGTGCTGGGGCGCGGCCGTGCCCGCCAAGCCCTTACCTGTTGATCTCCAGCGTGTGCACCCCGTACTTGCTCTCAATCTTGTACTTTCCCGGCTCCCCTGCCTGGCAGATCAAGCTGCCGTCTTTATACCTGAAAGAGGGAAACACCTGTCTGAGCGTAAAGGCCGACTGGCTGTTTTGCACGTGTCCCCACCTTCCTGTTTCCCATTCCCCGCCGCCCCTCGTGGGCGGGCGAGCGCGCGCGCGCACACACACACGCAGCACACTTTCGCTCTGCTTCTGCCCGATTCACCACTCGGATCGCAGGGCAGGAGCAGCTACGGGAAAGGCTCAGAGCCCACTCTTGGCTGTTTAAGGGGAGCGGGCTCTGGCAGGACTCAGACTACCTGGGCAACCCTCAACCTGCATGGGACAGAGCGTGGGCCGAAGGTCCCCTGGAACTTGTCAGGAACTCTGGATACATCACTCCAAGGACAAACGTGCCAGTTGGTTAGGCCCTGGCCCAGCCTCTGGAGCGAGGCCGCAGTGTAGCCGGAGTGCACGTGGAGAGACCCAACTGCTCTGCACCCTGCCTGGAGGAGGCTGGCCTCGGTGTCCCCCCAAGACAGCAGGGCCACGGCTCCCCCTAGGGCAAGGGTGGGTGGCTCTCAGCCTCCCCGGCCCACCTCGTGAGCAGCCAGAGGGCGGAGGCACTACTTTTCTGCTCTACTGCTGAGAGCCCTAACCCAGGACGTATGTGAAAGCGCCGTGTTGTGGCCAACGACAGACCCTGGGGACTCGGTACCAGCAAGTGGGAAAATAAATGAACATACAAGTGAGTCTTAGCAACGTACGTTGAAACTAAAAGTGTCGTCGGTGGGGCTTATTTAATTTTCAGCATCACAAGGCTCGAGGAACCCTCTCACTGTGGTTCCAGAGCCTTGGAGTTTAGGGTCTCCACTTACATGAGTAAAAGCGGAGCTGCAGGTAAACACAGGTCATTTCCGGGAACCTGGTTTTCAATAAAAGTCCTCTGGAAAATCATTTGGGTCAATTGCACTAAAATGAAAACGCCTGCCTAGGATTTCCAGGGGCCTCTCCGTGTTTTCATGCACGCACTTCCTGGTGAGTTTCAAGAGCATCGGTCCCTGGAGTAGGTGCCGCGCGCTCCCTGCAGGTGGATCTTCTCCACCCGCTCAGGTGAGTCAACGGGTGCAGATCCTTCAAAGGAAGAGGAGCGGGGCCTCCGCCCCGGGAGGCGCCCCCACTCACCACTGCACCACGGGGGTTGGGAAGCCCTGCACGGTGAAGCACAGCTTGACAGACATCCGCTCCCAGATGGTGTGTGACCGGAGCTGCACCAGGATCTCGGGGGCTCTGTTCAGCCGCTCCTCACGTAAGTGCCTCTCCCAGGCCAGACTGTCGTCCACCTGCCCCGGGAAGCAGCGCGTCAGGGTGCCAGGGGCGCGAGGCTCCCGCCACCAGGCCCGCGGGCATCGTGCTGACGGCACAGCTGCACCCGGCACCCGCCCACCCCTACCGCGTGCTGCAGGGCGTATCTGTCCACGTGCTGCAGGGCGTATCTGTCCAGCTTGTCCCGCGCATGGGTGCGGGCCAGGTGCACGTCCTCCTCCAGCTGGGCCAGCTCGCTGAGGAAACGCTGCCGCTTGGCTTCCCCATAGGAAGCCACCAGTGACTGGTACCTGCAGAAGCCAAGACGCCACAGTATTCTCGGGACACGTGCAAAGGGCATGTGGTCACTGAGGGCCTGGGACCAGACACGCGGTCCCCGGGGACTTCCTAAGTGGGCTCGAGGAGAGGGTGGGAGAGAAGCTACTTCTGCTTCTTTTGCAAGCTCTCCTCTGTGCCGCGACTCACAGGACCCACTCGTTTTCCTTAGAGGCTGCCGTTTCTGAGTGAATTTAAGACTGAAGTGAAGCCTTCTGAACTAATAGATTCAAATTAAGAAATAAGTCTGTATTCTAGAAAAAGTAAAAGGATACAGTCAGCAGCTTCTTAATCTGTCGGGGCAGAGAAATGAGGGGCACCTCCTTTCTGGCCCGAGGGCCACCTCTATGGGCTCCACAGGTTACATCCTGGCACTGCCTGGCCCAGCGGTGCGTCCAGCCAGCCTGTCACCCCTCCCCGGCCCCATCCCCTCCTTCACCACCGCGTTCCAGAGGCCCCAGCAGAGCCAGAGGCTTGCTGTTCCCTGGGCTGCCCGGGAAGGGAAAACAGCAGCATCACGTGTGCAGCCGGGGAGGCGGGGACCAGGTGGACGTGGCTCATAACGGTGGGGTGTCAGACTGGAGGACTTCCTGCTCTGTGTGGCCCAGTGGGGAAAGCCGTCCTAGAACCCGGGCAGCTCCCCCCCATCCCCAGCCTCTCCCGCAGCCCTAACTACCAGTTTGCGCTTCTCCAGACACAGCGCAAATCGCAGGCCTGGTGCCAGGTGTCCGGGAAGTTGGAGGTTGAACACAGAGTTTCAGGAAACTCTGCAGCTTCTTCAGGCAGAACCGTGGAGACAGGAACTATAATAAAAGCTAAACCCCGAGCCAGTGTTGATTCAGCCTCGTCTTCACTTCCGACCAGCCCAGCCCAGCCCACACCTGCCTGCGTCTCCTCCCCGGACACACACCCACAATCTCCTCGCCCCTCCGGCCTTTCCCCACACCCTCTGCTCATGGTGATTCTCCACGGAGGAGAACAAGCGTCTAGGTTTTTAGGCACGGGTGCACACCCGTCACATCACGTAACCCCAACTGCCCGGCTCCCCTTCACTCTTGGAGCCACACGCACAGAAATGATTTTGTAGGTCCCGGTGGGAGAAACAGCGAGCGCTTTGCTAAGAGGGCTTGCAGGAACCGAGCTTTCCTGTCTGCAGTGAATCCCACTAAATGACAGCGTAAGCAAAGGCAAATCTCTATTCCTGCCGCAAACTGTCCTGATAAGCTTAAAGGATCAGAAGTCCCACCTGGACCTCGTTTAGAATGTCTATGTGAATTGCACTTGTCAATCGCACCGCCAGTGCCGGATGTTTTATAATAAATATTAGAACTAGAATTGCTCCCCCTGGCCGGCCCAGCCCCCAATACTGTGATCTGGGACATTGAGAAGGCACCCCTGCTAGTCTGTGATGGGGTGACTGTGACACTGCCCCCTTGTGCAGAATGATGTCACTCATCGTGCATTTGCCCTAAAGACAAGCCCCTCGGACAGCTGCATAACGCAGGGAGGCCCACTTTTCACAGGACGGAAGTAGAGGCGTCAAAGGGACATTTCTAATCCCCTGTATCTTCCAGCAGAACATTTCCAGACCCTTCAGGGCACACCGATGCCTCATTGGTATTTATTTTACATGAAGACACAGCTTAACTCAAACTGATGAACCCATAACTTCATCTCTCTCCAAGGACCGATTTGTCCTGTAGGTTAAACTCATATATGCCACAGGAGGTAAGGAATAAATACGTACTTTCAGGAAGGCCAGCAAGAGTAGTGAATTATCATAATAAGGACTGGAACTCATCGAACTCCTCAAATCACCCTACACCGGGCTCCCTCGAATGGCAGGGACAGAGCAGGGGTTGCGATAACATCTCCATTAACTCCGGCCCCGCTCACCAAAACCTCCAATTACTTAGATTTACTTTTAAAGGAGGAAAGACCTAATTTCAATAAGACCTTTCACATGGGAGATAGGCACATGGGTTGTGAGAATAACATACTGTGAGGGTCCTAAAATGCAGAATCCCAAAGCATGGGTGCTGGGCTCCGTGGAGAGCTGACACAGCCCTGACCTATATCCACTGTGCTTGCCCAGAGGGACTGACATTTACCCTGGGCTCCAGGGACACAGTAACGTTATAATCAGTCATCAAGAATCCAAATACATTCTTGAGTCAGATTTGCTATTGCAAGAGTAGCTTCATGTGTTTTAGGAAGATTTCCAACAGCCAGGATTGTCACAAAAGTCATTTTTGCTGAACCACGTCAATCGTGGTAACCCACTCCCTGACTGTTCAGATTAATATACGCTTCCTTTCCCCATTTATTTCCCCCCAGGAAACTGAGGAGTAGGAACTTCATGGGATAAGATCACACCAAGGTATAACCGATTAAAATAAAATTATAAAGCTCTGGTCTTCTCACTCCCTGTGCGAAAACCGGAAGCATAGTAGAAGCCTTTCTGAAATAATCCAACACATAAAACCCAGCTCCTTAATGTACACATTCTGAAGTGATTCTTTCACAAAAGAAGTCTTCACTTGACAATAAAATAAATTTTCAGGGCAAAATTCCCATAAGGCATCTAAAAGATGATTCAAAAATTTTTTAAAATAAAGGCTAGGGCTTCCCTGGTGGCACAGTGGTTGAGAGTCCGCCTGCCCATGCAGGGGACGCGGGTTCGTGCCCCGGTCCGGGAAGATCCCACATGCCGCGGAGCGGCTGGGCCCGTGAGCCATGGCCGCTGAGCCTGCGCGTCCGGAGCCTGTGCTCCACAGCGGGAGAGGCCACAGCAGTGAGAGGCCCGCGTACTGCCAAAAAATAATAATAAATAAATAAAGGCTAATCTTTTCAGCTATACAATATTTTCACTAAATAGATTCCTTAGTCATAGTGCAACTTTCAGACTGAAACGTGTTGAGCGAAATCTCATTTTCCTTCCAGTTTTGAGTGTTTTAGCGATACAGAGAAAACTTTCTAGAAGTAAGTAGGAGGAGAAGGTGAGGGGTAAAAAACAGAGCAGCTACGAAATGAAGCATACATGAGATGCTCAAGTCCTCTGCTCTGAAAAGATCCAAGGCAGTTGACCACCTGTTTCTCTGTGATCTGGAAATAATTTTAAGACCGAGGTTCTTAGTCACCCACCCCATTCCTGTGACATATTCCCCATGAGCTGAGTCTGTAGCAATGTGAAGCATGAGGGTCTACAGAAGCCCCTCCCTGCAGCTCTGTGTCCACACGGACACGTGGCTGGAGTCCTGGCCTCTCTTTGGAAGATTCCCCACTCAAGTCTCCAGCCTCACAGCTGTTCCTTAGTAGCCGAGGAGGCTGGTGGTGGAAATTGGAAAACTCCAACTCAGCCCTTGAGGTCCTGAGGCCTCCGAATGGGACCAGCGTGCTTTCTGGGGAAAGGGAGTGAGTCTGGGGGCAGAGGACAGAGGCCTGAGGCCAATCCAGCTGCAACGTGTGGACAGTGGCCGTGGGTCCTCTGGACCGCAGGGTTCTCTTCTGCACGAGGATGCAGAAAATCCACCCCCAGTCGTTTCCTTGTCGGGATGAATCAAGACGATGACGGTGGAGAATAAGAATCGACTGAAAACGGTCGTGCGTGGCTTTCACTGCAGCAAGTGTTCCCTTCCCAGTTTGCACACGTCCCCTTTCAGCTATGCCCCACCCCCACCCCACCCCCACACCCCCACACCCCCACCCCCACCGCCTCATTCTCTGACTGCAGAGCCCCTGCCCAGGCCCCAGGGCAGTGCGTGGCCCCCGGGGCTGGCCCAGCTGCAGGCAGAGAGGGCAGGGCGTTACCTGTGCTTCCTTTCCTGCTCGTCCTCTTCCAGCGCGGAGCTCACCCTCCTGGCACACAACCTGCAGGTGGTCCCCCCCGGTGCCGTCTGGCTGGACTCTCTCTGCGAGGACGACTCCTGAGTGACAGATTTCTGGGAAGACGTCTGGGTGGAAGCGCGCCTTGGCGAACATGGGAAAAATCACATGTGGTGGAGAAGTGTAAAAATGCATCGTCACAAACAGCATCACTCCCTTTCCACGCCCCCAAACCATCCTCGAAATGCAGGGCACCCACACCTGCACATGCGGACACACACACATGCACATGCCTACAGGCACACCTGCATGTATGCGCTCACTTGCACATGTGAACACACACACACACACCCCTAAGTGTGGCCTCCAGCCCGACTGCACAGGCCCATCCCCCACAGGGACGTGCCCCCAGACTCAGCTGCACGACACCCCTGCCCCTCCCTCAGGCCAGCCAGTGCCTTCCAGGCCCTTTTGGCCTGAGGCCATGATTATATATATATGTAAATCTTAAGGGATCCGAAGCTCCCTGAGGCTGCTGGGAGGAGCACAGAATGTTTGGCTTTGTTTGTTACCAGGATGGCAGCTAAGCACAAAGGACCACAGGCAGTTCTAAATACAGGGGCCGGGACGGGGACCTGAGGCCGGAGCCCGTGCCCGGCGTCCACCTCCTAAATTAACACCGGGGAAACGTGGGCGGCCAGGGCATGTGCCGCTGGCCCCTGCAGACGCAGAACCTCAGAAACTCACAGATGAGCCTGCGGCTTGACACCAGCCTATCAGACAGTGAACGAAAAGTCTACCTTTTGCAACATTATTATTAACGTAGCAAAATTATCATTGAGATGGGCTTCCATCCCATCTTCACTCGGCCCCCGTTAACTTCTGTCCCACCGACATTCTTTCCCATGGGTTTCCTTCTCATCGCCCTCGCTGTTTGGTGACCTTTTAGATTCTAGCTCTGGAAGGCATGTGAAGAAGAGTGAAGTCAAGGAGCAATTACTGAAGGTCCACGACTCATGAGCTAAACCAGGGGCTAAGAGCCAGTCTACCAGGACCTGCCGGCATCTACAGGATTTGCCGGGATCTCCCAGGATCTTCCAGGACCTGCCAGGATCTACTAGGATCTGCCAGGACCTGCCACGATGCCATGCAGTGCCCCACATAAAGTTTGCTGTGCAGCCGGGTCAGCCACGTTCCCCGTCTGGCTCTGGACACAGGCATCGGGGAGCACGGCCCTCCCTACCTCCCCGGCTAAACCAGTTCACCTCCAGTCTTCAGGGGACTGGATAAAGCTTCTTGCCTTGAAGGTCAGACAAAGCTCATCATCAAGGCTCGGCCTGCGCCCATCAGTGAATTACAACTTACTTTTTCGCTGCATATTCATCCACAAGGTACCTTGTTTGAATATTACGGTATGACTGGTCAAAGTGTTTGTGTCTCTTTTGGTAGAAGGGCACGGCAACAAGCGACATCTTTGTGGACACCTAGGAAAAAGAGTAACAAACAGAGCAGAGGTCCTGGAATTTCTAAAGTAATCAGGCTCCTGCAATTCACACTAACCTTTTAGGTTGTTCCAAAGAGGAAAATCAACTCCAATTAGCAAAACCCTTGTGGGGGA
This sequence comes from Stenella coeruleoalba, assembly GCF_951394435.1. Taxonomy (NCBI): domain Eukaryota; kingdom Metazoa; phylum Chordata; class Mammalia; order Artiodactyla; family Delphinidae; genus Stenella; species Stenella coeruleoalba. The sequence goes on along the minus strand of NC_137167.1, from coordinate 25,941,252 downwards.
AGAGAATGTAAGAAAGGGTCTATAAGAGGAAATAATCCTGGACGCCTATTAAGTTCCCTGGGACCTGACTTCATTTCTCGTTTGCTTCCATAAAAATTAGAAGATTGAGCCGCACGCTTCACTTAATTGTAAACTCACCCAATGTCTACAAACTATCTAGTTTGTTCAAGGCAACCGTGAAAAGCAATGTGAGTGATAAGGATAAAAATAATTAAAGCACAGGTCACAGAAGTAAACAAACAGAATACAAGAGAGGAGGAGATAAGAGCAAAGGAGACACAAAACGTGCTGGGAAGTAATGGGGGGGGGGGGAGCACGTGGCCCAGGGCCACGGCAGTCAGAGGCCCTGAAGCAGGTGACATTTGAGAAGAGCCCAATGGACTGGGGAGGTGATGGGCGGAGGTGGGGCGGACAGAGGGCATCCCAGGGGCAAAGTGGGAAGCAGGAAAACCCTGGGGCTCAGGATCTCGGGAAAAGCAGACAGGAAACGTCGCCCCGGAAAGCATGCAGCCGCACGGAGGTTTCGGCGTCCACGCAGGAGGTGAAGACTCTCCCGCTCTGAAGGGGGGTTTGAGAACAGAACGGTCTCCAGGAAGCCTTCCAGACCCAGTCCCCTAAAATCCCGTCTCACTGGCTACTTGTCGGCCTGCTTGGTTGGGCGGGACAGGCCTGGGGGCTGAGCCCAGCTCCACAGTCTGGGGGATGCGGGGAAGTGAGCGCTCTTTGGCTAAATTCTCCCCAAACAAGAAGTCTTCGAGACCCACCCTGCAGCAAGGATGTGGGGATTTGAAGCAGTGCAGGTATTAGACGGCCGTTTGCTGCATGTGTTCACCCAAATAAGTAAAATGCCAACTTACCGGGCTGCTTGACTCTCTCTAAAAAGGGACGCAGACAATGTCCCTAAATCCCTGTGATTTTTTTTTTTTTTTTTTTTTTTTTTGCGGTACGCGGGCCTCTCACTGCTGTGGCCTCTCCCGTTGCGGAGCACAGGCTCCGGACGTGCAGGCTCAGCGGCCATGGCTCACGGGCCCAGCCGCTCCGCGGCATGTGGGATCATCCCGGACCGGGGCACAAACCCGTGTCCCCTGCATCGGCAGGCGGACTCTCAACCACTGCGCCACCAGGGAAGCCCGCCCTGTGATTATTAACCTCCCAAATTAAGGGGCACAAGAACTCCTCCCAACCCGAGCTCCATTTTTGTCCTCTGTGTTGAAATTGGAATAATCTGCCCCGATTTAAAGAAGGATCCTTAGGAGGCCTCACAGCACAGCCCCAGGGGACACGGGGGTGGAAACGGGCAGAAAATGCCAGGTCCTGTCCTGAGACGGGCCCTCACCCTCATTCCTCATTGCAGCGCACACCTCTAAGCAAACGTTAGAAAACCTTACAAGCATAGAATTTGCTCGAAGTCTATGTCTCAGGATCCGTTCCCTTTAGACTGTGACTTTCTAGAATCACAGAATTATAGAGCTTGGAAAGATCCTTGGGGATTATCCAAACCCCTATTCTATGGGGGAGGACGAGTGGGGCAGGGGACCCGCCAGCCAGAGGGGAGAAGTGATTTCCCTAAAAACATACAGAAAGTGCCTGCCCATCCAGAGGCCGCCAGACTTCTCCTTCGGGGTCTTCTATACTTCTCCACACGAACTCACCTCAAAATTCCCTCCTAAGAACCAACTACCACGTCTCCATTGAGGGTCCAGCGTGTGGCTGGCATACATTTGACTATAAATATATAATAGGATGCTGCACCTCAAAGAACCCAATAAAAACATACCCCCTCCACTCCACCCCCGGTTTGAAAGAGGTACCATAACGTTGAGGTCAAGTGCACAGGTTTTGACACCTGACAGGCCTAGGACTGACTTCCGACTCCAGCACTACTGTGAAGTGACCTTGGGCTGACCTATCATTTCTCTATCTTGGACGTTCTACTGAATCTGCACGGTGCTGGCACCGTGCTTGGCAGGGAGGAACAAACAACTGGGGGCCGCCCCTAGCACACTGTCGTTGTCTGTTGCTGTGAAGCTGAATTCTGCAGGTGTCTGAAAACATGCACTTATCACTTTAACACTTGCACAATATCCTCGACTGCATCTCTGGGATTTTCCAGTGAGTTACTCAGGGTGAATCTTCAAGGAAAGCTTCCGCCCATAAGGTACACACTCCGTTGCTGGGGACAGGTCACTGGATTGATGTGTTGGGGCACACGGGTCACCACTTGGAGCCAGTTTCATCTAGATGCCTTCTCCCATCACCCCTGCACCCATGGAGGAAAAGTCAGCTACAGCAGAAAAACCCAGAACAGCCCCTGCACCTGCTGCTGCACCAGTGGTCCTGTTCCGTCACAATATTTACTTACATCTGTGTGGAGTCACCCTGCAGATCCGGGTGTGTTTCTTGGCAGAGAGAAGAATCCAAAAATGGCCTAGGTGACTGGAGAGGATAAGCTATCTCGACATGTGTAGAGTGTGGCAGCTAGCGCCCTCAGAGCCCCCCCTTGGTGGGACCCTGCTCCTGCTCAGAGCCAGCGACCTGCAGGCTCCGAGTGCAGTCAGCACCCGGCGTGTCCTGGGCTGACGTGATGCCAGCTTGTGTGGCCGCTGAGTCCTCACGCCTCCTGCTGGGAGCAGGTGCTTTGCGGCGATCAGGGGCAGGGCCGGAGTCGAGCACATGTGGTTCCCGCACTCTCGCTCTGACCGTGGACTGGCTGGAGGTATGACCCCCAGGACACCATGGGACCGCGGCGGTACCCAGGGCTCAGCCCACGTGATTCTCTACTAGCTGAGTGGACATGATGCTGACCCACCTGCACTTGGAGCACCTGCCCTGCCCCGCGCCGGCCAAGCCTGGACCGGGGAGGGGGCGCATTGCATTTCAAGGACAGAGACATCTTAGGGACGCCTGCTCCGGGGAAGGCAGCAAACTCCCACCTTCTGTGCACGGGGCCCCCTGCCCGCACTCACTGACTGTATGAGCCTCAAGCCCAGCCCAGGTGCACAGGAAGGGCCACTACACAGCCCAAGCCCACGCCAGGCCACCCATTTGGGCTCTGCTCAGTGGACCTCAAATTCCAGAACCTGGGGACTTCCCTGGTGGCACAGTGGTTAAAAGTTCGCCTGCCAATGCAGGGGACACGGGTTTGAGCCCTGGTCCGGGAAGATCCCACATGCCGCAGAGCAACTAAGCCCGTGAGCCACAACTACTGAGCCTGCATGCCACAACTACTGAAGCCTGTGCGCCTAGAGCCCGTGTTCCGCAACAAGAGAAGCCACCACAATGAGATGCCCACACACCACAACGAAGAGTAGCCCCCGCTCGCCGCAACTAGAGAAAGCCCGTGTGCAGCAAGGAAGACCCAATGCAACCAAAAATAAATAAATAAAATTAAAAAAAAAAATTCCAGAACCTGCCCGTGTGTCCCTGTCCCCACTGGGGACCTGCAGACAGGGGGGAGGACGCCTCGTGGAAGCGAGTTCCCTGCAGGCTCAGCATGGGCTCCGACCCCCCTCAGCCTGGGGCCGTGAGGGGCGTGGCCAGCTGTGCTAGGGGGACCCCACCGAGAGGAGGGCGTGGCGGGCGGTGTGCACAGAGCTCCCTCCACTTTCTCCTCTTTAGGGAAACGACCCCCAGCTGACGCCTCAAAACACAGCGAAGACATTGGCCCCCAGCACAGTTCTGGGGGGTGAGTCCCGCATGGAGGGGGCGTCGGGGGCGGGATTCCAGCGCTGACCCTGCCGCCCACCCAGCTCTCGGGGCTCAGTTTGTTTTGCTGAGAACAGAGGGGCCAGAGGAGGAGGCAGGAACATTCCTTCAAGCGCGCCAGCGGCGCCTGGATCTGTGGCCAAGTTTAAAACCACCGGAGGCAACACTGCTCCGCCCACTGACCGCCCTCAAATACCACAGAAGCAGAGTCGACCTTGATGAAACACACAGGTTCTGGTGTTTTCAGCGATCGTGAGTGACTTTACACAACTTGAGATGCGTCACCTTATTCTGTCCTGGTTCGAATCTCGACCTTTCCTATGAGGAAACCGCTTCAGGTGATGAAACTAACCCTCAGGTCACTGGTTCCCGGTGACGAAGACCAATTTCCATCCCGGCGTCTGACTCGGCACCGGCCTGCTTCCCACCCACCATCGCTCCTGACACCTTTGGGAATCATGACACTGAAATGAAACGCGAGCCTGTCAAGCACTGGGGGCCGTGCGTCCGTGACAGGCTCCATCCTGATCCCTTCCTGCGAGGCCTATTTGGAACCGATCTCTCATGTCACCAAGAAGGGTTTTAATCTGTGAAGACGTTTCAATGAAAACACATTTACTTCCATTTCATAAAAGAAATGGTTGTTTGTGCAGCTAAAGTTGTTGAAGTCCATGAACACACCAAGGTAAAGCTCTTCTGGAGAAACAGAAAGGGTACAGTCGGTCCACAGCCCCGAGGAACTATGCCCTCAGTTCCCAAGACGGGTTCCATTCACATCGGGGACTACTTTCCCCAAGGTTTTTCCAAACTACTCAGCTCCAAAAGTAAATATAACTGAGCACAGCATAACTCTCAAAATCTCACCATCCGACGTGGTCTGACGTCTAACGTCTGTCAGCCAGCTTCCCAAGTGTCCCCCAAAGAGCCTCTCAGCCCCAGGACTGAATGTCTTAGCAGGTCGCTCAGCTACCTCTCTCCCTGAAGCTCCAGGGTTCTTCCAGGGAGCCTGACCCACCCGGGCCCAACGCTTAAGCAGGATCGAATTAGATGGAGAGACAAGATAATGCGCTGCTTCCCGGACAGAAGCTTTCCAGCAACCCAGCGACTTACCACATTTTTCATAAATGGCGAGAATTAAAAACAAATCAACGGTGACACAAGTATTTCATCCCATAAACTTTACCCTTGTTTTCATGAAGCACAGGCACATGGGTGAAGGTCCCTAATTCAGAGTTAGCGGCATGCGAATTCGCTGCACATAGAACCCAGACTTAGTCCAGTAAATAGCTACTCTAAATGATCTTTGCTGTGTGTGCTCTTCGACGCCTGTCTTACTTCTGCTCAGTGAGGAAGGACCTTGAGACCAGGAGGTGGAGAGAGCTAAGCATTTCCAAGCACTGAGACCCCACGTTCCTGCCTCACTGCCCCTCCCGGGCCTCCTGGGTTCAGGCATCCAACTCCACTGCACTTTTCTGGGGCAGCGTTTCAAGAGCATGACCAGAGGAAGCTCAGGCTCTCTTAGGGAAACCGAGCCTGAAAATGCTGCAGGATCGTAACGCATGAAAAAGCACAAAGGGGAAAAGCATCATTGTGAGGGGAGAAATTAGAAACAGTGACAAGAAGTACTGTTTTTGTCCCCTCCCCTAGATGCTACAGTCAGGTCTGAGCTGAAGAGCCCTGCTTTCTTTCTGTTTCTCTTAAGAAAATATCCAATTTTATTTCACACCATTTCAAACCTGCCCTCTCCTGACAGAGGCTCTCATTTCTGTGACTCGTGAAAATTGCAGACATCCATCAACCAACTCAGGGAGCAAAAGGAGATGCTGCAAAAACCAGGGCTAAAGTGCGAGGGCTGGGAAGGGGCTCAGAACCTCCTAACAACACAGAAAGTATTCGAATCCAGTCAAAGAAACCCAGACCTTGGCTCTAATTACTGGCTGGCTTTCTGCATGGAGCGGAGTTCGTTGGTTCCCATGGCTTCACCCTGACACCCTCTGCTTAGGAAATCTGAGTGCAGCCAGCTTCTGCACGCTATCCTTCCTTCCTCCAAAGCCTCACATCAGAAAAGGAAAGAAGCGGAGGAAACTCACCCAGAGAGAAAGGAAGGTGGCGAAGAGGAGACAGCGTCTGCCTCACGGGCTCACCGGGCTGCAGGCTCCGGCCGAGGGAAGCAAAGCACGTCTCCCTCCAAACGTCCAGCCTCCCTCCCATTTATGGTTGAGGAGATGCTATTTATAGACCCTTGGGAAGCCTGGCCCCTCGCTGATACCTGCATCATAAATCATCAGCCTGCTCTTAGGAGGGAAAAAGTTTCATTCGAGGCGGAAAAATCGAAAAGTGAAAAGCATCCTTCCCGACTCACAAAGTGCATTTCTCACGCCCAGGAAACTGAGGAAGCAGCTACCGACCGAGAAAAAGAGGGCAGGGCCCTGACATCTCCCGCCCGCCCTCCCCAGACTCCGCTGCACCCCGAACATAAATTTGCAGACTTATCTTTAATGCTTTGGGGCTAAAGTTTCCCTGGTACCTAAACGGACGCTCGCAGATGAGTCTCTAACACAGACCTGATTGCAAAAGCATTTTCACTATTTTGACACCAAATCCCGAGAGTGCTGTTAGCCGTGGATGGAGGGAAGGTGGCCTCTGGGGTGCGTGTGTGTTTGGTTGGGTTTTTTAAAATTTATTTCAGAGATGACTCAAGCTCTGACTTGGTTTCATCCTGGGGTTAATTTAGCCAGAACTTCTACCTAAAAGAGGACCCATGCCTAGTCGGCAAGTTACGTCTTATTTATAGTTATTACCACCGGCGTGCGCGGCATCTAACCCGCCCGGATGACTGCAGGGTGCAGCATGTGTCCAAGTATAAATAACACACGACTGGCATGATTGATCAGGGCTGTCACAGGGAGCCTATCGCCGAGAGGCGGGCCGAGTCGGGATGCCCCCCCTCAGAGGCCAGAGCTGACTGCAGCCATGTCCCAGGCTCAGCTGCAGTGGGGCTGTTTCCCCGCTGACACAATGTGTGTGAGAACAACCGGCTTTTAAGTCTGCTGCAAAAATTAGTGAGAATAATATATAGGAAGTGCCTGGGAGTCCAAAAAACTCCCTGTTCCCACATCTGGCTTATCGGGAACGTAGCCAAGGACCAGCAGCACAGGTCAATGGATGAGCGAGGTAAATACCACAAAGGCACACAAGACACGGAAGCAACCCCAGTGCCCATCGACAGACGGATGGATGGAGAGGACGTGGTACATACATACGATGGAATACTACTCAGCCATTAAAAAGAATGAAATCATGCCATTTGCAGCAACGTGGATGGACCTAGAGATTATCATACTAAGTGAAGTAAGTCAGACAGAGAAAGACAAATATCATATGATGTCGCTTATATGTGGAATCTAAAAAAATAGTACAAATGAATCCATATATAAAACAGAAACAGACTCAAAGACATAGAAAACAAACTTATGGTTACCAAAGGGGAAAGGGGGGGAGGGATAAATTAGGAGTTTGGGATTAACATATACACACTGCTGTATATAAAATAGGTAACACACAAGGACCTACTGTACAGCACAGGGAACTATATTCAATATCTTGTCATAACCTACTGAGATAGTGGAAAATAATCTGGAAAAGAAATATATATTGATATATATGCATAACTGAGTCACTCTGCTGTACACTTGAAACTAACACAATCTTGTAAATCAACTACACGTCATTAAAAAAAACGAGATATCACAAAGGCACAGAGTAAAAGCTGTTTACTTCACCATCTGAGCATCCCTGCATCCTCTCCATCCAGCCATTCACTCTCCTCCCTAAACACTGCCATCTATGTTCCGAACGTGGGCTGAACCTGCAAGCAGACAGGAGCCGAAGAGAGGAAACCCGGAGGATGTGGCCAGAGGTGTGAGTTACAGCCACCCTCCCCGGCTTCCCAACCACAGGGATTCCTTTTTTTTTTACTGAAGCCACTTGGCATTGGGTTTCCATCACGTGTGACCTAAAGAATCCTGACTAATGCAAAGAAAAGCTTCAGTGATTTTACTTCTACAAATTTAGCTAAAATTTGCAATAAGATGGAGGAAAAAAATGATATCAAGGAGAAATGTCAGAGGACATAAAAAAGAAGACTGAAAGCTAAAACGTGGCGTCAGAAACGTTCTGAATCATGGAAACCTCGGGGTCACATGGATTACGGAGCAAAGTTAAGTCCTCAGGATTTCATGAAATTATAGCACAGGGCCAAAATAGATGCTCAATGCAGAAAAATCTGTTCGAATACTTGAAAAAAGTAAAATTATTCTAAGATATTTTGTTAACTTCCATACATTCTGTCTCAGAAAGCACCAAAAGAAATGGTCTAACGCAGTTTAGAAAACGTCTATCCAACTGGCCGGATATTCGTGACGATTTCACGTTGCAAAGATTGAAGGCCCGTCAAAAAGAAGCTTCCAGGCTTTGGCGAGAACACGAAGCAGAGCATCAATCACGGTGGAAACGGCGCTGCTGGCCGTCTGGAACGTGTGCTGGCCTTTATCTCCTCATGTCTACAGTGGGTCCCCCACTAACAGATGGCTGCCAGGAGGGGCGCCCGGAGAACTGGGCCCCCTTAGCCCCAAATACGCCAGCTCTTTCTCCCGACTGCTCATCTCTCTGTTGTTGAGGGTTTCACTTCTCACCAAAGAGAACTGATCCTAACATTCTTGCTGCAGTGGCCTATCCTGAGCCTCTAAGCTGGACACATGCACTGCCCAGCTCACCAGCCCTGCTCAGCCATCTTCCCAGCAGATGCCACCTGACAGGCCCCACAGGGGAGGGGGGCAATGCCCATCGCAACTCCCCCATGAACTTCACTCCCTTCAGACTGCTGGCCTGCCTGTATGGGGGCTTAAGCCTGTCCCCCCAACCCTGCCCCTGGACCCTGCCCCCCCGACACTGCCCCTGGACCCTGTGCCCCTGGACCCTGTCCCCCCTGGACCCTGCCCCCCCGGACCCTGCCCCCTGGACCCTGCCCCTGGACCCTGCCCCCCCGGACCCTGCCCCCCGGACCCTGTACCCCGGACCCTGCCCCCCAACCCTGCCCCTGGACCCTGTGACCCCGGACCCTGCCCCCGCAACCCTGCCCCTGGACCCTGTGCCCCTGGACCCTGCCCCTGGACCCTGCCCCCCCTGGACCCTGCCCCTGGACCCTGTGCCCCTGGACCCTGCCCCCCCAGCCCTGCCCCTGGACCCTGTGCCCCTGGACCCTGCCCCTGGACCCTGCCCCCCCTGGACCCTGCCCCTGGACCCTGTGCCCCTGGACCCTGCCCCCCGACCCTGCCCCTGGACCCTGCCCACCCTGGACCCTGTCCCCCCTGGACCCTGCCTCCCCGGACCCTGCCCCCCGGACCCTGCCCCCCCGGACCCTGTCCCCCCTGGACCCTGCCCCCCCGACCCTGCCCCCCGGACCCTGCCCCCCCGATCCTGCCCCTGGACCCTGCCCCCCCGGACCCTGCCCCTGGACCCTGCCCCCCCTGGACCCTGCCCCTGGACCCTGCCCCCCCTGGACCCTGCCCCTGGACCCTGCCCCACTGGACCCTGCCCCCCCGGACCCTGCCCCCCCGACCCTGCCCCTGGAGCACAACCATCCTGTGAGGCAGCTGCCCCACTGAGGCAGGCGCGTCCTAGAGGAGCTCAGTAAATAACTCACCCAAGAGAAACCACAGAGCAGGATTTTAAACACCAGCTTCCTGTCTGGCTTCCTGTCCATGTTCTCACATGCTCCAGAGGGCAATCAGAATTTTCTCAGCCCTCTCAAACAATCCCACATTTTAGGCAATGAAGCAGCACCTCGAATGGTAAGCAAACCCTGCATATGAGAAACGAGAACCGTAGACCCGGACAACTCCATTACGCCATCAGCCCCATCACTGGCCCTCCCTTTCAAGCCCCGGAAATGTGAGTACCACAAAGGAGGTACACTTGGAGAAATGTGCTTTGTCCTTCTCTCTCTCTTCAGAATGTCTTTCTTCCTAGACATGTGTGTCTGTGTGTTCCATATTTGGATTATACGGGAGAATGGTTTAAACCTCAAGAAAAGCACATGCCTAGATGAGAACTTTCTGAAAATGTTCATCGTACGAGTGTGACCTTGTTCAGAGAGATGAAACCACCCCCTTTTTAAAATACCTGTGTTCAAGAAAAAAGACTACAGAATGGAGAATTTCATCAGAGAACTGGAGTTTATTTTTTTAATAACATATTTTTTTGGTAATTTATCCTTTACTCTTTTTTTTTAATTAATGTATTTCTTTTATTTATTTATTTTTGGCTGCGTTGGGTCTTCGTTGCTGCGCGCGGGCTTTCTCTAGCTGTGGCGAGCGGAGGCTACTCTTCGTTGTGGTGCGCGGGCTTCTCATTGTGGTGGCTTCTCTTGCTGCAGAGCACGGGTTCTAGGCACGTGGGTTTCTGTTGCTGTGGCTCGCGAGCTCTAGACGCAGGCTCAGTAGTTGTGGCGCGTGGGCTTCGTTGCTCCGCATCATGTGGGATCTTCCCGGATCAGGGCTCGAACCCGTGTCCCCTGCGTTGGCAGGCGGATTCTTAACCACTGCGCCACCAGGGAAGCCCTACTCTTTTTTTTTTTTAAAACAGACTTTTTTAGAGCAGCTTTAGGTTCACAGCAAAATGGAGTGGAAAGTATGGTGGTTTCCATCTACTCTGGTCCCCCCACATACACACCCGCCCCCATGACCAACACTCCACAACAGGGGTGCCTTTGTCACAATTGTCACTCCAAGTCCTCTTACATTCGGGGTCCCTCTTGGTGTACTTTCTATGGGTTTTGGCAAATGTATGACATTTATTCACATTACAGTAACATATAGAGTAGATTCATCGACTAAAAATCTTCTGTGCTCTATTCATCCCTCCCCCCAACCCCTGGCAACCACTGATCTTTATACTATCTCTATAGTTTTGCCTTTTCCGGAATGTCACACAGTTTGTGGACTTTTCAGGTTGGCTTCTTTCACTCAGTGATATGCATTTGAGGTTCCTCCATGATTTTTCATGGCTTGAAGGTTTACTTCTTCTCAGTGCTGAATAATATTCCATTGTCTGGATACACCACAGTTTATTTCATCCACTCACCTACTGAAGGACATCTTGGTTGCTTCCAAGTCTTAACAATTATGAATAAAGCTGCCATAAACTTCCCTGTGCAAACGTTTATGTGAACATGAATTTTAACTCGTGAAACTTGTTTTCATGAGTCTTCCAACTCATCCAGCACCATCGCTGGATCACAGGGTACGAGTATGTTTAGTTTTGTGAGAAACTGCCCAACTGACTTCCAAAGTAGCTGTATTCCCACCTCTGCATCCCCGCCAGCAGTGATGAGCGTTCCCGTTGCTCCGCACCCTCAGCAGCATTTGATGGTGTCAGTGCTCTGGATTTTGGCCCTTCTAATAGGCGTGTAGTGGTATCTCCTTGTTTTAATTTGCACTTCCCTGATGACACGTGATGCGGAGCATCCTCTCATATGCTACTTGCCATCTTTGTATCTTCTTTGGTGAAGTGTCTGTTCAAGTCTTTTGCCCAGTTTTTAATCAGGTTTTTCATTTTCTTTTGTTGATTTTTAATAGCCCTTTGTATATTTTGGATGAGTCCTTTATCAGATATGTCTTTGGCAAATCCTGCTCCCAGTCTGTGACTTGTCTGTTCATTGTCTTGACAGTGTTCTGCACAGAGCAGACATTTTTAATTTTCACCAAGTCCCACTGATCAATTATCTCTTTCATGAATCGTGTCTTTGGTGCTGTACCTAAAAAGTCATCGCCATGCTCAAAGTCATCTAGACTTTTCTCTTAGAATTTATTGTTTAAAAAGAATAAAACGAAAATTCTAGAACTGAAAAATCCAACTATAGAAATTAAGAACTTAATAAACATTTTTAACAACACTCCCTTTCTCTCCTCCGCTCCTAAGGCCAATACGCCCCCTGTGCTGTGGACCCCATCCCTCTCGTGCGGAATAATCCCCAGAGCTCATAGAGGGTCAGGAACACTTTGTGAGCCCATCAGCCAGAAAGGAAAAGCTCACAGTTCACGGGACATGTGAAGAGGTCCTCAACAGGGCACAGACTAAGCAACACATCAAATTACCCTAAGGTAAGGCTGCTCTCACATCTCTATAAGCTCAAGAAGGAGAGAATGCATTGAACATGCTAAATAAAAACACAGACGGTATTGAGAAGATCCAAGTGAAACTTTTAGAAAATTCCACGTCTGAGGTTTTTCAGGTACTGATGGGATTGACGGCACATTACTTCAGAAACAAATATCACTGAATACTGAGGATGCAACAATAGAACATATACAAGATAAAATACACAGAGAAAAAAGATGGGAAAAAATAAAAAGAGCCTCAGAGAGCTGCAGGACATCTTGAGGCAGGTAATTACACACATGGAATTCGGGTCCCCAAGGGATCGGGCTGGACAGAAGAAAATATTTGAAGAAATAACTTGCAAAATGTTCCTAAAACTGCTAAAACTATAAACCCACAGACACAAGAAGCTCAACAAACATCAACTTCAAGAAACATGGATGAAACTATGCAAGTCATATCGGTATCCAAGCGCTTAAAGTCAGTGATTAAGAGGAAAGCTTAAAAGCAAAAAGAGGAACGAGACATTTTCTGCAGAGGAATGAGGCTAGGAAGGAGTTTTCACGGAAACAATGCAAAGGACGGTATTCAGCCAAAAGAAGGAAAAAACCTTTCAGAAACGAAGGTGACCCCCGCCCATGCACACACACAGCCAGGGTGCTGTGAGTGGGAACCCCAGGAGACACCCCTGCCTCATACCCAGGGTGTCGGCCGAGGCCCGGGGGGCGCCTGGTCTCACCCTCCCGTCTGCTCAGGGTGTCCACGCTGTCGCCCCGCAGCCGCGTCACTACCCGAACGTCCTTCCAGCGTCCTCCGGCCGTGGGAACAGGGCCCCCAGCCCCACACGCGCTCCAGCTGCAGCCTCGCCCTCCTGGCCTGGCTCCCAACCTGCACATGCTCGCATTCCCCGTTTATCCCCTTTCCATTCGTCCTTTGGCCTCTTCCAATCCACCTTCTGTTCCCATCACATCACTCACCAAAATAGCTCTGTCACCCACGACCCCGTGTCACCACCTCCAAGGGACGTGTCTGCTCTCAGGTTCCTCAACCTCCGGCCACTGTCTGACCCCTACGGCCACCTCCCTCCCAAGACATGCGATCCCACCGTGAGATGTCAAAGCTGCCCCAGGGCACTGCTCACGGCCCCTTCTCTTCCCAACTGGGCCCCGTTCCCTTACCCTTCGGAGGCTCCACCTGGAAGCAGGTGCCTCCCCGGGCGGGGGGCGCCCAGAGTCTGTGTCCAGCTGCCCTCGCTCCCCCATCGGAAGCGTAGATGGAACCTTACACTCAACAAGGCGAAGACTGAACTCGGGCCCCCTCCTGCTGCCCCGTCTCCGTGTCCAGCGGTCCCCACCCCACGAGCAGCACGAGGCAGGGAGCACGGGCGCCTCCCCCAGGCCCTTCTGAGCCTGCACAGTCTTTCTCCTGGACACCCTCAGTCCCGCCACCTCGGACCCCCTCCAGGGCCATCGCCCCAGGCCAAGTTGGGACCGGCTCCTGCTGAACGGCGACAGCCTCTCTCCGCGCCCATCCTGGCTCCTCTGACGCGTACTCTCCAGACCACGACCAAATAAATGTCTCAAAAGGCAAATCGGAGCAGTCACCCCACGCCCCTCAGAGCCCTTATGTCTTAATCTAAAGACCAGCACCTTGACGTCTGAGCCCCGCCCACAGGGTCCTGGCTGGAAGGCTCCAGGTTGGTTGCACGGCCTCCCTCTTTCCGCTCAGGTAACCCCTGTTCAGACCTCATCTCAAGCACCCATTTTTCAGGCGCCTTTTCCGAGCCCAGTCTGAGTGGGGTTCCTCCGTTACGTCCTCCCCAGGGCCCTCGCTGCGATTGGTACCCGCGCATGCGCACTGACTCGGGCGCCGGTCTGGCTCGCCCATCTCACCGGCAGGGCTCTGAGCACCGAGCGCTCTGCTGGCCACGAAAATACAGGGGCTCAGCTCCAAACCCACTCAAAAAACACTCTCAACAAAGAAGAGCTTCCTATTGAATACACCAAACTAGTTAACGTGTCTCCTTCACTGTGAGCAAGAAACTGTGTGGTGACCCGACCAGTGTGCTCGTCCCAACATCAAAGCAACCGGTGGCCTGGAGCATTTCTCAGCGTCTCTGTAATGGAGCCCGAAGTTTTTCCATCTTTTGTAAATCAAAACTAATCCTAGGAAACCTGGCCCCAGCTCTCGGCCTTGTACCTTGCAGGTATCATGTGCGCATTCTCTTCCGTGTCACCTCCAACGCACTCCTCACCGAGATGGGGGTGCCGGGAGCCCCCAGGGCCATGGGTGACGTGCAGCCCAGCTCACCCGGGGTCAGATGTCTCCCAACTCGTGAGGTTCATCTGGACCAGATAGAGGATAAAAATTGTCTTAGCAAAAAAAAAAAAAAAAAAAATTGTCTTAGCAGAGGAGAGACCCAAAGAGGCTACGAAAACCCATGTGGGAGAGGAAAGGATGACGTTGAAGCCGCTTATAGTTGTCAAGGCAACCACAGATGTCTACATCTTGGCAACGTTCAGGATTACAATGCGATCCTTAATGCAATATTCACGGCTGTGTTTTAAAACTCCGAGAACTGCCTCCTGACTGTTAGAACCGTACCCTGTAGGCCTTTCTTCTAAACCAACTGTCCCCAACGGCCAAGGACTGGTGCAGAGACAGGAGCTGGTTTACATCTGGACTCTCACTTTGACCAGATCATGCCTGGCCCATCGTACAAGCTCAACAATATATTTTTACTAAATGAGAAAGCATGGCCTTTATCCTGTAGACGCTATTTACGGGTTCCTGTGTACAGCTATGGCCCTCAATTAATGGGAAGTTAATCTCTACCCTGTCATTAAATAATCACAGCAAGGGCAGAGGAGGTAAGACGTGGCCAGAGGGCCCTGAGCTGTTGTCAAGGGCACTGGCTCCGGGCCTGGTTTTCCTGTTTGTTAATCTGTTGCTGAAGCTGCGTGCCTTGGGCAGACTCTCTCCACCCTCCCAGATCTTGGCTTCCCCACTGGGAAAGTGAGACTTAAATTAGATGATCCTCGTCTAAGCGCAGATACGCTATGATTTCAGTCCTGAACGATCACGCCAGGAGAAGAGAGCCTCACCCACTCCAACACGGTCGCCAGCGGCCTGGCCCAGAATAGGATCCAGGAAACAGGAACCAGAGCACAGGATGGTCCTGCCAAGAGGATTCTGAAAGTGCTTAACGGCTTAAAGATCACCAACAACACAACAAGCCAGGTGCTTGTAACTAGAGGCTGTCATAAAACAAAGGCGGGTGGAAAGTGCAGGAGTGAGTTCAGCTGGCAGGGACCACCTGTCCTGTGCACAGCAGGAGACAGACTGCGTGCCCCTGGGCTCCGGGGGGCTGCACGCGGTGAGGACAGAGACAGGCCCAAGGCCAGCCCACGGGGGACGCTCAGAAACAGACAGAAATCCCGTCCGGCCCTCACTTCACCCTATAAACTCGGAAACTGAGGCCCAAAAAGGTTAAAAAACGTTGGCAGGGTCACATGCCTTGCATGGGTTTGAACTAAAATTCAAAGAGCTTTATTTTCAGGCCCTCATGATTTAGCCTCCAGGGAGGAGTTGGTTCCCACAGTGGGTGTGTGAGGCCAGGTCAAGGTCAAGGTGACGGCCACGACCAGTTCAGCAAGTGACTTGGGCCACGACCCACTCAGGGAGGCCACAGCCAGGTTGAGTTACAGGGTGATCCACACACAGGTCAAGTCTGCTGAGGGGCCAGGCCCACAGGACGCATTCAGACATGGGCTCTGAGGTCCAATTCTTTTTTTTTTTTATTCAAGTATAATTGATGTACAATGTGACACGTTACTGCTGTACAATATAGCGATTCACAATTTTTAAAGGTTACACTCCATTTATAGTTATTATAAAATATAGGCTGTATTCCCTGTGCTGTACAGTCTATCCTTGCAGTTTGTTTTATACCTAATAGCCTGTACCTCTTACTCCCCTCTCCGTATATTGTCCCTTCCCCCTTCCCTCTCCCCGCTGGTAACCACTAGTTTGTTGTCTACATCTGTGAGTCTGCTTCTTTTTTGTTATATTCACTAGTTTGTTTTTAGATTCCACATATAACTGACATCGTAAGGTATTTGTCTTTCTCTACCTGACTTATTTCACTTAGCATAATGCCCTCCTAGTCCACCCATGTTGCTGCAAATGACAAAGCGTCATTTGTTTATATGGCTCAGAAGTATTCCATTGTATACATATGTACCACATCTTCTTTATCCATTCATCTGGCGATGGGCACTTAGGTTGCTTCCATATCATGGCAATTGTAAATAATGCTGCTATAAACATCTTTTCTAATTAGTATTTTCATTTTTTTTTGATATATACCCAGGAGTGAGATTGCTGGATTATATGGTAGTTCTATTTTAAGTTTTTAAAGGAACCTCCACACTGTTCTCCATAGTGTCTGCACCAATTTACATTGCCACCAACAGTGCACGAGGGTTCCCTTTTGTCCACACCCTCGCCAACATGTGTTATTTGTGTTCTTTTTGACGATGGCCGTTCTGACAGATGTGAGGTTATCTCTCACGGTGGTTTTGACTTGCATTTTAAGGTCCAGCTCTTCCTAAGCACGTGGAGGTCAGAAACAGGTTCTAGAATCCAGTGTGGCTCGGTTCTCACCTCCTTGTTCCTGAGAGCAGACACAGTCAGGGCTGAGAACCAGGGTGACATCTGGGCCCAGAGACCTGCTCTGACAATAACTAGGCATTTGAACAAGACGAGGCCTGGAAAACCACAACGATTTTCCCCAGGACGTTCAATTCTGTGTTTACTTGAAATCAAGAATATGTTTGTGTTGGCTCCCTGGGCTTCCTGGAAAACTCCAGATTCTCCCATTCACAGCCATGTGTCCACAATTCTGTTATAATGAAGGACCTTACAACTTATCACCCAGGCTGAAACCATATATGGAATCTAAGAGAAAAAAAAAATGTCATGAAGAACCTAGGGGTAAGACGGGAATAAAGACACAGACCTAGTAGAGAATGGACTTGAGGATATGGGGAAGGGGAAGGGTAAGCTGGGACGAAGTGAGAGAGTGGCATGGACTTATATACACTACCAAGTGTAAAACAGATAGCTAGTGGGAAGCAGCCGCATAGCACAGGGAGATCAGCTCAGTGCTTTGTGACCACCTAGAGGGGTGGGATAGGGAGGGTGGGAGGGAGACGCAAGAGGGAGGGGATATGGGGATATATGTATATGTATAGCTGATTCACTTTGTTATAAAGCAGAAACTAACACACCATTGTAAAGCAATTATACTCCAATAAAGATGTTAATAAAAAAAGAGAGCAATGACCATAAAAAACACTCTGAGACAACAGGCATGTACCTACTGTCACCTGGGGAGTCCGATTTCATGTGTCACCCGGACGGGGCTGAGGGATGCTGGGAGAGCTGGGGAAACGGTATTTCTGGGGGCGTCTGGGTGGGTGTGTCTGGAAGAGATCAGCATTTGAGGTAGTAACTGAGTAAGACCACCCTCCCCAGTATGGGCGGCTTCATCCAGTCCTTTGAGGTCCTGAATAGAACACACGAGTGTAGGAAGGGACAACGCTCTCTCTTCTTGAGCTGGGACATCCATCTCCTTCTGCCCTCAGACGTCGGGGCCCCTGGTTCTCGGAAATTGCACTTGGACCAAGTCCCACCACCGGCTGTCCTGGTCCCCAGCTTGCAGACGGCTGATGGGGGGTGCTTCTTGGCCTCTGTAACCCCACGGGCCACTTCCTATAATAAACCTCCCCTTGTGCCCGTCTGTCCATCCGTCTGTCCTGTTGGCTGTCTCTCTGGAGGACCCTGACTACCACACCCTCACTACAACCAGCATAAGCTCAGCCCCACGAATGGGGAAGTTGTCACCTCACATCTTGGGGAACCAGAACCGTTTGGGGGCCCAGATGTACTTCATAAAAAGTGAAACACTCGAGAGGCGCTCTCTCTGTGAGGATGACTTTTTTCCTCCAAAAGACTAGTATTTTTCCTTCGGGTCTGATTAAAAGCTGAGTTCACAGGGTTTTGCCATTTTCCCCATGAGCGCTGCACTTTCTTTTCCTCATGCTCCTCATGAGGAGCTTTCACAGAATCATCTCGACTTGAGCGTTACGTTGTCCTCCTTCTTTAAAAGATTCCTTTTCTCATCACAGACTATTTTACTTGGAGAAGACTCTGAGAAAAAAATGTACAGATGATGCCCCCAGTGGTAAAGTATCCTAAGTTCATGGAACGGTTATTCACATAAAATTCTAATTTCAGCCAATTAGGTATAAAACTGCAGTAGGCCTAGCGCCTAAAAGTACTCAATTATTCATAAATTAAAAGATGACCTTCCGGGCTTCCCTGGTGGTGCAGTGGTTGAGAGTCCGCCTGCCGATGCAGGGGACACGGGTTCGTGCCCCGGTCCGGGAAGATCCCACATGCCGCGGAGCGGCTGGGCCCGTGAGCCATGGCCGCTGAGCCTGCGCGTCCCGAGCCTGTGCTCCGCAACGGGAGAGGACACAACAGTGAGAGGCCCGCAAACCCAAAAAAAAAAAAAAAAAAAAAAAGATGACCTTCCTGAGTTGAATTTAGCACTGATATTAGAAAGTTGAGCAAATTATTTTCAATAATGCACATAAATAAGGCTATTATTATTCTTCCCCAGGAGAGGTCGAAACTGTGTCTCACTTTCTTTTTATTTTAAACAACTATTCCTGGGGCTGGCATAGAATAGACACGTGATAAATACTCCTTATTTGATTGTTTGAAAGAAAATTAAATGAACTGACCTAAGTGATGTGGTCCAGTCAGGAGTGGAACCTGCTTTAATGCTGTGAAAAGTAAAGATACAAGTGTCAACTCTTGACTTTTTTGACGTACAAATGAAATGATGTTAAAGTATCAAAAATTAACAATATATAAACATTGATATTATTATTACCCCATTCTAGTTTTGTAATTCAGCACTACATTTTATTATGAATTGTCTGCAGATTATCAAGTAGTCCTTTAGCCCAAAGTTTCTTGAATATTCTTGTCAAACTTTTTGGACCCCTATGTGCCCTTAAAAATATCCCAAACAGCTTTTACTTATGTGGGTTATATATCTACCTACGTGTACCACACTAGAAATTTTAATTCACTTTAAAGTAACAAAACCTAACCCATTTTATGTTAACACAAATAACATATTTATGAAAAATAACTGTATTTTTGAAAACAAAAAAATAGGTAGAATGGCTCTCTTTTATGTTTTTACAAATCTCTCTGACGTTTGGTTTAAGAAAAGACAGCGGAGGGTGTGTTTCTGCATTCAATTCGTTGCAGTCCAATTCTTGGCTGAAATGTGTGGGAAGGATCCAGTCTCACGTTGACAGACAGTTTAAGACTGCGCGGATCTGAGCAGCCTTTTCAGAAGTGAATAGTGTTTTCTTTTACTGCAAACACCATCTGGTTAATTTCTTAAAGATCAGTTGCAATGTGGAATCCGAAACCATAGCAATGACCTTTACACGCCTGTTACGTTACATCCTTTGGCCTCTCTTGCAGCTTGGAGGCGCCTTCTACCCTATGCACGATTTGTGACATCCTGTGTTGGCCACTGGAAAATAAGACTTCACTGAATTTACACAGAATCTTCCAAATCCCATCATACAGTAGCAGAAACTCACACTGTTGATATAGCCACCGACCTCATCAGTATTATGAAAATGATTCTTGACACCCAGACTCTGTAAGCGGGCATCAGAAACTTCCAGGCCACTCGGGACCACATTCAGAAGTGCTGTTTTAGCCTCTGCTGAAGCTGCGAACCTTCCAGGCTTTGGAAATCGAAATCGTGACAAAGTGACTATTCAACGTATGGCCACTAGAGGGCGCACAAAACTGGCAGAACCGTCAAAACATGTATTCATACCAATTTCTTTAAGAAGAAATTCAAAAGTGTTTTATAAGAGAGAGGAAAAACACCATAAGCAAATTTAAATAATTATATTACCAATAATCTTTTGCAATTTTGAAAAAAAGTTACATTAATCCTAACTTGGTTCCAGCTAGTCACAGTCATGTCGGAAACACTTCAGTGTAAAAGCTCCAAGCTGAGTAACGGCAGGTTAGTTACTTGTAGTAACTCTTATACTGAAAGTACGCCCTTAAAAATCTGAGGGGGGGTGTGTGTGTGTGTGCACGCGTCTGTGTGTGCACACTGGGACATTCAATTTTATGTGCTAACTTGGCCAGGCCGTGGCACCCAGATGCTTGGTCAAACACCCACGTAGCTGTTCCTGTGAAGGTATTTTTTGGATGGGATTAACATCTAAATCAGTGAACTCTGAGTGAAGCCGATTATCCTCCGTGATGTGAGCGGGTGGGCCTCGTCCAATCAGTTGAAGGCCTTGATAGAAAAAGACCAAGGCCCTCATAAACAGGGTGTCCGCCAGCAGACCCCCTTCAGGCTCGAACGACAGCTCCCCCCTGGTCTCCAGCCTGCCGCCTGCCCTCCAGATGCTGGACGTGCCGGGCCCGCAGTTGTGCAAGCCAGTTTCAGTCTCTCTCTAGCTCGGTTTTTACATTGATTTTATGTGTTACATCCTGTTGGTTCTGCTTCTCTGGAGAACCCTGCCAAGCACACACATGCACACACGCGCACACACACACACAGGCCGACGAGGAATTCCACAAGGAACAGCAGCCTGAAGCGGAGGGAATAAGGAAGCCCCGTCCATGACGGTTGGTCACATGTAACTGTCATTTGACAGCCTCACGTAGAAGGCAGGAATCAAAATCCCACGTCCTGAATGAGGTGAGGAATCCAGTACGTGACCCCCCAGGAGCTCCCCAGGGACTCCCTCAGGATGGGGACACGGTGGGTGCAACAGTACAGCCTCAGGTCAGGTCCCGTGTACCCTCAGGAGGACCATAAGCCCTGACCTTGGCTAAAGGGAGTCCCACCCACCCACCCGACGCCCCGCAGACGTAAATGTAAATAACATCTGAAAAAGGGCATCTCATCTGTGGGGAAAATTATTCCTCCAAATACTTTTCCAAATACAATGACTAGTATCTTGTCAAAGATAAAGTAACGTCCGTGAAAACTACCGATGAAAACAGATCTACAGAGACTTCACTTATGGCCGCCGTCGGGCAGACTGTAACAAAAACGCTACAGCCTCAGCCGTCAGGGAAACGCAGACCAAAACCACAGCGAGGTGGCCCTTCACCCCCTCCACGGCAGTGAGCAGGACAGACGGGGACAGGCCGGGGGCGGGGGGGCCGAGGAGGAATTTCAGTGATGCACCCACGTTGGCGAACAGTTTGGCCGCGCCTCGAAGCATCTGACACAGAGACGCTGGGTGAAACGATCACGTGTCCACATGACACTGGGAT
Source organism: Stenella coeruleoalba (assembly GCF_951394435.1). Taxonomy (NCBI): domain Eukaryota; kingdom Metazoa; phylum Chordata; class Mammalia; order Artiodactyla; family Delphinidae; genus Stenella; species Stenella coeruleoalba. Next base: position 25,919,979 of record NC_137167.1, on the reverse strand, counting down.
CCTAGCGTCCCCAGAAGCATTCCTCATAATATCCCAAAGAGTGGAAACAACTAACTGATTCATGGATAAAACAAAATGTGGTCTAATCACAAAGACCACATGTTGTGTGATCCCATTTTATGAAACGTCCAGAACAGGCAAATCCACAGAGGCTGGAAGTAGATTCGTGGTCGTCTGGGGCTGAGAGATTGAGGAAGAATGGTACAGGGTCCCTTCTGGGGTGATGCAGGTGTCCTAAAATGGACTGTGACGGTTGCACAACCCTGTAACTATACTAAAACCCATTGCATTTTATACTGTAAATGGGTGAATTGTATGGTATGTGAATTATGTCTCAACAAAGCTACAGTAGAGTGAAAAAATATGTGAAAACGTTGACATAAGTAAGAGACAATCCTGAAGATATCTAAGATAACAGGAAAACATATCAGATTTTAAAAACAACTAAATAGAGCTTTCAGAAATAAAAATTAAATGACCAAAATCAAAAACACAATGGCTGGATTCTACTGCAGAGTTGGCACAAAAATATAAATATGTGGCATTTAAATCAGAATAAATTATCCAGAGGCAAAAATTAGAGAGTGACACGGAGACGACAGATGCAGACAGTGGAATCTTTCCAGAATGGATGAAAAATGCCGACCCTCAGACCCCAGACTACTACCACATCCCAAGAAGGTTCCATGGTAGAAGTCCACACCTAAACTGATCATAAGGAAACTGCAGAAAACCAGATACAAATTAAATCCTATCAGAAGGCAGAGGAAAAGAAGGGATTTCCTCCAAGTCATGACGTGTGGAAACGAGCCGACCTCTGACCAGCCACAAGGCCAAACGGCACCCACGGTGCACAGAGAGCACACAGCCACCAACTTAAAACTCCACAGCCAGAGACGTGATCTTTCAAGAATGAGGCAATGTCAATGGTTTTCTCAGACAAAGAGAAAGGAAGACATTTTGCCACCAGCAGAAAATACTAAAGGACGCAATTCAGGCAGAAGGAGCACAGCCGGAAGAAAAGTCTACAGGACAAAGGGACGGAGAAAGTAAGAAATGGTCCCAACTCTACAGAAACAAACACCCATCAAATTCATGGAAAGTTTTTAAAACTGGGATGAATTTGTAAGACTTTCATGACATCCTAATGAGGTATTTATGAGGAATGGCCCACACCACTGGAATTTACCTCATTGGCAGGACATATTTATTTTAGAAAAATTAGGGAAAACTGCTGGGGGCATGCCTGACCCAGGGCTGTGTATTCCTTCAGGCCAAGTTCAGCGGCCTTTAAGCCAAAATGGCTTTTACATTTTTAAAGGGATGTTAAAACAAAACAAACAAAAACAAAGAAGGCGTGTCACAAAGACCAGTAGGTCCACCAAACTTAAAATACTTATTCTCTGGCCCTTTACAGACAAAGCTGGCTGACTGCTGGTCCAGATCATCTAAGTTATAGGATGGTGTTTTTTTCTTTCCTGTCGTAGATGCAAAAAGTTAATTAAAAGAGCAGTTTGTTGTCCTCAGGCGGAGAAAATGTGTAAAGTGTGCTGGGGGTAAGTGGTAGGAAGTCGACTTATAAATTAACCCCCCAGGCGCCCATGCTGACCTGCCACCTGAAAGGGATGTCCCCAGACCCCTGTCGGGTAGGCAGCCAATCGGCATCACTATTCGCCTCACGCTTCTGGCCCTCCTGCCGGAAAGCACAGCTTTCAAATCTTAAGCGACACACAGAAAGTCTATCGTGCAGGACTTCCCTGGGCGCAGTGGTTAAGAATCCACCTGCCAGTGCAGGGGACACGGGTTCGATCCCTGGTCCAGGAAGATCCCACACGCTGCGGAGCAACTAAGCCCGTGCGCCACAACTACTGAGCCTGCGCTCTAGAGTCCACAAGCCACAACTACTGAAGCCTGGGCGCCTAGAGCCCGTGCTCCGCAACAAGAGAAGCCACCCCAGTGAGAAGCCCGCACACCACAACGAAAAGTAGCCCCCGCTCGCCGCAACTAGAGAAAGCCTGTGCGCAGCAACGAGGACCCAATGCAGCCAAAAAAAAAAAAGTCTGTCATGCAGTCAAGCAAAGTCTAGAATCACAATGACCAAGGTGTGTGGATGCAGCGTGAGTGTGATGCTTTCACTCTTCCTAAGTCAGGTGTGGAGGATGAAGCCATGGGAACTGGGTGACTTACCCGCCAAAAGTCTTCTCCAAATAAATGCGAAAACCAATGATGACTTAACGGCAGCACAGAATTGGTATGTGTGGATTTACATTTGAATACACAAATGAAACGTTTTACAGGTAAACCCTTCTAGAAGCATTTGAGGGTGTGACGGAAGAATGCAGTATAAACGCTACAGACAGTCTCTGTATGCCAACCTGGGGGCGTCGCCTTTCAAGTGACAAGTCAGCATTGGCTCCTGGGGTTTTAATTAGTGCCTCAACCCCTGCCACATACGCCAGCTCTCACCACACACTCCCTTTGCCTGAGAGAAACACTACATCCCAGGCACTAGCAGGGAGCAAAGGACCTAGAATACTCAGTCTTCTTTCTTCTCTCCAACAATGTCAATTCAATTCGTGTTTGTTGCATTCCTCTATCAAGCAACCTAATTTTTCAACCACGTCAAATATTTACGTGAAGAACATTAGCTGGTGTGTTAGCTGGGAGTTTCGGGATCATTAGCTCAGAATAATCTATAACATTCGTAGTATTTACCCCGCTGCTTCAGACAGTCCAGGACCCCATGCCCGCTGGAGGGCTCCGTGTCCCAGCGCTTACTTATTCTTGCAAACAAACAAGAAAACGGGCTTGTGCGCTAGGTTTTCCCGCCAGCAAAATTCTGTGTTGAAATAGTTGACCCATACCAGCTGGTGTACCCAAGACACTACATAATTTTTTTTGCAAAAACATAACTGTGCTCCCGGAAAGGCGGTGACATTTCAAACTCCACCCCTCTCTCTCGTGTGGGCTGCACAGGATCCCAGAGAGAGAAAATGGTCCTAAAGATATAGTCCGGCCCTTCCTGGCACACATTAGGAGGCTGATGTCCTCAGGAATGAACCCCGCTCACCCAGAGCCCGTGGTACCCACATCCGCTGCCCCGAAGGTCCCCATCACTTCTCTGGGTCAGCTTCCGGGAAACCCAAAGGGACGGTGTGCCAGCTTCCTCGGGCCAAGTTCCTCCGTGAGCCTTTATCCTGTGACCGCCTGTCATTTGCCTTTTAAATGAAAGAACGGCCGCCACATGTAAACCTTTTCCCCCGAGAGAGAAGGATGCTCCAGAAATATACCTACGGGAATATTCGCTTACTTAACTTTCCACATGATTTGAAATTTTGAAGAGAAAGATGTTGGGTTAACACAGATGAACAAATCCAGTGCGTGTGGGGGCCAGGCCCTCTGCTGGGGATTAGTCATTTCAGACAAACTGTGCGTGACTTCTGAAAACTCGTCTGCCAGGGCCAGAGAGGGCTGTGAAAGGAAGGGCCCAGGACACGGGGGTGTGTCATGAAGAGGATGTGGGCCCTTCCGAAGCCCACACCTGTCCACCAGCCCCTGCTACTGTGCACCCACTGTGTGCGGGCACTGTTCACATTTGTGGTCAAAACACCAGAGGTCACAGTAAGACAGGACCCAGAGAGTTCACACAAACACGCTGGCCGGTGGTCTGCACTGCGGGGAAGCAGAGCAGGGAAGGGGCCCGGAGCCTGGCCGGCTTGCGGGCTTGGACAAGCAGCTGGGGAAGCATCTCCTCAGAAGGAGATACTGTCGGATAAATGAGACAGAGGCATCACTTCCTCAATATCCCATGAACTTGTGGTTGCCGAACGGGAACACTTCCTCGAGTGTTCTGCTTAGGTTCCTAATCTTTTATATTATAAATCCTGGATATAATTTTTCTAGCCTCCTTAATAACTGTGGGCTGCTATGTGAGATTTTCCAGAAGGCCCCTGTTGATAGCAGGAAGCCACGTTTGTTCACTCCTGAGGGTGACTTTCACACACCGTGGTGGGCACACATGAAGGAGCCTATCGTGTGTCGTGTTATTAACAGAAATGTGTGTCCCTGGAGGATTTAACTCGTCGTAGGGCGCGTCACCTTTGAAAATAGAGATGTATCTCTATTCTCTAATTAACAAGCATTTATTGTGTGGATGCACTTTAAGTAATGTTAAGTGTACATAAAAGGGTTTTGAAAGTATCTTACATGCCCTGATCTATGTTATAGTAGCTGTAACGTCATTTAAAACATCTGGCTCTTTCCCCAATTCAACGTCCTGAGTATTCAGTTCACAGTTGGCTCTAAAGTGTAATGTCTCCCGTTGTCCAGCAGATGGTGGTATTGGACGCAGCGCTGCCCATCACAGCCTGGGACGCGGGGGCCCGGGGTTCTAGACAGACCCCCGGAGGCCCCAGAATCGTCCCATCCGGCGGAGGAGGCCCGAGCATTTCCCCCCTTCTTGTTCTGAGGCGAAAATACTGCACATGGAATTCGGAACGGAAAGGTATAAATTATCTCTCTAAATAGAACAGCAGCAGTGGGACCGGCTGCGCCGGGTGGGCACCGTCCACCGGCTTCTTCGCCCGGGTTCTCTCTCCACCTCCAGGGCTGCCTCTGTCGTGTCAAACGTATTTGCCTCTGTGATGGTTGGTTTCACGTGTCGACTCCACGGGGCCCAGGGCTGCCCTGATTTCTGAGTAAACATCATTTCTGGGTGTGTCTGGTGGCATCCCCCCATCCACTGCGGGCCCGAACAGAACCAAAAGACAAAGTGGGGTACATGCACTCTCTCTACCTTTCTGCTTGAGCCCAACCTCTGTCCCGGGCACTCCTGGCTCCCAGGCCCTCAGACTCGGACTGGGGTCTACACAGCAGCCCTCCAGCTCTCAGGCCTCAAGCTGCCCCCTCGGCCACCCTGCACCTTCAGCTCCAAGACAGCCCATCACAGGGCTTCTCTGTCTCCAGCGTCACGTGAGCGAATACTTCACAAGTGTCTTTCTAGAGACAGATGTAGTTATGTATGTATACAGACACAGGTGTTCATCTATGTGTCTATACTGATATCAGTATCTATCTATCTATCTCTGTACCTCCTACTGGTCCTGTTTCTCTGACGCAGTCTCCATGATCTCTAACTGGAAATCACAAACGATGCAAAGATCACTGGGCGCGTGGCACCAGACGTCTTATGGACAGGAGAGGAGGGTAGACAGGCAGGCACAGGAGGGCAGCAGGTGCAATGTTAAAGGCCTCTTCCCATTGCCCCAGAGGGCACGTGTGTGTGAGAGAGAGAAAAGCTCTGATATTGGTAATTCTGCCTATTTCAACTCGTACGTCAGGCTGCATCCCAGCAAACTGATTTCCTGACACGTGAGCCACAACGCGAGGTTTGAAAACACTGATCCGTAAGACAGCTGATTCCTGCTGGCATTTCTGTTGCTTAGAAGTTGCCCAGCTGTGTGGGGTGGGACTGAGTACTTGCTATTAGAACTGAAAAAAACAAAAACGAAACAGAAGGAGGAGGTGGGCAGGGGCATCGCGGCAGCTCCGCCTCCCACCCCCTCAGCTTCCCATTCTGTCTGCGCTCACTCGGGACGCACGTGGCGGCTACAGCATCACCCCCTCCTCCCTGTAGCGGTGCAGCCCTAAGACTGAGTCCAGCTTGTGCTGAAAGGAGGGATGCCTGCCCCCGCCCCCACCAGCCTGTGACTCAGATGCAGAGCTGAGTTCCTCCTGTCACAGGAAGGAAAGGGACACACACTTCTAAACCCCTTAAGCTGCTGTTGGCTTGAGTCTCCGCTATTCGTGGCTAAACCTGCCGCAGCGCTGACACACCAGCCATGTGAAATGCACCGGGAACTCAAAAATGAAACCACGGACACGTCTCTGCCCTCCAGGGACTCACGGTTTAGTAGAATGGACTAAAAATAAAGTAAATAGTAAATGGATGGACTGACGTGGTGAATTGAGCATTGATCAGTTTTATCAACAGTTAAGTGTATGTAATCATTGGTTTTGATTAACAATTTGATTATAAACAACTGAGTAGTCCAATTACAAGTTGTGACCAACACTGTGAAGGACAGAAAGAGATCCGGGGCTGAAACACACCAGGCGGCTGGAGGGGGGAGGGGGGTGTGGCTGGAACAGGTGACATCCCGAGCAGACACCCTCCCCCCACGACGAGCAGGAGGGTGGAGGCCCCCAGAGACGTCGCAGGTCTGGGCTAAGGAGGATGAAGCAGTCGGGGTGGGGGTCAGAGGTGGCAGCCAGGGAGTCGCAGCTAGAGGAGTGAACTTTGTCTCAGAGACAGTGCATCGTCCTGGCTTTCATTTTCTGTCTACTGTGATGCTCTGACATCTTAAGTCCCGCCTGGCTGGGCAGAGACAACCCCCCACCAGCCAAGGGCCCAGCCAGGAGCCCGCCTGTGACCTACGCCGACAGCCCAGCCAGGCCCGGCCTCCTCCGCCTGCCCCGCCCCCGGGGAGGTGACCCTCCTCTGCCCGAAACACCCGGGCCGGGTGCCCGGCGGCTCGGAGCAGCCCTGTCACCCAAAGCCCGGCAAAATCACTAAAAGCAGCCAATCGTACGTGTTCCCCCCGCCCCGCCTGCCTTTCCCCAGGAAACCCCAGTAAAGGCCGTGCCCTCAGTCTTCCCTCCGTCCTGTCCTCCGCCCTCTGACCCCCTGGCCATCCCCCCACGTGCCCGGCGTGGCCAGCTGTGCCCTCTTTCCAGGGGACTGTAACATGAGACCGATTTCTCCCTGCCATCACCCAGTCACCTTTATAAATGAAGACCCAGAACAGGGCAGAGAGGAGGAGAAAGTCAGCCCCCTCTCGATGTCTCAAATAATGAATTCAACATTGGTTCTGGTTGGCAGTGTTTTCTAGGAACAGTCAGCCTATTGGTGGAAGACAGAGAGGTGACAGGAGAGGGGGGGAGGTGGGGAGTGCGTGAGAAGGCGGGGGCTGTGCTGACGGAGGAGGTGCCTGCAGAGGCTGGAGGGAAATGGGGAACCGGTGTGGACGCAGGGGCGTGGGCGCAGGGGCGTGGATGCAGGGGTGTGGACGCAGGGAAGTGGACGCAGGGTCATGGGCGCAAGGGCATGGGCACAGGAGTGTGCACGCACGGGAGTGGACGCAGGGGCGTGGGCTTAGGGGCGTGGGCTTAGGGGCGTGAGCGCAGGGGCGTGGGTGCAGGGGTGTGGGCGCAGGGGCGTGGGCGCAGGGCCGTGCGTGCAGGGGCGTGGGTGCAGGCGCGTGCGTGCAGGGGCGTGGGCTTAGGGGCGTGAGCGCAGGGGCGTGGGTGCAGGGGCGTCGGCGGAGGGGCGTGCGTGCAGGGGCGTGGGCGCAGGGGCGTGGGTGAAGGCGCGTGCGTGCAGGGGCGTGGGTGCAGGCACGTGCATGCAGGGACGTGGGCGCAGGGGTGTGGACGCAGGGGAGTGGACGCAGGGGCATGGACTCAGGGGCGTCGGCACAGGCGCGTGGGCACAGGCGCTCGGGTGCAGGAGCTCCAGCGAAGGTGGAGGGTGGTGTGGAGGTAGCCGTGGGCGAGGAGCAGGAGGAAACAGGAAGGGGTGACCCCGAGCAGGTCACCGAGTCAGCATTTCCGTGATCTGCAGGTGGCGGCTGAACAGAGAAAGGGTCCTGGGCTCCTGGCCAGGCCGGGGTCACCTACCTGGGTCTCCGGGACGCCATCTCCCAGCCTCTGCCTCCTCTGAGCCCAGGGTTCACGGGGAAACGGAGGAGGGGGGTGGGAAGCAGTCAGGGCCCAAGGGTCTCTGGTCCCTAACACTGTCTCCCGTGACCTCAAGGCCATGGAAAGCTGGCTTTTTTTCTGGAAGATGGAGCTCACTCCTCCCTCATCTCCCGGGGGCATGGGGGACCCTTCCTCCTCTGTGTCCCTGCTCCTGGAGGGACAGAAGCCCAGCAGCCCTGGACTCTCTGTGGTCACAGCCCTGGGCGTGGGCCTCGCTCACTCCCATCTGTGGTGGCCGCGCTCTCGTGTCAGCAACACCCCGAGGACGCACGTGCCTCCCCCCCCACAGCGAGCAGGTGAGAGGCGGGTTGGTCCAGGCCCCATGAGCCCTGACACGCGGTCCTCCCGGCCTCGGCTTCGTGCAGGTGTCGACGGCCCTCACCCCATCCTCCTCTGACCCCACCAGCTTCCGAAGCCTCACTGGGCCCCCGGGAGGCACTGACCAGCCACACATGGTCCTCCTGCCTCTTCCCTGGCCTCTGACACGCTCCCCAGAACCACAGCGAGCCCACGACCGGCCCTGCTCGGCCACGTGCCACCCCGCACCTGTCAGGCTCAGCCCCCCAGAGTGCAGTGTCCTGGGGTCCATTCTCCACCTGGCTGGGTACCACGTTCTCCAGGAAGCCTTCCCTGATGCTCAGGACCCCCGGTCGTGCCGGCAGCGTAGACACAGCTGCGCTAGGCCTGCTCACAGCTGGGGTCCTCACAGCTGGCCACTCCGCCCCCCCAGCCCCCAGCTGCGTCTCGTTCTGTCTGCGGCTCCGGCGCAACGGGAATTCCACCACTGTTGAGATAACAGCTCCTACTTATGGTTGTGTACTATCGCCCCTCCCTAGAACACGAGTCTCTGTTTAGGTTTAATGCATTTGAATTGTGCCAAATCAATGATCAGTAACCAGACGGGGCAGACCATCATTCCTTGGGGCCAAGGGTTAGAGGATGACTTCCCTGACCCAGACATAAATCCTCAGACCTCGACCTGAAAAGAACACAGCAAGCCCATCACAGAAAGCCCTTTAACTGCTAAGGAAAACTGTGAGGAATTAACAGATGCCTCGGCTCTTTTCTCCACTGCGGTCACCTTTCTCAGCAGCAGAGGCCCCTGCGAGGTTCCTCATTTGCTCCTGGACGCCGTCCCACTGGAACCCAGAAAACAGTAGGAGATTCAGACCGGAGGCCGGCGGAGAGAAAGAGCCTTTGTCTGCCGGGAGCGGCTGATTCCCACAGTCGCTTTCACACACACACACAAAGGAAGGCCGTGGACACTCCTCTGCTGTTTTCCTGTCCCTGGGTGTTTACAGAGCAGGACGGAAGGCAGGAAAGCACCTGCCGTGCAAAACTCGGCCTGGGAAATCAGGGTGTCGGTTACAGAGTCTCTCCAAGGAAAAGGTAATGGGAGGCTGAACAGCAGAAAAAGTGGGCAAAGAAAACCCGGAAATCGCCCCGGCAATGTTCACGCAGTGGGAGAGCTGAGCCAGCTGCTCCAAAGGTCTGGTTATTTGCTAGAATCGTTTGTGACCTGCCTTGGAGGACTTTCCAGGACGCTGCACCCTGATGGAAGTCATAGACCAGGCCTGAGGAGTCACGGCCGTCGTACTGCATCCGGGCACCCGGCTGCCCTCCCCGCTCATCCCGGGTCGCCATCCTGGGCCCGTTTCAGACCCAAAGCAAACCTGATTCTAGAGCAGCAGATGCGCCCACATCCTTCTATAAGTTACCGCTTGAATCACAAAATCGCATCTGAAGAGTAAACACTCTCTAAACGCCAACAGCTGCTGGCCAGTTCTTGTGCTGGATATGGGGGGCTAAGCCTCGACCTCCCGTGTCCCAGGGCGCTGTCAAAGGAAAACAGCCTTTGTGACCTAACAGCCTTGATATCAGGTTACTCGTAGATTATTCTGGGGGCCTGTTGCCTGACTCGGCGTGTGCAGTATACCTAAAGGTTACACAATACTGAAACCACAGCCATGGGCGTGACGGATGTTTCTGATATATGAAACTTTTCCTTAGATTGTATGTGCAAGCCCACTGTACCATTACTGCTCAAGTTAGAGGGTTTCCGACTTATGCCAGGGGAGCAGAAGAAGATGTTTTCAGAGCGCCTTAGAAGGATTAACGTCAAATCTGCAGAAAAAGGAGTGGGTTTGGATTTGAATCTCACTAGTGCCTGAGTATCTCCCCCAGCTGGGTTTACTCTGTCTGCCTGAGGACTCTGGGCTCTGCACATCAACCACTCCATCCGAGCTGTGATACCAGGACCCTCGACCAAACTCCAGCAGGGCCGCTGGCCCGAGGCTGTGTCCTGGGGGGCCCAGACCCCATGGAAACACCTGCCCCAAAAGCTCAGGGTCGCCGGGGGAATTCACCATCTGTCCCACCCACACCCGGCCGTAGCCCTGGCCTTTCAGAGCGTTTACTAAAAAGGGGTGACAAGTGTGGGTCCTTCCTCTGTCCCTCTGAGATGCCCATGTACCCTCCCACAGCTCGGAAGCATCCTTCTCAGGGGCCTGAGCACCACGCCCTCGAGATGGAGCCTTCAGGAAGGACGGGCTGGCCTCCCAGGCCCTGGGGAGGGTGCGGCCCTGGGGAGGGTGCATCCCCAACTTGGCAACTGTCAGCTACAGACACGCGGCCCGGCTGCGGAACAGGGACGGACGTCGGCACCGCCTGCTGGTCCCCTCTCTCCCATCCCCGCTCCTTCAGCCTCCTGCTGAGGCGCCATTACCCCTGCGTGAACCCCAGGGGCCCTCGGCTCTCCCCGCCGTGGGTGGGAACTGAACAGAGCCTGTTGTCACTGCTTCAACTGAAGTCCAGCTGTGTTTGTCTTCGACGGGCTTCAAAGGTCAGGAAACTCACAGTCACACCCAAGCCTTGATCTGGAGGGAGGCACAGTGGCTCCCAAGACGTCCTGATGAGACTCGGGTGTGGTGAGCGAGACAGTGGCTTTGGAAGGATCGGGGGCCAGAGACGCGGGAGCTTTGGGCTGGGACGCTGTGGACACAGGCCCGTGAGAGTGGAGCTGGAGGACGGCCGGGGAGGAGAGAGAGGGGAGAAACGTGAAACGTGAGCATGTGTTTGAGTTTGGGTTTGGCAGATTCTCCTACAGAAGAATCGGGGCCCTGCTCGCTGAGCTAATGGCCCTACCTGCCCATGCGCCTTCCAAAGGCTGCTTGGACCGTGGATTTTCACAGGGAAACATAAAATGGCCAGGTAGGTGCCAGTCACTTCCGGAGCCACAGGGTTTTCACCTCCATCAGGGCAGCAGCTGGGCGCTCTGTTTCCTCCACATAAGCGCCTCTCCAAGATCCCGGGCCTGGCGGTGGGGCTCCTGGATGGGACACGCTGCCCTGCAGATCATCTTGCGCTCATCCGCGGTGCCCACGGCTCACAGGTGCCAGCCGAGCGCCCGCCATCCCAGCAGCTGACCGAGATTCTGGGGACGCAGGGGTCAAACGACCAGGCCCACCCATGTCTTCACAGAGCTTGGGGACCACAGACCACAGCAAACAGAAAAAGACCTGCTCTAACTGGATAGTAACAACAGAGACGTGATCTACGTGGATAATAATAAAGACGTAAGTGGATAACTATAAGAAAGACCTGCTATAAATGGATAATAAGAACGACATGACACAATAGACATTAACAATAAAGACGTGATCTAATTGGATAACAATAATAAAGGCCTGGGCTTTCCTGGTGGCTCAGTGGTTAAGAATCCGCCTGCCAATGCAGGGGACACGGATTCGAGCCCTGGTCCAGGAAAATCCCACATGCCGCGGAGCAACTAAGCCCGTGCACCACAACTATAGCCTGCGCTCTAGAACCCACGAGCCACAACTACTGAGCCCTTGTGCCACAACTACTGAAGCCCACACGCCTAGAGCCCGTGTTGTGCAACAAGAGAGGCCACCACAATAAGAAGCCCACGCACCACTGCGAAGAGTAGCCCCCACTCGCCGCAACTAGAGAAAGCCCGTGTGCAGCAACAAAGACCCAATGCAGCCCAAAATTAATTAATTAGTTAAAAAATAATGATAGCAAAGGCCTGATAAACAGGATAGTAATAATAAAGACATGACACACTGGGCGTTAGCAATAAGGACACGACGTAATGGATAATAAAGATAAAGACACGGGGGCTTCCCTGGTGGCGCAGCGGTGGACAGTCCGCCTGCCGATGCAGGGGACACGGGTTCGTGCCCCGGTCCGGGAGGATCCCACATGCCGCGGAGCGGCTGGGCCCATGAGCCATGGCCGCTGAGCCTGCGCGTCCGGAGCCTGTGCTCCGCAACGGGAGAGGCCACAACAGTGAGAGGCCCAAGTACCGCAAAAAAAAATAAAATAAAGACACGACCTAACTAGATATTAACAAGAGCCAGCAAGGAAAGCAAAGCAGGCTGAGTGGACAGACAGTGGCTGGGTTGGAGGGTGGTGTCGAAGGCTGTCTCCTGGGCAGGACTGAGAGAGAGACAGGTGGACATGGGGGGCCGGAGGCGTGGGGACAGAGGGCCCTGGCAGAGGGGACAACAGCAAACACTGTGGGACAGGCACAAGCATGGCCCAGGTGAGGACCAGCAAGACAGCCCGAGTGCCTGGAAAAGCGAGAAGGTGGGGGAACAGTAGGGATGGCGTGCAGAGGTTGGCAGAAGCTGATCGTGGGGCCGTGTGGGCCAGGGTTGGAGTCTGGGGTCCACCGAGGTGTGCTAGCAAGCCACCAGGGGGTCTGTGTGGGAGAGCGACAGAGCCACCCCAGAAATGGTCATTCCCCAGGGAGATGACAAAGGCCAGAGAGATTCGTGCCGCGTCCTCCCCATGGATTTAGAACCCTGTCGGTTCCACACGAAACCCTGCACACGTTATCCATAATCGCCAAAACTTGGAAGCAACCGAGGTGTCCTTCTGTAGGCGATGGATAAACTAACAGTGACACATCCAGACGACGGAGTATTTCCTTAGGGCTAAAAAGAATCGAGCCTTCAAGCCGTGAAAAGGCATGAAGGAGCCTTCAGTGCATATACCTGAGCGAAAGAAGCCAATCTGAAAAGGCTACAGACTGTGTGATTCCAACTCTACGACATCCTGGAAAGGGCAAAACTGTGGAGAGAGGGGATCGAACCTGCGTCCCCTGCATTGGAAGGCAGATTCTTTACCACTGGACCACCAGGGAAATCCCGAGTTCCCATCCCTGATGACCAGTGGTCAGTGGTTGGTACCCACCCTCTGAGACACCCCAATATCGTGTTTACAGCATGAATTCTTTGGGATGAGGCTGGGTGCATTCAAATGCTTGATTTCCTTTGCTGAAAGGTCTGGGGGCGTCTTCTAAGACGCAGGAAATCAGTCAGGCAGTTACGGGGCATCCACCTGACTGCAGTGCCCAGGCCCCTCTGCAGTTAGTGACACGGGGTAGGGACACCGCCTACCAGCCCGAACGGAAGTCTTCAATGTGGTGCTTTGTTTATGACCTCCAAAGAACTGTGCACAAGGAAATCTTCCTAAAAATAGATTTAACTGAATTTGTCTGAAGAGGTTAGAAAACATCCTTCCTTCTCACTGGGCGGGAATATTAGACTTCTGTGACTTCTCACCACATCCTTCATCTGCCCCAACGTTCCTTATAGGATTCATCATCTGTCTGCGAAGCCCGTGTGTTTTGTGCCATTTCATCTAATTGAAGAGATGCCAAAGGCCAAGAAAATCATTTTAACTCTTTATCAGAATCCCAAGACTCAGCAGGAGAAAAACATGAAGCCATGGGTACGTTCGGGTTTAACTCTATTTCTGCAGAAGAAAATGCTGTTTAAGAACAATGCTCTGTTAGCCGCATCCCCTGCCATGAAAAAATAAATGTTCTCAAGAGGGAAAAGTAAAATTTCAAAGAATCCCCACAAGTTAACAGCAACACTGGAGTCCATACTCACGTCCAGTGCAAACAAGGGGGCGTGCACCGCGTTTTTACACACTTTCCATCCCAGGAGGCTGAGTAAGGAGTGTCGGTGTGACGGAACCGGCAGAGCTGCCGAGCGGCTCAAGACTGGGGTGTGCAGAAGGACGCGTGCTCTCTCCTCTGGAGCTGAGGGATGCAGGCTCCAAGGCACATCGAGGAGACGACCTCTGGCTCTCCTGCCCGTCAGAGCCTCGCCCTGAATCCCCGTCACAGAACCCTTCCGTCCAGGGCTTCAGGCCATCTCTCCACCGTGTGCGTCAGAACTGCTTGCCCGGTACTGGTGCTGAAGCCATGACCCACCTCTGCCGCCCTGGTCTGTCTCAGACCCTGCATGCCCCTCCCAAAGCGGCTGCGGTTGATGCTTCCGTGCGCGGCGGAGGGTCAGAGCAAAGAGCGCCGGAGACCTTGTGTGCAACAGCCCACGTCTGCCACACTCGTCCAAACTCCGGCTCGAAACTCAACAGGGTGCAGTGGACAACCTCTAGACAGGCTCCTCCCCCCGGCTCTGAAATGCACACGGCTCACCTCCCCTCACGTACAGGAAACGGCTACCCCAGAGGCTGGGGGAGGACACCCCCACTCCCCTCTTCCCACGCGGAGGACATTTCCAGGGGGTACTCCTGACGTCTCTCTGCACCTCGCCGCACCCACCTCGCCCCAGGGCAGGCGGGGGAGCTGCGTGCTGGATTGGGGGCACGCCCTGCCCCTCGCACTGGGCTCTCCCTTTCGGATCTCCCCCTGCAAGGCGCAGGCGTCCGTCTGTGCCGGGCGTTAGTTTACCAAGCTGACTGAGTGACAGCACGGAGAAGCCACTGAATGAAAAATGCCGTGCTACTCACAGGGCCCTAGAGATAAGAGGCGTGCGGTTGGCCGGTTTTAGTGATTTTGCTGGGCTTTGGGCGACAGGGCTGCCCCGAGCTGCCCGGCCTGGGTGTTTCAGGCAGAGGAGGGTCACCTCCCCGGGGGCGGGGCAGGCGGAGGAGGCCGGGCCTGGCCGGGCTGTTGGCATAGGTCCCAGGCGGGCTCCTGGCTGGGCCCTTGGCTGGCGGGGGCGAAGGGGGGCCATCTCGCCGCAGCCAGGCGGGACCTAAGAGGTCAGAACATCACAGTAGATGGAAAATTTTTAGTGCGTACAATCCACCGACTCCTGTGGACCTGCAGGCCCGGATCCCGTGGCCCGATTCCAGTGGCGTGTACCAGCCACTTGGTCAGTCAACCCAAATTCCACTTTCTCTCCCCTCCTGTGCTGCTAAGTGTCTGCTCGGCCGCTGAGCCTATTTCTCAGTTTATTCTGAACTTGGTGGGTAGGGCAGGAGAGCAGGAGACAGTCCCCTCAGGCCCCCATTCTGTGCCCCTCTGGACGCCAGAGGGAGGAGGTGTTTTTCGGGAAATGGAGGGGGAGCGGCGGAACCCAGGGACGCGCTTCCAGCTTCACCCGATGCACTCATCGGCCCCCAACCCTCTGTGGGGCTTGGGCCGTGGGCTCCACAGTTGGGTGAGGCCTCGTTTCTTATTTTCTCTGTTGTGTGATGATTTGACCCGGGAGAGCCTCTCCTCCCAGGGCCCGGGATTCCTGAGAGACGGCGAAGCACATGGAGCAGTCTCTCAACCATCCCCCCCCCCAGCCCTGCCAATCCTGCCTCTGCCGCCCCCAGCCCTGCCTCACACGAGCGAACATCTCCCCTGCCTGGCACCCCGGGCGGAGCAGGGGCCCCTGCCAGCCCTGGGGATCGTTCAGAGCAGCTGTGCCCAGCTGTTCACGGGAACCCTAAGAACAGCTCTCCCCTCGCCCCTGCGCTGCGTCCCCGACGAAGCCAGCTGTGCGCGGACCCCTCTCCGGGCTGTGAGTGTGATAACCTCGCCCCCGCCAGCCTGGCTCCTGCTTCTCCTGTGTCCACACCAACTCTCCTAACCCACAACCAACATCGTGTCGTTGAGGACAGCCTCTCCGGGAAGCAGTGACGGGGGGCGGCCCACAGCCTGCTGGCCGAGGGGACAGGTGAGGAAAGGGGGACCAAGGGGTTCATATGCACCTGATGAGTATGAAGAGACCCCCCGGCTTAGAACCGGAGCTGCACGGACCCTCCGGAGTCCCCGGATTCCACATTCAGACGGGGGACTCCAGCCCTGGGCCTCGCAGGTCGGGCCGGAATCTCCCAGCCCCGGGAGCACATTCCCAGGCAAGGACCCCCACCCAGGGCTCCGCTCCTAAGAAAAGACACAAGAACAGCTGCGCAGGTTTCAGGAGCGCTGGCATCGCCCAGTGATTTATTTCATCTCAGGATAAACAGACAGACGTACAAGGTTTTACGCGATTGGTACCCAGGACCTAGAAACTGAAGCATTGACCCATAAAGCATCAGCCGGCCTGAACTGTGTCTTCAAGACACCTGTTTGCCTTTAATACCCGGCCACACTGCAGCACTGCTTACAGCTTTCAAAAGCCTCAGAGGAGCTTTCATCTCGCATGAGAACACATCTAGGCCTTTAGTTCAATTCATCTCAAACCAATTCACCAAGCAGGTACGAAGTGCCCTGCCAGCTCCTGTGGTCCAGGCACCTTCCTGGAAGGGGGGAAAGTGTAGAGAACGTGGCCGCTGACATACGTTCAGACGCAACCAGAAGATGACACGTTCTCATCTTTAGCTCTTCTTATCTTCCCATGAATAATGATATTGCAGAGGAAAGGGAAAAATAAGGACACTGATATATTTTTTAAAAACACCAAAACAAAACATTTTGTAAGCTAGGAAAGCGTCTACAATAAAACAGAACACAAGAGAGCGCTTCTGTTTACACATCGCCCCAGGAAGGCGTTACAACAGATTATGTCCTGAAACCATCTTAACTTCAGGAAAACACAAAGGACCTCAAAAACATTGCATCTCACTTCAAAATCTTTCACAGGAAGTTACCCAAGAGACCCACAGATCAAACAGCAGCTCCAGAATTACTGAAGGGACACCAGAAATTAACAGGAATGCAGCCGGTGATTCATTTCAAGGATTTGTAGCAAAACTGATACAAAGCGAGGAGTTTTAACTAAGTGGCAAAAGAACTTCCATTGTCTTCAAGGAAAGGAGATTGGTGCTGCCAGAGATTCAGAAATCGAGTCACCGAGTTCCAAATCCAGTCCCGTAAAGCTGCCAGAGGCCACGCCGGCACTGCGGCTGTTCCCCGAACCAAAGGTAAAAACAGAAAGGAAGTGAAGACGTCTTAACCCCATTCCTTCGGATCCCAAATGAACCTTGATTAACAATACAAAAGTCATTGCTTGTGAGCTAACCAAAAGATCGGGCTTTCCCAAATTATAGCCTTCCCCCTTAAAATGTCACTGCTCTTTCAAATATCTGGGAATGTCAGTGTGCCTGGGTTTCTTAATTTCATGTGAACTACGGATGGATGTCGTAAATGCAGTAGCTTCGTTTGACTCAACGGATCGAAGAGCAGGAATATTTTTGCACCAACTGTTTCTCTAAATAGAGCTGCATACAGCCTTGGCACATCACGCTGAATGTGACATGATCCGTCCTCGGAACATCAGACCTGGAGGGAAGTCTCAGCCAGGCCTGCCCCTCCCCTAGCTGTCCTCCAAACCGAGGCTCTTGCATGGGGTGGCTTTTCCGTTGGTGTAATCGGTGCACCACCCTCCTGGCCCTACACCCCAGGTACTGGCCTCCAAAAGCAAATTAAACTGGTCCTCTCAGCATGCCAGGTGCTCTGGTCTCTGTTCTCAGTGATATTACTAGTAGAAGTGTGGTCTGCAAGGTTCTAAATCCTCTACCCATCCTTGGGCATCCTCGGGCATCTCATCCTGACAAATGCCTGGGACTCCGGGGCCAGCTCCCACAGAAAGTGACGCTACGTCTAGTCCAGGCATTTCTTCGTTCAATTAAAGGATGAAATAATATACACACACTCCAGCTGGGCATGTTATCGTGTGGCTGTGCACACGTGACATCTAACAGGTCTCCCATCTTCCACGGGGAGAGTTTCCTTTGGAAGCCCACTTTCAGCGTTGATGTTTTGAAACCGTAAACATCATAGGAATGATTTCTCAAGTAAAATCACAGTGATAATATCTCATGAGTTTGATACGGAAGGAATGAAAATATTAGCTTGGTTCCATTTCATGTAAAAGTTTTCCCATAAATGATGAAAGTCTAGAGAAAGATGTACTATCATATGAAATGCTCATGTCTTTAGAAGGACATTATTTATTTCGGATTTCAATTCTTTTCCTCCTGCCACGTCTCCAGTCTATTCCTACCAAAAGGCCAAAGAAGTCAGGCAACCTGAAGCCTGTTTTTCTTTCCTGAGACGATGGACCAAGTGGCCGAGCATCGTCTCAGGTCAGGGGCAGTGACGGGCAGGCACACGCGTCACCAGGACGCACCCGCTGAAACGGTAAATCCCGTGCTCTGGCGCAAGCATGATTCAAGCTATCATTCCTAAACAGCTTAACTCATCACTTTCACAACCACAGACTCTTTAAAAAGCATAACCTATGTCCCACATACCCACTGATTGGCACAGACAGAGGTAAGCCCCCCATCGCTGGATCCACGAGTAAATCATAGTAAGGTCCACATAACTTCATCTACTTATGTGCCAATACCTTTCAATGTGTACTTTTCCTATTGTAATAAAAAAAAAAAGTGGATTGGACTCAGAATGCAGATCACTTGGCCTCTATGAGCGTATACACTTTATCCTTAAACTTTTAATCAACAGTAAGCCCTGTGTGTACACACTTGGAAAGTAAAATGTTATAACAAATGAGGAAAGATCAACGGATTTGTTCTTCATCCTTGTGCCCTACCAAAGTACTGAATTTCATGTTACTTCTACTACGGTATTCTGGAATTCACAATTAGAAAAGTGTAGTTTACTTGCTAAACTACGTTATACACATATGTTATTTCCCCTTACGTTACTATGCTGTCACTCCGCCACAATTTCTTAGACTGACGCTTGTAAAAATGAATTTCCCTCATCAGGATGACAGAATTCATATTTAAAACATCAAAAGTAGTGGGTTCAACTGTGCCTGTATGTTATTCTTTAGAACTCTCAAAAAGAAAGGATTTTAACCTTCTTTCGCGGGGTGGGGGGGATACTACTCTTTTTGAGCCCACTATGAAACATCAAAGCGGCTGGGCATACCTGGTGGGTACAAATGCTCCTTTTAATGCAGACAAGCACCACGGCCACTGTCAGCTTTTCCTACTGATGACATGCGCTTTGGAAAACATTCAGTCACCGAAGATTCAGAACTCAAATAAGAGCAACTCGTTACTACATCACTGAACATAATTATTAACATCTCTTAACTTGCAAATATTAAACCCATCTCAGTTAAGCGGTGAGAAGGACCTGCTCTTGAGGTGTGCGGGCCTTTGAGCATATCTGGGCCCCTGTGATGACAGAGGAGATACTGTCAGCTCTCACTGGACAGATCTTATTGGGAATCAAAGATTTCACCCTTAATACTCACTACATTTGGAATGGAGCCAATCGCAAGTTAACCACATGTGGCAGGAACTTTTAAGCTAAGTTAGAAAGGGTTTAAAAGCTTTTCTTATCAGTTATAATTTTAAACCTCAAGCCGAAAAAAGCATGACCTTCTTTCAGTCGTTCCACTAATATAGTTCACGTTGGCCTATTTTAGGACCTCAGCTCTGGGAGGTGGCCCCGAGGTCCCCTCTCATGGTGCAGGAAGCAATGGTACCGGGTACCCCACACAACTCAGCTCTGGCCTCCCGGCCACTCCGCGAGTGATACCGAGGACAGTACACCCCGGTACACTCCAGGCCTCACCCACTGCACCCGGAGGCTTCACCTCTCATTCTGTTTCTTTCTTTCTCAGGTATTTTGTATCTTATTTGTAAGGTTATCTATCTGCACACATCCTACATCTTGCCATCGACCCCATTAAGCAAAGCAAAGCAAAGCAAAAGGAATGCAGACTAGGCAGCGGGCCTTAATACAGCATCGCAAAAGGTCTTCAAGGCCCCGCGACAAGCTTCTACCTTCTAAGCCTTTAAACGATCCCGTGGGCTGGGCGGGGCCCACCGGGGCCCACCCCCGACTCTCTCCCTCCCCGCCTCCACTCCCCTCGCCCCTTCCAGTTTCCCAGTTGGGACCTCGGCCCACGGGGCGTCCCCTGGCCCAGGGCTGCCGAGGGACACGCCCGGGTGACCCGGCCCACCCTACGCGGCGCCCTCCTCGCCTCGGTCTGGCTTCTCCTCCGGCAGGTTGAGCACGAACGGGAAGAACAGGCCCCGGGCGTCCGCGGGGGCTCGGAGCGACTGGAGCTCGAAGCTGCCTTCGGGGCCCGCGTCGCCGGCGCCGGGCTCGCCGTCCGGGGGCGGCACGAAGCGCCAGGTGCCCGCGCGGCTCACGCAGTAGATGGCGCCATCCAGCGCGGCGCAGCGGAAGGGCTGTAGGCCCGACGGCGCGCCCGGGGGCCGCAGGTGCGAGGCACAGCGGCTCCACTGCTTGGCCAGGCAGTGGTAGCGGAGCACGCTGAGCCCCCCCGCAGGCCCGGCCCCCGGCGCATCGCCGCGGCCCCCGCACAGGTCGAAGCGGTAGATGAAGCCGTCCAGGGCCACCATGTCGGCCGAGCGCTCGCGGCTGCTGCTGCACGGACACTCCTGCCACTCGTCGCGCCGCGGGTCGTACTTGAGCAGGCGGTAGAAGAGCGAACCCCCGGACACGTAGATCTCGCCGTTGCAGGTGGTGGCCTCGTGCGCCACGGCAAAGGCGCCCCGGGGCAGCGGGGCCACGGCGGCCCAGCGGTCAGCGCGCGGGTCGTAGCGCTCCACGCTGAGCAGGCACTCGCCGCCCACGGCGTACAGGTGGCCATCCAGGGCCAGCAGCTGCAGCTGCGAGCGCGCCTGGCGCAGCGGCCGCACGGTGCTCCAGCGGTCGGTGGCCGGGTTGTAGCAGAAGACCCGGTCCGAGGGCCGCGCGCGGCCGTCGGGGCCCGCGGGCCCCACGCCGCCGGCCACGAAGAGGTAGTTGTAGAGCACGCACAGGCCGCAGCCCCGAGCCGGCGCGCCCTCGGGTAGCCGCGTCAGCTCGCGCCACTCGCCCGCCGCCTCGTGGAAGCAGTAGACGGCGGCGTCGCCTCGGCCCTCCGCGTCCCCCGACGGGCTCTGCGGCCGGCTGCCCGCGCGCTCCCCGGCTGGGCCGAGCGCGGCGGCCAGAAGACGGGCGCGGCCGGCGCGCAGGCGGCGGCGCAGCAGCAGGTCGCGCTCGGCGCCCGACAGGCGCCCGAAGACGGCGGGCTCGCGCAGCACCTCTAGGTAGTGGTCGCTCATGAAGCGGTAGGCGGCCTCGCGCAGCTCGGCCAGCCGCTGCCGCTTGGCCGCGCTCAGCACCTCGAAGCAGTTGGCCAAGCTCAGCTGCGGCGCCACGGCGTCAGTGGCGCGCTGCGCGGCGCAGGGCAGCTGTAGGCGGCGCGCGCCGGCCACCACGTCGGCCACGTTGTCGGGCCGCACGCCCGCCATGCGCCCGCTGTACGCGTAGGCCAGCAGCAGCCGCAGCGCCGCCCAGCCCACGCCCTGCACCCGCAGCACGTCCCGCGACGCGCGCGCACGGAAGTAGTCGCTGCGCGCCGCCAGCACCGCCTTGTGAGCCCGCAGCCGGCGGCCAGACACCTCGATGAGCAGGTCGGGCTCCCCGTGCTCCGGCCCGACGCCGGGGGGCACAGGCGCGGGGTCCCCGGCCTCTTCCGGGGACGTGGGCTCCTCGGCCGGCGGGCACTCCCCGGGGGACGCGGGATCTTCCGGGGACGCGGACTCTTCTGGGGACGTGCGCTCCTCGGGGGACACGGGATCCTCAGGGGACGCGCGCCCTTCCGGGGACGCGGCGCCCGCGCTGCCGACCTCCCACTGCCTCTGCACCACCCGCCGGCCGCGGCGACAAGAGGGCGGGGAATCGTCCCCGGAGCTGAAGCACAGGGACGCGCTGAGACTGCAGGGTGTCTGCGCCGGGGACGCAGCGCCCTCCCCCCCCGCCGCGTCCGGCGGCTGCAGGCCGCCCTCTCCCGGAGCCTCGGGAGCGCCGCCCCGGCCCCCGGCCTGGCCGCACGCTCCGTCCCCCGGGTAGAGGACGCAGGGGGCCACCGGGCTCTCCATGCGAGCGCTCGCTCCGGCTGCCGTCCCCGCTCAGCAGCCCGGCATGACTTCGCCCGGATTCGGGCTGCCCAAGGTCGATGGCTCCTCCGGGGCTCCTAGCTTCACACGCTTCTGCTGGCGCGCGATCAGATTTCACTTGTGTCCACACTGGTTTTCAATCGCACGCAGCTCCCCTCGCGCCCGCCCGCTCTCCTCTCCGGCGAAAGGGGTGTGTCGACTCGAGCGCGCTCCCGGCTGAACTTGTGAACCTGGCAAGGTTCCCGCCCGGCGGCCGTCTGCAGGGGTCTTTGTGGCTCGGTCTCCGCACCGCGTGGTGATGATCAGTCCACGGACAGGACCGACCTGCAGCCGCAGCCGCGGCTCTGTCTGTAGCTCCTGCTCTGCGGAACTGAGCTGTCAGGTGCTCCTAAGGAACTGGGCCTGCCCTTTCTTCCTGAGTCAGTGTTTATCCCTCCACATTCCATCACATCTCTGTCTCTGAGGACCAACGAATCAGAGACGGGCTGCAGTCCACACTTCAGAACACTGACTTTACTGCCGTTTCACAGGGAGCCGCCCCAGGGAGCTTGTTTTTTGTGCGTGACTCCCATGTGCGATTAAGGCTTATGGATGGTCAGCCGGACAATATCTGTGTGTGTCCTGGCCTCGGCAGCGCTCCTGATGGGCCTGCCTCGACAATGTTCACCTGGAAGCGGGGAGGGCATGATTCAGTCGCCAGGTGGGTGTTAGGAAGACACAGTTACTGCACACACTAGACCGGCTTTCCTCCTTCATCCATCGGGAGCCTTCCTCTGCGACTTCCTTTGTGGGAATATCAGGTGTTTCCATGTCATGTCACCACGCTCTTTGTGTTCCTGTTTATAGGAGAAAGAGACAGAATGTTGGAATTCGCATTTTTCCATAGGGCTACCTTGTGTCAGTGGCAGCTACCCCATTTCCCTCCACAATTTTCAGGTTATAGGATTCAGATAGGGTGGGAATGGGGATTGTGACTTTTCAGTGCTGGAAAGTTTGGTGACTAAAACATATGGGATTATTTAGATATTAAAAAACCGTTCCTCCCCTGATTTTCGAGGTCTATAAAGAAGAGCCCAATTCAGCCGTGAGCCTTAAGTACATTGGGTTGAACCATACGAAATTGCTGGGTTTTGTGTGTCAATACAACGTCAGTCAAATATCAACCACTTCCTCATTTCGACCTAATGAGATGTGTATGTATAATTGAGAACTTAAAGTGAGAAAGCATGGCCCGCCTGTGAAACCTCAGTTTTATTGTGGGACAGTTTTCCTGAAATCTTTTCCAGCCAACTATCTCAAATTCATTTACAACAAATATTTGGAGAAAGGTGCTGAGGACCCTTCTCTGGAGTTGGCCTCAGAGGCTCCGACTCTGGAATCTATTTGAACGGCTCACTCCTGGCTTTGTAGCTCTGAAAAACCTCAGAGAAGCAACCCTCCAAAGAGCACACGTGCAGCAAAAGAAAAGCCAAAGCAAAACGAAACAAAACCAAAACAAAAAACAAAAGCCACAGAACTACTTGGAAGGCAGATGTGAGCACCTGCAGATGAACTATAAAAAAATAATAAATTATCTCTCCTAATTGGCAAAACCTTCACTGAGACTCCCCAGCCTAGAAGGGGGGTCTTAGCACAAGGGGAGGGGCAAACTGGGCTCTGGTTTTCCTAAGAAGAGGCCATGGACGAGAGAAACGGACCAAATACATACAGCTCAGATGCGTCATCATTATAGGGTATGTTCACCTCGCAAATGGGATAAAGGGATACTTAACCACCTACCCTCAACCTCTTCTGATTTTCTACTAATTGTACTTAATACCGTTGCCTGATCCCTATAAATGCTCAGGGTTGAGAGAATGGGTGTGTGTAAAAATATATGCTTGCCTGCTCTTTTTGCTACCGTGTTACGAAAAAGACTTTCCCATTATTCTCAGAAATGCAAGTGTCTTAGAGGTGGAGATTCAAGACATTCAATTCTGTCTCTCCCTTCCTCCCCGCCTCTCTCTCTCTGTCTCTCTTCCCCTCCCTCTCTCTTTCTCTCTTTGTTTTACAGAAATCTTTAACAGTAACCTTTGGGGCATATTCACCGGGTGCAGGGCACTGTCTAGGACATGTGGAAAGGCAGCATGGAGACAGTCGGGATGAGCTGAAACTCTGACCACGGGCATGTGGGTCACGGAGGTGCCACGTGTTTACTCAGCTGTGCCCCAGCCCGTGATGCTGCTGGGGAGGTCCTGCGTCCACTGAGATGGAAATGCACTCTGGCCCACGGCGACCGGAATGTGATGACAAACTGGAAACCTGCACAGATTTTATAAGCAAAGCTTCTGGCCTCTTCCCAAACGCCAGAGGTGCTGTCTTAGTCAGCTGAGTCATTCAAGGGAAAGTCAGATAAAAAGGAAGACATATACATATCTTTCCCCAATATACATATAAACGTCAATGTCTGAAATAAAATCAGAGAACTGGCTCTCTTATTTGCTTCATTCTTTTCACACTTTCTCTGTATGGTGTAGAAGACCTTGGACCTCAGAAAACTAACTACTTTTTTTTTTCTTTTCTTGGCCAGGAGAAGGGTTTCAGCACTTCCTGGTTCTTTCTCTGGCTTGACTCTCATCGGGACGTGCAGAAGCCCAACCTCTGAGAGTTCTCTTCGTGGAAGTCATCACAGACTCAAAAGAAAGGCAGGGAATAGGACACACTGAAAAACCTAAGTTTGCAATTCTTAGGTTTTCAAAGCTCTACAGAATCCGTTTAAAGCCTGAAAGAATCAGGCTAAGTAGACATTTTGTCGTAGCCACAAGAAGCAGGAGCTGCATGTCCACAATGACACAAATATGACCCAGGTGGTCAGTGGTCCAAGCAGGCACGTCCTTGCCAGCTCCCTGTGCGCCCCTGGCATGGATCACAGACCAGGCTGGCAGAGCCGGGGGTGGTCCGACACCTGAGCACAGCCATGTAATCCCATCCAAAGTGTGGCAGCTGCTCACCCGCTCAGCTGGCTCTCTGCCCCGGGACCAGGTCAGGAGTCCCTGTTTACCCCCCCAGCCAAGGTGATGCCGCACACCTGAGTGTTGTCAGGTGAGACAGAAGACCGTCTGTCACTGCGACGCAGGCAGCAGTGATGCTGGATCCCAAGAGCTGGGAGGCCACCCAGCAGGTCCACTTTCTGAAGGAAGCTTCTGCAGCATGACAGGTCCCGGCCCCCGCCCGCCTGGCAGGGTAGAGGGTCAGCTTCCACAGGAGAAATGAGGAAATTAAGCAGAGGGGCCACTTCCTTTTTCAAACGATGTTAAAGAAAGTCAGCATTCGGAGCTATATCTTTTTTCCCCAGCATGGCCCATTACTGTGATTTGGCCTTAAAATGGATGGGAAGAAGCCAGCCCATTCTGTGTATGTCCTCTGAGCACTGCAAGTCTGCCAAGACACTTAGGGTCAGATTGGAGGTCCGGGATTTGCAAGGGGATGTCCCCCCATGTTGCAGTTGGCTCCAGCATCAGAGTTCCCCTAAGGGGCTCCTGGAGGACTCTGTGCCAGCACCCACCCTGGTGACGGCAAAATAACTGCAACTCCCCGCCCGACTGAGGCATCGGGAAGGATTTCTTCCCTGAGCACTGCTCCTGGGGTCTGTTACAGTAAGGTGAACGGCAGCACCTTCGCCCCATGTAGCGACGGGAGGGGATCTGTCGGTGGAGGTGTGGGGTGTAGTAACAGGCTCCCTCCTGACTGTAGTAAGAAAATATTTTAACAGGAACAAGTCTGCTTTAAATATAACTTAGGTAGCATTTCTCTCTGAAGGCTATACATTTCTTCTCCACATTGTAAATATCTAAACAGAATTTTTTAGTCTCTCCATGAATTTCTTCACTCTCAATTTGATTTTTTTAAATAAATTTTTTTATTTTTATTTGTTTATTTTTGGCTGCACTGGGTCTCCATTGCTGTGCACGGGCTTTCTCTACTTGCGGCGAGCGGGGGACTACTCTTCATTGTGGTGTGCGGGCTTCTCATTGCGGTGGCTTCTCTTGTTGTGGAGCACGGGCTCTAGGCACGCAGGCTTCAGTAGTTGTGGCACGTGGGCTCAGTAGTTGTGGCGCACAGACTTAGTTGCTCCGCGGCATGTGGGATCTTCCCAGACCAGGGCTCGAACCCGTGTCCCCTGCATCGGCAGGCGGATTCTTAACCACTGCGCCACCAGGGAAGCCCAATATGAATTTCTTAAAGAAGATTGTCTATGATTTCCCAAATGTGGACATTATTTTTGTGCTTAAGGTGGATATCAGGTTATTTAAAATTAAATATGCTTCATTAGAATAATATAGGTTGCTAAAGAGACTCTCCGTTTCAAATAATTAGTCAGTTTTTTTAAATATTAATGAACAGACTTGGGAAGTTTATCTAAATGTCTGTAGCATCTATTCTTGTAGCCGATTCCTCCTCGGTGTTCTCCAAGTCACGCCCGACACGTATCTCATCCGTGTGTCCAGCCACACGCCTGTGACAGCAAAGTCCTGGAACCACCACTTGTGCCCTGCCCGCCGCCTGCTTCCCACACACCAGCATGACCCTGTTCACATAGTGAACAGCCAATAACTCCTGGGGTTAATTCACAAAGAAAACCACAAACAGAAGAAACATCATCGAATCTTAGAAACTTGCAGGGAATGTCAGGATACCTGTTTGATCATAGAATGTGTTGATTCCCTTCAGCTGTTCCTACAGATATTGCTGGTTCCTTCTTCCTTGGGCCCAATTAAAATGAGGTGGCGGTTCTGGGTGCGCAGGGATGCAGGTGGGTGGGAGCGGATGCCTCGGTGGGGGTGGGGAGGGCAGCCAGTGACCTTCACCCCAGCCCTGATTCCCACGTTCTCTGCACTCGTCACAGTCCGTGGTCTGGCCCTAGCAAGGCCATCATAGTGGCGTGCCTGGAACACGGAGTCCAACGCTGCCACAAGGCAGCATCATTCACAAAATAGGTTTTCATTCCTCAGTCGTCCTGGGAGCTTGGCCGTCTGGCTGCTAAAAGCCGGGTGCCGCGTGGTCTTGGGAGACGCGGAGGGCGCAGGGCCCAGGGCCCTGTGTGCAAGGTTCTGTACACGCTTCGGCCGAGGAGACACCCACCACCTGGATGAGAGGACCCCCCAAGCCGGGTGTAGGCCGTATGTTCCGTGAGGTTTGGGGATGGGCGGGGCTGGTGAGCAGCCTGGTGTGTTGAATAATTAAGAGGGGAAGTGACGTCCTTCAGCAGGTCTGGTGACGTTAATCAGAGTCTATTCTACCAGATTACAACCTATCATTTTTAATCTGCTCTTCATGAAGGACATTTCTAAGACTCAACGGGCTGTAACGTAACCTGAATGCGCGAGTAATCATGAAACAGCTCACACCTATTCTATTTTACAGGGACTGCTGTCACGTGTTACATCACTGGGACATACGCGACCCTCGCAAGCCACCCTTCTGTGGGGTCGTGGTTTTGAGCCCCGTTTTACCAAAGAGGAAATGAGATGTGAACCGATGTCACCATACAATGAATCAGCCCCGCACTTAGTAGGTGGCAGAGCCAGACAGGGACCCGCTGTCCGGCCTCGGCGCCCATGCCACCAAGCACTGGGCCCAATGCTCTGCGCCCTTCCGTCTGTCAACAGTTCTGAGCGTGAAGCACTTCGACTTTGCAGCACGTGCGCTGGGCTGGTGGACGCCTACGAGACACTCCCATGTCTGGTCCCCTGCCCAGCGCATCCTGGGAGCAGAATTCTGGTGACTCAGGACGCCCCCAGCTCTGAGAGCAAAGCAGATAGAGACACAGGGCAGGTCGTGGCGGGGATGGGCTCCTGCGGCGCTGTCTGCGTGGGCCTGATTTAGGGGGTGACGGCGGCTGAATCTTCTGGCAGGGCTTCACTGGAGGAAGTAAAATTAGAGAATTTCCTAAAAAGAAGCTTTTACGTAATAGCTATTCTCAGAGTCCAAACTCCTTAGGCTGGTAAGTGAGGCATTGAGCCACCTGTTCCCAAGCCTCCGCCGCCCTCATCTCTCCCTCCTCTGCCCAGGAGTCCTCTCCATCCTTCGCACAAGCACAGAACTGCTGCCGCGCCCCGGTAAAGCCTGCGTGGGTGTGTCTGTGCACGTAAACCCCATGCAGGTGTGTCTGTGTGTAAACCCTACACAGGTGTATCTGTGTGTACACCCCATGCAGGTGTACCTGTGCGCATAACCCCTACACAGGTGTATCTGTGCGCGTAACCCCTACACAGGTCTATCTGTGCACGTAACCCCCATGTAGGTACATCTGCATATGCGTTCCCACCTCAGGGTCTCTGCCCGCACAGTCCCTGCCACCCAGAGCCACCTCTCCTCCTTTGAGCCAGAATTCTTGCTCATTCCCAGGCCCCCGGGGACCTGCTGTCACAGACACTACCTTCCTCACTTCCCAGGTCAGCAACTGTGCGGTCCACGTTTGCACAGAATGTCGTATTTCAGCACCTCCTATGCACGTGTGTCATCCTTCTCCATGAGAATGTGGATTCACGACAGGGAGATGCATTAATCGTTCTACCCTTGGCACAGGGCTGGGCTCTCCCAGGGCCCCCAGAAAAGGCCTGATGGATGGTGAGTGAATAAATGCTAACCAGAGAGCCTAGAAAAAACAGCTCTGAAAACATTCAGATAAAAATCCCTCTTATAGCAAGTTCTTGCACTACGTACAATGTATGTGTGTATGTATTTATGCCTTACCAGTGAAACATGATACAGAGCTCACAAAGAAAAGGTTCTTCAAAAGGGACTGGTGTTTGTGGACGCTGGATCAGAGACAGGTTTTTACTGTCTTCTATCTAGCTATGCCCAGTTTCTATATTTCCTGAAACGAATATACACTGGCTCCACAGTCATAAAGGGTAGTGGGGTTAAGTCACAGGGTTGCTCCAGCCCAGCCCACGCCCCACCTTCCCAGCACCTGGTCCCGAGAGCACGGCACCAGGCCAGGTCCTCCCGCTGAAGGGTGATGCAGGAGAAAGGCTTCGGCCAGGTGGGTGGGTCAGGGAGCTGAAATCAAGGGGAAAGCTTGTCCTCGGGAGAAGAAAGTGAAGCCAACACAGAGCAAAACCTAGAAAGAGAGGAGACAGTGCCCTGGGCGAGTCACCCCCAGCCAGGGCTTGTGATGTCTGCGAGCTAATAAGTCTGTTTCTGGCTTCAGCGAACATGAGTGGGATTCGTGTCCCTGGAAACTGAAATAACTCTGACTGTAAACAAGAAGCCACCTTGCTGGGTCTCCGCGGGGTTTAGACGGACGTTTGTAAAGCGCTTCGCCCCGCACAGGCCCCAGCTCCTGGTAACCACGCACCGTGAGGTGCCGACCCGGACAACGCCGGCCCCGGCTCACGGAAAAGCCCCACCAGGACGGAGCACACAGCCCTGCAGCCTGTACCCAGAGCAGCTCCCAGCCCTCGCGGCAATTTTCCATTTTGTCCTCACATTCCACATATGAGGACGGGTAGAGGAATTGCCATGATCTTGATTCCAGACACGAGAAAATGCTGGAGGCCCGGAAACACTACGTTACTCGTCTCAAAAGACCAAACGAAGTTAGCAGCAGCCCAAAACCAGAGAGCACTTTTCCCCTCTTTCCCCGTCTCTGGGGCATTTTACGTGAGGCCTCAGAAAAGATGCCTGTGGCTTGCACCCGTTCACTAAGTCGGCGGCCACGTGGGTTCACAGGCCCCACTTCCCACTGCTCGGGAGTTTCAGAAGTTTGGTGGCAACTGTGAGTGTCTCTGTGCCCTTAGCCATTACCCAGGACAAGCCGTCTGGGGGAAGATGAAGCCCAGGGCAGAGAGATGAAATTGACCTTAATCCGGCGGGACAACTGGGTAGTGAAAATCTGCTGAAGAGCTTCACTCTTCTCCTTCCTTCAACAGATCATGGGTCTTTATTGTTAATTCAAGAGATGCAAGCAGCGTTAGAGCTTCACGACTCACAAGACAGCCCTTCGCTGGTGATGTAGTAACGCACCTGAAGTCACCACGCTTTAAAGCAGGGGGGCGTGGGGGCATCGCTGCCGCGCTCAGGGAAGCGTGTGTCTTCAGCCGCCACCTAACGTGACATCACACAGACAGGCCCCACCTCAGTCCCGGCTATGACGCAGCCCTGCGCTCCCTGAAGCCAAGACCCTGAAGAACTGAAAGGAAAATGGATGAGGGTAAACCTGTGCATTCACTCAAAAGGGGGGCTCCAAGTTACTTGAGTGCAAATTGTGCCCTAGGTTCCGGACGTGCCATCAGGGAGCAAACCCCGAATATTCTGCAAGAGAAGCATCTGCCTTTGCTTGTGGCTCGAGGTTCCGGAGTTGTTGACAAGCGCAGGGTGTGAACACTGAGATCACACACAGAATCACAGAGACTCTGCAAAGAGGCACCTGGATTGCAATCCTCCCTGGAAACCTCTAGCTCTGAGACCCAATTCTGAGCAATATTTGGGCAACCTTAACTCTTTTAAAATAAGTCTATTGTGCGAGTCCCCTGAAGTGAGAGGTGAACGTCCCAGCAGTGATGCAAAGCTAGAGCCAGAAGTGAGACTGCCTGGGTCAAACCAACCCACACTTTCCCCAAGTCTTCAATCTGCTCAAGTCCCACCAACGCTGAGAAATAATTAACAATATGCAGTCATTTGCTCATTCACTGAGTGGATGTATGCTGAACACCTACAGTGTTCCAGGAGGTGCCCTGGGTCCTAGAAAGTAGCAGGAACCAAACAGACTTGGCCGAGGCCCCAGGGAGCTCCCAGCGCAGGGAAGAAGACGAACATAAGCCACTACGACACGAATTCTAGAGGAAGTAAAACCATGGCAGGAAACATAAACAAGGATCCGGGAAGTAGTGATGGACAGACCTGATTTCTACTTGGGATCAGGTAAGACTCCTCTGAGAGCAAGAGGGAGACACACACAGGTCGGGTGGAAGAGAGAACAGACACCTGGCAGTGGAAACAAGCTTGACCAGTTCCAGAAGCTGAACAGGCTGGGTGCAGCCAGGAGCCCCAGGGTCAGGGGACTGGGCCCCTCCGTGGCGCCCTGGCATCTTAATGACAAACGGGAATCCTCTGATGGCTTCAAAGAAGTGAATATGATCACTCTTGTGTTTTAGAAAGAGCGCTGTGTCCTTTTGTACAAAAAGACTGATTGGACTACTTTTAGACTGATTTTCTATCACTGCCCGAACCACCACACACATTAAGACGGATGAACTAAATCTACATGTATCAATGTGCATACATTTCAGAAACATAATTTTGAATTTTTCAAGGTCTGCCATTTGCAGAAAGATACAGTATAATTTACATACATTTAAACGTGAAAAAATACTATATGTCATTCGTGGAAGTGTGGAAAGGACAGGTGTGAATTCCGGTGCAGTGGTTACTTCTGAGCAGGAAGGGAAGGGAGGGCTGTCCACCTGCTCTGTATCACTTGGCTTCCTGAAGATTCAAAGCATAAACTGCAAGACGAGAACGTGTATTGTCTCACGGGGATACATGAGTATTTTTATTGCATTGTTTACAGTGTTTGAGTATTTTATAATTTACCACTTAAAAATGTTTTTCCAGGGCTTCCCTGGTGGCGCAGTGGTTGAGAGTCCGCCTGCCGATGCAGGGGACACAGGTTCGTGCCCCGGTCCGGGAAGATCCCACATGCCGCGGAGCGGTTGGGCCCGTGAGCCATGGCCGCTGAGCCTGCGCGTCCGGAGCCTGTGCTCCGCAACGGGAGAGGCCACAGCAGTGAGAGGCCCGCGTACCGCAAAAAAAAAAAAAAGTTTTTCCATATGTTTAATCAGTACTTATCAATTAAATAGTCAATCTGGCCTGCTACTGACCTTCATGGAAGCCACACGATCTGTAGCACATTAAGTAAAGTCATTCACTAGGTAAGAAGATCCCTGTCACTGTATTCTTAGTGCTGGAGTAGGTATTCCTATGTTTAAAGTTCCAGTCAAATTGAAATATGGGAAAGTTAAATAAAAACTCACATTTTATCGTTTTTAAAGCTCTAAGCTCTTGGTTTGATAACAGAGAGACTTGTCCGAAATCACACGCCTATTACTGGCCGGTTAGAACCCAGATTTCTCTCCTATTAATCTCACTTGTTTATTTACCATTATTGGCATAAATGGAAAGCAAGATAGAAACCCCCTCTCTGTGGTCCGTCCTGCTTTGCTTTAGTTAAGATGTAACGACAGAGTCCCTGCCTTGCCCTCCTGCTGCACCTGTGTCCTCAGGCTTCTCAGAAACGGTGCTGTTGACCTAGTACATCCCCCCTCCGGCTCAGCGGGCCCTGGGAAAGGGCCTGAGCCTCGCATGGAAACCACAGCCAAGCAGAACCACCTCCTGCCTGGCTGTCCGGAGGAGCAGCACGGCGGGGAGATTACAGGGAGAGGAACTGACCCGAATTCAACACGTGGTCTCTGTCCTCAAAGCAACGAGGGTGGCTCAGTGGGACAAGAAGGCTGATGAAATGCTAGCTCACCTGTTTCTGAAGCAGAAATCAAGACAGATGTTCTGATGAGTGTGAGTTCACCCACGTGAGCCTCAAGAGAGGCCATTCCTATCAGGCCAGTCCTGACACAGCCAGGAATGAGTGGATGCAAAGACGAAATATTTAAATTATCTTGAGATTGAATCCAAGGAAACGATGTTATTAGCCTGCTGCCTTTGCAAACTCTTTTAACATCTGACTCAAAAGAGTTTACAGAGGAAGGTTGCCAACATCTTGATTTTTATGGCATTTTTCCCCTAAAATGTGGCTTTGGGGTGAATGGTTGCAGTGGGTTCAGGGTGAGAGAGGTCACTTCAGTCTCAGAAAGATGAGTATTTTGGAAAACGGCGCTCCACCCTGGCAAATGCCACAGTAGGTCAGGCATGTGAAGACTCTGGGGGGCTTTGCAGGGGGGGGCGGTCCAGTGGTTACGACTCCGCCTTCCAGTGCAGGGGGTGCGGGTTTGCTCCCTGGTCAGGGAGCTAAGATCCCACATGCCCCTGGGCGGAAAAAACCAAAACATACAACAGAAGCAACATTGTAACAAATTCAACAAATATTTGAAAAATGGTCCACATCCAAAAAAGAAATCTTAAAAGAAAGCAAAACTCTGAGGCTGTGACTCCTGCGTGTGACGCTAGCATCGACATGCCTCCCCCGCCCCAGACAGCATCTTACCACAGTCTGGCCATCCGGGTCCGGAATTCCACGAGGAGGCGGCCGCTCCCCGAGAGCAAAAGGCAGCTGTAAAGCGGCACGGGGGGGTGGGGGGACGGTGTCTGCATTCCTGGTCACAGCAGAGCTTCCCCCCGCCCGGAGCACCCGCTCAGAGCATCCTCACCAGGAGACGTGGGCTCCACCGCACCAGCACCTCACCCGGGGGCCCCAGGCCACACAACCGATGTTCCTTCTGGGGGCCGGGCCCCCTCTGGCCATGCATCCGGCTGGCTTCCTTCTCTTTGGGGGGTCTCTGGCGGGCAGCTCTGCCCCTCACAGCCCAGCCCTTGGTGACCAGGCTCCGGAAAGGGCTGCAGGTTTTAGAGAATCTTCCACAGACACCAGAACGGGCCCTTTCAGAGCCTGAGGACACGACAGCATCAAGCTGCAACACCAACCCGCCTTCACCCACAAGCCTATGACCTTCCAGAAGCCGTGCGGGCAGCTCTGCTCTGCTCCTGGCCCACAGCCCTCAGGTGACAGGAGACGGCCTGACCCCTCAACAAAACCCAGCCTCATCCAGAGCATCACGACGTCCAGCAACTGGGACCAAAGCGCCGCTGTGGACAATCAGAGGCCTCCAGAGTCTTGAGGACAAGGATACTGTTCAGAGCCGTCTTACTAGGAAAACAATGGACGGTCATCAAGGAATATGACCAGCAAATTGCACTATATTCAGTACATGTGGTCAGTATGTAGTCAGTAGAAACCCCACTCTTGGTGGAGGGATAAATTAGGAGTTTGGGATTGACATATACACACTACTATGTATAAAATAGATAAATGACAAGGACCTACTGTATAGCATAGGGAACTATACTCAACATCTTGTAATAACCTATAAGGGAACACAATCTGAAAAAGAATATATATATATATATATGTATGTGTAACTGAATCACTTTGCTGTATACCTAAAACTAACACAACATTGTAAATCAACTACATTTCAATAAAAAATAAATTAAAAAAACTTTAAACACCCCGCCCAACACACACACAAACACACACAACAGGGGAAAAAAGACAATGAGAATAATACCAAAAGGTTTAAAAGGCATGTTGATAGTGAGAATTATGAGTGACTTTTTTTCATAACTCTTGGTATCTTCAAATTGTCTATAATGAATATGTATATTTTTAGAATCAGAAAAATTATATGTATATACACATCTCTCTATAGATGTGTATGTGTGTATATATATATACAAGAATGTGTACGTGCGTATGTGTACATTTACATCTCTGTGTGCACGTGTATGTGTGTGCACCAGTGTGTGCATAAAATAAAATGACTCAAGTTTTGGTTGGGCCCCAAGAAAGAATACTTGGTAGAAAAATATGGTCAAATGAAAGCTTTCTTATAATATCCAGGCTTTTAGGCACAGAACTATGAAATGAAGGATCCATTTTGTTAAATCCCCGGCCTGATTTAGGTTGTAGGTTTGAAGAAAAAAATGTTGACACTGAAGACGTGCTGTATCTCAGAATTGCCAAGGGTTTTACCAGTCCCAGAATCCTTCCCCAAACTGGGAACGTTGCAGTTGAGAGATGGCAGAGCACCTGGTCCAGCCCTTCCCTGTGTTTCACACACACAGGAGGAAACAGAGACCAGAGAGGGTGAGCCACTTGCCCAGGGGCACACAGCTCATAAGTGCTGTGCTAAATTAGAAGCCACACCCTAGGACCCCTGCCAGCTTCACTCCCTGCACTATCTCAACTCCAGAAACCTAAACACACTGAGAACAAGTCCAAGACCCAGTGATTTTCATAATTTCTACAAATCCCATGACGCTGAAGAAGGCGCAGTTTCTGGGGTTGACGTCACAGAGCTGAGAGCTCCAGTGTTTCTTTGCCTTAGCTGGTGAAACGACCAGACAGAAGGACCTGGAAAGATCCGGCCGCCTGTGCACCTCGTCCCGGGGCTCCTGGGACTCCACAGCAGCGACAGGTGCCCCCGAGTTCACAGCCTGAGTGATCAGGCCCCGAGGCCACCCCCCGCCACACACACCTGGGCCACATCGAAGCCACACGAGGTCAGCTGGATTAAAAGCCCTTGTGCAAAAGCGTAGAAGTCTTCTCAGAGCCTGTAATGCTGACCAAAAGGCGGCAGGTGCCTACACTTCATTTCAAAGTTTCACGCAGGTCTTCCACCTCATTTGGCACATAACTGGGCCTACGTCTTCCATCTCAATGTTTCTCCTCAAAATATCAAACCCTTTACAATAAGTAGTAAGAACGGTTGCACGAGAAAGGAATCAAGGTGCTGTCTGTTTGACATAAAATAAATGAAGACAATTTTTCTTTATATCTTGACTTCTACATCAAGATGATTATCTACATGGATAAAAGTACTTAGTCTTATTTCCTACTCAATCAAACAGTGATTTCCATGCACGCAAAAGACAGGAGTTGGCACAGCTGAGAGCCTCGTGCAGACTGACGGGATCAGTACGCAGCAGAGCTGACATAAGCTGAGGACTGGATCTACTGCCCATCAGGTTTCTATTCCCTGTGTCACCCCGGTGACTTGACTCCACTAACCAAAGGACCAGGGAGGGTGAGACTTCTCCCTTCACACAAGGTCCCCTACACTCAGAGCCCAGAAAGTGCCCGGCCTTTGGGAGACACAGACCTCGACATCCAGGCACCTGGGCCTCATGGGAGGGCGGGCTGAGGGCCACACACAGAGCTGCAGGGTGGGCAGCACAGGCCCCGAGGAGCTGCCACAGCCCCCTGGCCACTGGCCAGCCAGGAGGAAGGAGCTAGAGGGCAGGGGTGGCTGGGGAGTGCAGGACGCAGCCCATCCTTTCCAAGGTGACCTCGATCCAGCCCACCCGCACGCTCTTCTCACGGGGGACAATGGCTCCCCGGATGTCTGCATGTGTGCCCTGGTCTCTGGATCCTAAACACTGGTGATGATGGTGAGGTGAGGCTGTGCTGAAAACAGCAATAATACAGATTCCTCTCTTAGGACCCAGACCTCGGATGCCCGGTGCCAACGTGTAAGAAGTCCGGGGACACCAGATGCCCTGCTGGAGGGAGCACAGCGAGAGGCCACGGAGACACTGTGCTGGGTGCCGGGTCCCGCCCCGCTGCCCTCGTGCTCCCAGCCGGGCTGCAGACGTGCGTGTACGCCTCCAGATAATCCATTGGAGCTTCCCCGCCAGACGGCAGGTTTATAAGCCAAGTCAACTCCGTTGTTTTGAGCCAGTATGTTTGGACTGGTCGTTATGCACCCGCCTGGACGGGGCTGCCACCGGAGCAGGAACCCGCGGCAAGCTCAGCGGTCCCAGCTGGGCAGCAGGCAGCCAGTGGGCAGATGCCTCTGGGCTCCGAAGCAGTTGCTAGCGGGGCTCCGAGGACAGGGGGATGGGGTTCCTGGACAGGGCTCTGGAGGGCAGGGCTCAGCAGCACCGTGGCCACACGATGCTGGAGACGGAGGAT
Organism: Stenella coeruleoalba; assembly: GCF_951394435.1. Taxonomy (NCBI): domain Eukaryota; kingdom Metazoa; phylum Chordata; class Mammalia; order Artiodactyla; family Delphinidae; genus Stenella; species Stenella coeruleoalba. The sequence continues at coordinate 25,883,420 of NC_137167.1, read as the reverse complement.
GCGCTGGGTGGGCTGGATGACACTGGAGGAGACTTCCAGGCAGGGCCCGGGTGACCCTACTGAGCTCTGTCTCTGTGACCTGATGAGATGAGAGAGGAGAGCGGAAGAAGGAAGGGTTCCGTTTTCAAGTGCGATTTGAGCAAATATAAAGGAACCAGGCCCCACTGGGTTGGAAGATAAAGCTCTTCTCTTTCCCAGCCCTTGCGACACTGTCAAATTAAGATGGGGCCTCAGAGCAAAGACCGATCCAGGTGGCACCATCAGATGCCCTGTTAAGACCTCGTAAATACCTGAGGGGACACTAGACACAGGCCCTGGAGGTCCAAGGTAGAGAAAGGACTTATGTGGATCTGTGGACGGAGCTTTTGTCTGGCGGCTTGAATCCCAACAGATCCAGAGAAAACCCACAACGTGTTTAAGATAATTGTACGGGAAGAGACACCGCCAACTTGGAGTAAACGGAACAGATCAGCACAAAGAGAAACCAGGGAAGAGGCTGAGAAAACCACTGAGCTGCGAACACCAGGCATTTCTCAGGAAACAAGAAGGATGACTCGGAGGGCAGAACCTAGAATCCACAAATCAGCGCCAAGAGCACTGGAGATCCACCCCCAGGAACAGGAACCCCGCCAGCGGGTGCCCGACTGCACTGCAGGGCCGTCACGGGCCAGAGGTCACCGTGCGCCTCCACTCCCGTCTGAACAGGACAGTTGCCATGGTTACTTTTATGCGTCAGCCTGGTTGGGGCATAGGACCCAGGTGTTTGGTCAAGTACCAGCCTAGACGTTGCTGTGAAGGTATTTTTAGATGGGATTAATATTCGGCATCAGTAGACTTGGAACAAACAGTTCCCTCTCCGCAGTGTCTGGTAAGACTTGCTTCCTGGTTCACAGACAGCATCTTCTCCCTGGGTCCTCACGTGGGGGAAGGGGAGAGGGAGCTCTCGGGAGTCTGTGTTATGAGGGCACTGATCCCATCATGGGGTTCCACCCTCATGCCTCATCACCTCCCAAAGCCCCCCCTTCCTAATACCATCACCAGGGGATTAAGGTTCAACATGTGAATTTGGAGAAGACCGACATTTAGTCCACGGCAGGCACTAAGCTCGTGCGGTTGGTCATCAGACAACCACGCCAACTGGAATGAGCGTCCTGTCACCCGTGTTGTGGACTACAGCCCACGGCACTGGGAAGCTACTGGCCGTCCAACATCATAGTATTTGTGTCTGTAAATGACCACCCTGACGACTGTAAGAGGAACCGATCAAGGGGGAAGGGCAGCTGTGTGAAGCCCACCTGGAACCACTGCAGTGGGAGCAGGAGGTGACAGGTGGCTCAGACAAAGGCAGCAGACTTGGCATCTGTACCAAGGTCCTCATGACTAAGACTTTCCAGAAAACGGTGCTAACAGCATCCAACAGCAGCACAGTGGTTATCAGCTTACAAGACGTTCTGTCCACAACATCCCACGGAATGGGGTTCCCTTTGTGATTCAGTACATCTCAGTTCTGTAAAATTAACACACGTCCTACTCCATCAAGGCCTAGAGAGCATATCTCCATCAATTTACATAGAGGAAATGCCACAATTAATTAGGAATCAAAATTATATTAAGTTACAAATCTATGACATGGCCTAGGGGCCCCTCCCGGCCTTCCTTCCGTTCTCTGCTGCGCCAGGCCCCTCTGAGCACCATCTCCCCTGGGCCATCCCCTGCCGTCCTCCTTTGCCAGGCCTCATCATCCTTCAGACCCCAACTCAAAACCTCTTCATCAGATGCTTTCATAGGGGTTTATTCCTTTCATTTAGGCCACTTGTCTGCTTGTTATTACACATGAATTAACATGATTATATTTTTAATGCCTTTCACCTTATTGGAACCTAAGCCGCAGGGGGTGGGGGGGGGGGGTGAGGACCTGTGCCTGTTTTAGATGCCATGGCATTCCCAGTACCTAGAACTGTGCCTGACCTGGGGTAGACAGTCGATAAATGTTTGTGAAAGAAAAAACTGGCTTTTAATTGGTCAAATATTGCAGAAGACCTGCAATGGCTTCAATTTCCACGGCACTGTTTAATATTCGTTCTGGCAGGAGTTGGGTTGTTGGTAAAAGGCAAACTCCTGGAAGTTTCTGCTGTATTCCAAAGGTCATTGCTCATTGTTAACTATGTCCCAAAGAGGTGCAGGTGCCAACACTATACTTTCAGCATAATTACAATAAATCCAAGAGAAAACACTGAAATCAAGGCCACAGGGGAGACACTAATCCCTTGAACTCCTGAGAAAAGCAGATTTGTCCTGAGTCACCAGGGGAAGATGTGCAAAATGACGGGGCTGGTTTCTGGTCTGCACACTGACGGCCTCTCGGGGCACCTCTAAGGCCAACCCCACATCTGTCCTCCGAGGGGCATTACAGCTGCCTAAGTAATTCCAGCTTCACTGCAGAGCTATGATTATGGACAATTTATGCTGTCGGCGTTTAGAAAAAAACTGAAATAGGATCCCAGATGGAGGTCCCACAGCACAGAGGGTCCCCAGTTTCAGTACAGGGACAAAAGTGGACTAAAAAGAGGCCTCCTGCCTTCCCGCTGACAACGTGGCTACTTGTATCAGAACATATGGAAATGAAATCAAGCACTGGCGACTGCCAGGAAAGATGTTCAGAGATGAGGTTCCAGATCCTTCTGTTCTGCCAGGCCTGGAGCCAGCAGCAGGCAAAGTCCTCTGCAGGTGAAGGAGGGCCCGCCCTAAGGAACGCCCAGACACTAGGACAGCAAGATGACCACACGAAGCCAGGCTGCCCCAACAGCTCAGTCCCGATCTAGGATGGACACTTAACCGTTCTCTCCCCTCCTCCCAAGCCAAGACTGCCTTAAATCCTATAAGCCAAATCTTTGAGCTATTTTCATTGTGTTCTGATTATTTTATCAGCAATGCCTGTGCAATTGACATTAAACGCTGGAAAGACTTTCTTTCTTTAAAATTTTGCTTTGTTAGGCCCCAAAGGGAGAGTTGTAATGCCAGTTACCAGAAGCGCGCATTCCCTGGGCTGTCCCCGGGCAAATCTGAGTGCGATGGAGAGCTTCCTTCTGCGTTTCATGGGTGGGGAGGGGGGAGGATTCTAACAATAGGACCCCATTAGCTGGGGATAAAAGGCCAAAGGGCAACATCGGCGTCCATTAAGGGTCCTAATTAGAGGCTGCGCAACTGTTGGTAGATGGGGACTGGAGGAAGGCGACAACAGGCCAGGCACAGAGTGAACTGGCCCCTCCACTGCGGGCAGCGCAGGGGCTTAAAAACCTGACCATAAAGCGCCTTCAGTGCTTTGAGCGAAATAAAGCTTATTACATTGATTTGTTCTTTTTCTTTCCCTTAGAACAGATGTGAGGGTGGGTGGAGACAAAGGATGTGGTTCTGTAGGAACCGAAGAAGTGGTAGAATTTTTTAAAACCTTCCTTCTTTAACGTTACAGGCGCAGCCCCCCGAGGGAGGCTGGGGTCCCCCAGCACGAGCGCGGGTCGGGGGTGGGAGGCCTGCTGCGGCAATGCATGTAACCTCCCCGCCGGCCGTGTCAGCCGGTTCCACGCAGTCTTTATTTAAATGTTGCTCCTTTTCGTACCCCCTCGCCCCCGCGCCATCATGCTGTCAGGCACGTTCAAACCTGAGCAACAAGCACTGCTGGTGGGCCGTCTGGTCGGTCAGTGGGGCAAAGGCTCCGTGAAAAGAAAGCACGCGCTGTGCACCAGCCCCCAGCACCCCACGAGCCCTCAGCAATCCCGGCAGCATAAGCAGTGGACCCTGGGGGTCGCGGGGGTCTCGGCCGGCGGGCATCGGAGGAGAGAGCGAGAGGCGCCTCCGCATCTTCCTCCCCTCCCCCGGGAACCAGGTCCGGGAGGGACCTCCCACCCGCTTCCTGTGCCCCGCGGGATGGACGCTCCAGAGGCAGGGCGGCCCGGCCACGACAGTCCGCGAGGCAGAGCCCGGGCAGCCCGGCACCGAGCCCAGACACCCCTCGGAAGGGGGAAGCGGCCGGGCCCTCCATCCTACAGCGTGGCCGCGAGCCCGGGCCGCCTGCCCAAGGAGCGCTCAGCCTGGGCAGCGGGGCGCGGACGTGGGGTGCGGCTCCTCCCCGCTGGGTTCCGGGCCGCTCCGCCCCCGGGTTGGCTCCGGCTGGGCTGGGCGCGCGGAGGCGCGACCGGCGGCGGAAAGGACAGTGGCCACGCCGCCCCCGGGGCTGGGTCCTCGGAGGCGGTCACCGCGGGCACAGCGCGGGGACTGGCCGTCACCCGCTTCCGGCAGGAGCGCCCTAGGGAGTCCCCGCGCTGCGGCCCCCTCCTCCACGCGGCGCCCGGGAGCGGGACGGAGGTCCGCCCACCCCGTTCCCCACACCCCCGCCCCACGCCGGCCCCCGCCCCCGCCCCGGCGGCCTCCCCCGCCCCGACCAGCGCCCACCCCGGGACCCCCGCCCGCTTATCCTCCGCCTCCTGGGGCGTCTCGCCACTGCCTCCCCCCCTTCGGGGCCCACCCCTACCTCTCAGCTCTGCGCCTCGCCCTCCACCCTGGCGCCCACCCAAGCCCAGGACCCGGAACCCTCGCCAGGGTCTCCGACGCGCATGCGCGGGGCTCTTCCCGCGCACCTGTGAGAACGCCCGCGGGCGGGGCGGCCGCCTTCCGCGCACCTGTGCGAGCGCCCGCGGGTTCCCGAGCATCTTCCCGCGCGGCCAGGCCCGGCCCGACGAGTGTCCCCTGCGCCCCTGGCCTGCCTTGGCGGCAGCGGGCCCGGCACTCACCGCGTCCGTGGAGGCCGTGCCTGGAGCCCCGCCGCTCCGAGCAGCGCGCCGAGGCGGGGACGCGGGGACGTGGGCGGGAGGGTGGCCGCAGCCCCCGGCAGGGCGCGCAGGCTCCGGACTGGAGCGCGCCGGCGCGGCCCCGAGTCCAGGTCAGCCCGCCCCGCGCCCTCCGCTCGCTTAACCCTTTCCAGGCGCAGGGAGGTCCCGCGGACACCCGGCTCGAGGCGGGGGAGCGGCGCCCACCGCAGGCGCATCCGTGCGCGCACGGGAGGGGCGCGGGCTGCGCGCTGGGCCCTGTGGCACCTCGTAGATGCTGAGCTTTAATCCAGCAACGCCCCAACAAGGAGCGAGGAACAGGTTACCGCCAGCGCTCTAGGCTTTGCCAGCTCTCTTTTGTGTCCTAGCCCCCGCCCCCCCCCAAAAAAAACCATGAAATAATGTAATTTAGTGTTTATGATTTGGAAAATTAGGGACGATGCATTGTTGAAATATTTAGTGGTTAAGAAAACTGCCTACATCCTTACAGACTCCAGAACAAAAAGGAAAACATTCAGAACACCCAAGTAGAGGAAGCGCTGAAACTTGTTCTTGTATCTGGAGACGTGGCCCCCACCAGCTCCAGGTCCCTGCAGCGGGATCGGGGCGCAGGACGACGAGGGACCGCCCGAACCTCGAGCCACGATAAGGAGCAAGATCCCCAAAGACCTGACAGCGGAGAGGGACGAAGTGCCCTCCGACCTGGGCTGCTTTCTGTTCCTGCGCACAGCTGCTTCCTGCCGGGTCAGCTCCAGTTAAGACTGGACCCCTGATGGTAAATGCTATTTTTAAAGGTTTCGTGAAAAAGTGATTAAATTTCCATAGGCACAGAGAGGCTGAGCCTTTACTTCTTTTTCTTTTTAAAAATTTTGCCTTCAACAGTCTCTGCCAGTTAAATGTTATGGGCCCTTCGGTTTTCAGTACCAGAGTTAATACCCTGAGAACGTCCTTAAAAAACATCTTTGTTTACTTGCTAAGTAGAATACATCAAGATTTGGGTTAAAGGAAGCAGAAACTGAGCAAACTATCGGGAAATAACTTTTTTAAATGATCAGTTAGGGACTTCCCTGGCAGTCCAGTGGTTAAGACTCCGCCCTTCCAAAGCAGAGGGCATGGGTTCCATCCCTGATGGGGGAATGAAGATCCCACATGCTGGGTGGCCAAATAAATAAATTAAATTAAATAAAAATATCAGTTAACTCTAGCGGAAACAGACCTTTTGGAGGCTGAAATAGTTCCCATCATGTGCCATTTTTATTTTACCCATTGTATGTCAGAAATATTTTAAAATCTACTGGGATATTTTCAATGCATCTCTGTTTTACCTTTTTACATGGAGACTGCATGTAACTAGCCTACCCTACACCATGATTTAAAGATGTCTGGAGGGGAGTTTAAATGCATTTCCCCAGCACCCGTGCCATCTTTTCAAGAGATACATTGCGCTGGCCCACAGCATCAGGGCTTCATCTGGCCTCCCCGCCCACCTTTGTGGACAAGCCTCCAGTGACCACCCAGCTTTCCCCAGTCACAGGTGCTGTCCCCACAGAGGTCCTGGTCTGTCCTCTCCACCACTCTGCCAGCTTCCAGCGATGTGCTAATAAGTCATTTAACTTCTCTTCCCACTGGATTTTACAGTGCTTGGCATATACTAAGTTCTCAATAAGTATTTATTGAAGGAATGAAAAAATAAATGAATTAACTTAAAACATCCATGCAACCTCTACACCATCTAGTAGAGGAGTGTGGGGAACCCCATTTATTTTCAGACTTTAGATGTTTTATTTTTAAAACTGCCCTCTGGCCCCAATATGGTCAATGGAAATTGCTGAGGAACATGACATTTAATTAGGAGTTCATTCAAATGCCAGGGACCTGTAGATTTCCTGAAATTGAAGCTGGGGTATAAAAATGCCAAGAAGGAGGACTAGCTATCTTAAATTTTTTTTAAAAAACATGCATTTCAAGAGTGTTTCAAGAAAACTATTTTACTGTTTAAATCCTCCACAGCTCAGGGAGAGCCTGCTCGTGCACGGTAGACTTGAAGCGTGCAAACATATCACCACACAAAACTGTGCCCAGAAATTAGAACCGAAGCTCATGGAATCATCCTGAGCGTGACGGTTTACAGGCCCCTGAACGCAGAGTCTGGGGACCCGGGTTCCAGGTTCGGGGGACTCTGAACCACATTTGGAAGCTGCCTGGAGCAGTGGAGAAAGCAAACCTTTGGAATTCGGCTGGCTGGATTTCCAACAACAATTTCACCACTCCAAGTCCTGTGCATTTTGGACAAGACACTGTGCCCACTGTCCTTCTGTGTAAAGTGGTGGTATGGCTGCCCTCCCCACGGGACAGACCGAGACGACGGGCACAATGCACTTCGTGCCTCGGGTGTTAATCTTGGGGGAGCACCGCTCACACTTGTCGCTTCTGTCACTGCCCCCCTGGGTGACCTCCAGCAAATATTTTTACCTCCCCAGCTGTGTCCCCCATAGAGTTTGCATCGTGCGCACAAGGGGGATGGCTGGTAAGTCACAGCTGCTTGTTCCGAGCCCCGTTAGGACCCTGGATGGTGTTTTCCTCCGTGTGCTGGTGCCAGATAACAGATCATTTCCCCAAAGTGTTAACGGCTCATAAGAGTTCATGCACCACCCCACTCAGCCTTCCAAAAGGAAAAAAAAAAAAGCAATTAAATTCCAGTAGCTGTCAGGAATTGATCCAACTGCTACAAAGCACTTTGAGTCTCTTGGCATGAAAAATTAATTAGAATATCTGTGTGTTGTCGTGGAAACCGCATTCCCTGGTTCATTCTATCCATTTTGTACAAAAGGAAATCCCTCGTCCCCCCAGTGCCCCCCTATATTCACCCAAGCCCAGCCTGACTACTCTCTTCAGCTCTGATGAACTCTGGGTGCGTCTGCATCCTTTCGTAAGCTACTCCTGAAATATTGGAAGCTCTTTTTCTCATGTCTGAGTGTTTCCAAGTATCTTATAAGCCGGTGCCTGAGAACCCTGTGCTCAGAATAGAGGATGCTGCCCAGCTCTCTGGAACATCACAGACTCCAGACTGCCAACGGTGGACGTAGATGGGACCGTGCACCGGTCGTGTCAGCGCAAACATTTCATATCATACACAGTCCCTGGTCCAAGCTAATGCCTTAGTAACCCTGATTGGAACAGGACAACAGAGGCCTGTCTCTTTAGCCTCATGCAACGGCCAGCACTGTGATGGGGCGAAGTCATCCTCAGTCACGGCCGAATCAGCGATCCACTGAGGCCTCGTTGGGCTGAGCGCCACTCTCTATTGCGCTGCACCGCGGTCTGTGTGGACTACGTCAGGTGGTCCTGCACGCACTTCTCCTCAGCAGACTGCAAGCTACCAGGAGGCGACAAATTCTTGTCAATGAGTCAATATTACCATCATTAAATGGCCAATAAGTTTATTAGTATCGTTCCTAGTAAGTCTTCTTTTGGAAGAGTAACAAAAATTTGCTAGTTATTTTAAAGTATTTTCAAGGTATGCATTTATAATGTTAGAACAAGTTATCTGCAATTAAATATGACTTCACAGAAGTCTCTGTATAGTGTATCTATAGGTAAGTGTAGGCAGAGTTCTGCAAAGTACTAGGTGTAGACACACACACACACGCGCACACGCAGGACCCCAGGAGGAGGGGCCTCCTCCCATTTGACAGCTGAGCTTTAACTCTCATAGGGTGTAATGTAACTCTTCCATTCTGTGTGAGGTGGCGCAGGAATTCCAGCCCAACCCCGAAGCCCTTGCTTATATTCACAGTGAAACACTGTCCTTCCAAATGAGTGAATGACTCCACGCTTCAGAGAGCAAATCCAGAAGGCTTATGAGCACGAGAACCATCCTCCTTGTACCAGGAATCCGTGCGTTAAAAATAAAATTGGTGTCCCAGGGCACCTTGTTGCTTCCTTTTACCACACGGACTTCCACCCCGAGCCCAAAGACGCTTTGTGCTGTGAGTTAAAGGTGAACCTGTGAGCTTACACTGCCCTTGGGGGGAGGGGTACTGCATATGCATCTTGAGAGGAGTCTTGCCCTAGATGTCATTCGGTTCAAGATTCCTACTTCAGACAGTGAGCCTGGAGGAAGTTTCCACACAGGAATGTCATGATGCTTGCCCGTAACTCTAGTAGGAGACAGAGTGCGACAAAAGAGGCTCTGGCCAAGGGGCCAGCACAGCCTGCAAACCTGGTGCTCATGCCGGTGGGGCTGGAGGACCCCAGGACTCGGGCCGTTGCTGTTATGCCGGAAAGGGGGGTCCCCAGAACCTGGGTAGGTCTTGTCGTCAAATAATTCTGTTCTCAATCACATTGCTGTCAGCTAGTAAGGAATATGAGCGATGGCTTTGATGACCTGCAAGCTTACACAGGACAGAAATCCAAATCAGAAGGTATGCACTGTGTTACTGAGCGCCCCACTGACAATACAGTGACTGCAGAACAGTTTTAATTTTTCAAGTCATCTTTACATAGTAAAGGCCTAACTAGTAAATCCTTCAAAGTATAAACTAAATAAGCACCGCTACCTGATAGTACATTCTGGTTAACCCCAATTTAAAGGTTCTTACAGGTGAACTGTGTCCCTCTCCCCCCCAAAAAATAATGTTGGAGTCCTAACCCCCAGGACCTCAGAACGTGACCTTATTTGCAGATGGAGACTTTCTGAAGGGAGCCAAGTTAAAATGAGGTCCTTACGGTGGGTCCTGATTCAATAGGACCAGTGTTCTTATAAAAAGAGGAGATTCAGGCACACAACAGACACACGCAGAGGGAAGCCGTGTGAAGCCTAAGACAGATCTGAGTGGTGTGGCCACAACCAAGGGATCAGGGACACCAAGGATGCCAGCGAACGCCAGCCCCTGGAAGAGGCAGGCAGGACCCTCCCCTGGACCTTCAGAGGGAGCGTAGCCCTGTGACACCTTGACCTCAGACTTCTGCCCCAGGCTGGGAGAGGATACATTTCTGTTGTCTTAGCCCCTGTTTGGGGTGCTTTGTTCCAGCAGCCGTGGGAAACTAATACAGAGGTTTTGTGTCTTCTCTACATAAGCACTGCTTTTCAAACTCTCTGTTGTAATGAATCAGTTATTTTTTTTCTGTTTTCAATCTATTATAGACTGACCTTTCCAAAATACGGTAAAAATGAATTGCTAGAAAAAGAAAATGTCTTAAATGACATGCAAAATGCAAAGCCATGTTCTTAGTGTTCAGTTAGACACACAATCATTCTGTCCCACTGCTGTACACGTTTCCACACACTGCTTTCAGTTTTCGTCCTGGCAGGGGGTCGGCACACGGGCAGTGGGCCACATGCCGCCTTAGCAGGCCAGCTCCAAGGACGCCTGGTGACGGTGAGCGGGCAATTGTCCCTGGGAAGCCGACGCTCTTTCACGCCCCTGCTAAGACCGCAGCACACAGGGTGGGTATTTCCCTGTCTTTCCAGACAATGTCTTATTGTGGAATTAAGCAATGCACCTGTGAAAAATTATTTGGGGGTTGGTGGTTAAAATGTTTGAAAATGGGCTCTAAACTACTTCCAATGAATCTACGTGGAAATCTAACAGCCGGCCAGGCGGCCTCTCTCTCCTGCTGATCTGGGATTCAAATGGGCGCCAGGAAAACACTTTTGAAAAACCGCTAACATCAAACTTGTAGGGCCTCTCTCTTTGAAACCCCCAGGCCCTCTTCCAGGAGGTGGGGACGCCCTTGATGTGTTTACAAGAGTGCTGGACACAGATTAGTTGCTGCTTCCCTCAGGCCCCCAGCTTCTGCTCTCAGCCTCCTGGGAAGCAGGCCGGCAGCTCTTGCGGGGGAAGGATGGGCCCCCCCGACCGGGGACAGTTGCGGGCGCCAGGAGTATGTCCCAGCAGCCACCTCCCCTCTGCCACCCCACCTCCACCCAGCGGTTTGTTCTGCAGCAGAAGGTCCAGGCGGCAGAGAGAAGGGAGGGCCGGCTGGGCTGGGGCTCCCTCAGGCCTCAGAGGAGGCCCCGGCCCATCTCCTGCTGTGTAGGAGACAGCAGTGGGACAGGACCCCCGGGGTAGGGGAGAGTCTCCCCCCTACCCCGGGGGTCCTGTGGCCTCGAGGTCTGAGGCTACAAGGGCAGAGGACTCGGTTGGTGGGAGGGGATGCGGGACGGCTTCTCCGCTCACCATCCTGGATAAACAGATAAAGGCCACCCCTTCCTGCCGCCCCGAAGGTGACAGTGCCACCCAGCCTGGCCTGTTCTTCCTGGAAACCCCCGTAATCCTGTACGTGCCTCTGCACGCTTCCAGCAAGGCCCTGTCAGGTGCTTTCGAAGCCATCAGATAAACTCCTTGTTTATCTGAACTTTCAATACAGAAAAGAGAATTAATCTGGGGGGGGAGAGGCGGGGGGAGAAGGGCCGGCCTTGCCCTCATCCCCACCCCCGTCCTCCACCCCCAGGGAGCATCTCCCAGGCCTCATGGCCCTTCTGCAGTCACTTCTCCCAGCGGGACCACCACCCCAGGGCCCAGCTACCCTTCCCCCAGCTCTGCTCAAGGCCTACCCCCTCGGTGAAGCCGCTTCTGGGGGCTTCCCACCCGCTCTGTGCCCACACCTCTGTTCAGAGCTTCAGTGCTGTGCTGGTGCGCCGGCCCAAAGCTATCTGGTTCCGGGTCCGTCCCCCCACCAAGGTCTCCTCTGCAAACCCAGCTCCCAGCACACAGGTGCTGCGTGGACAACACTTTTTTTTTTTCTTTTGTGCGGTACACGGGCCTCTCACTGTTGTGGCCTCTCCCGCTGCAGAGCACAGTCTCCGGACGCGCAGGCTCAGCGGCCATGGCTCACGGGCCCAGCCGCTCCGCGGCATGTGGGATCCTCCCAGACCGGGGCACGAACCCGCATCCCCTGTATCGGCAGGCAGACTCCCAACCACTGCGCCACCAGGGAAGCCCGGACAACACTTTTTAAACCGTGTTTGTAGCTGCATATTTACATCACGCCCTGTCTTTGTCGGCTCGGGCTGTGGTGAAATACGACTGTTTCTCTTCGTCCTTTCTCACGGTCCTGGCGGCCAGGACCAGGGTCCTGGAGGTCTGGAGGTCTGGACGGCACCCTCTCCCTGTGTCCTCACTCGGCAGGCAGCCAGCACACTCCGGGTGTCGTCCTCTTCCTCTAAGGACACAAATCCCATCACGGGCCCCCCCTCATGACTTCACCACCTTCCTGAGCGCCCCCCTCCTGACACCATCCCACTGGGGTACGGACTGGGGGGGACACACACAGGCCATAGCTCAGCCTTAGAGAAGAGCTGAAGGTCGTACACCATATAGGACCATCTCTGCCGGAGTATTTCGTTCTCTGTGCTTCTTCTTATCTCCCCCGAAAGTATGTGGTTTTGCTTTTATCACTGGAAAGAAACAGGAAATGTGCTTATTTTTGACAGGTTTGTTTGGAGAATAAGCCCCACGGGAACGCTGCTGAGCACCCAGTCCCTCGGCTGTCACCGCTCCCCGAATCAGCCCCCAGTCAGCAGGCCTTGCCTTACGCCCCGTCTAGGAACCTCTCCTCCGGTCCTGCTGCCGAGCAAGGCTTCCCCCTGCCCAGGACAGCAGCCAGCCTGCCCTTAGGCCCCCCAGGAACTGGAGAGTCCGTCAAAGGACTCACTGGGATCTGACCGGCCCCCCGGGGTCGCCCTGCGGGTGAAACGCAGCAGGTGGGGCTGCGGCGCTGAGGGGCTGGGGGTTCGGGCGCCTGGGTGAGCTTCCTGATCACACTTCCCGTCTCAGGGACCTCAGCCTGCATCCGGGTTCTGGCCTTGTCCTCGGGCACTGGACATGGGCAGGGCCGAGGAGAGCTGTGTGTGCCCGGGGGAGGGGCTGGATGCCCTCGGGGTGTCCTGCTGCCCTGGGGCCCCCACCCCCTCCCTCACTGCAGAAGGCAGGAGGGTAGGGAACGTTTCCCAAGCCTGGAAAGACCCCGGCCCACGTTAGCAGAGATCAAGTGAGCCGCCCCAGGTGCACCTGTACCCGCAGGGGAAAGCAGCCTCCCATCCTCACTCTTGCACCCGGGCCTAAGGAGGACACCTCGGACGTTGCCTGGTGACAGGCCTCCCTCCACACTGGCGGGCTTCTGTTCTCAGCGGGGGTGGGGGCTTCCCCAGACTCCCCGGAGACCGGCCCAGTGTGGCCCCGCTGACTGCCCCTCTGTGGTGTCTATTCCTATGGAAACGGAACATTTCTTTAGTCTACAGGACTGTATGGTTCCCTGTGGCTGCTGAGACAAACTGCCATGAATTCAGTGGCTTAAAACAAGATAAATCTATGCCTTACAGTTCTGTAGGTTAGAAACCCAACGCGGGTCTCATCGGGCTGAAATCAACATGTCGGCAGGGCCAGTTCTGCTTGGAGAGTCTGGGGAGAATCCGTGTCCTTGCTTTTCCAGCATCTAGAAGGGCCTGTAGCACCTCCATCCGTATCAAAGCTGGCAGGCAGCACCTTCAAAGCTCTCTCTGACCCGTTCTGTCATCAGGTCTCCTTCTCTGGCCCCGACCCTCCCGCCTCTCTCCTATAAGGACCCCTGTGACGACACAGGACAGCCAGATGGCCCAGGATCAAATGCTCATCCCAAGATCTGTAATTAGTTGCAGTTGCAAAGTACCTTTTGCCACACAAGGTAACATATTCACAGTAGTGGATGACGAGAACGTGGACACCTTCGGGGCCATCATTCATCCAGCATGAGAAGTTACTGAGATGGGGCTTGTTCAAGAAGTGAAGTGAACAGCCCAGTGGGGACAGCACGTCAGCCGGGTCGGGGAGAGGCCCACCTGCCCTGAACACCCAGCACAGGGCCTGGCCCACTGCACACAAACACCATGTATGTGTTGAAAGGGTGAAAACATCTAAATAGAGGAGAAACTGATGGGCTCATGAGGATAATCGTGAATTACAGGACTGCAGGTCCAGAGGAGAACAGAACGAAGAGAAACAGCTGCTACGTATTGATACCGGCTGTACGCCAGGCACCAAATGAAGACCCTCCAGCCGTTGTTTCATCTAAATCTCCTGCCAACTCCGTAAGGCAGCTTCTACTAACATCTACTAACATCTTCTACTAACATCTGTGTACAGGTGAGAAGACGGAGGTTCTAAGAAGTAATAAGCCCCTGGCTGGACGTGTGGTAAACATAGCAGTAAAGCCTGTGTTCTTACCCCGGTTTGTGTTTCTAGAAAACTAACTGAAATGGAATTCAGACGCAACACAAACTTCACGCACCAGGAAGGTGGCTTCACGTAGTTTCCTGATCGTCAGTTTGGACGGTGGGATGGACCTTTCTCCCGGGGCGGGGATGCAGCCCAGAGCGTGGCGGTCAGCATATTCTTTCTGGAAATTCACAGCCCCTGATGTCAACCGTGGACCCTGGGGAGACACGAAGTCTAGGCGGAGGATCCTCGTCTAAACACGTTCTGTGCTTGAGGAATTCAACAGCGCGTCTACCGTGAGCGTATGTGGGAAGCCAGAGCTCACGTCCGTCGCTTGCGTACATCTGGATACGCGTACGCTGAACTTGCTTAAAATAGCGTATATTAAGGTGTCTCCTGCCAGCACGGGTTTCCTTTCTCTCTCTTGGCCAAGTATGAATCTGTATCTTCTTCAGGCTCTAGACCAGCCATTACAGTGAATCTTGCTTAAAGACCAATTTAAGTAAGGGTGTTTGAATGTGGGCTGTTTGCCCCTGTTCACACCTGTTAGTCTGTAGGAAAAGTTCTGTTTCATGACCTAAACAAGGTATTTTTATACTCAGAATAACAGTGCTAAAATGAGACAGACCAGTGAGAAGTCGGGGACATCTGGGAACAGAACGGGAATCCTGTATGTTCACATCACAGAAGACACCACACTGTGTGATGTCTGCAATGGGCTGGAAGGAAACAAGAAGGAACCTCCGGGACCTGACCTCAGCCCCGGGGATGTTCGGGGTGTCCTGTGCCCTGCGGGGTGTCTGGCAGCATCCCTGGCTGCTATGCTCTGGGTGCCTGTGGCACTCACGCCCGCACAGGTGGTGACCAGAAACTGCCCCAGGGCCCCCGGGGCCAGTTCACCCCGATTGAGAACCACTGAACTGAAGACAGAACAGGAATCCCACACGCTAGCACCAAAAAAGAAAAGCGGCAATTATTTTTGATGAGCAGAAGAAGATAAAGGTAACTCCCCCATTACTTACGGACTGGAGCAGCACACGCACTGTTCCCTTCCTCGCCTGGCGCAGGTGTCCGGCCCTGACAGCTCTCCTGTGGACGCCGGGGAAGAAGGCTTCCTGGCTGCTTCTCAGAGTCTTGCAGCGTCCCTTCCCGGGGCTCCGCTGGCTCTGGGCAGGCCCCCACCGCCTAGGCCTCGGTTTTGCTGCCCCCAGCCTGCTGCCTGCGCTCCACACACACCCTGGCTTTGCCGTCAGGCGGCAAACAGCATCCCCCACACTCAGGAAGGTCATCCCCTAGAAGGCAGCCCTACATCCTTGGCTGTACACGCCAGACAAGGTGGTCTACGTGACCCCGACTTACCAAGGCCCTCTGCATGCAGGTGGACGCAACCGGGTTCGGAATTTCCAGGAGGCAAGCCGCGGTAACGGGTGCTCGATTATCGCAGCAAGTGGCAGGAAACACTGAGGGAAGAGCTCCTGGATCCCCGATTTCCGTGGGCGGCTTTTCTGAGGTCTGTGCTCCCAGCCCTTGGTCTCCCTGCTCCGTGCCCTGGCTGGGCTCCAGGCAGACGGTCACACAGTCCTGGCCACGCCCCAGTCTCCCAGTAGAGGCTCCAGCCCTTGTCTCCCTCCTTCCTCCTCGGTGAGTCCAGCCCTGTCATCCAAGATCTGGTAACTTCGGGGAAGGACGCGGGCCTACTCCAGCCCCTCTGCTGGCATCTCCTGCAGCCTCAGTGCACCCACCAACCGGCCTCCCCGCTGCCCGGCCCAGCCCGCTGGCCCTTCTCCAAGCCGGTGTCCATCTGCGGAGGGACGTGAGCACAGCGGTCCCGGCCCCGTGTCTGCGAAGCTGCAATAAGCTGCCCTGGGCCCCGCACTGCAGGGGGGGCCCGGGGGACAGGCGAAGCTCCAGGGTCACAGCCTTCCATTTACACGTGACAACATGGAAGTTTCTGCCCTGACTCGGCCCCTGTCTACCTCGGAACCAGGACTCGGCCTGTTCTTACCAGAACCAGGCAGAAGTGTCGCCAGATACAGGCCCGGAAGGCGAAAGAGGCACCAGGAATCCACCTGGAAGGACCAGGATGGCATTTCCCCCATTAAGATGCTGCAGAAATGTGCCTTCAACTCCCAGAAGCTGTCAGGCAGCAAAGAACTCACTAACCCGCTTTGCAGGGGTTAATTCTTTCAGACTCTGGGGCTGGGGCCTTGGGCGGGGGCCGCAGGGGTGTGTGCACCCGCCCGCAGGGCGGCGGAGGGGATGAAGGGAGAAGAGGTTTCCCAGGGAGCAGGAAACGCCCTGGGCCCGGATAGAACTGACACACGGGTAAGGAAACTTCCAGAAGAGTACCACGCAATCATCTACTCAGTTTTCCTTCCATATTCACTCAGTTTTTGTTTTGTTTTTTTTTGCGGTACGCGGGCCTCTCGCTGCTGTGGCCTCTCCCGTTGCGGAGCACAGGCTCCGGACGCGCAGGCTCAGCGGCCATGGCTCACGGGCCCAGCCACTCTGCGGCACGTGGGATCCTCCCGGACCGGGGCACGAACCCGCATCCCCTACATCGGCAGGCAGACTCTCAACCACTGCGCCACCAGGGAAGCCCTCACTCAGTTTTTTTTTTAAAGAAAGTAAGTGAAGTGGCTGCGATCTCCACACACTGCTTCCCTCAGGAGCTGTGACCTGGCATCCGATGGCGGGTCTATGTCAATGCAGAGCTCCCGCTACTTTGAAAGCTTTATGCCTGAAAAATACCCAGTTTTATGAAATGCTTTCACGCGTGTATAAATCTAAAAGCCACCCAAAAAATGTGCAGTCGCTAGGGCTTAAATTCTGTCCATTTGACAGGTGAGAAAACTGCGGCTATAAATTATCCCTCTGTCCTCAGGATCTAGAACATTTTTATCAAATTCAATATATGAAAATATTTACAGAAAAAGATACTTTGGGACGTGATTTAGAGAATCAAATCAGATGATTCCACTTGCAAAGAATCCCATTTCCCGCAGCTTGTCGGAGAGAGAAGCAGTTACACGTACTATCAGGGAGTCCTCCAGACCAGCATGAACTCTGTTCAGGCCCGGAGTCCTGTCACCGGAAAGAGACCGTCTGGAAGGAAACCTCCTCTCCGGGCTCCAGGGTCCGGACTCCTGCTGTGAGCACTGCAGGTTCAAAAGGCACGGCGTCCCTCCCCCGCGCTGGAACCAGGGCCTCTCGGCAGGGCCGGGTCCCGGAGTGACTACTCACACTTTAATTAAAAGATGGGAATAGAATCAAGTGATATTGAAAGCTTCACCACACAGCTGGAAAGTAAAACCTGGTGAAGTGACAGATGGGCGTGAGGGACAGCAAGGCTTTCCTGAATACGTCACCAATAGTACAACGTAAGTGGAGACCTCGGCTGGCACTATTTTCATTGTTTACTTATTTATCCCATAAGAAAATGTGGTACTTGTAAGTTGAGTTTTTTGAGGTACTGATGAAGACCAAACAGTCTTTGAGCATCAAGGTTTAAGTAAAAGGCATATCCAAGTACGTCTGTTTTATGTGGACACTGAAAACACGGAGAAACTGTATATTTTTAATCAGTGCGAACGATATGGAGCTGACTTTAGACACTCCTCTTCATATTTTATATTAAACTAATTCAACTCATGACGTCACTCAAAATAAAAACTGACAAGTACACGCGCCTCTAGAGAGTTTCTCAGCACCGACACGGGATTCAAAGCGCTCTTTGACACGTACATTGTGCCCGTCTCTGGAATCCACACGTAAACTCCCAAACCAGCACGTGGGGATGCCACATTGGAAAGGATCACCTGGCCGTCCCTCGAACCTAACTGCCCCTTTGCGTTTCACAGGAAAAAAGGCAACTCACGATATTGTATTTTTAAATAAAAAGACTTTATTCATGAAATAAGATAGCAGCTAATAGTTTAAGGAAGGCTGGGGGAGATATTTCTTTCACATGGGGGCACACATGCACCTTGGAAAATATTTGGCAAAGTCATAAAATTAGCATTTTTAGTCACCTGTAAAGTGCTGAGACATTAATCTCGGGTGGACCTGCATTGTTTTTCTTAACCATCCAGTAAGTAGAACATTGATAGATAACTACACGTGGAGCACGGCGAACTCACGGACCACTCGGGCATGACGCCCGCAGAAGGGGCCCTAAGTGCCAGTCTGCCGACCAAGGGCCACCTTTCCTGTGTCCTGTGTCCGCCGCCAGCACCGGCGCCCACCCTGACCAGCACCGTGCATCCTTCAGGACATGCACTCAAAGCTAGAAGCGCTCCTGGTCGACAGATGCAAACACAGCAGGAAAGGATGGGCCAAGACACCTTCTACGTCTCCTGAGACACTAAAACACACGCATCTCCAACGTGGGTATTTTGGTATTGACGCTTGAGTCTAAATGTTGACAGGCATTGAGGATTTTGGTTCAAAGCAAACGTTATTTGTGAAACGTTACAGATAACATAGTGCCTAAAACTTTGTTAATTTTTTTAATAGAAAAATGCGATATAAAAATACTACTTTGTTAAAAATATACAGTACACGCATTATACCACTTTGGAAAACTCAGTTCAACTCAGAAAGCACATAACACCACCCGGCCTGGTATGTGTTACGTGGCTTTCTTCATTGTTACAAATTCTATTCTGGAGTTAAAAGATATACAATATAAATAAAAGTAGTGAATCTGAATCAAGTACAATTACTTTAAGAATTGTTAATAAACCCCTCCACCAGTGAACATGCTGTATTTCCCCGTGAGTTCTGAGTCTGCGAGTTCTCTAGGTGACAGGCTATGAGAACAGGTCTGCAGCGGCCCGTGTTTATTAAGGACCACAGGGGTCAGAGGGGGAGCATCCTCCCGGGACCCCCACCCACTCAAACACGGCGTCCACCCCCCTTCCTCATGCGCGTTCACACGGGGCTCCCCTGCCTGGGGTGGAGGGAGGGGCTGCCGGAGATGCCGCCTTGACGATATTGCACTTTTCGGCCCCGAGACGGCTGGCGATTCACGCCCAGCCGGCGCGGATGCGGCGGGACCGCTCGGGGTGTGTGACTTGGCTGAAAGGCCACACCCGAATCTCGACCCTGGCTCACACATTCAGCAGGGGGATCTGCCAGACCATGACGGACGAGGCCAACTCCTCCGGCCGCTGCTGCCTGGCCTTCCTGCTCACCCGCCGGTGGCCCTGTCCCCCGCAGGCCACCAGCACGGAGCTGGCCTTGGCCTTCCTGGCCCGCCGCCCTCGGCCGGGGGAGCTGCAGGGGAGCCGCAGGGGGTCCTGGACGAAGCTCTCCTCTGAGCGGGGCCCCAGGGAACCCGAGCCCTGGGAAGGCGTCGGGGACCCAGACGTGGAGGAGACGTCGCTGGCCTGGGCGAGGGAGCCCAGCGAAGCCCCCAGCCAGATGGCGTCGGGGCCGCTGCGGCTTGGGCAGGGCCCGGGCCCCTCACCGGGGAGCGTGTCCCTCTGGTCTTCATCCTGGGGGTCGGCACCGGGGGGCGGGCTGTCCCTGGGCTTGTCTCTGTCCGCCTTGGAGGCGGCTGTGGCCACGACCAGGAACTTGACGGGCCCGTTGTGAGCATGGTAGGAGACCAGGCCTCGACCTGAAAGGGCACAGCGCTCAGCAGGGCTCCGCATGCCGGGCAGGGCCCCGGGCACCCCCCGTCCACACGGCAAAACCCTGTACTCGACAGCTCAGAGCGAAAACAGCTTCCAGACCACGTTCTCGTGGATTTCTAGTGAAGTCCAAGAATGCTCTCAAAACCATGGTCTAAAATACAACTGTGGTTTTTGTCATTGGTATCTCAGTTCTGGTACTTGCGTGGTACTTTTAAAGGGATAAAGTAGATATTTTCCTGTTCTCTGTATAAATGCCTTCTCGCCTGCTCTAAGATAATATATTTAGGAAAAGTTTCCCTAAATCTTGGTTTTAAAAACTTAAATGCCTGGGGCTTCCCTGGTGGCGCAGTGGTTGAGAGTCCCCCTGCCGATGCAGGGGACGCGGGTTCGTGCCCCGGTCTGGGAAGATCCCACATGCCGCGGAGCGGCTGGGCCCGTAAGCCATGGCCGCTGAGCCTGCGCGTCCGGAGCCTGTGCTCCGCAACGGGAGAGGCCACGGCAGTGAGAGGCCCGCGTACCGCCACAAAAACAAAAACAAAACTTAAATGCCTGAAACATGTCAATGCTAGGAATAAGATGCCTAAACTATAAGTAGTTTCCTGCCATTTTTCACTTTAAAAAGATTCTGTGGTTTAGAATAAGTTAGTCTTAATGTATCGATTAAAATGGGGGCTCTTCAGTTCAAGGGTGATGTGAGTTCAATTTTAAAAGAAGCACCAGAAGCTCCCTGTAGGCCTTTTTTACGAAATGCAGACTCCCCCATAACAGCGGGACTCCAAGGGCCAGGCGGGAACGGATGTCCATTTTTAAGCGCCTCGCAGGTGAGGTGACAGAAATGGGGGTAGATGCCCTTTTCACCAAATGCTTTGAGGCTGAAACAGGGCCCTAGCACCTCCCTCCCACTCTGGCCGAAGCAGAGGACGTTACAGGATTCCTCAGCTGGGCGAGGTGACTTCCTCCATGAGCTGAAGGACAAGTCAAGAACTCCTCCAACAGCGGGTACTGGGGGAGGGTGAAGGGATGGGGACGCCCAGACACCGGGCATGGAGGTGCGATCTGACGCGACAGCCCAGGGGAACATCCCAGCATCACCGGGTGAACCTGAATGTGAGTGTTTCCTACACACCTGTGGTCCCCTCCCGGACACACAGCCAGAGGAACCCGAGTCCCTATGAGAAGGAGTGGCCAGAGGAACCCCCACAGAGGCATAGCACGTAACACACAGAACAGGAAACAACTAAATACCCACTGTACGTCACATGGGGAACAAAGCCACGCTACAGAGCAGTGACACGCATGAGCTACGGTCACGTGACCAACAAGGATGCGCCTCAGAAATAACGTGGAAAGAAAGCAGTCGGAGAGGAATACATACACGACGAGACGATGATAGAAACTGTGAAAATGGCACAATTAAAGACTTCTTTTTTAAAAAAGGTACAAGTTAGCAAAACTATGGAGAAAAACCAATGGAACGGTGACGTGAGACCCAGCAGGAGAACGGCTATGTTTGGTTGTCGGGGAGAAGCGTCCCCAGCTGTGACGGGAAGAGCTTCTGACTCCTGAGCCTTTACCACTCAAACTGCCCGTAGTCACCACGTAGCTTCTGCATGTATCACAGGCAGGTCATAACGAAGACAGCAGTTAAGAAATGAATAAACCAAGTTGGAATTCCGTGATCCTAACAGGTGGATCATTGACAAAATAGGAATTTATCTAAAGCGCAGACCTATTTGCAGTAGACCCGTGAGAGCTTGTTGAGGGAAGGAAGGGCTGCCTGCGGTCAGAGTGAAATATTCCAGCGCTGACAGTAGGAAGAAACTATAGACAGAGATCTTTATTAACATTTCAATGAGTTTCCTACAAATCTTTTTCTCTGAGAGTTATTACATAATCGACATAAAATTTTAAGATCTTGGTTTCACTTAACTCACAGAATTAACATTTCTCTGTATCATTCCAAGCTCTCTGCAAACATCATTTGCACTGGCTGTGTTACGTTCTAAAATGGCAACGCGACCACTGTCTTAGGCGTCTCCCTACTCCTAATTTTGGATGTTTAGGCTGTTTCCTGTTCTTTCTGCATCATGGTTTATTCCTAGAGTTGGCTGCTTCACGAGACAGAATTTCCTGAATTGGAAACCCTGACTCCTGACACAAAAGCATCTTCAAGTCCTAAACACCAAAATGCTTTCCAAAAAGGCTGTGCCCATTTGAGCTCCCCGCAACACTGCAAAACAGCACAACTGAGCTTTCTCAGATGCTGGGCCTCTTTCTTTGCAAAACATAAAAAAGCATCCATTTTCACTGAGCAAAACTGTACAGAATGATCAAAACCAACAGGTGGCAAAAAAGGTAACGTGAAAACACGGCCTGGGGATAAGGGTCTCCCTGGACCACTGACGTCAGAAACAGGAAGACAAAAGTATGACCTGATGATTCAAATTAATAGACATAGTCTTTATAGTAGGAAAGAAAGGAAGGAAAAAGGAAGGGACGAAGGGAGAGAGAAAGCCACCTAAGTAATTTACACTGTTTAAGCAAAGACACAGCTGACCACAGACCCATGGGCTTGACGAGAGTACAGTACAGGACAGAGGCCCGGGAGACGCAGGCACTCGGGGGGTGCACTCACCGGTCACCTTGGGGATCCCCTGCAGACGAGGGACGGGCAGGGCCACCACGACGCCCAGGCTGGTGCCAACCATCAGCAGGCCGTGGCAGACGAGCAGGCTGGTCACAGACAGCCGCTGGTGTCCTGGGGGACAGGAGAGACTTGTGCCCCGCAGTCTGGCCTCTGCAGCCCACACGCTGGGGCAGGGGCCCCGGGCACTGCCCAGAAACCCTACAGACCCGCCAGAATGCTCCCCGGGCAGCCCCGAGCCCTCCCGGCCAGCGGGTGTCACTGGAGCCCTAGCCACACACCACGACTCCTTCGGCCGGACGAGCAAGAGAGAGACCTGGGGGGCGTCCTGGCTGCACCCCGGCAGAGCACGGCCACGGCCTCAGGACACGTGCACGGTGCTCTCAGCACTGCTAGCGCGGCCCTTCCAGAGCTGATCACACACTCCCGCCCTGAACCGTCCATGTAAATCACCCACTTCCAGGCAGAGCTGCACACACACACGTACACACACGCACACACACGCACACACACGCACGTCAGACGGCAGCCCCGTGTGCACAAGCGCCCACCTAGGCAGGTAAGAGGGAACCTCGCAGGTAGGACGGGCTCCCAGCGCAGCCCGCGCTCAGCATCACAGGGGAGAGACGCAAGCGAGCACCCAAAGGCTCCGTCGGAAGGAGACCCCTCACGGCCTCGGTGGGAAAGTCCGGGAGGCGCGGACACCCAACGCTGGAGTCCAAGGGCTTTGGAGCTTCTGGTTGTTCGCTCCGCCTTGTTTTGTTTTGTTCTGCAGTCGAGGCTCTGAGGCCCAGAGAGGTGGGTCAGCCTGATAACGTTAGGAAGTGGAGGGAAAGGTGCGTGCCTCCCCGTGACTCGTCTCAGGGACTGAGTCTGGGCCCCGAGCACCGCACCCCTGCCCTGACCCTGCCCACAGCACCACCACCTTCGACAGGGGCTTTAAGCCCCTCCTGGCGTCTCTACTCAGCGCTCAGGCTCGAGAGCAGAGAAGGGTCACGCGGCTGCTCCCAGGAAGGCATGGAGGGCGCTTCGAAACAGCTGGGTTCTTCTGCTCTCTGGAAACGAGTCATTTTCAGTATCTCTGTGTTTGACCTAAGTTCATCTTAGATAAAAAGCATGAAAACAAATGGTCTCAACACCAAAGCCAAAGGCAGGTCACCACGCCCACTGAAGTTAGTTTATGATTATTTAGGCAACAGAACACTGAAACCAAACCGAGACAACAGCTACGAAAACTAAAGATCTGGTTTTACGTCTAAATACAGGCATATTTTTTGAAGAAAAGCTAATGTATTAAGTTCATCCAAATGCGTGCCCGTGGAAGCAGCTGGGGCTTCAGAGACGCCTGGGACCTGCGTGTCTGTCTACACCTGGGCCGGGAGCTGCCATTTCCAAACGCCAGGGAGAACTGCAGAAGCCGTTTAGAAACACGGCTCTGGGCACAGCTCACGATTGCTATCCAGGGGCAGGTGGTCCCATCGTGGGGCAGCCCTTCGGAGAGGAGCTCCAGGGACCAGGGAACGTCCCAGGACACACGGGTGTGCCTTCCAGAGCAGAAGCCTCACTTGAAGCCACGTGACCTAAAGATTCCCCACAGCTACGCTCGAGACAGAAAGCAAACCCGCAAAGTGGAGACCCTCCTCTCCAACCCTCTGGGAACCTTTGGTGGAGGCGACTTTTGGAACTGGCTCACTGCTCTGTGTTTTGTTTTGTTCCAGTGACGTACGGCCTCCGCCACTACCCTGGTGCACAGGGGCGGCAGGTTACATTCCATCTGGATATCTTACTTCTCAACACCAACGTGGAGAATGTCATGACAACGGGATGGACAGGGGACAGAGCTATTATTTCCCTTTTGCAGCCGCTTTCTGAAGCCACCCTCCTGGAAGGAATACAGAAACTGGGGCAATGGTATAGTCCTGTGGTCCTAGATGTGAATAAATTTCCTTTTTAACACACGAAAGTACTGGCAACAATAAAAACAAGCAGACTCTCATGACGTGGTCTCAGGGCTCGGTTCCGAGGTTGGCTGTGGGTTTTTATATCATTTAAGTCCACCCACACCCTCATTTTGGTAGCCAAGTCCTGCATATAAGCAAAAACTGTTTGTATGAATAAACTGTTTTGTGATTTATTTGATCGTCCTGAAATATTTTGGTCTGGGAAACTGAGTTTCCTTTAATTCTTCTCCAAAAAAGGAATTTGTGAGTTAAATTTTCTTTCACAGAGAATATATCATTTTTAAAATATCGGCCGGGCTTCCCTGGTGGCGCAGTGGTTGGGAGTCCGCCTGCCGATGCAGGGGACACGGGTTCGTGCCCTGGTCTGGGAGGATCCCGCATGCCGCGGAGCGGCTGGGCCCGTGAGCCATGGCCGCTGGGCCTGCACGTCCGGAGCCTGTGCTCCGCAACGGGAGAGGCCGCGACAGTGAGAGGCCCGTGTACTGCAAAAAATAAAAAATAAAATAAAATAAAATAAAATATCGGCCTAGGACTATTAAAGAAGCATCTGAAATACTTTTAATCTACCACTTGGCTTTAAAGAAAACTAATGAGGAAAAGGGAATTTCAAACAGCCCACCTCCACAGTGAGAATTAACAGATCCTTGTAAAATATGTGAAATATTTCCAACCACTAATAAAAACATTAAGAAGATCTTACTTTCAAATTACAAAGGATAAAAGTTTACTACTTATTTTCATTCATAAATGCATTTTGAAAGTGACCTTCTATCCCCCTTAGGAATTTTCCCGCCTCTTTGCCTGTAAATAGCATATTAGGAACATCTGACTTTTCATCCTGTCTCCAGCTTTTACATCTGTGTTACGTTATATGCAGTGAAAATCTGGGAAACTCTCTAGTCTCTGTAAAGAAACTCTCTCCAGAAGTGGATCTCTCTAAAGAGAAAGGACAAAACAATTCAAAGGTACAGAAGGTGCCCTGTGTGGCGTCGGGATGGGGAAAAGTCACCGTGTGGGGAAAGGTTACGAAACATGACGAGAAGGGGAAAAACTACATGGCCGGTGGGAAAGACCAACGGAAACAACCCCGGGGCTTCTGGGAGGTGCTCCTGGGAGGACACCCCCAGACCTTCACTTCATCATAACAAACGCGAAAGCAGGGAAAACTGGGATGTTTTTCTTTCTAACTGGTTTGAAAGCCGTCAGTTCCAGCGAATGATGGTTTGTTCCATTTTCAAAGTAGTCTAGGATTCATCTTTAATTTCACATATGAAAGTTTAACTGAATGGTAATTAGGGAACGTGGAGATTTTCCCATTCCGGAGGGTCTGCAGACAGAGCTGCTGAGAGGTGTCCAGGCTACTCCTTGTGGAAGCACCAGCTGTGGCCTTCTGAGCTGGCCAAGCTGCAGGCAGAGGGGCCACCCACTCAGCATCTAAGGGGGAGGCGAGGCGGGAGGGGCGGGGCAGAGATGCCGACAAAGGCTGCAGTTGGCATGGGCCGGAAGTGAGTTATCAACACGAAGGGGCAGGGGAGCTGGCCGCTGTGTGATGCACGCTCTCCAGAAACCCTGCTGTCCTCTCACACGGGGACACAGGAGAGGCCGCCAGGTTTATTCAAATGCTCGCGAGAAACACACAAACAGGGGAGAGAATAGGAGAAGCAGCCAGCCTTCCAAGTGTGCTTGGAAAGGCTATGATTGGAACCCACTCCTGGCTCCCACCCGGGACAGAGACCAGGGAGGCGGGCAGGTTAGCGCAGGATTAACTGCTGGTTAAAGAGCTGCTGGTTAGCGCAGGATCAACTGCTGGTTAAGGAAGCTGCTAGTTAGCTCAGGATCATCTGCTGGTACAGGAGCTGCTGGTTAGCGCGGGATCAACTGCTGGTTAAAGAAGCTGCTAGTTAGCTCAGGACCAACTGCTGATTGAGCAGCTGCTGGTTAGCGCGGGATCAACTGCTGCTTAAGGAGCCGCTGGTTAGCGCGGGATCAGTTGCTGCTTAAGGAACTGCTGGTTAGCGTGGGATCAACTGCTGGTTAAGGAGCCGCTGGTTAGCACGGAATCAACTGCTGCTTAAGGAGCCACTGGTTAGCGCGGGATCAACTGCTGCTTAAGGAGCCGCTGGTTAGCGCGGGATCAACTGCTGGTTAAGGAAGCTGCTGGTTAGCTCAGGACCAACTGCTGGTTGAGCAGCTGTTGGTTAGCGCAGGATCAACTGCTGGTTAAGGAGCCGCTGGTTAGTGTGGGATCAACTGCTGGTTAAGGAAGCTGCTAGTTAGCTCAGGACCAAAACTGCTGGTTGAGCAGCTGCTGGTTAGCACAGGATGGCACCAGAGCCCAGGGGACATGAAATCCACTCCTCGGTCTGTTCCCTAACTCATAAATAACCTTGAGTCTAGTTTAAGTTGCTGAATTCCCTTATGATGTGGTTGATGGTACTTAGAAGAGTTACACTGACTTTTGTATTACATAGAAAATCGTGCCACTTTATTTGGTTACGTCACCCCTGGAAAGCAACGTGCTCACTCAGCGGGGACCTGGGAAGGCTAATCTGACAGGGGGCGGGGGTCTCAGCACTTTTTCATCCAAATACCCTCCCCTGACTGTTCTGGACGAAGAGGAAACAGCTGCATCCTGACGTGACTCACGCAGCCTCATGACCCGGAGGAGATGCCGCCCTCTGAACCACGGGCTGTAACCACCTTGGGGGCCGGGAAGGTTGACCGACGGCCCCTCGAAATGTGTGTGCTGACCCCAGGCGCCGTCATCCACTGTGTCTGCCAAGTATGATGTGGTTTACGGCAAAGCGCTCGAACTAATGGTGCTCAGAACAGAGCTCCAAACCGGACAGAAAGATGCAGCTCAGCACACGAGTCCCAGTCCACAGGGGAAAGCACGCTGAGACCTCGAGGGAACTAAATAGGTTCTCAGTTCTGCTACAAAAAGTCACGAGTTACAGTAGAGTATAGTAGTTTTTTTTTCCAATTGTGTTCTTTTTGGCCTGGGAAGGCTTCATCTCTAGAACCTACTGGAATTTTATATTCCAGTGAGAGCACGAAAGGACAGTTTACACGTTATTGCCATATATACATAAAAAACCCATTTGGGCAACATCACGAACACAACTCTAGAATGAGGTTTACACACGTGTCCAGGATGACGGTGGTCCAAGGACCTGCCGTTCCACAGGCTCACATAGGGTGCACACACGCACTGACACAAGGTGACAAGTGTCAGAGAGGACACAATGAAACACTTCTCACCGTGAAACACTGGCCCAAGGGTAAGGCGATTCAAAGAAGGACAGACGAGACATGGGTGTCTGGCCTCCCTGTTCCCAAAAATACAAGAAAATCAGACCAACGTCAGACGCCTTTCTGAGGACCACATTCAAGAACCACTGCCCAGGCGTAGCAAGAGGACTCTCATTCTAAGTGCCCCTGATTTCTGCTCTAACTGTCCACCTTCCTCACGTCCGCCAGGTCTAGCAGCTACAAACCTAGGAGTAAAACATGAGATGCAGAGAAAGCACAGAATCCCCGGATACTGGTGACCCTGGAGGTATTTCGCGCACAGCAGGCAGATGCGGGAGAACACGCCACCCAAAGGCTCCTTCTGCGTGGGGCTCGGGCTTGGGAGAAAGAGCCCTAAGTCCTGGCACAGGGATAGGAGGCCCAGGGCGGCGGGGGCCCCGAGGGGGGGGCAGGGACTGTGTGTGGTGATGGTGACAGCAGGCGGGGGCACACCTGCCAAGGGGCCCGGGGACGTGGGGCCGCCAGGTGTCCCCACCTGACCACACGGTCTCCTGGCTCCACAGGAACCCAGGCGGATCCTGACCTGAACAGTGAAAGCCACGCAGGTGGATAAGAAACAAGGGAGTCGTTAACTGGGGGATGGAAAGAAGGAAAGAAAACACGATGAAGTACAGCCGGTGGCCCAGGTGCAAACAGGTTATGTGGCCACGGGTACGTGACCGCTGGGCTTTGGTACAACAGGGACCGGGGATTCGAGCACCCTGGGAGGGCTTCCCGCACAGGTCTGTTCACGCGGTGTGGGTGGCAGCCCACGTGCTGCACACCGGATCTTTCTCTTCTCCAACCGGGAGCCAAGAGACGCAGCCAACGTGGGAAAGGAGGGGAATGCCGTGCGGCGTGGGCCTGGTCCTTAAAAGCCCCGTGGAGACGTGGGCCAATACACACCAGGCACACACACCTGTACACAGCAAGCAACGCATATACACACGAGTTACATACATACACACATCTGCAACATGCTTATATACACCAGCCACATGCCCTGCATAACAAGCCCAGGCGTGTACATACTAGCCACACGCCCGTACATAACAAGCCCAGGTGTACATACTAGCCACACGCCAGTACATAACAGGCCCAGGTGTACATACTAGCCACACGCCAGTACATAGCAAGCCGTGTACATACTAGCCACACGCCTGTACCTAACAAGCTCACGTGTGTACATACTAGCCACACGCCCGTACCTAACAAGCCCAGGTGTGCATACTAGCCACACACCAGCCACATGCAGCCCCCACACCCCACTCCTGCACCTTGGCTGGTTTGACTCCCACTGCCAGGAACACCCTGCCCGCGTGGGGCTGGCGGAGCCCCGTGGAGCCCCCCACCAGAGAGTCTCCTTTTCTCTGCCCTCCAACCTCAGATCCTTGCCCCCGCCCCCCGCCCCAGTGCTTTACCAACAGCACTAAACCGTCTGCGATGGGCGGCTCTGACCTCTAAGAAGGGCGCTTTAGTGCGGGTCACCCGACAGCCCCGAGCCCCGGCCCCGGGGGATGTGGCACCGCCCACCAGCGCCCCAGGGCCCACCTGGCAGCATGTGGTGGACCGGGGTGGCGACGTTGACGTCCTGGAGATGTTTGAGCGTCTCTGTGTGGAAGAGGCGGAGCGTGGACCCCGAGGTGAAGGCGAGCCAGATGCCCACGCCGGCAATGGCCATGTGTGAGACCACCATGCCCTCCTCCTGGTGGGCCTCCAGCTGGCTCTGTGGAGACCAAGGAGAAGGCGATGGCGGGGTGTCGGGGGTACAGCACGGAGCTGCACCCCACGTCGCCATCACGGACCCGCCCTCTGGGCTGCGCGTGAAGCCTCGGGTGGTGCTGTCGTCCCCACCATGCCAGCGTGTCCAGCTGGCGCCCCGGATCTCACCTGCCCTCAACCACCTACAGCAAGGGCACCGTCACCCCAGATCCGCAGGTGCTGAGCAGCGCCCTGGACGCCTGTGGACCATCAGCACCCCCAAACCTGAGCGGGAACGAGGGCCACGTCTGCCTGCGAGGAGGCCTGTACGGGCGGCTAAGCCCCTGCCGAGCTCGCAGCGTCCCCTCGGTGTCCAGCCCCGTCCGGTCCCCGGGTGGCCACCTGCTGCTTCTCCGTTTGACCAGGCCCTTCCCAAGCCTCCGGGCTGTGCTCTGCCCCAGGTCTCCATCCCGACAACCCTGCCCACAGGGCCCCCGAGAGGGAACTTTTGGAACTTGTCCCCATGGTGGACGGGCTGGTGCTGGGCAGCTGTGGTCACTGCCTACCAGGGATTGGCGGGGGGCAGGTGGGGTGAAGCTTGGAGACACAGTGAGAAGAAACACTACCCTCAAAGAAGTCCTCTTAGCCCACAGCAGGTCACAATCCTGCACAGCTCTCTAGCCTGAAAAGAGGTAACTTAAAACCCCCTAGGAAAAAAACAGGCTTATGCCTCTGTCCCCTTCCTCAAGGACTGAGAACAGTGCGGGATGCTCTTTACAACCCACTATGGGCCGAGGGGGCCAAAGGCGCCATCCTCGCACGCCTACCCGCGTGGAAAGGGCTCGCCGGTCAGCCCCTCACGCTGCACCCACGCTGCGCGGCACTCCCGAGCTGGACCGAGGGGGACACGTGAGTCTCTGATTTTGTCGGAAGGGAGGCTGCCCGTCCAAGGGCACCACACCTTGTTTTAAGTGAAGACTGCAGCTGGACAGGCAGGGCTGAAGAGCGGCCTGGGGGTCGTCTGAAGCCGGGACTCAGGCGTGACAGTGATTCTGGAGTTCGCAGACGCCCCTGACGGCCTGAGCGCCCAGTCCTGCCATCACCACCTGCCCGGGGCTGCGCATTCCCTCCGGAGTACCTGCGCACCTCCCGGGAGGGAAGACGAGGACCCTGCTCTCGGGGCGGACAACTGGCTCGGGCCCTCGGCCCCTCCTGCAGCCAAAGCCGGGGGGCCGCCGTTTCCTCCGAGACGCCCGTGCTATGCTCACCTCCACAGACACCTCCCTCCGCGCACGTGTGCACCCTCCCACAAAGCGACCCCGATCATCACAGGTCTAATTTAAACACGCGTCAGTGGGGACGAGCCGGTGCCGGCGGTTAGGAAGGACCCCCGAGTTCTTACAGAGTGAGTCCTCCTGAGTAAACACGTATGACTGGAAACGCTGGGCCACACGACAACTCCACGTTTCACTTTTTGAGGAAGGACAGACTGTTTTCCGACAGCTGCCCCATGTCACGTCCCCACCAGCGATGCGTGCAGCTCTCGGCTTCTCCGCGTCCTCTCGGCACTTGTTAACGTCCCTTTTCTATTGCTGTCATCCTCGTGGGCGTGACGTGATGTCTCATGGCGGCTTTGGTTTGCATTTCCCTGAGGACTAAGGATGGTGCACACCCTTCCCTGTGTGGCCGACTGTGTATCTTCTTTGTAGAAATGTCCGTTCGGATCCTTGGTCCGTGTCTGAACTGGACTACTTTTCTTTTGATCGTTGAGCTGTAAGTTATATAAGCTGTTTGTTACGCACTCTCGGCAGATACACGATTCT
This sequence comes from Stenella coeruleoalba, assembly GCF_951394435.1. Classification (NCBI taxonomy): domain Eukaryota; kingdom Metazoa; phylum Chordata; class Mammalia; order Artiodactyla; family Delphinidae; genus Stenella; species Stenella coeruleoalba. Next base: position 25,852,341 of record NC_137167.1, on the reverse strand, counting down.
TAAGTATTTTCTGCCGTTCCGTGGGTCGTCTTTTCACTTTGCGGACAGCCCGTGGAGGTGGCTTGGGCTGCCCTGTACCACAGAAACAGACATGGCTTTCCTCTCCGGCAGGCTTCAAGGGGATAGCTTCCATGCTGTTTTGTGAACCGGCACAGATCCCCTCGGAGGAGGCCCACTGCCGAGACCAGGGCTGCAGGAAGCGGTAGCACTGTTTCGCGTCCCACTGCCCTGTGTGTGTATCACCGAGCAGTAAGGTTTCAGCAGCAGAGCGGGGCTGACGGGGAGGAACGGGGCAAGCAGCGCCCCCCCCCCACATGCGCTGAGTCTCGGCCTCACAGCTCTGCGTCTCTGAAGAGGAGAAGCCCAGCTGGTCCTTCAGGTCAGCTCAGGACAAAGCACTCACTGCTCCCGGAAGGCCATCTCTGGCAGAGCAAGGCGGCTTCCAAAGAGAGGTTAAAAAGGGAAGAAAAACGTCACGTGATGCTGAGAAGTCCTTGTGCTACCTGAGCGTAAAGGAGCTCAGGTACTCGCTCTCCCGGCTGCTGGCTCTTTCACAGTTACTGTTGAAACTTCTCGTGGAAGAAGAGAGAAAGTCGCGGTCTGCTGGTCCTCAACCCCCGTTTCTTTCTAAGAACTCAGCAAGCCCGGGGAGGAGGCAGCCCAGAGCCGCTGCTGGTCGGGGCCCACCCCGTCCCTGCCGTCCGGCGGCTCCGTTCGGTTACTGCCTTGGCCGCCCCACTCCCATCCTCTGTCTTGCGGGCCATCTTGTCCCACGCGTCCTGCACGCTGCTTCCCGGCCGCCCCGTGGCCACCTCCACCGCTGCAGCGGCTGCCCGGGTCCACCACTGTCTGCTCACGGGTCTTCGGCGTCTCACAACTGGCTGTTTTTCTTTACAGAAGTGCCTCGTTCTGCAAAACCTACCTCAGATTCTCCCTCTCTGTCCTCCACCCACGGGGAGTGGAATTCTCCCGACAGAGCTCTGGAGCAACCTTCTCAGTGAGTCTTCAGTCCCCAATCTCACCCCCCTTTCAACTCCTTGCAAAAAAAAGTCCTCGGAGAAGACAGATTTCCTGGCGTCTGTCCCTTGGTTAAATCCCCACACGGCCCCCATCGCGCACAGCGTGGCGGGGCTCAGGACGTCACGCGTCGATCTGCCCCGGGAACCAAGCCAAGTGCGGCTGCCCTCACGGTCACGGCCTCGGCCTCACCAGAGCTGCCCAGACAGGCCCCGTGGGCGCTCACGGCAACAGAGGCTGAAACCCCAGGAACCGAGGCCGGGGACCGCACGCTCCTGCGTGCGAGGGACCAGGTGCCCTCTGACCACACCTGCGCCAACCCCACGTCCCCACGCGCGGACTCACCCTGTTTCTGGGCAAAGGTCCTCCAGGAACTGCCTTCTCATGTCCTGACACACAGCACTCCTCCTCTGAGATGTCGTGCGTTTTTGCCGCCCTCTGAAGTCCTCCTCTCCCCGGACAGGGCGGCTTTACGGGCCTGTGACCCTCGCGGGGTCTCAGGCTCAGAGGGCTCCGCACCTGGCGTGATGCTCGGGCTGCTGGCATCTCGGAGTCCGGGCTAACTGACGTTGGACGTGGGGCCCTGCAGGTGCTGTAGCCAGTCCTGACCCCAGACCTGCCCCCAGGGGCCAGGTAGCTGGTGTTGCCCTCACCTGTTCTGGCACGGCACCTGGCCTGTGAGTTCTTCCTGGGCTTTGGTACAGCACTGTACTTCTTAAATGCGTGACACGTTTGTGCTGGATGATGGGTGATGTGAACAATAATTTATCTCTGGGATGCTGGCCATTGTCTCCCACCTTCTCAGAGGCTTGGTCTTCTGTGTGAAAACAGGAACTTTGGGCAACAGGGTGTCGGAGTCTCCTGCCACCTTGAAATCATGCGGATCTGAAGGTCTCTGCAGGGTAGGGTAGCAGGGCCGGGACCGGCAGTAGGTGTTCAAGAACCGGTCTGCCTACCAGCTTGGGTCTGTCGCCTCTGTGCCCTGCATTTGTGTCTTTCTATACGATGACGGGAATTTATCTCATCAGGAAAAACACGCATCAACTCAGAAAACGCTCTGCTACTAGGTCACCTTTAGTATCGTATCCATTTCATTCTTTCATTCTATTTTTGTCTTCAACGTCGGGGGTAGGGTTGGAAGGAAAGCTTTTTCTTCTTCTCCTGTCCTTCTGTCTGTCTGTCCTGAGTCAGGAACACTGCACATTGCAGAAAATCGAAAGTAAGGAAGGACAGGTCTTACTTTAAACAGCTCCAGTAATTAAACCGAAACTACCTGTGAAATCGGGGCTCCGAGAAACAAAGCTGTGAGGTCAGCACCCGCCGTATCCTCAACAAACCTCCCGCTCTTCAACGTCAGGTTGCTTTCAGAGCTGCGTCCGTGTTCCTAAAGCTCAACATTTTCTTAAAGGGCATGAAGTAAACCCCGTGAAGAAGGCCCTACGTAGCTGGGAAGGAAGAAAGAAGGCGCCCCCCCACCCCAGATCCAGGTGCAATGACTGCAGCTTCATTACGTGCATTTAACGCTTATGCTTCCCCGTCTGCTTCCCCTGACCTGGCGGGAAGGCGGGGAGTTTTATTGCTGCCGCGCTGGGCGCGCACAGCCCGCCTGGCTCGGCACCTCTGGGTGAGGTGCTCGGCGCTGCCCCATCAGAACGCCGAGCTGGCACTGCAGCCCCGCTGTCCCCGCTGCAACTGTGCCAGCCACTGCCGTGCAGAGGCCACCGCGAGAACGTTCATGCCCCTGGACATCAGAACTCACATCCTGCTCAGCCCACCGCAGAGCGAGTGCAGCCTCGTGGCCCCATGTCGCTGGCCCTACAGACAGGGCACATTCAGGGAGCTTCCCTGTAGCAGCTGCCCTCACCCCAACCAAAGAGGCTGCAGACGCATTGCGGTTTCAAGCCTGCAGAGCTGCACCGGTACCCCAACTGTGGTTTCCCTGCCCGGCGGAACTACTGGATAAATTACGTCTTTTTAATAACAGAGTAGATTTTGCTTCTCTCTCTATAAACACATTTACTCATTTTGGTACTAAAAATGCACAGAAAGGAGGCTTTTATTTAAATCCAAATATGTTACTTCTGAGCCTTCAAGATTTACAGCATACACATCCTTTGGAGCATGTGGAAATAACCCTTTAATGATAATAAGGTCATAACGTTACGTTAGTCTGGAATCGCCTTGGCGGCAGCTATACAAACCATCATTCCGGCTTTCGGTACGAATTTATGGCAAAATTAACGTATTGGTTTTGGAGAGATGTTCTAAAGAAAGATTGTTACGTTATTATTCCTTCTCTGTGAAAAGAAACTGAAATACAGCTAACAGAATGCTATTTCTGGCTCTTGTATATTTACTCTAATAATAATTTATTCTAGTAATAAACAGCAACCACTACTGGGGTGCTCTTTGCTGGCAATATTACCTCTCATTTTGATGAGGAAGTTGGTTGATCGCCAGCTTGTGGATCAGAGCCTGAGGCTCAGGTAAGCGGCTCACCTGCGACCACCGTGCAGTGCACGGTTGAGTTAGGATCTGGACTCTGACCCTCACTACGTCACCGATAAGGTGCGACACTGATGGTGTACAAGGCAGTGGAATACAGCCCAGCAGTGGTTACAGCGTCTATAAAGTGCCCTGCACAGGGGCCGCGGTTAATGACCTCTCCACACCCCACTGAGGGCTTCTTATTACTCTGAGGCATGTGAAGTAAAAAGGAGCAGGTGGAGAGAAGTAGAAACAAGAAGTTACCATAAAAATACTGGGCAGAGACTTCCCTGGCGGTCCAGTGGTTAGGACTGCGCTCTCACTGCCAAGGCCCTGGGTTCAATCCCTGGTCAGGGAACTAAGATCCCAGAAGCCACGCGGTGCAGTGGGGGAAAAAAAAAAACAAAAAAACGAGCAAAAGCAATTTCACAGGTTTGTCTCCTGCCTCCTATTCTGGACATCAGCCCCATCTCCTCTATGGCCGGCCGGCTGACCGGCTGACCCCGTCACTTGAGGAGGCTCCGTCCTGCGGGCCCCTGGGGAGCTCACATCGGAAACAACACAGGTGGAAGAACAGTTTGCGGTCTAACAGCAAGAGTGCCAGCCTAGAGTCCATGCAGGACCGAGCTCCTGGCCGCAGCACCTCGGCTCCTGGGCGTGGACCTGCTCCCCAAGCCGCCCACAGGGATTCGGGGCAGCATCTGAAGAGGCCCCGGATCCACAGAGAGGTGGGCCCACCCCCCCGCAACCCTCACCTGAACACACTTCCCTTCCCACTACCTTCCTTGTGAGGGTTGTGAGATTTTCACTTGTGAGGTAGTTCACTGGCTGCAAAAGCACCCGTGTTATAGGAGTTTCCTTACGGCAGAGCGGAGCGAACAGACAGACGGTGATGAACAGGGAGGAAATAAGTAGGTCTGTCTCATCTTTAACAATAAAAGGAGTAACATGGCTAAACACATTACACGTGTATCGCATGTTTTAGTAACGTGGCTAAAACATTCAAGAGGTCCAATGAGAAGTGAAATTCATCTCCATGTGTATATATGTACACACACACATACATGTGTATATATGTACACACGCACACACACGTGTATGGCTACATGTTTACGTACGCCCACGTGTGAGTACACTATCTGTGTGTGTGTATTGTGAGTACGTCGCCTACTTGTATTTCTTCTGTGAGCTGCCTGTTCATGTCCTTTGAACGTTTTCTATTAGCTTGGTTTCTTCTCTTTAACTTAGCAAGAATCCTCTTTCTATAAGAACACTAACACTTGGCGGCAGGTGCAGCAAATATTTTATCAGTTTTCATTTACGAGAGTTTTGATACAAACAACACACAGTAGATGTTAAAAAAAAAAAAGTTCTAAAACTTCACCAAATTTATCATATTCTTTACCGTGGCAACTTCTAGGTATACGACGTATCTGGAAAGTTCCCCCCACTGCCAAGTCACGGAACCATCCTACTGTTTGTACCTTGTCAGTCTGTGGCTTTGTTTGTAATTCTAACATCCCTCGCTCCAGAATGCCGCCAATGGTGAACAGCTGGGGCCTGAGACGCAGTCTGGTTTCTCCCAATGACTATGATCTCTACTGAATAATCCATTTATCACACTGACTTGAAACGCCTCTTCAATCAAACACTAATTTTCCACATGTCCTTGAACACTTACTAGTATGTTCATACCGAATACACCTTTTAAAGTAACGTCTGTATTAAAGGTAAATAACAGACAATCAGTCCACGGATGTGGCTAGACAAGGGCTGTGGGACTTTCGAGTTAATCCTTCCTTCTAAGCCACACTAGGAGGGATTTTCTTTCTGCACAGAGCCGCAGGCAGGACACTGCCTGACCTTTCTACCCGCGAGGGGCGATCCTCGACATCAGCCTGGGAAGTTAGTCGCACTGGTTCTGAAGTGCGTCTTCCCGCACTGTGTAGCCACTTAAAATGACTTACCTCCACGGCGTGAGTCTCCACGCTGATTACAGACACTTGACCTCCAGACGCCGCCCACAGTGTGTCTTCCATCATTAGCAGACTTCGAACTGGGAGGACGCCTAATTTTATCACTGTTTGAGGTTCGGAATTCCAGGATCCATCTTAAAAGAAGATATTTCTTTCAATTTCATTCAAATTCAGTTTCTCAAACAGACATTTCTCCAAAGAAGAAATACAGATGGGCAACAGGTACATGAAAAGGTGCTCAACATCACTCATCATCAGGGAAATGCAAATCAAAACCACCATGAGATGTCACCTCGCACCTGTCAGAACGGCCATCATCAAAAATACAAAAAAATACAAGTATTGGTGAGGATGTGAGGAAGTGACAACCCTTGTGCACTCTCGGTGGGAATGTAATAAATTGGTGCAGCCACTGTGGAAAACAGTACAGAGGTTCCTCAAAAAACTAAAAATAGAACTGCCGTACGATCCAGCAATTCTAGTCCTTGGTATATAACCGAACAAAACGAAAACACTAATTTGAAATGACACTTGCACCCCAATGTTCAATGCAGTACTATTTACAGCAGCCAAGACCTGGAAGCAACCTAAGTGTCTATTAACAGATGAACGGATAAAGAAGATGTGGTACCTACATACGATGGAATATTACTCAGCCATAAAAAAGAATGAAATCTTGCCATTCGTGACAACACGATGGAACTCGAGGGCATTATGCTAACTGAAATGAGTCAGACAGAGAAAGACAAATACCGTATGATCTCACTTTTATGTGGGATCTAAGAAAGCCAAACTCATAGAAACAGAGAGTAGAAGGGTGGTTGACAGGGGCTGTGGGTGGGAAAATGGGAGATGTTGGCAAAGGGTTCAAACTTCAGTCATAAGATGAATAAGCTCTGAGGATCTAGTGCACAGCATTACGATTACAGTTAACAACACTGTATGGTACACTTAAAAGTTGTTAAGAGACTAGATCTTAAATGTTCTCACCACAGAAAAGCAACGGTAAGTATGTGACGTGATGGAGGTGTGAGCTGGCAGACGGCGGTGATCATTTTGCGATATGCCTCAAATCAAGACACTGTACACCTTAAACCTACACAATGTTATATGTCAGTTACAGCTCAATAAAGCTGGGAAAAAAGGTTCAAATACCCCCCTCCCCAATTAAATAAATCAAAATAAAGCCTAAATAAATTCGTAACACTGGAAGAAATGGACACAGACACTCCAAATCAAGTTGGGAGGCCTGCTAGACCAGACATATTATAGTAATTTCAAAATTTCAACTTGTTAATAATTCCCATGAAATTTAATCTCTACCGGATCAGTGGAAAAAACAACTTGAATGAGCAAAGCCGTGCTACCAAGGCCAGATAAAGGTCGCAGAGAAGAGAAACAGAATCCCACGATAAACACTCACATGGTTCTAAATAAACGTGTATTTAAACACAAATCCCATCCAGCAGGAGAGAAACAACGCGTCCTCGCAGAGTAATCATGCCCCCCGAGGTGCCCCTGATCCTGACACCCACCCCCACCCCCGGAATCCGCCTTCAGAAGGAACGGCTCCTGCCCTTCCAGCCCCTCGCGTCCCAGGGACCTGCAGTGGCTCCAGCCTCAGGACTCCTGGGATGGACGCTCATCCTCCAGGGCTCGCCTGACTGCCGTCCTCCAAAGAGCCTGGACCCCAATGCCTGCAGGCGCTCCTCCCAGGGCTCCTGAGCCCCCCAGTCGCCCCCCAAGCTGGCCTAAGCCCTAGTTTTATGGTCTGTTTATGGTCCAACCCCTCAGGGTGTGAGAAGTAGGACTGCTCGAACCTGTGGCCACAGGGGATCAGCCCAGGGTCTCCCGAACCAGGCTGACAATCAGATTCTCCCTGTGGTGACGGTGACACTGGGCCCCCAGCCTGGTGACAGCCACACCACACCGAAGGGGCATGCACCTCACTCCACCCCAAAGAGAAGCCCCGAGGGCCTTGAGCAAGGGCAGGATAAAGGCCTGCACTGAACGCATCCCTTTGAGGAACACGGAGAAGCCAGCAGGAGGACTGACTGTGCAACGATGGCGGGTGGCTGTCTATCTCACACACTCCTTTAAGGACCGAGCGAGTCACAGGTGCCTCAGGACGAGGGGTGAAAAACGCCGATGAGCCTCGCATTCTGCGAGGCCCGGTGCAGGGTGACACTCCCTCGGCCCACCCCAGGCGCGGCCGTGGCCCCTGCCGCCCTGCAGACGCGTCTGTGTCCCGCTCACCGTCCGCCCTGGCATAGATGGCCACGGCCCCGTTGACCAGGCCGGCGTACAGGCTCTGGGGCGTGCAGGCCAAGCTCATGACCGTGGATTTCTCGGGGGTGAAGAAGTGCTGGAGCCGCACCTTCTTGGAGCCTTGGCTGCTTTTATAAATGGAAATGCTGGAAAAGAGAAAGGGCAGCTCGTGGGTACGTTTGCTCACGGGAAGTGCAAGCCCGCCGAGCAGAACCACGTTCGACCTTCCTGTCCATCCCCCGCATCCTGCCACTCCTTCCAGAAACGTCCCACTTGGCCGTGTTGTAAAGACTGCTACCACTTTGATCTCCCTCTTTTTTCTTTTAAAAGAGAAGTTCTGCGGTATTAAACAAACAAACACCTTAGTTCTTCCTGTAGATCTAGGAACTTCACATCAGGAAAATCATCGTAACTCTCCTTTATACTCTGACCATGTTCCGTGTGAGAAGAACACAGAACAAGGCTGTCTCGTTGCAAAGCGTAAGAGTGACGTGCACTTTAAAGCATGAACAAGGATGAAGCGTGTCCACGGCGAAGGGCAGGAAGAACTAGAACTTTCCCCGCAAGGAGCTGCTGCCCCCCTGGGTTTCCTAGGGTGACTTCCTCAGTCACTGGCTCCTTCAAAGTCCTGGACCCAACAGTCTCCACCCGCGTCCCAACAGAGGGGGGTCAGGGAGGGGCCGGCGGACTCCGCCGCCTCGCGGCTGGCAAAGCCGAGGGGCCCGTGTGCGACGCTCACCTCCCCTCCTCCGTCCCCAGGCAGACGGTGGGGATGCCCAGCACTCGGCCCCCCGTGCTCTCGGGCTCCCGGGGCCTGTCCTCTGCGGGCACGTACACCATGCACAGGACGCGGGACTCCACGTTGAAGCACTCGATGACCTTGGGGCTGGAGTTTTGAAAGGAGACGATGGCTATCTGACCCATCTGACTGGTGCAGCTTCCGATCTGGGGGGTTCGGGAGGGAAGAAGTGGGCTGCAAGGGGCTCCACAGCACGTGCACGGCTGACACCCCACAGCCACGGCAAGACCCGGCTCCCACGTGGGAACCAGCTGGCCGATGAGGACCAAATAACCTTTACACAGTCTGCTCACAGAGCCCCGCCCCCCTGCAACATGTTTGATTAGGTCATCTTTTTCTTTTAATTTTAATAACAAGAACACAGCTTTGTTTTTGTAAAAGTCACATTTACATCCTTTAAAAACCACACACCTAGCACCACAGGATGGTAAAGGCCTACCCGTGCACAGTTCAAAGTCTGAAAAAGCAGGCTGGTGTCAATTTTAAACCAGGCCTTGCCTGAAGAAACAAGGGCTTAAAAAGAGACAAAAAGGGGTGAGACTGGATCTCAAAGTGGGTCCCCGGCATTTAACACATCAGGGAGTGTTGTTGTTTTTCTAGAACTTGTACTACTGCTGCCATGATAGTTATGAGCCCCCTGTTTGCTCAGCAAGGTTTGTTTCCCAACTTAAACCTAAATTGGATTGTCTTTTCAGTGGGAAGGAGCCGGATCCTGTCACCAGGGAAGAGCACGCCTGGCTCTACACGAGAACGCTCGCCTGGTTCCGGGCAGTGTGCGTTCTTCACAAATGCCTCTTCTTTTCCATCAACATTGAGGATGTCGTGACCCTCTCCTTATTCTAACGGATTTTCCCCTTCTGATCAATAAGCATGCCGCCTTTCCCGGGACAATGGCGAACTGCCAGGCCCACTCGGGCCTACAGGAAGCGGGGTCTGACCAGGTGCAGGTCCTGAAATGGGAAAAACCTCCTCTAAAATTCAAAAGCCCTGAGGGAATTCAGCCCATCCCTTCGTTCTGGGCTGAGTGCAGAGAGCTATCAGCTCATCAGGCTGTTTTCTTTCCAAAACTCAACCAGGGACTCCAAGCAGGCCAGCGCTCTGGCTGTGAGACGGGGCGGGGTGTGTGGGGAGTTACGCGGGGTCAGGACACCCGGGAGAGAGCCAGGTAGGGCTGCAAAAGGACAGAGGGCCCATCGTGGAGGAGGTCTGGCGGCTCCCCACAAGGGGGGCACCAGGAGACCTGAAAACGCACCACAGAGCAATTCCTCTGGTTTGCACGAGCCAGCAACGTCTACTGCAAACGCAGGACCGTTCAAAGGCAGCGCTTCATTTGGAAGAAACTAATTTTAACTGCTAAGTCCCCAGCATGAACAGCCAGCATGGTCTTGGAAGAGAAAAAACTCCATGCCATTTAACCGCCCAAACTGAAAAAATATTCCAATGCTTCTATTAGTTCATGGACTTTGGACTGAATTTAATCTGGTTAAGTTTTACAGGAAAAAGAAAAGAGAGAAATGTTTTAATGCCTTAGAACTCGACACCTTTTCCAAAAGTGATCAGCCCCCTTTCCTGTTTGTGTCCCCCATGTTTATAGACACAATTTGGGACACACCAGCCACAACGAGCTATCAGACCACTCAACTCTGCCATTTCTCATCTCATTAGCTGTGGACATGGATTATTCATGAACTTGCATTAAAAACAAACAAAAAGGGGCTTCCCTGGTGGCGCAGTGGTTGAGAGTCCGCCTGCCGATGCAGGGGACACGGGTTTGTGCCCCGGTCCGGGAGGATCCCACATGCCGCGGAGCGGCTGCGCCCGTGAGCCATGGCCGCTGAGCCTGCGTGTCCGGAGCCTGTGCTCCGCAACGGGAGAGGCCACAGCAGTGAGAGGCCCGCGTACCGCAAAAACAAACAAACAAAAAACAAACAAAAGCATCTTACCCATAGGAAACCATGAGCCGTGGAAAACGAGTCTGGCTGATTCTCATTATTTAGGTAAGGCTCAGGATTATAAACGGCACATTCGATCTAAAGGGGAGAAAAAAATCAAAGGCCCGAATTTCAAATGGGACTCAGAGGAGGCCAGAGGGCACGTCTCACAGGGATGACAGCGTTCTGACATAAACCACGGCAACTCCAAAGGCTAAGAGAGGGAAAGATCGATGTACGAGTCTCAGAAATTTGCTTTTTAGAAGCAACACCTAAGTGTGCCCCGGGCAGCTGCAGCTCTGGGTTGAGGCCACACCGACAGGGCCCTTGCCTCTCCCGGGGAGCAGGTTCTGCCAGCGGGAATGGTCCCCATCAGCTGAGGGAGCTCCAGGGAAGCCCGGGTTCCAGGACTGAGTGTCGGCCAGAGACCAAAGTGAGAAAGGATAATGCGTTTCTTAAAGAAAGACACACCCACGCGTCTCTGCAGTCTGTGTGGACACCGGCCGCAGTGCTTGGGTCCACTGCACAGGGACACCGACAAAACGCCACCCGCAGACGGGGTCTGCTTCAGCCAAGAGCGGGCACCATGCCTCGGGCCACCGGAAGGTCTCCAATTATGACCACGTGGAAGCCGAGCCGCCCAGCGACGGGCACGGAGCTGCCGGACCTGAGCCGCGGGGCCTGAGCGCGGGGCCTCGGAGGAAGGCCCAGCACCGGCTCCGGCTCCGGGTAAGCAGCCTCTGGCTTCAGACCACCACCCTCCTAAACGACTTCTACACAAACGGGCCCCAGAGGGGCCACGCCCAAGGCTGCCCCGGCGCCCCTTCCTGGTAACCGCCCGCCGCCCGTCACCTTGAACTCCTGCTGCTTGGCCACCGTCACGGGCATGTGTCCCACGAGGAGGGGGTGCCTCTCCTTCTTGATCTGATTCCCGTCGTCCTCCACGTAGAACCAGCCCAGGTGGTTCTCTTCCTCTGTGCCCGCGCCGGGGGAAGGGAACAGAGGTGGGCAACGAGCACAGGCCCGGGGGCAGGGGGAGAGTCTGGCCCCTACTTTGGGTAAGACTGGAGAACTGAGGGTTTTCCTTCTGGAAAACAGCACAGCCTCTTCTCACGGGGGAGGTTGCAGACTTGCGGCTTTATGAGGTAAGCGCTCTGCCCTGAGTCTAACGGACGCCCACCGCCCCGTTCCCGCCTTGTGGACCAGCCATCGGCTGGGGGCGGGGGCACTGCAAACCATCAAAGCGCAAACCGCCTGGGTCTGGTCTGTTTTCCTCTGTCCCTTTTTCAAACTAGCTGAGATGTTTAGATTCAAACACCACGGACAGAGTGAGAAGTTTTCTAACATGGCACAAAACCATGGGACAAGAAAGTACGACGAAATCAAGAAATGTTTTACTACAAAGCAAGTCATCCATCTCAGCTTTGAAAACGTGACGCATCTGAAGATAAACGGGAGCTTATCCTCAGAGCCTATCCGTGTCCTTGTTCACGGGGTCACCCCGAAGCTGGCCTGATAAACCACTGAGTCATTCAGGGAGGGAGGGAGCCCTGTTCCGAGGATCACAGGCCAGCCCGGATGGCCCTCCTGCCACCTGCCTCAGATCACAAGGCCTATTTCTCTTCCGTATTTTATTTTCGGTTAACATTTCGGATTGTTTTGCACCTGAATGAGAGTTTTACACACACATGGACGCAGGACATCCCCGTGTCCTGAGTAACAGACCTGTGTGTGTGTAAATAACATCCAGGTATCTTATCCCACCCACCCATCTATCTAAATGTTCGCTACACAGATCAAAAGAAGGCAAGGCTAAAGGGACGTAGGGACAAGAAAATAATCAGAGTCACTCCCACCTCTGATAGAACCACAGGACTTATTTTTCGTGCTTAGAGGGTCTTCAGGGACAATTCGGTCCACTCCTGTGTTTTATTTCACAGGTGAGGGGTGAGGAAACAGGCTGAGACGAGACATCACCTTCTCATCCTGTGGACCAGACCCGGGACTGGGTCCTGCCTCACAGGCCACACACTCAGAGGACTTTCACTTGTGTTGAACCATCTCAACTCATATTAATGTTTTGTTATAATAAAAGTGAGGGTTTTTTCCCCTACAACCCTTAACTTATAACACAAACGTCTTAAAAATCGCTGCACTAGGGTTGATTTTTCCCACGTGGAAACATTCTTTCAGGTGAATGGGTGAACCTGTTGTAAGGTTTACTTCTCAGCCGTGACCTCGTCCTCTCGGGCGTGCATTTCATCACAGAAGAGGAACGGGCATTGTGTCTGGTTCGAACATGCCTCATTTAGCTGAGATCAACCGGCTCTTACCGAGGGCGAGCTTGGCCATGTGCAGGTTGTTGATCCAGGACTCCTTGATGGCGGCGGTGAAGGTATTGAACACGGCAGTGAAGAAAGTCGGCCGGCCGCACCTGCCGGGGAGAAGAAAAGACACTGCACTCCACGCAGTGGGCTCCGTCCTGTGAAACCCAATCACGGGGCCTGCCCCTCCGATATAATCCCCAAACCGCGAAGACATGCACGTCATGACAAAGGGCCCCATTTTCGGTGCTGGCCCGGAGGCTCCCTTCCGACGTTTACTGACTTGTCCTGTTTCCCCGGGAGCTGTAACTGGATCCGACAGCAGTCGGCCGCTCTGATCTCCTCTTCCTTCTTCAGAATAAGCCTCTGTAAACCCGAGGTCCAATCGTGGGCTACCGACTGGTTCAAATTCTAGGAAGGAGATGCACAAGCACACGTAAAGGTGTTAATAAGACGGGACCATCCCGAGGGAGAGAAAAAAAGGGATGCCGAGACATGAAAAACCCAGGGAGACCAGTAACACTCATCGGATCAGGAAGAAAGCACCTTTGGGAGGTGGGTCACGTGGTGCTGGGACATTCCTAAGAGAACTGACGCTCAAGTCAGCCTCCGGATGAACAAAAGTTACACCAAAAGCGCTTCACCTTCTCCGAAATAGGAGAAAATACACAATCAGATGGATTCTTAAAGTAACATCAGTTCTTGCTTTTGACAGAACCAGGAGGGTGGGGTCACGTGCTGACAACGACTTAGAAATTAAAAGAGAATTTGAAGCCAAGTGGCTTCGACTGTCACCTGATAGTTTCCTTTGAGGTTTCCAACCAGTTGAGTGATTTGACCGATGACATTTAAGTCATGCAGCAAGTTTTGTAAATCTTGATACAGCTGCCCCGGCCCCATGTAAACTCTGTCTGCAAAACAAGACAACAAAAAGCACAAATCTCAGGCGTGTTCACGCCGGGGCTTGAGGAAGGAGACACAAGAAGGGAGTCTTGTTCATCCAGATTTTTCTAAAAGTGAACGTTTTCAAGTAAGTAGATGCTTTTCCCTTTCCGACCTTTCATTTTGACATAATTTTAGACTTTACAGAAAAGCTGCAACAGCACAGAGTTCCCTGGACCAGGTCTTGGATGTTAACCTTGCAGAACCACAGAGGCATCGTGCAAAGCAGGAATTCCCATTGCTGCAGCAACTCCAACCAGCGCGGGCTCTACTCAGACCTCACTGGCTTCCCCACGGAGGCCAGTTTTCCAGGAACGCGAAGGCGGGTCCCACGACGCATGAAGCTGTCACACCTCCATAAGTCTCCTCCAGTCTGCTAGGTCAGTGCCTCAGGCCATCTCTCTCTCACGACCTTGACATTTTTGAAGGACGCTGGTGAATTAGTCCATCGGATGTATCACAATTTGTATTTTTAAAGCACCGTTGATGTAATCACTATTAGTAAAAGATCCCTGGTCTCTAGAAATGACCTTTAATCGCAACCAAAGTTTCAACAACCGCGCTCTTCCCAACGCCAACCTGAGCGCCCCAGTGAGTCTTCTCTAAACGCTTTTCTAAAAGGATGGAGAGGAGGCCTGCAATGAGCTGGGTGGGTGCACAGGCTCCCAGCGCCCGCGAGAACAGCACCCACTGCTGACTCGGGCTGATCGCTTAGCCAAATGATCTAAGTCTGGGGGACATTAAGCAAACGGTTAGCACACAAAGAGTTCTGAAGCTACTGGAGGGTTTCGGGAGTGAAGTGGGTGGATGGTGAGGATGGTGACTTTCTACGCACCTCAGTGTAACTCTTGCCTGACCGGTGGAGTCATCTGGAAGCCCTGTGTGAGCAGCCATCCCAGGGGGGACAGTGCAGAGATTTGGAGCTGATTTAGAGCTCTGCCTTCTGTGTCTGTAACCAAGAGCATCATAAATGAATAGGTACCTGTAAAGCCTCTTTACTCTTTATCAGAGAATAAGTAAAGTGCAAGGTTCAGACAGAGATGGCAGAACAAGAAAGAAAAGGAAGGAAGGAAGGAAAGGGCAGATTCCTCTGTGCACCTTCTGAACACACAGGGACGCCCTGGAGGTGGGCGGATGGTCCTCGGTGTGAAAACAAGAAGGGCTCGGGCAGCCCCAGGGCTGCCACACTCGGACTCCTGGGTCACCAGGAGCCTCCTGCCAACCCGACACACTGGACTGATGCCGTCCACCACCCGGCAGCTGGGACCCGACAGGCCCAGCCTGTCCAAGCAGAGGGAGGGCGGGGTGGGAGCCGGGGAGGACGAGGCCCAGCGTCCAGGGTGGTCTAGAGTCACGTGTTGGAGCAGAGAGGTCAGCAGGCGCCCGGGACAGGCTCTGGAGACGGGGAAGGACAGGAAACGGGAGGTCACAGGACTGGGCCTGGTTCCTCCTTAAAGCTGCGTTCACGAGGCCCCACCAGCCCCATCCTATCTCATCAAGGATAAAACCAACGCTGCCTGAGTCACCCCATCCCCAGAGGGAGAAGAGGACTTTTCCTGGCGGGTTAGAGAATCTTCCTTATTGGGCAGAAAGAGTTTCTCTGCCTTTACCCAACGTGAAAACATCTCAAAGTTCACACGTGTGGTGAGCGTCAGAGATGCTTTATGGAAGGGCACGCTGGGGACACAAACCCACAAACAGCGAGTAAGATGCTAATGAACCCGGAGGACGCGCACGAAACACCACAGCATCCACTCAAGTCACACAAGACAGAACAAAGAGCCGTCGTTCTTTTCCCAAACGTTACTTTCAGTTTAGGAAAGAATCTCTTTTTCTGGCTACATTCATATAAACAACAGATCTGCAAATCAAGATTTTTGTTGGGTGGACTTCCTACCATCTGGTCACAATGCCCAGCACCCTGGGTTTCTGGGAGCAGACGGCTTCTCACTGCGCCCGTCTCCATGGAAACCCCTGCAGTTTGGCTTGAAAATTCAGGGTTTGAAAGCTAAGTGGAGTCCATGTGGCCAAGGAAACAGCAACACTGCCCAGAGACTCCCCGTGGTGCGGACTCAGGCCCCGGCGGGTGTGGACCGGCTGCAGCTCTGAGGCCGAGGCCCCTGCGTCACACCAGCCACCGGGGTGGTGGGAGAGTCCGGGCCCGGGGGTCTCCAGGCAGGAGGCGCGGCAAGGAGGAGTAAACGGGGTACGGAGACACTGCAAACGGAATCCAACCCAGAGACAGTGGGTGGTTCTGGGGTGGCGAGAGGGATGCAGGGCGGGGGCTGAGTAAACACCCCACTGAACGAGAGAGGCAGACCTGCCCCACCCAGCAGTCAGCAGGCCTCGGGACAAGCTCTCCTTTCCAGAACTTTCCTTTCATTCAGAAAAGTTTGATATCTTACAAATCAAGGACTTTTTTTTTACCGAGGAAGAACGGACTGTTAAAAATTACACATCTTCAGGGCACAGTCTGGCGACCGGATACGCACACTTCTGTGGGAGCCTCTCTCCCACCCTCCCGCCTGGACTGCGCGGTGGCCTCTGCCCGGCAGGCCAGCCCCCGCCGAGCACCCTGTCCCTCTTGGGCAGCTGCTTCCGCATGGGGAACACACTTCTCTGCTTCCTCTGATGGCGAGGCTGGTGCCTACAAAGGAGCCCGGGTCTAACAGGGAACTTTCCCTCCTTTTCCTTCCAGAATGGAGTCGACCCAAAGTCGCATCTGCAGCCGAAAGAAAGCTTGACGCCCTGCAGAGCGAGCATCAGCTCCGGCCCTGGACCCTGGGTCCAGGGCCCCTCCGTCTGCCTCAGAGCTGGCCTCACGTGCAAGATTACAGCCAACCTCATGCAGGTTTCACTTCTGTTTGTATCATGAAGAGCACCTCCTCCCTGCCCCTGAGCACCTGCTTCATGTTTATTCTTCACACTTTGTCTTCAGCTGGGCTCACTTCTCCGGTCTTCGGTTTTATCTGCCCTTCTCCCACCCCGGCCTCTGCACTTGGCTGTGGAGACCCTCCCTGCGTCCCCAGAGGGGCTCCGTCCCCCGCACCCCCTGCCCAGATGCTGCTCCCTGGAGTGTAAGGATGCTTAGGGCTCTTCCGGCTTTTTTTTTTAAGATTTTTTTTTTTTGGATGTGGACCACTTTTAAAGTCTTTATTGAATTTGTTACAATGTTGCTTCTGTTTTATGTTTTGGTTTTTTGGCCGAGGAGGCATGTGGGATCTTAGCTCCCGGACTGGGGATCGAACCCGCTCCCCCGGCATTGGAAGGCGAAGTCTCAACCACTGGACCGCCAGGAAAGTCCCTCTTCCAGCTTACATTTTCTTTTTTTTTTTGCGGTACGCGGGCCTCTCACTGTTGTGGCCTCTCCCGTTGCGGAGCACAGGCTCCGGACGCACAGGCTCAGCGGCCGTGGCTCACGGGCCCAGCCACTCCGCGGCACATGGGATCTTCCCGGACCGGGGCACGAACCTGCGTGCCCTGCATCAGCAGGCGGACTCTCAACCACTGCGCCACCAGGGAAGCCTCCAGCTTACTTTTAATCATGGCAGTAGCCCCCTCCCTCGTTCCTGAGCTGCTGTACCCACTGCCCCGCTTCCCCCTTCACAGCCAGATAGCAGGGATCTGGGCACCTGTGTTAGATTTCAGCCTACAGGGGACACGCCGTAAATGCTTCAGGATGGGAAGAGACACTGTCAGGCTGGCCTTCCATTCTCTCTGCAAAGTTCCTGATGGCAAACGAGGGCCCCATTTCCAAACAGGGGCGCCTGGCTCCCTGGAACTGCCATCTGTGCCCCTGCAGGCTGCCGGCAGGGGCGGGGGGCACAGGGAAGACCACCGCCGACACGCACGTCAGCGCCATGTCCACCACGGCTCTCCCTGGCCTGCGTCCCTGCCCCACGACAGGAAAGCTCCACAGCTGGACGCTGGTCCAGCCGCTCAGCGCCCCAGAGCCCAGGCCGGTCCTGTGCCCCTACAGTGTGTCTCACTGTGAGACAAAGAGGCCCAGCTACGCGTCTGGCTTTTACTGCCCATTTTAAGGGTTAAGTAACGAAGTGGAGAGCGATGGGTACGATTTTTACAAGACGGCATGTATCAGTATTTGCACATGAAAAAGTGCTTCCCTTGAAACCAGATCTAGCTGCTTCTCACCTGTTGAAATGTCTCAGGAACCTCTCCTTGGGAAGCGTTTGTTGCTGGGTGGTGAAGGTTTCTCCTTCCTGTGTACGTGACTCTCTGAGGGTCCGGCAGCTCATCCCCCCAAGGCCCCTGCGGAGCCGGCACTGTGGCCACGGCCCCTCACACCTTCCACGGCGCCCACCTGGTACAATTCCTTGCAAACTGGGGGCGCTTTAGGGCCCACTGTGGGAACTAAATGAAGAAAACACTCTACAGCGTCACCTTATTTCTAGCAAAAGGGAAATTTATTTTCTCATAAACCCACCTCCTGAGAAAGCGTGGAGCAGGGTGAAAATAAGACGCTATTAGCACAGAATTTTGCAAAGTCAGTTCCGGGGGTTGGCAGCTTAAACCAACCCAGGGAGCCCAGCTTGCAGGGCCCTGCACTAGAGGGAAACGTTTAAGGCCATCACGCGTCACAACTCAAGGACACGGAGGGTGCAAAGCAAAGGCACGCAGCAGGGGTCACGCTGTCTCCGCCGCTGAGTAACAGACCCAATCTTGCAGCACTGAGCTTCAGAACAGAGTCGTTCAAACAGCAGAACAGTCACATGAATATCAACGGGGAACAGGACTTCTAACTTAGCTGATGGGGCTTGAGTCCCGTCTTCCAGCACATTCAGAATTAGCAAACTTTAGTTCGTTAAAAACCATTTTTTTTTAATCTAGAAGGCATTTTGAAAACCATCTACTCCACACTCCCCTTTCACAGCTCAGAGCTAAAAATTAAACCCACTTTAAGGATGAGGAAACTACAGAGGCACGCGCTAAACCAGGATCCCAGGCAAACATCTGCGCCCACGGCGCTGACTGCATCTCTGCCAGCATTGCCCCTGATCTCCAGACTCGGTACCCAGAGCATCCTGTCCCCCGCCCGCCCCCCGCACTGTCTGTCCACTTGGCACCTCGACTGGTAACACCCTGCACTTAACGCTGGTGAATTGCGTTCATCTGTATCATTTTTTTCTGGGTTCCGCATATAAGTGATATCATATGATATTTGTCTTTCTCTGACTTACTTCACTCAGTATGACAAATCTCTAGGTCAACCAGAGGGAAAGAATCGGGGGGAAGGATAGTTAGGGAGTCTGGGATTGACATGTGCACACTGCTATATTTAAAATAGACGACCAACAAGGACCTACTGTGTAGCACAGGGAACTATATTCAATATTTTGTAATAACCTATAAGGTTAAATCTTACAGGGAAAAGAACTTGAAAAAGAATAGATATATGTATAACTGTATCACTTTGCTGTACACCTGAAACTAACACAACATTAGACTGTTAATCAACTACACTCCAAAATAAAATAAAAAGTTAAGAAGTAACATGTATCTAAGACTATTAATAGAGTTTTGGACAACGTGAACACCAGCATGGGCAGTGGCTCTGCAAAGCGCCCTTCCCAGGACAGCTGGACCGAGAACATGTCCTCCCCGGGAGTCTCCCCACCTGGATACCTGCACCAAGACACCAGCCAGTCAAACTCCCACTGTCACAACCTGCTGATGACACAGACCTGCTAAGGGACGAATGGGCACCTTCATTCTTTCTCCTCGAGAAGCCAGCATTGCCTAAACATTACCAATCCCCTGCACTCTGCTCTCCTTCATCCCAAGAGACAGAAATTCTACTGCGTTACCAGCAACTGTTTTGTTTTGCTCCTCTGACCTTAGCCTTTGTTCTCCTGGCGTCCGACCACACATGTAATGGAAACCATAAGAGTAAGAGGATCCTTGGATGGAGATGGATCCAGGGTCCCCGATTCTACAGCAACTTCTCAGGTCTTGAGGTCTATCTGCGGACCACTCAGTGGTCTCGGTCCTGCCTTTAAGGACTTAGCAGTATCACCAGTTGTAAAGCCAGAGTGAGCAGCTAGATAACCTGGAAGCAAAGTTCTCCTTAAACTCAGAATGAAGAAAAAGATGTACCCTACAGAGTGACATTTTCTTTCGACAGACAATGAGGATTACGTATCTGCATTTGCCACAGGTGACAGGAGCTCGAGATAACGTCCAGGGCCATAGCTGACAGGAGCTCGAGATAACATCCAGGGCCATAGCTGACAGGAGCTCGAGATAACATCTAGGGCCATAGCTGACAGGAGCGTGAAATAACATCTAGGGCCATAGCTGACAGGAGCTCGAGATGATAACATGTAGGGCCATAGCTGACAGGAGCTCGAGATAACATCCAGGGCCATAGCTGACAGGAGCTCGAGATAACATCTAGGGCCATAGCTGACAGGAGCGTGAAATAACATCTAGGGCCATAGCTGGCAGGAGCTCGAGATGATAACATGTAGGGCCACAGCTGACAGGAGCTCGAGATAACATCCAGGGCCATAGCTGACAGGAGCTCGAGATAGATAATATCTAGGGCCATAGCTGACAGGAGCTCGAGATAGATAATATCTAGGGCCATAGCTGGCAGGAGCTCGAGATGATAACATGTAGGGCCATAGCTGACAGGAGCTCGAGATAACATCCAGGGCCATAGCTGACAGGAGCTCGAGATAGATAATATCTAGGGCCATAGCTGGCAGGAGCTCGAGATGATAACATGTAGGGCCATAGCTGACAGGAGCTCGAGATAACATCCAGGGCCATAGCTGACAGGAGCTCGAGATAGATAATATCTAGGGCCATAGCTGGCAGGAGCTCGAGATAACATCTAGGGCCATAGCTGACAGGAGCGCGAGATAACATCTAGGGCCATAGCTGACAGGAGCGCGAGATAACATGTAGGGCCACAGCTGACAGGAGCTTGAGATGATAACATCTAGGGCCATAGCTGACAGGAGCTCGAGATAACATCTAGGGCCATAGCTGACAGGAGCTCGAGATAACATCTAGGGCCATAGCTGACAGGAGCTCGAGATAACATCTAGGGCCATAGCTGACAGGAGCGCGAGATAAGGTCTAGGGCTCAAATGCAGCAGGAAACAGTCCAGGTTCTTTCTCGCGTGTAATATTTTACAAATTAAGTCATCCTGCTTTCTGCTTTTCAATACTGCTGACTTGAATCTTATTCTAAGTTGGCTCAGTACGAACCATAAATTAGAAGTTGAACGTGAGAACGCAGTGTTCCCTGTAACACAGCATCTACTTCATGGAGCGAAGGCATCCTTGGAGACCTGAGCACAATGAGGCAATCTTGACCACAAATCCGCCTTGGGATTGCTTCCATTGTAATACACACAAAGGCATTATTTTTGTTCACAAAACCGAGACATAAATAGGATTTGCTATACTTCCGAGTAATTTAAACGGATTTTTAAGAACATTTAACACACAAAATCTTCACGTTGCTCTTACTAGGTAAACTTTTAATCAATCAAGTCAACTGGGAGACCGCTTCTCCCTCCCGCCCTTTCCCACTCTGTCCCCCTCCCAAAACCACTCCTCAGCTGGTCCCTCCTTACAAAAGTCTGTGATACCGTTTGGTATTTCGATTGTTAGTTGAGACGGTATGCATGTTATTTAAACAGGAGCATGATTTTTTCATCAGCAATTCAGGAGTTTAGGAGCACATGCTCAAGGAACTAGCATCCCAAGCAGACCACCAAACCGCAAGACTGTTAACATCAGGCGAAGAAGAAGAACAAACAATAAAAGAGATGCCCCATCAGATGGGACCCAACAGTCACCGTGACCTGTTCCTGTAAACCCAAATGAACGTGCATGTTCGCTCAGAAAAGCTGCATCTTTCAAAAGCAGCCTCCTTCTGACCGTGTCAGAAACAACACAGTCTAAAAGGTCGCGGAACACAGGCTCCGGACGCGCAGGCTCAGCGGCCGTGGCTCACGGGCCCAGCCGCTCCACGGCATGTGGGATCTTCCCGGACCGGGGCACGAACCCGCGTCCCCTGCATCAGCAGGCGGACTCTCAACCACTGCGCCACCAGGGAAGCCCTGACACACTTATTTTTAGTATTATAAATTTAAACATAAAGGCTCATTTTATATATAAAACAATTTATGGAAAGTTCCCATTCACTGTACTCTAAGTGCTCCACAATTCAGGGGCCAAGGCCAGTGAGTGAGTAAATTTAGCCAGGCTTTACTTGGATAAAAACAAAGCAAAACAAAAAGAAAACAGAAGAAGAAAGTAATGATTATGACACCAAGTTCAAAATCTAGAATCTTCAGACCGTTGAGTAACAATAACTGTGTTATAAGACTGTTGGGCAAGCGCCGGGACCCTCTTCCCCCGATTCTCTGTGAAAGGCACAGGCGGGCACCACCTCCGTGGAGACCGAGGGGGAAGGGGTGGCAGAGCTGAGAGCACCACCCAGGCCCACGCTCTCTGGGACCTTCTCTGCATCCACTCAATGCACCCTCTGGAGAGAGCAGGGCCCCCGCCGCAGCTGCTGGCGGGAAGCGCAGGACAGGACGCGAACCAGGAAGATGGAATGCATCCCAAGGGCAGGGCCCCCGCCCCCGGACCCCGACCGGGACAGGCTCAGAGAGGAGCCTCCCGGCTGGACGTGTGTCCACGTGCGCCAGCCAATGTTAATAAGCACAGGCTCTAGGACCGTGTCACCCGACAGATTTACCGTCTTAACCAGGTCTCCTGACACGGTGAGGGGCTCAGGACCGAGCAGGTTACATCAGAGCCAGGGCGGCCCCAGACCTGCAAGCGCGTCCGAGACGCATCACTCACTTGGCTTGGCGCCGGCCACCACTGCCAGGCTCTCGGGCGCGGGCACCACGGGACCCCTGCCATTCTCCCCCGCGCCCTCGCCGCCGCCGTATTCTATCACTTCCACGTGCCCGAGAGGGACGCTCCACTTCAACAAATACCTCTGGCCGGTCGATGTCAGGGCACCGCTGTCATGGGAGGTGCTGCAAGGGGCAGAAACCCTCGTGTCAGGCACAGCCAAGGAGTCAGTCACGGGACGCCTCATCCCCTGGAGACTCAAGAGAGACGCCTCTGAACTGCGGGCTTGGGTGCTTCTGGCGTTCCCACCAGGACTGACCACGCGGTTCCACAGTGGGTTTTCAGAGAGTATAAATATACCCAATTTTTTTTCTTTTTTTTTTTCTTTTTTTTGTGGTACGCGGGCCTCTCACTGTTGTGGCCTCTCCCGTTGCGGAGCACAGGCTCCGGACACGCAGACCCAGCAGCCATGGCTCACAGGCCCAGCCGCTCTGCGGCATGTGGGATCTTCCCGGACTGGGGCATGAACCCGTGTCCCCTGCACCGGCAGGCGGACTCTCAACCACTGCGCCAGCAGGGAAGCCCAATATACCCAAATTTTATAAGAAAAACCATCAAAAACATGTTTATAGAGAAGCAACTAATGAGAAAGGATTTGAACGATGATACGGACAGGAACCATAGCTGATTCAGGATGGCTAGAAACAGAGTTTGGTTCAGTTTCCAGCTCTGACATCTGCCTGACGTTTACAGAGAAAACCCACCCACGCGCCCCTCAGCTCCACCAGCAGTGAGTCGGGGACCCTCCCTGGACCCATGCAAGTCACAGGATGAGAGGCTGAGCTCTGCATACACATCTGCCCAGAGTGAAGGGGAAGCGAAGGCATCCGCTCACCGAGACACAGACTGCCTGTGACCACAGAGCTCCCCACGGGGCCATGCATCTTACTGGACGCTGACCTACTGGGCGCTGACCTACTGGATGCTGACCTACCGGGCACTGACCTACCGGGTGCTGACCTGCTGGGCGCTGACCTACTGGGTGCTGACCTGCCGGGCGCTGACCTGCCGGGCGCTGACCTACCGGGCGCTGACCGTGGCGCACATGAGCACGTCATTCAGCATGAAGAGCCGGCGCTCCTTGGTTTTCACGATCTCCCCCCGGTCGTTGTAGACGGTTTCTACCACGTCGTCGGAGCGGACGAGGTAGCGACTCCCGCTGCTGAGAAGCTGGACGTTCAAAGACCACCGAGAAAAAGAAGAACAATGAGAATGAAGCCTGGCAAAATACACAAGCAGACAACGTCAAGGTTTTATAGATTCTTTTTTCTCTACAGATAATCCTTATATTCCCAATCACGCTTCATGCACGTATGGTATAGAGTTCAAAAAGTGGCTTTTTTTTAAGGAATCTACAGTGGCGGGGATCTAACTTCCTGACGTGAGCAGTTTCTCTAGCTATGAGATGCTCACGCAGCCACGAGGGCTCCGCTGGTTTTCACCCATCACCCAATGTGCTCTCTCTCTTTCAGTGACTCCTCGGAATACACGCTCCGATCCTTACAGACGGTCGCCCCAACCTTTCTGTTACTTAGGACGCCGTATCAACCGGGAACGTCTGGGATTTTACTTTTCCCAAGGACAGCAAACTGAAGAAAACCTCCTGACTGCTCATGGTTTGCCATGTTTTACTTCTCTGGGCCAAACAAAGGACTCTGGGTTCTCTGGAAAGAGGCTTCATATTTACTAGTAAAGTGACATAGGTCATACAGAACTTATTTTAGCCGTTCAGCCCAGAAGGAAATCCGGAGTCCTTGGCCCAGACGTCCACACGGGCCGGCCGACCTCACGGGGATGAGGCTGCAACCTCACCAGCGCAACGGTAAGCAATGCGTCACCTCTGAGGGCCCTCGGACTGTCAGGGGTTCCCAGACATTCGGGTACCATAGGGAAGCAGGATTTTAAACAACATGGGCCACCTCGAGAATATCAGCGAAGGGAATTTTCTGCCTGTAAAAATTCCTGGACAAATCCTTTGGAGAATCAGGGAAAACCGAAGCTTAAAACATATGACAATAAAGTTCTTGTAGTTACATCACTGGATGTCAGTATCCAGTAGGAAAGTACCCCTGCTGACAAAACAGAATTATTTAACACGGCTCATATCCATGAACCTCTTCCTGTGGACTAGAGCTTCAGATAAAAACGGCAAAGCCTATGTGAAACCGGATTATGGTAGCAGGAAGATGGCTTTGTAAATATGAAGCTGAGGTACAGCTGTGCTGAGGAACTGCTTTCATGCTGTGTTCTGCGTCCCTTCTTCATGATAAATACAGCCCAGTCCACGCACCGTGGATACAAGTAAGAATGCACGTGAGTATCTATGCTTCAAGTAGGACTAGGATGAAACGCTGCATTGTGAGAGTAAAATTCGGCTAAAAGAGTGGCTCTTAACCTTTTTGGGGTCCTGGGTCCATGTGAGGACCTAGTCAATCTGCGAGCCCCTTTCCTGAGAAAACGCACAGACTACGAAGGCTCTGTGCACACTGTGCAGCGTTCATGACCCCGAGGCTCGCCACGGACCCTCAGTCAAGAACTCTGGGCCAAGGGACTGGCCGAGAGGTTCCAGGAGGTTAGTGATAAGTGGCTCAGAGGGCGAAGGCTCATTAGCACGAAGCAGGGCAGCCTCAGCACAGAGAGGAAAACTCCCCACCTTGTTCAGGTACCGCTCGTTTATGGCTTTTGCGATCTGTTTGATTTCGCAGCGTTGATCAGCGTCCCTCTTCCTCTCGTTTAATTTCTCCGCCAGCGTCTCGAGCTCCGTCAGCGCCATCTGGAGGGGCAGCCGGTCGGGGTGTCCTCGGGGCGTGTTCTTCAGCATGTCCTTGAGGAGGAACAAGGCAGAGGGGAGGCGGACGTGTGATGCGGGGGTGGGAGCAGCGGGCGGTCACCGCGCACCCCCACCGACAGCATCCCGCGGCTCTGGCAGCCGGAGGCTGGCCCTGGCATCCGCTGCTTCTGGGGAATAAAGTAAGCCCTGGGAAAGGGTAACAAACTCAGTGAGTCACAATCTGGCTGAACGTTCAAAGCTCCTTTTGCAAAAACAAAACTGCCTTATTAAGCGGGGATGGGAATGGAAACAAGACACCATTTTCCAGGAAGGGACCCATCCCTACTGCGAGCTCGCCAGGACCTCAGAAATCTCTGCTCGCTGGTAACGGTCAGGCTGATGTTCTCAGCGTGAGCCAGACCAGTGGACCCACCGACGGCCGGAGTCCCCTTCCCGCCGGCGGGTCTGCGTCCTGAGCGCCCAGCTCTGAGCCGTTGGTTCGTGCGGAGCGCGGTGGCCCTGCAGGAGCACAGCACAGGCACCAACGGCACCGCGAGCGTGTTGAGAGCCAACTCCAGGCTCTGAGTCAACTTTCGAGGGGGACGTCTACGCGCCGGGTGCAGTCACCTTGCCGGCTTCGCAGAGGAGGGCGAGCCAGACCAAGGCCTCCCTGCCCGGGCCACCCGGCCCGCCCGCCCCCAGGAGCTTCAGCAGCCCTGTCTTTTTAAGCTTCCTGTTCTCTTCGGTCTGGAAAGAACTCGCCTAACGATCGCATGTTCCCCGTCTGAATGAACAACACACACTGCTCCACGCGATGGTTTCCCTGTGAGCCACGTCAAACCCTACAAGCAGAATGAATCATCTTCGCAGGAGCTCTGGTACCAGCAGCGCAGCTGGGTCGCGCCCGCCCGGATCCCAGCACCATCCGCAGAACCAGCGCCGCACGTGGACGGACAGCTGAGCGGAGGAACGGGGGGTGCGCGGCGGCTGCCAGGCTGTTACTTATTGGGGTACAATACGGGGGAGAACACGGGAGTCGGGATAAAGACAGAGCCTCCTGGGGGACCACGTGGTGGAAACCGGCAGCCCAGAAAAGCCACGGCCACAGCCTGATCCCGAGCTCTGGGGGACGGCTATAGGGTCATCGCAACTACAGGTAACAGGCCCCGAGAGCCAAGGAGGGTCAGGTGTGGTGAGACGAGGAGAGGCAGGGGAGCGGCCGGGGGTCAGAGGCACAGGCCCCTCCACGCCATCCCCCTTCGCCGCCCCCTCGGCGCACGCGGGCGCAGCAGGGCTCGGTGCTCGGCGGGAGGGAAGCACCTGCCCATCTCCCACCCCGTTCCTCTCCAGGACCAACTCCCAGGAGCATCTTACCCGCAGAGCAGGGTCCCTGCACACGGACCTGTAGGTATCTCTGAAGTACGGAAATACAGAAGTACAGACACCGCCCCTCTGACGCCGACTGCGTTCTCCTGGGAACCGGCCCTGCTCTGTCTGAGCCCCCTGCCCCTGAGAACTGCCTGTGCTCAGACCACAGGAAGGACTGAACACCTGCCCACGGGAACCGCATTCACACAAACCTGGGACCAGCCGTCTGGGTGCTGTGCCGCCATCAGGCCGGGGTGAAGGCTGTTTCCTGCCCTGGAGGGTCGGGGGCGTGGGAGGGGACGAGCCGTACAGGAAGCTCTAAGGGACCCGGGAAGGGCCAGGCCCAGGGGCCGCGTCTGTCCACGAGGACGTGTGCTTAAACCAAAACCCTGGAGTCTATCGTAACTGGATTCGGACTTTAAGAATTTTCATCTGTTTCTGCTCAGCAAACTGAAACATTTAGAGGGAAGTAAAAATAAAAATAAAAGGAAAGAGCAAACTTCTTACAAGAACCAAGTTTTAAAATTTGGAACCGTGTGACGGGCGGGCCCAGCGAGGCCTCGAGGCCTTTGACGCACCCTCCCTGTCCCTGGGGATGGTTTCACGGTTCATCTTTCATCACTTTTAATGACTAGGGGAGCCAACAAGTCGCCTGATTTAACTCTAGAAACGAGCTGAGTGTTCACTGAGAAACCGGAAGAGGCGGAGGCCACTGCAGACCCTCCTCGGAAATAACCGATTCAAACGCCCTGACGCTCATCTAAGGAGGGTGAGCCCTGAGCCCGCAAGGCACGCGGGTCCCAGGTCTCGGGGGCCTGACAGCACGTCACACGGCAGGGCAAGGCCTTCCTGATCCGACGATGCTTTATGTCTGCACTCAAAGCCAGCTCTACTCTTTAGATCAACGCACGTACCTAACTGAGAATTCTTAGTCTAAAAAAACGTACGGTCGGAGTACCTGGGAAATCTCTCTGCGCAGCTCCCGCTCTCCAAGCAGCGGGTCGGCTCCGCGGCTGACCGGCAGCTTTCTGGGCCTGCCCCTCCCCACTGGGCACACACCTGACCCCAGAGCAGGACCCTGGACATCTTGTGTCTACCTGCCTGGGGACCAGCCCGCCTCCCCCAGGGCACGAGCGCGTGTGGTTAATGAAAACTCCCTCGGCTTTGCCCCCGTTCAGGTCCCTGGCCCGGGGCCCCTACAGCCCTCGGAATTTCCTGAGGGATGGGGGGAGGGGCATGTGGTGTTCCTAACAAGTCCCTCTCACCCCCCCAGAGTCTATGCTGACGAGGGGGTCCCGACGGGCCCAGGAGAGGAGCTCAGCACGGGTGGGGGCCAGAGGGACCGGCAGCTGCAGGCTGGGGTCTCGCCGCCCCTGGCCCTGCCCTGATGTAAGCGACCTGGGAGCGGGGGCAGCTGAGAGCCTGCCGTCTCCACGAGGAGACGCTTGGACACGGAGGGACGGACGACGGCACGACGGGACCACTGGCCGGATCGCGCAGGAGGCCTCACCTGGAGCAGGAGGATGAACTGCGGGAACCTCTGGATGGGCTTCATCATCAGGCTGTGCAGCGTGACGCGGTCGGGGCTGGCCTCCTGGCACTGCTGCGGGGGACAAAGGGCCGGCACTCGCGGCTCCCGCCTGGACGCCGCCCCGGGGGGAGCTCGCCCCTGCTCCCCTCTACGGAGAGGCTGCCTCCAAACCTGCTCCAAACGCCTTCTACACCTCACACACCGCCAGTGCACGCTGACGTCATTCAGGCTGCGGCGAGCCCTGGCTGGTTTCTGAACTGAAAGCTTCAATATTTTTCTTTGATGTTTTAAGAGCCATTTATGAGCTGATTTCAATACTCTAAGAGTCAAACTAGTTTCTAAGATTCTACAATCACAACAAAGTGCAGCTACAAAAAAAAAAAAGAAGAAGAAGAAAGTGACAGAATCCCAAGTTGGAGTAGCACGGGCCCCTAAAGGCACCCGCCCTGCACCTGGGGCACAGCACCTGCGGCTGCTGCGGCGTGTCCTGCATTGGGACAAACCTCCCCACTTCAGCCCTCGCTCTGCCGTGGAGATTCGGGGTGTGGCTGGGGCGTGTCCGTGTCCTGGCAAGTCTCCCCAAGGGAGGTCGGGGGGGGCAGGGAGTCCAGGGCCAGGCGCCCCCTTCCCTCCGCAGGGGAGGCTTCTCTGGCAGGAGGGGACGCCCCAGGCTGACCATTTACAAACTGGGGAGGAGTCCCCAGCTCTCTCCAGCTGAGGGGCCACGCGGTGCGGAGCCCAGAGCCCGGCTTGACCTCGTGGACACCAGGCGCCTGGGGTAGGACAGGGGACTGGATGGCCTGCCTTCCTAGGCCGCCGGGGGCTGGCGGCCTGACGGTGGGGCTGCGGTGGCCTCCTGTCAGCTACTGTCGGCACCAGCAGGACCACAACAAACTCCTCAGAAAAAGTATACTTTAGGTCGTCCCGTGTTTCCTTTCTCCTGCTGTGACAGGGGAAGGCCAGAGCGCCAACTGCAGCTTTCCAGAGTGGGGTCGATCTAAGGACGGGCCATCTCCACCCGGGTCCTGCCTCAGTGGGAACCACCATATCACATGAGAGGGTATAGCTCAGCCTAAATAAGCCTTCACCCTGGGCGAGGACACCCCCCAGGGTTCACTGTGCAGGTGGCTGAACCTTCCAAGAACACAGTTCACGTAACAGGAACAGGCTTTGGTCCCAGGTCATAATGCAAACTGGAGCCTCAGGCAGATGAGACTGCGGCCCCGGCCCGGCCCCGGGACTCAGTATCTGAAGGGGAACTTTATCCTGGTTCCACGGGCAGAGAGCCCTCTGGGCATGTTTACGTCCCAGCCTCGCTGATTCAACGTCACCCATCGACACCCGATGTCAGAGGAGGAGCGGACCATGCAGCCCCCCTACCCACCGCAGGGGCTCATCTTTAGGGGGTCTGCTCACTGCCTGACCCAAAGAAGCCACGGAGCCCCCGACCGACTCCAAAGCCCCCTTCTGTTACTCCTAACGCTGTGCTGAGCAACAGCTGGCCGCTTGGTTCGGGGTCTGATCTCCACTTCCTGACCCCTCCCATCTATCCACATATGTCTAAGGATGTGCAAATGAAGGTTATTTTCAAAGAGCTATGCTGTCACTAGAAACTTCATCATCCTTTCCAGCCCTGATCCAACACCTAGGGTCCTGCTGGTGCTAAAATCTTCACAATAAATAACATGATACATTTAGAGGGAAGGTTTGGTGAAATTTCACTACAAAGTATCTTGACATCAAAGCTGTTATCAGAGGGTGATAAAACACACAAAAAAGTGTTTAAGTGCCTACCTTTAAAAATTCAAGAAAAGCAGGCTTTGTAGCACACGTTTTCTTCAGGATTGCCACAGCTGTGCTAAAATTATTCACATATTCACTGTACGCATCCAGCACCATGGACTTAGAAAACTGCAATACAAGAGGAAATTGAGACATGTAAGTAATGCAGAATCCAACTGCTTCCTCTCCAAGCTCACAATAAAAGGCCGGAACCCGTGCTAACGATAACCGCTCGGTCACTGTGATGTTTTCATAGGATAAACTTCATGATGACTGTGTGTGATCATTGTTTTCTTAAGCAGACTTGCTAGGGTTTTTTCAATGGCTGGTTGATCTTATTTGCCAATGCTCTTTAAGGCTGCCCTGCTCAAAACTGTGGCAAGTTTGGGTTTCAGTTAAGAAATGTTCCTGACTACAGTCTACAGTCGTATAAAGATGGTGTTTACAGACATCCTCCTTTAAATTCCTGCTGACTGGCATTTTGTGGATTTCACCTACAGGACAGAATGTCCTGCACCTCAGCATGTGGAGGTCCCAGCATCCTGACCTAACCATCCCCTTGAGATGCCCAGGGGAGGACAGCTGACCACACCTGTTTCCCCAGGCTGAGGGGCAACGCCACATAGGTCCACTGCCCACTTTTCCCAAAAGCGCAAAGGTTTCCAGAGGCAGAGACATTGGCCTCACTCCCTTTTATGCTTCTAAGATCCCACATATTCTTGAAGACAGACAGCGAGTCCCATAAGTAGATGTGGGGCCACTTAGAGAAGAAATGCTTTCATCTAAATTATATATTTTTTAAAAAGATTTTCTTCTACATTAAAAAAATGTTCCCAAGGTAAACATTTTAAGAAGGACGGACTAAGAGTTGAAACTAATATATAAAATAGGCAGAAATGCAATAAAAAAGTAAATGTCCAATATCTCTTTTTTGTTTTTCATAAAGATCACTGAAGGGGGTTATGCAAATTCATTTTAGTAAGAACTCTCTTTCCACGTTACATTCAAAGCATACTTTATATACCTCGTTAAGCACACGCACAGAATATATAGAAACAAGGTTTCACGTATCACATTACAGCACTCCTCTAAGTATACGGACACTTAAAATTCTTTCAAATCGCTTCTCGGCCTTTTGGCTAAGATCAAGTGTAAAATTCTTTCAAGCTCTTGTCTCTTGACAGTGCTGTCCTCAATCAACTTCAGAATCCCTCTGCTACCTCTAGATAGAAAACCAGCCAGTCCGCAGTGTGGACGATTCACAAACGGGCCGAAGATAAATGGCTCGTAGCCAACCCAGCGCTGGAGCTCAGGGCTGCGGCGGCTCCTGCTGGGAAAGGTCAGCGCAGCTGTGGGACCAGCTCGCGTCCCCTCGCGTCCTGTGTCACCGCGGGGCCCGGAGGCTGCGCCCGCACAACGGGACACCAGGTCAGGGAGCACAGGGCTGAGGGAAACAGGTGGGTATCTTTCCACAAGGCGGTTCCCAGGAGGGGTGAGACCCTGTGAGGGCTTAACGCCGACAACCCCACAAAACCGTTCACAAGCAGGGCCCTGACTCGGCGACGAAACCATCATCAAGTTGCCTGTGATGCCTCCCAAGCTGGACGGTGTGTAGTCTGAAGTGTTCCAGGGGCAGCTCCACCGGAGCCTCTGGACGTTTCTCTCTACATCCTTCCCCTGGGCGCACACGCGTGCTCAGCTTCCCGACCTCAGACCGGTCCCTGCGGAGAGCTCCGCAGGGTCGGCCGGGGCGCTGTGGGGTGCAGCTGGGCTCAGGCCGGCAGGACACCCACCCTGAGGCATCCGTGGGAGAAGGGAGGGGCCCTGAGCCCAGGGGAGCCCCGCAGACCCTCTGGGCACGCCGGCTTGGTTACCGAGGCCACGAAGACGTCTCCGATCATCTCCACCGAGTCCCACTCGGCCACGCGGCTGGCCAGCGCGATCTGGAACATGCAGTGGCACTGCAGGACCTCCTTGACCCGGTAGAAGACCGTCTTCAGCTTCCTCTCGCTCAGGATCTTGGGCTCCATCTCAGACAGCGGCTTCTCGTATTGCTGAGGCAGAAACGCACAAGGACGGCCCAGGCTTTTCTCAGGGTTCATGAAAGAACGCGGAGAAACTCACCTGCGCAGCTACGTTTGTGCCCAAACAGACCAGGCGACCTTTGATGTCAATACACAGACACAATTCTCAGATTCTTTTAAGAATTTTGCCAATTTGAGTATTTTATAATTTACAGGTTCACGAAACATATCCGTTATACAACGTGGCGTTTAGGTACCTCCAGAATCCTCTTGAGGGCATCCACGTAGCTCTTCTCACTGTCGACAACCGAGCCCAGAATGTATCTTCTTACGACCTGTTGAGAATTTGAAAAGACAACAGTCAAAACCTGCCTCAGAAAACACAACAGATGAATGTGACTTCTGTTGAGGCTTGTGGACAAAAAAGTTTTTTGTTTTCAAGACAGTACATGAATGAAAACTCCCAAGGCCTTAAAATATATTAGTGCATTAACTACCTACCATGATGGGCACAGAACGTTGGTTCCCCATCACTACAATTCTGTTATTTGTAAACCTCAAATTATAAACCACAACTACAGTAACACAATTAAATCACGGCATTAACAACAATTTCATTCACTCATCCAACGATCATGAACTGAATTAACGGGTTGTATTTTATGTGCCGAGCATGGAATTACATGGTATTTCATGTATACATTAAGCACAGAAAAAAAACCTTCCAGTCTTGACTCAAAGAATGCTATTACCAACACATCTAAAATCATTATTCCAAAGTTTTTTTTAAAAAAAACAACTTTTGGAAGGTGGAGGTATAGTTTTGTTTTGTTTTGAGGCCATTCGAAGCCTACAAGGCTAGGAACGCAGAGAGTAAATTACCAACGTCAATTCCAGGTGCAAAAACTCCTTCAGACCTGAGATGCCTGCATTTCAAACAGTGACATCACTTTGGGATTTGTTTTCATGACTAGAGGACACACAGGCACAAGTTTCTGGCTGTAAGATGCCTGTTTAAGGCCAATGACGACACTGGGCACTTTTGTCCAGTTTACACACCATTTGCAAAGTTGTTTTTGCCAATAAATGGCAAGTGGAGCATAGAAAGGACAAGGCTGCTCCTCACCCCACCCCCGGCAGCCCCATCCCAGGAACCGCGACGCCCCCTGGCGGCAGAAGGCACATCCTCCGGGGGCGCGCCTCTTGTCGAGTCACCGACATCCACAAGGGAGCGACTCCTCTCCTTACGAAAGGGCTGCTCCTTCACAAAATGAAGGCAAAAAGCAACCTTCAAGGACACTTAAGGAAGAAAGTGATGTGTGTAAAAGGCAGATGAGTCTGGAATTAAAGCACAAGCACACGTGGCCGCAGCGATGACCCCTCCCTCTGAAACGAGGGTGGCACCCCACGACCCAGACACCCCCAAACTGCGGATGGTCAAATGTGGACCAGCCTTCTCCCAAAATTCAGATTCCCACACACGGTCTCAACTCTGGGGTCAGGATATTTCAGGATTTGGGCGGGGGGGTCTCACCTAGGAATTAAATATGTTTTTTTAAGTCCTGAGATAACACTAATGTATCAGGTCAAAGGACCTGGAATTGGTATTACTGAAAAATACAAAATAAAACCCCCAATCTCCCCCAGATCCCAGGGCTCCCGCAGGTCGGGTCGGCCCCTCAGTTAAACTCAGTGCGTGGACAGCACAGCCAACACGGCAGGGAGACCTCAGCCCTGGACTGAGATCCTACGAGGCCACGGGGACCCGCGGGAGATGTGCCTGGGCCAGGAGGTGATTAGAGCAATGGAGGAGGAGAAGGAGGGTGTAAAGGGGGGAGGGGAGAGGGGGAGGGGGCGAGAGGAAGAGGATAAGGAGGGGGTAAAAGGGGGAGGAGGAGGAGGGGGTAAAGGGGAGGGGAGGGGAGGGGTAAAGGGGAGGGGCGGAGACGAGGAGGAGGAGGAGGAAGAGGACAGCAGCCCCTCCCTATGCCTGGACCCTGGATCAGAGGCCAGACCGCAGAGGATGCCGGCCTCATCCTTCAGCTTCAGTGCCACCTTTCAAGTAAATGACAACCCAGGAAATAAAGGCTTTCCTCCCACCAAACTGGGCATGTAAAGAACGCTTCACACGCAGCATTTTTCCTGACAGATACGTTACCTTATTTCAACTTTGGAAGAAAAAATTCAAAGAGCACTGACATCGGGTTTAATCTTTTAATGGAAAACTCCCCAGAGAACAAGCAGTAACCAGTGGGGAAAGCAACCTCTGTGAACCAGGGGGTAAGAAGGGAGCCTGCGGGGAGCGGCGCAGAAACCAAAACACAAACCCTCTCTGGCCGCCGTGCGCCCGGCGTGGCGCCTTCAGCCGAGGGCCACCACACACGTCGCGTCACTGTCTTGTGGGGCCGCGAGGAAGACACCGCAGACGCCATGTCCCCGTTTCAAGGGAAGGAGGACGGCGCTGGCGGTACAAGTGAGCGGCCTGGCGGGAGCTTCCCCTGCCCCAGTGCGGGGCCCGGGGTGGGAACTGGGCCGGGGTGGGGGGCGCCTACAGAGGTGCCCTTTCTGCACCAGGGACCCTCGTTGTCACCACCCGGCCCTCCGGGGGACAAAACTGACTGGCAGGTGTGTGTGTCTGCTGAGATCCTGCGGGCTCGAAACTCCCTTGTCCCCTGTCCCCTGGCCGACCCGCAGGCCCTGCTGTCTCCAAGCCTCGGCCTGGCCGGGGACGCCCCGCACCTACATGCGTCTGCACTGCGGCCACAGTCCCTCCCCCGCGGGCCCCCCTGGGGAGGCTCCGCGAGTCTCCCAACCGCGTGACCCCCACACCGTCCGGGAAGAGGACCCAAGTCCCGGAGCCCCAGGGGAGGCCTCCCAGAAACATCGAGAGTATTTCTGAGCAATCAGTGCCCTTTTTCAGACTCGTGAGGCTAAAATGAGGTGGGTGAGCCAGGAACTTGGGCAGCGAGCAGGGGGGCAGCGAAGAGCAGCCTCTCTGCTCCTGAAAAAACCATCAGCACGTCGCTGCCAGCAACGCGGCCACATTTCAACCCCAGGAGCACGAGGGAGCTGAGGACACGGGGTCCAGGGGGGCACCGGACCCGGACCTGCCCGTCGCCCAATGCCACCTGACCACAAGGCCCCTCTGGGCCTGGGTGTCCTCCTGTGAATGTGCTCCACAGGGGGCATGCAAGGATGAGGGGGGTGACCTTTACACCTGCCTGACGTGTCCCCTCCTGAGCACACGAGCCCGGCCTCTCACAGCCCAGCACCCACACACCAGACACTTCACTAGCACCTTCAACCCGCTCTGCTGCCCCCTGCAACCCAACCAAGAGCCAGCTTCCTCCTCCAGCCTGACCTGCGGCTAACAGCCCCTTGGCCTTTGCAGCGCAGCTTGTCATCTTTCTTACCAGACTCTGAACCTGCCACAGAGGATTTGTATGTGGTTCTGTCTGCACACCACATCTGTGCACGCGTGTCGTGTGTATGATGCATGCATCTATCAACCACCCTGTATACCTATCACCCACCTACGTCTATCTACCTACATCATCTATTTACAACATCTGTCATCTCTCTCAGTCTCCACGACCTGCATCAGGCTGCCCACGTGGGAAAAACTCAAATCACACCCCGCCTGAAACCATCAACTCCTCCCCTCAGTGCCCCCAACTCTGTGGTACGCCCTTGTCTCTGACGCCCTTGTTTCTGAAGCTTTCCTTTCCTTTTACCCAAAGATAATGAAATGGAAACCACGGAGTATCTTCCCTCTGCTACCTACAGTATTTTCAGAGATGAAGAAATTCATCGATATTCGGCTAACTTCGTGAGCTGCTGGAAATCTATCTTTTAATCTCAGACTCAGGCACTATGTACACACACACCCTTTACACAGTCACATCTAGTCCCTTTGTGGAGATGTCCCATCAGTGTGAATGAGTATAAATGACCCTCACAAAGAATGCAGATATTCCACGCAGTTTTACAATTACACTGGGGCTGATACTCAAAATATGTAGGCTCGCTGCTGGGTTAACCCCTTCCTTGCTGGACCAGGAGAGGCCGGTGGACGAGCCCAGGTGGCTGGAATGGCTGGGAGTCTGTGCCAGCAGGTAATTCCCAGCCAGCACAGCCGTCCTGGTGCAAGCACGGGGGCATCCGCCCTGCGCATCCTACCTGCTGCTGAGACAAGCCTTCGGGCATTGGGGTGAGGACGGCTTCCGGATGCTTGCAGTCCACGTCAATGAACAAGTTCTGTTCCTCTTCAAGACAGGGTCTGTGGTCTTAAAGGAAGACAGAATGTGCTAGTTTCACACTGAAACAGGATATAACGTCACAGCGCAGTCAAGCTGGCTGTCAAAGCAACGCCCTGGGCAGACACCTCAGTTCTACGACTCCTTTCCGCCCAGCAATGAGTAAAGTGAAGTTTTAACAAACCCAAGAAAACATCCTTCCCACAAGAGGAATGTGGTGTTTGTTGATATTTGAGACTTTCAATACTTGAAGTCTAACTTCAAAAAGCCGAGGTGTCATTTGAACACCTAGATGGCAGAGTAGAAATACATATTTCAATGTCTTAATCTATGACATATCAAAGTCAGAAACAAAGAAAAGCAGCTATGAATGACTAAGAACCAACATTCGATAGTCAGGGAAAACGAAGGGAGACTTAGTAACTTCCTGACTTTCTCCCTTTCTCACTAGAAGTCTGTAAAAAGCACAACTTCCCCAAGATCAAAAATTCTAGACCAAAATTAAATTCATTTCTAAAAACTTAGATGCAGCTACGTAATCTAAAGAATTCACAATGGGGCTTCCCTGGTGGCGCAGTGGTTGAGAGTCCCCCTGCCGATGCAGGGGACGCGGGTTCGTGCCCTGGTCCGGGAAGATCCCACATGCCGCGGAGCGGCTGGGCCCGTGAGCCATGGCCGCTGAGCCTGCGCGTCCGGAGCCTGTGCTCCGCAACGGGAGAGGCCACAACAGTGAGGGGCCCGTGTACCGCAAAAAAAAAAAAAAAAAAAAAAAAGAATTCACAAAACAGCTAGAAACCAGAAAAGCACAGGAAATTTTAGGTAATAGGAACCTGGAGATGATCTAATTCAAAGATACAAAACCCTAGCTGCACAGAAGAACTGTCAGAAGAGCTTTAAGGAACCTACAGTGTCTATACACCTATTGGAACGGCCAAAATCCAGAGCAGTGACTACACCAAGTGCTGGTGGGGATGCAGGATGGCGCAGCCACTTCGGGAGACAGTTTAGTGCTTTCTTATAAAACGAATCATCCTCTTATCACATGACCCAGCAGTCATGCTCCTTGGTGTTCACCCAAAGGGGCCAAAAACTTATAACCACACAAAAACCTGCACACGGATGTTTATAGCAGCTGTATTCACAATCGCCAAAACTTTGAAAGCAACTAAGATGTCCTTCCGTAGGTGAGTGGATAAAATAAACTGTGGTCCATCCGGACCACGGATGTTACTCAGCTAAAAAGAAAGGAGCTACCAAGCCATGAAAAGACACGAAGGAACCTTAAATGCATATCACTAAGTGAAAGAAGCCAACTTGAAAAGACTACAGGCTGTATGGGTCCAACTAGAAAAGGTAAAACTATGGAAGCAGTAAAAAGATCAGTGATTGCCAAGGTTTGGGGGGAGGGAAGGATGAACAGAGGATTTTTAGGGCAGTGAAACTACTCTCTATGATGCTATAATGATAGGTATGTTTCCTTATTCGTTTGTCCAAACCCACAGAATGTACAACAGCAAGAGTGAGACCTGATGTGAACCATGGACTCTGGGTGATGGTGATGTGACAGTGTAGGTCCACGATTGTAACACACGGACCACTTGGTGGGGATGGTGACAGTGGGGAGGGAGGCTGTGCCTGAGTGGGGCTAGGGGTTTATGGGAAATCTCTGTACTTTTCATTCAGTTTTGCCGTGAACCTAAAACTGCTCTAAAAACAAAATAGTCTTTAAAAAACCCACAACATTCCAGTGTGCGGACGTCTCCCTCAGAGGTCCACTGACGGCCTGGGGGTGGAGGCCTGGCACCGCTATTTGTAAGAGCTCCCGGTTCCCCGCTGTGAACTCCAGGGCTACGAGCCGAAACTTTAGCCCGGGCTTCCCACCTGACAGCTCAGGAAGCTAAGGCCGCAGGGTTCAGGGGTGTGTGTAATGGGCCCCCCTCCCCCCAAACCAGGGACGATCCTGTGATACTCTAGTCACTCTCCCCCTGGAGCTGCCTTCCGGCCTGCCCCGTGCACCTGGACCCTGTTCCCTTGCGATCCTGGTCCAGGGGTCTCGGGTGGGCCCGAGTCGGCATTTCTGAGCAGCCCCCAGACTCCGGGGCCCCTAACCCCAACCTCTGCACCTGTGGGGCTCTGCCTGTGTGCCCTCCCACGAAGGGGCCCCTCTGGGGCACCTGCCCGCGGCCAGCTCCCCACCGGGGAGCACACTCTATCAGAATCCACATCCCTGTCTCAGCCCCTGACACACTCTCCATCCTACGTGAAGAGGCTGGGGGCTCCGTGAGGATCACACCTTCTTTAAAGGCCCAGGTGGCTTTACGGCCAATTACAGTCTTCCCGGGCCATTCACAGGGGAAACACGTGACCTTAACGTCCTCTCCCTGCACGGCTATCAGCAACCTGCACTGAGCCGGCACCCGCTTTGCCCATCAGAAGGTCGTAGTGGCAACACAGAAACGTGCTCCTGAAGGACCAAGTGAGAGTCAGGACGGTCATTCCGCACGTAAACCCTCAGCTGCCCGCACAGCCGGGTACCTCGTACCACACCAGCGCACAGACATGCTCAGACGCTAGAGAACCCGCGCCCAGAGCTTGCTGCCGACGTGAACACACCCAGACAGGCTCTATCTTTCTGACACACAAGCGCCACGGGCTCCTGCCCCTGAGTGAAATGTTTCACAAACCTGAGAATTCTGGAATCCTCTCACCAGCACAGAGGATCCTGAGTTCCCACTCAGAGCCCACCGTACCCAGCCTCAGCTGTGAAGGGGCAGGAAACGTGCCAGGAGCCCCGGGCACTGTGAATGCACCCCCGTGACTGTGTTCTATTATCAACGGCCCTGCTGAGAATCCAGGGGCTCTGTGGAGGGAGAGCAAGCCCCCGGGGGGACCCCCGATCACCCGACTGCTGGGAGGAGCCAGTTAAGGGGGGGGCGAAATCCACCCCCTGCGAGAATGCACTCAACTTCCTGCCGCCCCCGGAGTCCTCACTGCCCCGAGCCAGCCCCGAGCCCAGGCAGCCTCCCCGAGGCCGCGCCCCGCAGACCTGCAGAGGCGAAGGACTTGGTCCTGATGAAGGAGCGGCCCCGCTTCACCGCAGCCTTCGTCTTCTCCAGGCCGTCCTTGGTGCCCTCCTTGGCAGCCTTCACGAGCTTCTGCATCTGCGGGAAAGGGAGGCCGGGTGAGGGTGGGATGACTTGGCAAAACCTCCTTGCTGCTTTTGCTCCATTTTAAAAGAACACTGTCAAGTAGTTTGCTCTGGAAACATCATCTGAAATGGGCTTTTTGGTCTGGGAGAGCTTTCTTGGCTGTTGTGAAAGTGTGTGGTGTGTGTGTGTGTGTGTGTGTGTGTGTGTGTGTGTGTGTGTGTGTGTGTGGTTTGGGGCTGTTTGGTTTTTATTTTGCTGGTTAAAAAAAAAGAAGGAAAAACAAATTTACAAACAGAGCCCTTCCTTAACATAGTTTTAAAAAAGTCTCCTGCTGTGTTTAAGTCAGTCTTCGTTTTTATTACAAACACTGGCAAAGGGCTTTGCAGAAGCCGAGTGCGGAGAGCTGAGGCCACAGGTGTGAACAGTTTGCCCAAGGTCAACGGACAGATGGCAGGAAACAGTGGAGCCCCTGGCTGGAGACCCGCCAGCCGGCTCAGCCGCTGGACACTCCCCAGCCTCCCCGGGGCTCCCCATGGAGGCCGGTCCAGCGGCTCACGGGCCCTTCGTACTGATGGTCACAGGAATGGCCAGCTGGAGAGACCTGCCGGGATACAGACAGAGGGACGGCCCGCGGGAGGGGTCGGCAGACCCCCTCCTCCGCGGAGACTGAAGGGTTGGAAAGACCACCGGCCCCCGCAGAGGAGTTTGTCCATCCTGGTTCCCTCAAGCCAGGCTCCTGGCATAACACTTAGACTGGCCGTTGGTGCCAAAAGCCCCCAATGATGTGCTTTGGCATTTCACCCCCATTTCTTATCCTTAGGACTCTAACGTCTGAGATATTGGCCACTGGGTACGGAGCGACTGATCCTTTAGAGAAAACCCAGATGGCCTCTTATGACACAAGCTAACACCCTTCGGGTCTGTCTAGGTGCCGGCCTCCCCGCCCTCCTGCGATCCTCCCCAGGGGAGAGGCTTCAACACCCGCCCGCTCCGCTCCAGGGCTTCGCCTGGCCTCCCTCCGGCGGCCCTTTCTACGGGGCCACTGCCCGGTTGCGCGTTTGCGCAGAGCGCCGCCGGCTGAGGGGCTCTCGGGGGCTGAGTGTGCACCCTGGACTCGGGAGCTGTGCCCCTGGGAGGTTCCCACTTGAGGAGCCTGCAGCCTGGTGCCGGACACTCGTACCTCCAGCCCGAGCGACTCTGCAATTCCTCGCTGTCCCCGCGCCTTAGGCTGTGTCCCTGAGGATGTGCCCCTGGCCCATCACCCACCTCGATGGACGCCAGATCCAAGTCACACTGCCTGGCTGACCCCGACTCGGATGCCCAGCCACTCACCACCGCCCTACCCGCCAGGTTAAACGCGGCAAAGCCACTCTGCCTGCTCCGACTCCTGTATCCCTTCATCCAAACGCGGCTTCGTCTGCTGACGACCCCGGATAGCCGCCCGCCGTCCCCGCTTCTCCGCAGCCACCGCTGGCGCCTCGCGCCGCCTGTGCGCCCCTCCTTAGCTCCCTACCCCCCATCGTCCAGATCCCGCCGCCCAGACCCGGGCTGCACACGCTGTCCATGCTCCCTCCAAGGAGTCAGAGAATTAGGGACAGACAGATGGCCAGGGAGCCTGCAGGGGGCCGAGCCCCGGCTCCAGGTGAAGCCACACAGGTGCCAGGTTCCGGGCGGAGGGAACGGCCGCCCAGGGTCGCACAGCTGCAGCAACACGCCAGGCCCTGCTTCTGCAGAGGACGGCAGCGCGTAGCCGGCCCCAGACGAGTCACCCTACCTGCTCCTTGCCGCTCTGCCACCGTCTAATCGAGCACATTCCCCTCTCTTTGCTGAGCTGGCCTGCCTCGTACCCCTGCCTGGACCACCCGGCCCTGTGCTCCCTGGAACCACCCCCACCCCGGCCTCCAGATCATCCCAGGGGCTCCGCCTGTTTCCTGCACGGAACCAGCCCAACGCTGTGCCGGAGGAGATGCCATGATTCCGGGGGCTTCGCTCCTGCACCGAAAAGCGTGGAACAGAGCCGTGATGTTCCAGAGACGTTTCTGAGTGAACACCTGCCTCAGGTAAGTGCCTTTCAAGACGTGTGAACAAATCACAAACGTCAGCAGGACGAAGATCCCAGTGAAGGAAAGGTTACTTGACAGTGCCCTTTTAAAACATCTCAAACAGTGGACACCACGACACTCACACCCAGCAGTTCTCAACTTTGTGGTCTCAGGAGCCCTTCACACTCAGAAAAGTCATCGAGCAGCCCAAACGGTTCTGGTTTACCGCCTTTATCTATGTTATGCTACGTAAGGAGTTAAAATTGAGAAAAATGTTGAATATTTTTATTAATATTCATTTAAAAAATATTTAACCTATGACATTTTGTCTCAGGTAACGTTTTATGAAAAATTACTACATTTTCCAAAACAACAAAAAAAGTGCAATTGTTTTGCACTTGGGGGAACCTGCCTCGCGTCTGGCGTGGAGACGGCGGATCCCACGTCCCAGCAGGCGTGGGTCACGCCCTGGGGCCTCCGTCCACACGTTGGGGGACGGAGGGGGACAGAGGCGAAGGATGCCCCGGAATTGACAGGAACTCGCCACTGCCCGGGTGGCCCTGGGGTTCCCTGGACCGCACCGTGAGAACCACCACCCCGGCAGAACTGGCCAGCTCTGGGGCTGAGTTTTCTCGTTAAAGGACAGTCTGTTTTTTGCAGAAGCGTTTTCAGCGTGAACCACACTACCTTCAGTTCATGTTTGTGCTTTAGCTGCTGAATCTCTACCGCGCCCACCGCGTTTGCCACCAAATGTCTCATCTTTTTCTCATAGTGCTCCTTTAAGCGGGTTAGGTCATGGGAAAGCTACAGTACAAAGAGATACAAGCTTTTCACAACACGCTCTTTCCGGTGCTTTGAGACAATCTTACATTGAAAGGGCTTGAGCAGCGTCTGGTGGGTGATGTTCACACACCAAGGTCCTGCTGCCCCGGGCCCCCCCTCCTAGCCCACCGGCTCTCGAGAAATAAACACATGAGTGAGGAAGACACATCATCAGAAGACAGACTCCAGGTGAGCCGGACTGGAGACTCTTCTATGCTGAACAAGAGAAAGTAAATGCACAGAAATATGTGGACACCGTCAAGCCTTTACGTTTTGGTGAAATTAAAATGATCAAAAATGTAGAAATACATATAACATTGTTCCGCTGTGTCAGCGCCAAAGCAAAGAAGCTTGAATTCAAGACTGTATCGATGGGGGAAATGATTTGGGGACGACCACGTAGATTTTTAAGTCTCCAAACTGACATAACTTTCTCTGCAGCCCAGGGGGATGGGGTGAAATCTTGTAATTCAGTCCTCACATGATCACAAACGTCTCCAATAGGCAAACCGAGGGCCCTGCTCCTTAGTGAGTGTTTCCCATGTCAGCCCAGACAAGGACACCTCAGCGATTTTTTTTAT
Organism: Stenella coeruleoalba; assembly: GCF_951394435.1. Taxonomy (NCBI): domain Eukaryota; kingdom Metazoa; phylum Chordata; class Mammalia; order Artiodactyla; family Delphinidae; genus Stenella; species Stenella coeruleoalba. The sequence continues at coordinate 25,809,368 of NC_137167.1, read as the reverse complement.
AAAATCTGAGACTATGAGAGGAGTCTTAAACGACTTACAGTGTCATCCTGGCAGCTTCTGAAATACAACTTTTTAAACTAGGAAACTTGGTACTCCTTAGCGCTGCCCTCGGGACGCTGCCCCACAGGACGGACGCGTGCTGGACCCGGTGAGGACTCTGCACTCACGGCCGCCCGGGGCTGGCCCTCCACCGTCTCTGCTGCTGGGCCACCCGGCCTCCTCTATCAGCATTGCTGGTGGTGCATCTGGGAACACAGGTCCAGCTGGGCGGCCAAGAGGGCAGAGTGTCCACTCAGTAATCGTGCCCACGGCTCAGGGGCCATCGCCTGACCAGCCCAGTTTGCACGTCATCCGCCAGGCCTGCTGAAGTCGAAATTTACGAGCGTTTTAACTGCTCTCCAAGGCCACACTGGGTGCCCCATCCTGCTGAAATCAGGCCCCGGTGCCGTATTTAAAATCTCCATTTAAACCTGGAATGCTGGACTCGGCCGTAACAAGCCAAGTGTCACCTTAGTTACCAGCTCCGTCTAAAATTACAGCTGTAGCTTCATTCGCTGGTTAAGTCTCGGCTGTAATAACTCTGGTGACAGAGACAGCTAAGTTCTGGGGAAAGCTCGTTAATGATATTGAGTAGCTGGGTTGACCACCACCAACTGGTAGAGTCTTCTTGAGTTTCAGGACAAGATTACAGACTATGCGAACCCTATGCGCCCGCAGTAATCTGTAAGCCGCACCGACGTGGAGGCCACGTCCAGGGGCCCATCGGCCTGGTCACGGGGGTGCAGGCAGGGGGAGGCGTAACTGATTGGTCCTGCCCTGACTTATCGACTCTGCTGTGATGACGAGGCACTAGCCACAGCCTCCACCAGCGTGCGGCCTGCATCTAGACGTCACACAGAAAGGCCATGGCGCGCTGACGTGACCGTGGACGGCAGCGGGAATCAGCCTTTTACCAACAGCCAAAACGCCCAACGACAAGAGTATTCGGGGTGGCCAGTCACCCCTGGACACCGGACACCTCAGTGGGGTGATCTCCCTCAGCAGGGCCTCTCTCAGGTCCCCACCCTACAACCTCCAGCCCTGGAATCCACTCCTGCAACCTGGAGCTCCTCCCTGGACCCTCATCTCGGGAGCTTCACACACACACACTCCCTCCCTTTGAGGGTGCTCCTGGGCAGCTCAGCTGCTCTCGTCCTATAACATCCTTTTGTAACATGTTCTATTTTTATATCTTCCTGTTTGTGTTGAGAACACTGAGGTTCAAAACATCCCGTAAAGGACAGCAGGGCTGTGCTGTGTCCCACCCGGCCAGGCTCCATCCATGCAGCGGGCTGGGCACAGACAGCATTACGTGTACACAACACAAATATCCAGGGAATGCGTATTTACGTAAGTTATTCAAGATAGCGAACTCGCTTAGGGCCTTTGCAGGGATTTGGTTTATATAAATTTAATTTTCCCATCCTGCCGAGATTCTACTGCGTGAACTAAGGGGAGTCTTCTCTTTTGCCAACATCTAGTGCTTTTCTCAAAGCACGTAACAACAGCTTAAAAAACGACAGTTTAAAATAGTACGTGAACGAAAATGACATCTTATAGTCCCGTCCACATGTCCACGTGAGAACGTTTTATCTCTCAGGCACACACACTGGACACGTACTTGCTTTTTGTGGTCGCTGCGCAGGAAGGACTGGGGGACCCCGTTTCTGCTCTCCGAGTCGCTCTGTTCCTCGTAGCTCTCAAATTCGCTCGAACTCCACCCGTACTCCAGAGAGCTGTTTCCACCTTCATCTCCATTCTCAACATCATCATAAATCATTTCATCTGAATGCATAAATGCCAAAAGGAAATTTAAAACGTAGACCCTCACTGGCTCTTGTTCTGTCTGTGCACGTTCGTCATCTGACCACATCGTTGGGGGCTGGTACCTCGGAAAAGCTCGGAGGAACGGAACCTCAGGTGTGGCCGCCCCCAGAAAGGCGCTGGACTGATGGGCGTGGGGTGACAAAGCTCTGATAACCCCCCAGCCCCATCCACGTCCTGAGGACCACTGGTCTATGAGAAGCCACCACAATTATACCAAATGATGTCTTGCCCATAGAGAACTTCTGACAAAGGAAAATTTTTCTTTAGATAAATGTATGGAATAGAAACAGATTAGACACACAGACAGATTAACAGATCACAAACAGATGGACGATAGAGATATTCAAATATGAATGCAAGTGAAGCTTACTGCAAACAACTATAATTTTGGCTTTTGTGCTAAAACTAGCCCAGAGTACCTATAACCTGTTACTGTATTTAAATATCTTCATCACATCAGTCATCTTAGAATTAGTGAAAAGCACATCTGTTTACGCCGCCAGATACAATGCCAAAGGCACTGCCTGCAGAGGGGACACACCGGTCTAACAGAACAGCTATCACCTTCGGCAGGGGCACCGCCAGCCCACCTTTTGTTGCCGTTTGGTTTTTGAGACCCCAGATCAGCCCATCTGAGCTGGGAAAGGTCTACCAGGGAGGATCAATTACTCAAAAATGCATTTCAAACTTGGTTTTACAGCAACCTGCCTTTAGTTTCCACGTTATTTGCAGCAGGTACTTAAATAACTACCCCGGAGCACACTTATTCTAAGGACCTGCCTGGTTTATGTAGAAAGAGGGCCGAAGGTAAGCACGGGTCTCCTGTCATGTAGGAATCTCGGGAGGAGGCCTCCGTTAGCTGAGGCCCTAACAGTGCCGGGGACCTGACAGCGTCCAAGGCATTTGTGGGATGAATAAATGAATCCACGCAGTTTGCTGTCGGTTTTAAGAACATGTCCTCTATTAGGCTGGGAAAGTTCCCTCCTGTCAGGAGTTTTTAACACTGGAAGGCATGGTACCAAGTACCTTCTAAGCGTGTATCAGGATGAGCGTATGGTCTGTGTCATTCGCCTGGTTCTGTGGGAAATGACATCTAAAGAACCAGCCAATGTTGAAAGATACTTGAACTCTGGACACAAACCTCCAGGGTTAGGATGGGCTTTGGCTTGTTTGCTGGGATGCTGCCAGACGTGGTTTCCTGACATTTCATTTGGGGTGTTCTGCATCACGCCTTTCGGGCAAAGTGGCTCTAAGTTTGTGCTAACACCCTCAGGGTCAGTTCACTTGCTCACTACTCTTTCCTGCCTTCTATGGGGTTCAGTACCCTTTTCCTTGAACTATTCCTCGAGGGTCTACGAGCCGTGAAGCTCTCCAATCTGCGTCTGAGGTTGCCCGTTTCTCTCTTGTTCAAGGACAAGACTTGGGCTGGATGTGAAGATGCGGGCTGGAACCGAGCTTTCTTCAGCACTTGGGGAACATTACCCTGCTGTCCCAGCCTGTCGAGAAGTTGCAGTTCCTCCCGGGTGACTGTGCCCTCGCTCCTGTCGCTGTTAAGATATGCACAGTGGGCTGTGCTCGGCAGTTGGAATTGTGCACGCCTCGTGGCGGATTCACGCTCAACCTGCTTTGAATTCGTATTTCGACAACCCGGGAACTTACATCTGTAATCCTGGAAAATTCTTAGTAATTCCTTCCTCCATGACTTCCTGTATATCATTTATTAGAGACATGCCGGCCCTTCAAGCCTCCATGTTTCTTCCCTTTCCACTCCTATTTTTCCCATCTTTAACTCCTCCTGTTTCTTTTTAGGATAACTGAGAAAATTACCCTACCTTGAGGGCTGGGATATAAACACGTGCACACACGAAATTGTACCACACAACATCGGTGAGACACCGTAACCTTACGAAACGTGATTACAGACACACAGAGCTGTGCACCTAAGGTTTCTGCCTGCCCGCCTACATCCAGAGGGAATGACGGTAAAGTGCATCTCATAAAACTCCAGCCCAGACAAAAATCAAACCTGGCTCAGAGTCCGAATTTTCTCTCGGCACGTCATCATAAATGGCTTCTTCCGGATCTGGAAGAGAAGGAAGGGGAACTTTAAAAACCGACCCCGACCCAGGGAGAACGTCCTGCACTTCACGGAGCTACAGACTCCTGTGATGTTACGGCTACTCGAGAAGTTAGTGTTATGATAAGGATGACTCGTGGGGCCTTACCAAAGCATGAGCACTGTTTTTAGGGCAGAATAATTCCTTGGGATGGAAGGACATCTCTAAACGAAGCGGTTGTGAAATGTATCCAACAGGAGTTTTACGGTCTCCAAGCCAATTTGTTCCATTATTTTGCGTTCAATTACACGTCTCTACATGGCTCTGTATAAACATTTTTAACTTTATGCAGTTGATGTGTTCTGATACACAAAAATTACAAAGGTGGCGTGCAGTCTCAGAAACAAAGGGACAGCTTCACTGCTGCTGTCGGGTAGGAAGCTTCAAAATCAACCGATAGCTTCATCTCATTTTTCACCCCTGCAGCTGAAACGTGGCCACACGCACGTATAAAAATGCTGAGCTTTGAGGACAAAACCTCTCAAACTGCATTACGTGAAACGTTAGCATCCTAGGAAACTGTAAGGTGTTTTCTTTAAAAAAAAAAAAAAAAAGGAGGGATCCTCCACGGGCAGATACTCCGTGTGCGTGTCAGTGGTCCTACAGGAGAGCAATGGGGTTTGAAGTTCATGCACATATTCGTAAGAGCTCCATGCTCTACAGGGAAGCCAACCAAACTATAGGGTCCTCCGTCCTGGAACCCACGAAGGTGACTGGTTACTAACCAACGCAAGCCAAGATGACATAAATACAGCCTCGCCCTCCTCTGACGTGCGGCCACCGTCCCCTCCCCACATTCCCAGGACCCAGCTGCTTCTCGTGCTGCGCTCAAGCTCCCACGTCAGAGAGGCTTGCTGTCCCGGAATAATGTTCCTCGACTGCGACCACGGTATTTGCACCCCCGTTAGGCAGTGTGGGGGGCTGTTGATGTACAGACCTTACTTTCAAATACAGCTGTTCTACTAATAAAAACGAGTCATGGGGCTTCCCTGGTGGCGCAGTGGTTGAGAGTCCGCCTGCCGATGCAGGGGACGCGGGTTCGTGCCCCGGTCCGGGAAGATGCCACATGCCGCGGAGCGGCTGGGCCCGTGAGCCATGGCCGCTGAGCCTGCGCGCCTGGAGCCTGTGCTCCGCAACGGGAGAGGCCACTGCAGTGAGAGGCCCGCGTACCGCAAAACAAAACAAAACAAAAAAAAACGAGTCATGGGAGAACGTCAGATTTTACTTGGGAAATAAAATTGCTTGAGGATAATGAGGTGACAACTTAATCCTGTAATGATCCAGAGGTAATAGCCCCCTAGCAGAAGCATCTACTTATGCTGAGTTGTTTGTTTTGGCAATGTCATAATTAAAGCCAGAATGAAACATTCCAGGGGAGAATTTAATAATTAGGAGATTAAGATGGTTCTACCTTGTAAGTCAATCATATAAGATGATTACACAGAAATTAGTGAGCCAGTGGATAGTAAAAGGGATAATTAGAAAAGCCTCACTTTAAAAAAAATAATAAAAAACAGAATTAGCTCTGCTTTCTACACCACACATGGAACAGAAGGTCTTCTGCACCATCTGGTCAGTGGCCTGGCTGAAGCATCTACCACTCCCTCTTTAAAATGGTACCATGAGAAATCACCTCATTGGAGATCACAAGAAACAATGCCTTGTTCATGCCTCAGTCCCCAGATCTCTAACTTTTATGACAAAAACCAAGACCTGTACTAGAAAGAGTCAATCAGGAAGAGGGAGATGCTGGGATGCAGACAGCGGAGATGATCTGATGGGAGACGAAGGGACAGCTTCACGGGGCCCTGGGGAAGCATCTACGCAGTCAGCTCTGGTCAGTACTTCAGGTGAATGGACACAGGACAGGAGAATAACTGGCTGAGGCTGACAGATACGCACTGTCCCCGGGGGGCTCGGGGGTGGCCCTCCAGGCTCCCGGAGGCCGTGGTACTCACTTTCCATCCAGGCTGTATTGGCCGGATCTGCAACCCACCGGGCGAGGGCACTGTCCTCCTTATGGACTGGACCTTCGCTTAAAGAAAACACACCAGAACATCAGGATGTTGAGAATCCCTCCAGTGATTAAAAAGTCACTGTGCATGCAAATTGGGCACTTTCCCAGGTAGCATTACAGGATACACCAGGTTCAAGATTTCCTCCACAACCATGGATAAATAAGTGCATTTGAATGCCTACCACACACACACCACATGTCTAGCACAGCATCCAGTGCAACGAGACATGAAGAAATGCAGTCCCTGTCCCAAGAGGCCTGACTCGTCCTCCTGTTTCTCAGATCTTGCAGAGGGTCCACTATGTGCCCCAAAGGATGCTGGGTTGTACGGACACACCCAAGTGAGACTTGGGCCTCTCAGTTCCAGCAACAGGGCAGACTTCAGTACAGCACTTTCAATATTGGATAGAAAAACCAGGCAGGAGATCAATAAGGAAACAGAGGATGTAAACAGCACTACCGACCAACTGGACCCACCAGACCTCTACAGAACACACCCCCCACCAGGCTTAAGAGCTACAATTATAAAACTCTCAGAAGTAAAGGATGAAAAAGCTTCAGGACACTGGTCTTGCCAATGATTTATTGGACAGGACACCAAAAACACAGGAAATAATATGAAAAAATAGATAAACGGGGCTTCAACAAAATTAAAAACTTTTGTGCCTCAAAGGACACTACCAAGAGAATGAAAAGACAACCCACAGAAAGGGAGAAAATTCATGAATCACTTATCTGATAGGGGTTTAATATTGAGCCTATATAAAAAAATACCTACAATCGGGGCTTCCCTGGTGGCGCAGTGGTTGAGAGTCCGCCTGCCGATGCAGGGGACACGGGTTCGTGCCCCGGTCCGGGAAGATCCCACGTGCCACGGAGCGGCTGGGCCCGTGAGCCATGGCCGCTGGGCCTGCGCGTCCGGAGCCTGTGCTCCGCAACGGGAGAGGCCACAACAGTGAGAGGCCCGCGTACCGCAGGAAAAAAAAAAAAAAAACCTACAACCCAACAACAACAAACCCAATTCAAAAATGGGCAAAAGGACTTGAATAACATTTCTCCAAAGAAGACATGCAAATGGCCAATAAGCACATGAAAAGATGCTCAACATCATTAGTCATCAAGGAAACACAAATCAAAACCACCACGAGGTACCACTTCACACTCACCAGGATGGCGATGATTTTGAAAAGCAGGAAATATGTTTAGTAAGCTTGGAAAAATTGGAGCCCTCACACACAGCCAGTGGGAATGTAAAATGGTGCAGCTGTGATGGAAAAAAGTTTGGCTGTTCCTCAGGAAGTTAAACATAGGATTACTGTGTGATCCAGCAATTCCACTCCTAGGTATGTACCCAAAGGAATTGAGAGCAGGGACCTGAACAGATACCTGTACACCAATGTTCACAGCAGCGTTATTTACAGTAGCCAAAAGGTGGAAATGACCAAGTGTCCATCAGTAGATGGGTAGATAAACAAAATGTGGTATATACACACAATGGAATATTACTGAGCCTTAAACAGGAAGGAAATTCCAACATACACTGCAATACGGATGAACCTGGAAAACACGATGCCGAGTGAAATGAACCAGACACAAAAGGACAAATACTGTACAATTCCAATTATATGAGTTACCTAGAGTAGGCAAATTCATAGAGACGGAATGCAGAATAAAGGTTACAGGAGCTGGGAAGAGGGGGGATTGTGGGTAGGGTTTCTGTTCGAGACGATGAAAAAGTTTCAAAAGTAGATAGCGGTGATGGTTGCACAACAATGTAAATGTATTTAATGCCACCAGATTTTAAACTTTAAAATGGCAAATTTTATGGTATATATTTTTGCCACAATTTTAAAACGAATAATGCAATATACCAAAACCCACAGAATGGTCCACTTTAAATAAGTGAAATGTACTATGGTATGGGAATTATAACTCGATAGAGCCGTTTAAAAACAAAAAAATAAACACACCTACCATGCACCAAGCATGTTCCCATGCTAGGGGGTAGGTGCTCTAAGACTTGGTAAAACCTGGTCTTTGTCTTTGAAGAATTCAATCTAGTAGCAGAAAGGGACACAGAAATAACAGTGAGAGCACAAAGCAGAGCACAATGCAGGTGCGTGCACACAGCTCTGGAAGCGCAGAGGAGGACAGTTTCATGAAACGAGACATTTAAGCTAAACGAGACATTAAGGGTTTTGAAGGGTGAGTAGGAGTTTGCCTAGGGGAGGGGATTTTCCTGGGAATTTCGAGCAGATGCAACAGCATTTGTGAAGGCAAGTGGCGTGAAAGAAAGACTTATAATCAAGTTAGTTTCAAGAATTGTAGATGAAAGCTGGGTTAGACAAAGTTAAAGATCCTTTCTCCCCCTCGGGATTCTGAGAACCTTTACAAGGTTAAGTACTCTGAACGTCTCTGGCAGGGAGACGGGAGTGGCGCGTCATCCACCTCTCTGTGGCTGTGGACCCGCAGTTTTCTCTTTTTCTGCAAAGCATAATGTTAACGTCTTAAAGAGTCCTGGTGTTCAGGAACACCCGATCTGGGGTCCCTGGGTGAGAGGGGAGAGGGTACGGAGGACAGAAGGACCACGGGGTGGGGGAGGGGCCTGGGCAGTAAGAGCCTCGGAATCACTGCGCACGACGTTTCAGGAGAAGGTCAGGGACTCAGAACATCCGCGGAAAATTAGTAAAGATACCTGTTTGTTGGATCCTCAGAACTCAAGGAATTCAACTGGCTGTCTTCTGCTCCTTCCTGTGTCTCTGCCAGGAAAAAGAAGTTCACATTGTCTTACGCCCGAAAGAAATGTTGAGGAAGTTGCTTTTTATCCTCAAAATGGTTTCATATTTTCCTTTCTTATCAATGAGAGGTTTACCTTATTGTGAAGATGATCAACTGACAGATTTAAGATTTTCAGTTTTTAGATCAAACGTATTCAAAATAGGATTATGATGAAGAGTGACACCCAAAGGTCTTATGAAACTACCTGAAATAAAACGGTGCCCAAAGAAACCAAGCTAGAGAAACACCCTAATTATCTCCTGTTTCTTAAGTTTTCATGGGAATTTGCAATTGTGATTTACTTGAAAATGTGTCTACATGACAAGCTCAAAAGATTCTCAAGAAAGAAGTACTGAAGTTGGTGATATCTGACAACCAAACTCCCTGTTTTCCTCAACTGTCTTAACTGGGAAGGAAAGAACCCTCTTACTGAAATTTCACACAAATATGTCCTGATCATGCTTCCGTGACGCCGATGTCCTCGGGGCTACTCCTGCCCATCAGGACGTCCACACCTGGGACAGTCCTCACGGTGCGTCCCAGCACAGAGCATGGAAGCAGAGCAGGTGAGAGAAGGGAAAACTCAGCCGAGGTGCCTTTACTGGCATCTGAACAGAACCGACTGCACTTCTCCAGAGGAGGGATGGTTTGTGTCTTCAGCTGCCCTCCTGACCTGGACGTGCGGGGGGTGGGAGGCGAGGAGGGAGTGGCAACTGCCCACGGGCTTCGGCCAGGACAACGGTGAGCTGCACACTCAGGCCCCGGCTGTTCCCACAAAGCACAGCAGCCTGCGAAGCTTATGGACAACCTGGAGGCTGGACGCGCAAGGTCAAGGCGCTGGCAGGTGCGGTGTCTGCTGAGGTCCCTCAGCATAGGTCCCTCTATGAGGTTCATAGACCATCTTCTCTGCGCCCTCACTTGGAGGAAGGGCTGGGGGCTCTCTGGGGTCCTTTATCAGGGCCCTGAACCTATGCGTGGGGGTCCATCCTCATGACCTCATCACTCCTGACATCGTCACCTTGGGGGTTAGGTTTGAACATGTGACTTTCGGGGAGACACACACTCTCCCTTTAAACCTAAAAACTGAAGCCCTGCAGAAACAGCGGATGCTGAAGCAATGCAGCCAAGGGGCATCTGCGAAGACAACGGAGGTGGCTGCGTAAACCACGTCCTCGAAGCTACACGCCTGCTTCTTCCCGCTAAGTGGAGGTGAAAGCCGTGACTCACCGAACCAAAACCCCAGTCATGGAGCCGGGCCCCCTCAGCACCCCGGCCCCCGACAGCCAATATCACAGGCACGGGGACAGGCTCCCTGCACCTGCCCGGCTCCCTGCGGAACCTCCTGATTCTCCCGACTCCTGCCCCTCTCCCGGGTCCCCAGTGCGCCTGCTACACACGCACGCACACGCACACACACGTCCCAGGTGTGCAGTCTGCCCTGAGAGACGGAGAGCACCTTCTGCCCTCCCCCCCAACCCCGCCGCCCCGCCAGGTGAGGCACAGGTGTGGCAACGCTACCTGCGGGGCCCACGGGGGTGAGGGCAGGGCTGGAGTAGGCAGGCAGCAGCAGGGGCAGGCCGGAGGGCACGGCGTAGCCGCAGGGCACAGGCACCGAGTAGCCGCTGGGCACGTGCAGGCCCCCGCCCTCCCCCTCGGCCTCCGGGTCCGGAGGCGGCGGCTGGTCCTCATGGAGGGGCGTGATGTCGATGACGGAGTAGGGGTTGACTCTCGTCGGGACCCCGGGTCTCAGCGGTTCCGCCAGGGCGTCTGTGTCTGCTCCCGTGCCATTTTCGTGTCCTGAGGGTGAGAGGAGCCCGTGGCAGACACCCGGCCGTCAAGGGCACGGCCGACACACCCCAGGCCTGGAAGCACTGTCCTTTGGGGCATCGGTGGGGTCAGCGCGACCTTGGAGGCGGGGCACGCAGCCTGGCTGACCCCAGGGGGGCTCCTCCAATGAGGCGAATGGGTGACACGCTGCCAGAAGCGGGGGGGGGGGGTCACTAACCACGTGGAGAGGTGGGGACGGTCCCAACCAGACCATCGGTGAGTGAATAAAAGTCACCAACTCCACCCCCAAATTTTAAAATATAAATTAAACTTCTACATTTCACCTCAAATGGCATTATTTTGAAAAAATGTTTTATGCAACACAGTGACAAACTGGTGAGGCCATTTTTATTAGAAAATAACAATACCTGTTTCCTCCAAAATATAAATAGAAAGGTAGGTAGACAAGACTGAAAATCACGGAAAATAGAAAACAAATAAGAGAATCTCGGCCAAACTTGAGTTAAGTCATTTCAGTTCACATCGTATCACAGAAACATCACACATCTCGGGCTCCCGGACCCCACCTTCCCCAGGACGTTCCAACCCACAGGTGGGCCGGCTGGTCCCTGGGTGGCCCGAGGACGCACCTGATCCGGCCGCGGTGTTGGCGGCGGGGATGGTGGTGTTGGCGGCGGGGCTGTCTGCTCCCGTGTCCCGGGCCTCGGGGGCGCCCGGAGCCCGTCTGTCTGCTTCTGGAGCTTCATCTACGCCGTCGAGATCCAGCTGTTCCCCCTCCTCTTCCTCATTGTTGTTAGTGTCGTACTTGACTTCATTCTCTGAAGCTTAAAGTAACGTAAACCACAGTGTTAGCGTTACCGGGAAAACGGCTTCCACGCTCCTAAACACACCGCAGCCAAAGTCAGCCAGCGATGAGCACCCAGATGGGCACCCGGAGGTGCTGGCGGCGCCAGGACACGCCCTCCCCGCATCCCCCGCTGGGCTGGCCCACTGCCTATTTTTTTTTTTTTCTTTTTTTTGCGGTACGCGGGCCTCTCACTGTTGCGGCCTCTCCCATTGCGGAGCACAAGCTCCGGATGCGCAGGCTCAGCGGCCATGGCTCACGGGCCCAGCCGCTCCGCGGCATGTGGGATCTTCCCGGACCGGGGCACGAACCCGCGTCCCCCGCATCGGCAGGCGGACTCCCAACCACTGCGCCACCAGGGAAGCCCTGACCCACTGCCTTTCTACTGGGGAGAGTTCGTGCCATCAGGCTTTGGGGCAGCGATCTGGCTTTCCTCTCAAAAGGACCCACAACTCACAGTCTGGAAAGAAAAAAGCAGGAGAGACAGAAAGGAAGAGAAAAAGCACTTCCCACACTTTACACCTGGACTGAGAACCCCATTCATAAAAATCAACTTGGAATAACATTAAATAAACCACCAGGCGAGGAGCAACGTGTAACTCAGAAGTTCCTACGCGATCAGTATGATTTCATCCCTTCTGTTCATCCCGGAGGGCTGCGTGCCGTCCTCACGGTTAAAATCCACAGCTGTGAGCTACCTGTGTCACCTTGGTCATGAGAATTCTTTCCAACACTGCTTTCTTTGGGGGAAAGTGAGAGGGGATGCAAGGATTTGCTGATATAAGGGTTTTTACATGACAAACAATAAGATCCCTCATGCAGACTTTTAAAAGAAAAAAAAAAAGTCAGTTGAATTTAAAGGATCAGAACATTGTTCCTGCCATAATCTCAAATCACTAGGGGGTGACTTTCTTTAAAAATCTTTTTCAGGAAAAAAAAATGCATATGCTGGAATTAAAATGTGAAATGGCATTAAAATCCTCTGTGTCTATCTGAGTTTTCTGTACATTATGTATATAAATACTAAACAAATTACACTTACAAATGTTTTGTTCTAAAAAGAAATGGGTGAAGGTGGTCACGGGAGAGCCTGTGTCTCAGGTGCCACGGCTCATGTTTCATTCTGTCCCCTCCCAGATATTTCAGAACCTCTTTAGTGCAAGATATTGTAAAGCTTTTTTCTAACAATTTTCATAAATTCACTTGTAGGTATATTTTATCTAATTCTCAAAGTCTGGCAGTTGTACAATATAATCTCAAACAAGAGGTTTGACAAGAGAAAACCCCAGCATGTAGTTCGGAGTCCGTGCTCGCGAGAATCTCAACACTGCCCGGCATGATTTGTTGTTACTAAGTCAAAACATAAGCTACTTTTTCCCCATCACTTTTGTCAGGGTATTTAATTGGTATTATTTCCCTGTCACATGTATTTGGCAAACGTGAATTTAAGGAAATGATGACAACTGTATTTAGAAAACGTTCTGGAAAATTTTATTTTTCTGTCTCAGAGATTTTTTATTTTTTTTTATTTATTTATTTTTTTTTTTGAGGTACGCGGGCCTCTCACTGCTGTGGCCTCTCCCGTTGCGGAGCACAGGCTCCGGACACGCAGGCTCAGCGGCCATGGCTCACGGGCCCAGCCGCTCCACGGCATGTGGGATCTTCCCGGACCGGGGCACGAACTTGTGTCCCCTGCATCGGCAGGCGGACTCTCAACCACTGCGCCACCAGGGAAGCCCTGTTTCAGAGATTTTTTGCTCTAATATGTGTTCGCCAGTTGACTTCAGTGGATAAACTGAGTACCTAATGATTTAGCAAAAAAAAGGAGAGAAAGAGGCGGCAGCTGCAGGGAAAGCGGGGTGGGGTGGGGGAGGGAATCCATCAGTCCCAGCCCAGCCCGGGAGCCCGCAACTCCTGGCAGAAGTTAGGACCAAAGGCCACAGTCCACACAACTGACCAGGAACCCCGGGAATCAGGATGGGCTGGCTGGGGTCCCTGGCACTCCCAGTGGGAGAGCGCTGGCCGCAGGGGTCATCCCTCCTCTATGAGCAGACAACCCTCCAGGACAGCTGAAAACCCATTAACACCTTTTAAAGATATGCCACAAATTAACACATCAAGGGAAAAAAATAAAAGAGTATTTGTAAATTCAGAGATCGGAGCTAGGCATGTTGTTCCTGGGGCTGGTAAGACCATAGCTGATTACAATATGCAAGCTGAGCCCGAGATATGCTTCTCTTTATTTCAGATGAAGGCATTTGTTTCTTAATTCCTCTTACTGTTATGAAGGAGAGCTTTAAGAAGCAACAGGCTGCACACAGCCCCACCAACAAGGGGCTATTCACAGCCCGTCCTCTGCTGCCTCTAGGCTCTGCGTGTCACAGCTGGGACCAGGTCCCAGGGCAGCAGGGTGGCAGAACAATGCCGCCCCCTGTCACCCGCTGGCACGCCACCCGCTGTCCTTCACTTCTGCCCGAGCTCGTCACCGTCACCGGGCACCTGGTGAGGACTGTCCCGAAGCAGCAGGAACATGGTGACATTGCTGACTTCCTTTCTTTTTCCTTTCAAAAGACTCACTTTTCTTTTGTTTTGCTATTAATTATAGAAAAGCTTTAGCTGGTAGTGACTTTACCATCATCAAAGTGTTGAGTTCTGCATCCTGAGACATCCTGGACCATCTTGTAATACAGTGTTTACATCCCGGAGCATCTTCTAACTTGACTCTCTGAGAGCCTCCAGGGGCCCCGCCTCTAAGAGCTTTATGGATGTTACCTCCTGAGGGCGGGGCTGCTCCAGCTGTTATCCCAAAGGAGAAGGAAACCGAGGCCTGGAGAGATGCACACATACCCCCGGTCATCCGCTCACGCACCTCAGGGACCACGCTCAAACCCGAGCAGCTGTGTGCAAAACCCTCGAAGCCGCGGGCTTCTCCGCCACACCCCACCTCCTCCCAAATCCCACTTTACCCGGACGATTTGACTTGTCACCAAGGAAGCTTCTGGAAAAGGCACAGGTGCCTGATGACAGGTAACGATGGACATGGATAGCGTTACCTCACCTGAACATGTTATGACACTGTGCACAGGACACTATGCAGCCGCTGAGAATGACAGCTGTGAAAGCTATGTGGTGACACGGAAAATACTTGTAAAGTTTCAAGTATGACATAAAAATGTATACTCAACAATCTTAAAAATGTAAATTCAATGGCTGCAATTATGCAGAAAAGAAATATGAGGGAAAAGACAGAGAACAGATGAAAACACAAGTGTCCCAGTGGTGCTGGGGAGAACGGACCTCAGTGATTTCCAGCCCCTCTGTCATGTTCAAGGGAATTTTTTTTTTTTAAGATTTAATTTTATTTATTTTTGGCTGCGTTGGGTCTTTGTTGCTGTGCATGGACTTTCTCTAGTTGCGGCGAGTGGGGGCTCCTCTTCGTTGTGGTGCGCGGGCTTCTCATTGCTGTGGCTTCTCTTGTCGCGGAGCACAGGCTCTAGGCATTGCGGGCTTCAGTAGCTGCGGCACGCGGGCTCAGTAGTTGTGGCTCACGGGCTCTAGAGCGCAGGCTCAGTAGTTGTGGCGCACGGGCTTAGTTGTTCCACGGCATGTGGGATTTTCCTGGACCAGGGCTCGAACTCGTGTTCCCTGCATTGGCAGGTGGATTCTTATCTACTGCGCCACCGGAGAAGTCCCTCAAGGGAATTTTTAAGAGGACAGTTTCATTTTCACAATGGGGGAAATTATACCTAAAGCATCACTGAATCATCAAAAACGATGCCAGGCTGTTATCCCCATTGCTAATCGTCACAAGAGTTAACTACCCAGAAAGTCTTGTATCAGAGTATAATCATGTTTAAGGCATGGTACTAACATGTTTAAATCGTGGTCTTAGCCCTGGGCTGTCAACCAGGAAACAGCCATCAGCCCGGGGAGATGGAGCTGGTCCTCTCCCGGCATCCTCAACACCCCACGTCGGCGGGACCTCCCCAGGCTCCCCAGAGGAAACCTCCCAGGCGGCCCATGTAGAAGGTGGTCCATGTAGAAGGTCCCACCTTCTCCCAGCTGCGAGTCACCTCCCAGCTAAGAGGGGCCCTGCCTGGGGACAGGGTCGGGGGAATCACCCATGAACAGCCTGGCAGGACTGGCTGCGCCCCGGGCCTTGCCGGTGACACTCGCTCGCGACCGTGAAGACAGCAGGCGAGCAGGGCCCAGGAGCACCTGGTGCTGGAGCAGCAAGGGGTGGGGGGGCAAGCGGGCCACTGCGGGGAGAGGACGGACGGCGCTCGTGGGAAAGGGCGGTGAACTCTGCTCGGCCCTCAGCGCCCCTCCAGCCCCCCGAGGGACCCTTCGCTCTCTGCACCCGTCCTCTTCCGTCTTTATTGAGGCATGAGTGACAAATAAAAACTGTGTATTTACGGCGCAGGACTGGATGATTTGATCCACCTGTGCTCTGTGAAATAATCACCGCACTCAGCCTCCACCCCACACAGGTACCGTCTTCTCTCTTCTCTGCTTTTCCCGCCGGCAGAACATGTAAGCTGCCCTCTCAGCAGACAGGCCTGAGCATCTCATCCCTGCGGCTGGACCTCGGACGCGGCCTCCTGCCAGCTGAGTCCCCGCACAGGCCTGGCTGCCACCTCGCGGTGCCCGGGCGTCTGGCCATGCGCTCTGGGCCGAAGTCTGTCCCAAGCTTGCAGGCCCGCCCGCCAGGACGCGGTGCTGCTGGGCCAGGCCCTCTCCTCCCAGGACCAAGCGCAGAGGTGCCTCTGGGGGTGAAGGTGGACGGGCGTTTCTGCAGAACTCGGGGCGTGACTGGGAGGCCGAGCCCCTGGGGGGTGGGCACCGGCGGACACCGGGCGTTTGCCGAGAGCTGGGCAGGCAGGCGTGGCCTCCTCTGCGGAAAGCAGACCCTGTGTCCTGGAAGGACAACGCACCTGCCACCAGGTTTGAACAGCGCGCACGTCACCCACAGTCCTAAAAACCAGGTGCAGGTGCTTCTGGGCCTGCCTTTTGTATTCTGATGCCCCCAATAGCCGACGCCCCCTGAGCACCTCGGAGCCCGGCAGCTCCCTATCCTGCGTGGGTGCCGAGGGTGCTGGTGCCCCATGGAAACAGTGAAACGGCACAGAAGACAGCGACGGCTGGTTTCAGTGAAAGGCCAGGAAGGAAGGGGCGGCAGGGCAGTCGGGGGGTAGGAGGGAGCCCACTGCCCGGGCCACACTCGGGAGCGTGCGGCCAGCACCAGGAGACGGCCCAGCGCACAGGGGCCCGTGGGGACCCCAGGCCTGTCCCCGAGAGGCCACGCTGCCCGGCATCGTCTGGGCATCACCTCCTTGACGGGGATGAAAAGTGGTGAGCGGTGTTGGTCTGTCTCGCTTTCAGTTCAAACAGTCAAAGTCGGGTCTAGCCTGGAAGACCTCAAAGGCCAGCCACTCACACTCAGATCAAACTGCGGCCCAGAAACAGGCCCCAGAACCCCTGGCAGACCTGGAGGGAGCTGACAAGGAGGCTGCCTTAAGCTCCGCTGGCAGGTGGCCAGTGGCCGCAGGGTTCGGCCTAAATCTCGTCTCTGAAGTGGGCCGTCACCCCCCTTACCACCTCCAGGGGGTTCTGATGGGTCGGGTGAAAGTAAACACAGGAGACCCTAGACACTGGTGTGGGCACCGCAGGGATAGGTGGAGGGGCTGGGCCAGGACCCCCAGGCCTCCGCCCCCTAGGGCCTGGGTAGACCCTCCTCCCTCCCAGGAGCTCCTAGCCCAGGCCCCACCCCAGAGGCCACGGGTTAGTGATGCCCAGAGCATGGAGCCTGGGAAACAGCCCCAATTCACCTGCCCCGCCACCGGCCTGCAACCTGTTACCTTCCCGGGCGGGAGCCGGCGGGCCCGGCTGGTCCATGCTGCCGCGTCCACCTCGCTCCTGGGCTCGGAGGATCCGGGACCTGCGAGGATGAAACAGGCTGTCAGGGCCGGGGGGAGGGTGGCCCCGGACGCCTCTGGGCACCCCGCCGACAGCCTGAGAGAAGGAAAACGCAGATTCCATCCATAGCCGCAGCGAAAGATCTAAGGACGTGAGGACCGCAAACCGCCTCGAAATAACACTCAGGGCAAAGCCAGATGGAGACCGCCGGTGTCTTGACGTCACCTTGAATTGCAGCCAGGGGTTGATTTTTGCAGCTGGATTCAATGGCCGGACCCGGCCCGGCCCAGGATGCCTTGATTCTCTGCTTAATTTCACACATGTTCTAAGGGGAGAAATGGACACGCAAGTCCAATGGTTTTTCTTCCTCCTTCAACTAAATCTTTAACAGTTCTGAGTGAAGGATTCGTTTCTGAGGATGAAGGAGGAGGCTGACCGTTTCCACAAGCCCTTTCGAGCCAGCGGGTCAGTAAACCCTTGGGTCCGGCCCGGATGCCTGCATCCTGCTTTGTTTCCTTTCTCTTTTCTGCTCTTCCTGTTTCCTCGCACGTTGGTCTAAGAATGAGCATGAACCGCCAGGCCATGAGAAGGCTGGTCCCGCACCCCTCAGCATCCTGTGAACCAAGGTCTCTGGTTATGGGTGTTGACACCACCAACACCTGCCTGGATTCTTCCAGAATGGTCGCAGGAAAGCAAACGTCACTCGGGAAGCCTCACTTTGCAGAAGCACCTTCCCGGTTCTCAGGGTCCCAGATGAGGCCCAGGGAAGCCCCTCAGTGACACCCTAGCCCCACAGACGACACACCACATTCAGTGACGCCAACCGAGGCGGTTCACCCTCTCAGAGAGAAACTGCAGTGCGGTTTCCAAACCATTTACGACAGACAGGTTCAGACCACAAGGGTCAGGGAACTCGAGTCCCGGAGAACCTGGAACAGTAAGCGGACGACCAAACCTTTCTCGACGGGGAGACATACCGGCTCCTGAGAGCGAACGTAAAACGACTGCTTCCGTTTCAGTCAACAAACCCTCAACCAACACCTGCCACATCCTGGTCTGCGAAGTCACAACAAGGGGACACGCATGCACACGTGCACGGCCACGTGACCGAGGTGTGTGCACACGCACACATGCTCACGCGCGTGCACACACATGCACAGAGGTGAGTGCACACACACGTGCTCACACACGCACACAGAGGTGAGTGCATGTGTGCACGTGCACACACACACACGCGCGCACACACACACACACGGAGGCCCAGGGGGCTGCAGGGAAGGAACAGGAGGGAGGACAGGAGGATTCGGGGCCTCAGAAGCACACAGAACTGGGGCGACGTCCGCTGCCGTGTCCTCTCCCAAGAAGTAAATCAAAATACCCGAGTGCGAATTTAATATCCCGTTGGATTCACATCGGCTTCGTGTGGCGCCAGGTCAGCAGTGACATGACACAGACACACGGACCGCGTCCACGGCGCTGCGCCTTAGGTGACGCCCAAAAAGGAAGCAGGTGGGGCCGCTGGGCGGCCCTGGACCCGGTGCCAGGACCCCACAGGCACTGCTGGGCAGGAGGTCCGCAGGAGGAAGACAGTGCGATCCCTGTCCTGGGAGGAAGCGAGGAAGAAGGAACTGGTCGGGGCTCCCGGGGCGATGAGGGCTCCCACGTTACTTTACATCCGCACCACTGACTGAGGACGGAGGCTCTGCCTCACTCCCCCAGCACGAACCAGCCAAACGCAGAGCAGTCCGAGGACCTGCCGGGCCAGTGAGAACAGGGCCCAAGTTGCCAGGGAGCTGGGCGTCGGAGCAGAGCACGCCCCATGCACCCCTCTGTGTGACCCCAGCACCGTCCCTCGCAGACACTGCTGGCACGTTGCCCGGGCTCGTCCAGAACAAGTGGGACGCAGAGCCATGCGGGACCTGACGGCCACGTGGCTTTCCGTGTCTTATAGATTTGGGTTTCTCAATCACGTCATTTACTCACCTTAAACCACGCTGGACAAATCTCATTAATGCTATTTGTTTCTACTGAAAATGCACAAAACAGAGTCAAATTGACTTCTCGTTTCCCATTGCTAACGTGTGGGACAAAACAAAGAAAGACCATGCCTGTGCTTTTTCTTACTCTCATGCCCGATCCTATTAAACAACCACCGCTCACCCGCAGAGCGCTCCCAGGGTGCCAAGATGGACCTCGCAGCCGTCCTAGTCGTCCTACCCGAGGGTGAGAAGCCGAGAGAGCACGGCTCTTGTCTCCAGAGGCAGAGCTGGGACTGGAACCCAGGCCCCTGGTGCCTCGGTCTGTGTGTGTGACTGCGTATGAATTTCAGTCAGACCACGACACTCAGGGACTGTTTTTTCTTCCCAAATCGGCATCCATGGGAAACTGCCTTCCTGGAAGCTCACACACACACACACACACACACAGGATCTGCCTCTGGATGTGGGGGGCCTGGGTGTCCGTGATCTGAATTCCACTCCACGCAGGCATCACCCAGCACTGAAGTTTCAGCCCCTGGATCTCCCAGCAGCCCTAGGAAGCCTGCTCCCTGAAACTGGGCACCTGCCGTCTCCCGGATGGCCTCTGGGTGTTTTTAGGGACGGCATGAAGCCCGATCGGCCCATGACCGACCTCGGGACGGAGGACAAGTCTCGCTTTCACGAGGCTCCTCCCCGGCAGAGGAGCAGCAGGAAATAAGGCCAACCTGGGCTGCAGGGCCGTGGGGATCGTCACTGCCATTTTCCAACTTAAGCATCCTAATGAGAGATTTCACTGTGCACCCAGGTTGTGGTTTCCAACAAAAAGATGACACACGCGGTAGAAGCAGCAGCCCGGAGAGACGGGCACAGAGATGGTCCCTGCAGTGCGGCTGTGACTCTGCCTCAGAGCCTGGGCGGCGACAGAAGTGCCCCAGTCACTTGATTTTTTCTAAGTTCATGGAAATAGCCTGAGTCTTTGCTCCAGTGAGGTTTCCAGCGTCTTGGCCGTCTCTGCAGACCTGCAGGGAGAGCACCGTGGACGTGTGGACGCTCTGAGGGACGGGACCCACCGCCCCTCCCAGCAGGTATTCCCTGCGCTGGGGACGCGCTGGGTCCTGCGGGTGTGGAAGGCAGTGGGCTCTCCACAAGGTCCTTTCCACTGAGAAGCAGCATGACGAGTAAGCAGGGGGCTGGGAGCCTGGACTCGAGAGCCAGTCCGGGGAGACCCTGCTCGGCTCCGACCCTCCGGCTGGACGAGCTCGGTCTCCTCGCTGTGAACCGAGGTGACAGGGACATCTCTGCTGGCGGCCACGGGCCTGGGAGCAGACAGCACTGGGGTTGGTTCCCCAACTCCCACCCCGGCCTCCGTGCTGTCCAGTCACAAAAAGTTGGCGGACAGACTACAGGCTGAGCCTGCCCCCGACCCACCCAGCTGGGACCCGTCGAGTCCACGCAGCAGAGACCACGCCACGGTAGGTCAGGGGCACCCAGCGTCCCGCACGAGGGCTGGATGTCCACTCAGAGCCCAGCGGGAGCCAGTGCACCTCAAGCCCGGGGACAGAGCCCGGGGATGCGGGGGACGCACGAATCCTCATGGCTCACGGCCGCTGGCGCTGGGTCCGCCGTTGCCTAAAACCACGAGCTTCCCAGCGACCTCACGTCAGGAAGGTTCTGTCTCCACGTGGAGATCCAGGAAGGAAAAACTAAAAGCTCACAGGACCTTACGGTATGAGTCCTGTTGGAAAGGCTCCATCTAAGTTTAACCAAACAAACTCCAGGGCAAACCAAACACAACAACCCTTTTCACTGAACATTTTCATAGATTTTTAAGTAGACATAATGCTCACAGAAACAAGAAGGAAGGAAGGGAGCGGGGAGAGAGGGAGGGAAAGAAAGGAAAACACAGAAACAAGAAGGAAGGAAGGGAGTGGGGAGAGAGGGAGGGGAAAGAAAGAAAAGCACAGAAACAAGAAGGAAGGAAGGGAGCGGGGAGAGAGGGAGGGACTCCCTAAGCCGAGCACAGAACTTAGCCGTCAGGGACGTCTATTTCGTGCTCATCGAATTTGGACCGCAAAGGGCACAGGAGTGCAGAGCACACATGGGGCCTCGCTGGGGGTGTGTCCTGGGTCCCGTGTGTCTCTGCTCACGTCAGACTGAGGCCACTTCCATGGGGCCTCCTCCCCTCCCCTCAGAAAGGAAAAAAGCGAATAGAAGTGATGTATTCCATGTGGCAATGGCTATTACACCGCATCCAACCCCCAGATGTTCACCTGCTCACCATCTTTTCCAAATGGTCCCCTGTCCAGGGGATCAACCCCTCAGAACTCCTGGAGGGGTGCTCACCTGGACGGAGGCTGGGAATCGTGCCCTCCCCGCCCCAGGCAGCGCACGCTCTGCCACCCACACCCGCGCTGCCTCGGCCCTGCTGCCCTGACTGCAAATCTTTATGAACCAACCCCCTCCTGCATACTCCTGACCCGAACTCACCCTGCGAACGGCTCCCGGGCACCTCTGCGTGTGTGTGTCTCTGTCTCTCCATGTCCTCTCTGTCTCTCTGTGTCTGTCTCTCCATGTCCTCTCTCTGTCTCTCTGTGTCTCTCTCTGTATGTGTGTCTGTGTGTCTCTGTATCTCTGTGTGTGTCTCTCTGTGTCTCTGTCTCTCCGTGTCTCTCTCTCTGTCTCTCTCTGTGTCTCTGTCTCTGTATCTCTGTGTGTGTGTCTCTCTGTGTCTCTCTGTATCTCTGTGTGTGTGTCTCTCTGTGTGTGTCTCTCTTTGTATCTCTGTGTGTGTCTCTCTGTGTCTCTCTCTCTGTCTCTCTCAGTGTGCCCACCCCCTGGGGAGTCCACGTGGCTCGGGAGGGGGATACAGTCCTGGAGCCTCCCCAGACACTGTCCCTGCAAACACCACAGGCCGCGACACACGGGCCCAAAAGAATGAACACGTGGAAGCTTGGCTGATGCCAGGCCATAATCTGCACTTTTATGGGGTGAAAACATGCATTTAATTATTTATTAGGGCCTCCTAATAAGGAACAAAACCCAGAACTGTGCCTGACACGGGGTCTGCTTTCAGAAGAACACTTGTGGGGGGCAGGGGTGGACAAGGGGGAAGGGGGTCGGGGCGGGGCGATGCTCCTGTCCCCACTCTCCCTTACCTTCTCTGCCCCTCACTCTTCCATCCCTTAAACACCTGGACCACAGGCCAGGCCTGGCCCAGACCGGACTGGACTGGCCTGGACCGGACTGACCTGGCCTGGACCAGACTGGCCTGGACCGAACTGACCTGGCCTGGACCAGACTGGCCTGGACTGGACTGACCTGGCCTGGACCGGACTGGCCTGGACCAGACTGGACTGACCTGCACTGGCCTGGCCTGCACTGCTGCTGTTCTGTGCCAGGTCCCTCCAGAATCCAGCAGGCTCTGCCCCCAGCCGCAGGCCCACATCAGCTGGGATGCACGCGCCCGAGCCAGACTCAAGCATCAGGAAGACAGCTGCCCCGCTGCCCCCCGAGGACCAAGGCACCCAGAGACTCACAGCACAAACGCTTCACGCCCCACGGACTCCTGAAGCCTGCCCGCATCCAAGGCCCCCCACACGGCTGTCCGTGGCCACACAACCCAGCCTGAGAGCCTTCTCTCGAAACCTCAAAACCACCTAGACAAAAAGCACCGTCGCTTCATCTCAAAACTTACCAAGGACGCAGTTAGTTCTGTCTTTAATTGGCAGTGTCCTTGAGAAATGTTTTCATCAAAGGGAGTATTATATTCATAAAACAAAACCGGACAAAGTTACTCTTGCGAGGGGGTCACCACCGGCCTGGCCTCTGCGTCTCCGTGTGTGACATTCTGTGCCCTCTCAGTCGGCTGGTGGGCATCTCTTCCTCTGATTAATTCTTGGGCTGCAGCCTGTCCTCTCTCTGCCCAGGCCTCCCTGTCACCTCCTCCGCCACACATGCCCCTCCAAGGACAGGCACAGAGCACCCCAGCCACTGGCAGTTCAGGACTTGACCAAGGACGCAGAGCAAACAGGCACCAAATCACCCCAAGGGATCAGGGGAGGAGGGCGGCGAGGAGGCGAGACGGCAGCAAACGCCCCACCCTTCCTCCTGTGACCCACACGCGCAGCAATTTCTTGCATGATGTGAATCCCAACTTTCAGAAACAATCCTTACAGACAAGGACATCCAGCCTCAGGAATGGAAGGAACCTGGGAAAACCCTGGAGCTGACGTCCATCCCCCTGCCTTCCTTGCAGGGACACGTGGGTCAAGGTCAAGGGTGACGGACTGTGAGGGCCCTGGCCGAGGGGCTCATATTCCAGCAGGAGTTCCCGTTACTTACAGGAAACACAATGGAATTCTTCCACAGAGAAGGAAGTGTGCTGTGCGAATGTGTAATTACAGCAGTCGGATGCAGACGAAGCCACTGTCCCTGCAAAGCTCCCTGGAGCCTTTCATCACGCGTCCAGGGGCAGCAGCTCAGCCCAGGTGTGGGGCGGCCTGGCTCCACCTGGTCCCACCCTATAATCGCCGTCCCCTGGGATGCTGGCACTGTCCACACACCCAGCACTGGCTTGGGCCACACTGTGGACCACTGTGGGGTGGGAAGGAGGGCTGTGTCCAGGCAGCATCTGCAATCACATCTGCCCTGCTGCAGGGGGGCTGAGACTCCCCTAGAACGGGAGGAAGGAGGACAGAGCCGGAGTGCAGACTCAGTGTGGGGAGCGGAGAGAGCTTTCCTGAGGAAGACTGGGGGGAGAGCAGCACGAGGCAAGGGCAGGCAGAGGAGGCTGTGGCCTGAGGTGGGGCCTGTCCAGGTCAGAGCCTCAGCTCGGAAGGCGCCACGGAAGGTGTTTGATCAGGGACTGATGTGGCCAGAGTTGCCTTTTTAAAAGGTCACACTGGGGCTTCCCTGGTGGTGCAGTGGTTGAGAGTCCGCCTGCCGATGCAAGGGACACGGGTTCGTGCCCCAGTCCGGGAAGATCCCACATGCCGCGGAGCGGCTGGGCCTGTGAGCCATGGCCGCTGAGCCTGCGCGTCCGGAGCCTGTGCTCCGCAACGGGAGAGGCCAGAGCAGTGAGGGGCCCGCGTACCGCAAAAAAAAAAAAAAAAGTCACACTGGCATCAGGTGGACAGGGCATCGGGGAGGAGGGCCAGGTGGATGGAGGCCATCCCCCAGGAGGCTGTAGGGCAAGAGGCTAGGCTCATGACCATGATGATGATGGGAATGAGGAGGGAGAGGCAAAGGAGACGGCACAGAAAGTGCAACTATGGCAGCCAAGCCACAGGGATGGGCACCTTCTGCGAATCTTCCCACTTTCTTCTGGTGGTTGATTAGCAGTTTCACACCATCGTGGTCAGAAAAGATGCTTGATATGATTTCAGTCTTCTTAAATGTATCAAGACTTGTTTTGTCAGCTAACGTGATCTATCCTGGAGAATGTTCCATGTGTGCTTGACAAAAATGTCCATTCTGCTGCTTTTGGATGGAATGTGCTGTACATATCTCATAAAATTCACTAAAGTTGCAGAACATGAAGATGTCACAAGAAAAGAAAGTTATAAGCCAATATCCCTGATAAACACAGATTCAAGAATCCTCAACAAAATACTGGCAAACCAAATTCAACATTAAGTGAAAAGGATTTATTCCAGGAATGCAAGGATGGTTCAACATCTGCAAATCCACCAATGTGATACACCATATTTTAAAAAATAATGAAGGACAGGGGCTTCCCTGGTGGCACAATGGTTAAGAACCTGCCTGCCAATACAGGCAACACGGGTTTAAGCCCTGGTCCAGGAGGATCCCACATGCCATGGGGCAATGAAGCCCATGCACCACAACTACTGAGCCCACGCTCTAGAGCCCGCGAACCACAACTACTGAAGCCCACGTGCCTAGAGCCCATGCTCTGCAACAGGAGAGGCCACCGGAATGAGAAGCCCATGCACCACAACAAAGAGTAGTAGCCCCCACTCACCGCAACTAGAGAAAGCCCAAGTACAGCAACGAAGACCCAACGCAGCCAAAAATAAAATAAATTCTAAAAATATATAAAATAAAAAATAAATTTAAAAAGAAGGATAAAAATCATATTATCATCTCAATAGATGCAGAAAAAGCATTTGACAAAATTCAACACCCATTCAAAACAAAAATTCTCAACAAAGTGGGTACAGAGGGAATGTGCCTCAACATAATAAAGGCCATTTAGGACAAACCCACATCTAACATCATACTCAAGAATGGAAAGCAGAGAACTTTTTCTCTAAGATCAGGAACAAGCCTAGGATGCCCACTCTCACCTCTTTTATTCAAAATAGTATTGGAAGTCCTAGACAGAGCAATTAGGCAAGAAAAAGAAATAAAAGGCATCCAAATCAAAAGGAAAAAGTAAAACTGTCAATATTTGCTGATGACATTATATATAGAAAACCCTAAAGATTCCACCAAAAAAATTGTTAGAATAAACAAGTTCAGTAAAGTTGCAAGATACAAAATCAATATAGAAAAACCTGTCTCATTTCTATATGCTAATAATGAACTGTCAGAAAGAGAAATTAAGAAAACAATCACATTTACAATTGCATCAAAAAGAAAAAATCTAGGAAAAAATTTAACCAAGGAAGCAAAAGACCTATACACTGAAAACTATAAGATACTGGTAAAAGAAACTGAAGAAGACATACATAAATAGAAAGATATTCTGTGCTCACGGACTGGATGAATTACTATCATTAAAATGTCTATACACTACTCAAAGCAATATACAGATTCAATGTAATCTCTATCAAAATTCCCATGGTTTTTTTTCACAAAAATAGAACAAACAATCCTTAAATTTGTATGGAAACACATAAATAGCCAGGAGAAAGAAGGACAAAGCTGGAGGCATCACATTTCTTGACTTGAAACTGTACTGCAAAGCTACTGTAATCAAAACAGAATGGTATTGGCAAAAAAATAGACACATAGATCAATGGAAAAGAACTGAGAGCCCAGAAATAAACCCATGTGTATATGTTCAATTAATCTGCAAGAAAGGAGGCAAGAACAGTCAAAGAGGAAAGGACAATCTCTTCGATGATTAGTGCAGGGAAAACTGGACAGCTATATGCAAAAGAATGAAACTAGGTCACTACCTTACACCATACACAAAAATTAACTCAAACTGGATTAAAGACTTGAATGTATGGCCTGAAACCATACATCTCCTAAAAGAAAACACAGGTGATAAAGTCCTTGACATCAGTCTTAGTGATGAGGTTTTGGATTTGACACCAAAAGCAAAGGTAACAAAAGCAAAAATAAACAAGCGAGACCACATCAAACTAAAAACTTTCTGCACAGCAAAGGAAACTATCAACAAAGTGAAAAGACGACCTACAGAATGGGAGGAAGTATCTGCAAATTATCTATCTAATACGGGGTTAATGTCCAAAATACATAAAGCACTCATACAATGCAATAGCCAAAAAACCACCGATCTGATTTCTAAAAACACAGGCAGAAGAACTGAATAGACATTTTCCAAAGAAGAAATTCAAATGAAAAGATGCTCAACATCACTAATCATCAGGGAAATGCAAACCAAAACCATAATAAGATATCAGCTCACACCTGTTAGAACGGCCATCAACAGACAGACAAGAAATAACAAGTGTTGGTGAGGGTGTGGAGAAAAGGGAACCCTTGTGCACTGTTGGTGGGAATGTAAATTGGTGCAGCCGCTATGGAGAACAGTATGGAGGTTCCTCAAAAATATAAAAAATAGAGCTACCATATGACCCAGCAATCCCATCTCTGGGTATGTATTCAAAGGAAATAAAAACAGGATATCACAAAGATATCTGTTCACGCCCCCTCTCTCCTCCCCCTCCCTCCCTCCCTCTCTCTCTCTCTCTCCCCCCACCATCTAATCCACCAGCAAATGCTGTCAGCTCCACCTTCAGAGCACATCCCCAATGAGGTGAGCCGTCTCTCCCTCCCTCCATGGCCACCATCCGTCTCTTGCCTGAGTTTCTGTAAAAGCCTCATAACTGGCCTCCCTTCCCCCATTCCTGCTCCTCTGTAACCTTCTCAAGGCTGCACCCAGCAGGCCCCATGAAAGCACAGTCAGCGTTCGCACCCCTGTCTGTCACTGTTTCCTCCCCAAGGTGGAGCCCTGCCTCAGCCTCCATCACTCAGCACTGCGGCCACCAGCCTTCCTGCTGCTCCCAACACACTCCTGCAGCAGGGCCCTTGCACGGGCTGCTCCTTCCGCCTGCAATGCTCTTGGGTGGACATGAGCGCAGCTGTCACTCTCCATCAGGTCCTCACTCGAACATCACCTTCCCGGTGAGGCCTTACCTGCCATCTTCGTGAGTAGCAGGCCCCTCCCCCCAGCACCCCCAGGCCTGTCTCCCGCTTTATTTCTATCATCATCTAAAGTACTATCTACTTTCCTGTCTACAGTGTCTCCCGGGCACAAGACACAAGCCCCATGAGAAAAGGACCTGGGCCTTCTGCTCACTGCCTAGTCTTGGGACTGAGGGCACTTGGTAGTCAGCACCCAGTAGGTGCTCACTAAATATCCACCAAATTAATAAATCCCTTCCAGATTTGCTGCAGCACGTGACCACCTGCACCTCTTCCCATCTGTAAAAAGGTCGTTCTTTTTTTTTTTAAGTTTAAGTACAAGAACTTGATTTTTAAAACGCATGAAAACAAAATGATATTGAATGTATTCCATCAGGGGAGAGACGGAGGCCTAAGGCGATGGCCTAACATTAGATTACCTGCTGGAAGCTCCGGACAGACGGCAGGCGCGCCCAGGAAACGGGGCCACGGAGCACACCCAGGCGCCGGCAGGGAATGAGCCGTGGGCACAGCACCCTGGTGTGAACCCTCCTCACCTTCCCCGGGGTCCTCACCCTCCTCCCACGAAGGTGGAGAAGGAGGCGGCTCTTCCGGGGCAAGTAGGAGATGAGGCAGGGTCCCGATGCCCTCTTGTCGGCCCAGACTGGCTGCAGCGGCCACACACCCTGCAAACAATCTCTCCCCCCTGCAACTACCTGGGATTCGTTTCCCAAATACTTCTGTCGTCTGGCAAATGCTGCACCTTTCATTCCTTCCTATTAAATCACCAGGAGCAGCACGTGTCTAAACGCTCTTGCAGAACAGAGGCCGGCAGCAGGCCCAGTGGACTCCCTCTAGACCCCGGCTCTGGGCCTGAGACGGGACTCTGTCCTCCACAGACCCTGGACCCCAACAGCCTGAGTCTGATTTTGGTTCCAACTGAAAAGCGACCTAGGGCACGCCAGCCGGGACAAGAACTCTGAGACGGAGGCCCATGCCCGGCACTGCTCTGGGAGAAGGGCCCTGCTGGCTGAGTCCCTGGCCACGCAGGTGACGTCCAGCCCAAGCTTCTCTGATGGACGTGAATCGGTGCTGCCCACGTGGCCGCTTCCCAGCGACCTGCGGAGTCAAGTGCTTGAGAACAAAGCATCAGTCAACGTCTTATCACTTTTGCAGCAAGAGGGCCGGCCAGCCGGGGCCAGGGGCCAAGTCCACGTCCTTGGAAGGGAGCAGGCGGCCAGCCCCACGACGAGCCCCAGCCCGGAGCAGGCGCCGCCACCCGGCCAGGCTCAGACAGGGAGGCAAGAAACATGCCGGATTCCTGCCCTCAGAGCTCAGCACTCCTCACCCAGAAGCAGGCTCTGGCTCCCAAGATGGGATCACGGTTAAATCTGGAACTCCTGGGCAGTATCTACAGTGGCCCACACCGCCTCCCATCCCCACCACCAGGCAGATGCCAACACTTTCGAGCAGCCCTTGCAAGCCATTGCTGAAGCAGGGCAGAGCCTGGCCCGAGGGCAAAGCAGCCAAGCGACTCCCCTGCGTCCTTCCGGGGGTCTAAGGCCTTCCAACCCCAGTGGAGATGGGCGCTGAGCACGGCCTCAGCACAGACGCTACCCCTTCTGCTCGATGTTCTCCGTCCCGTCAAGTCAGAAACCAGCTAAAGTCACCCTCCCCATCTTCCCTTCAGGGAAATAAGGCGAATAACAGAATAAAACACTAGGTGTGCACAGAACACTTTTATCAAAATAAAACTCCTCAGCTTTTCCAGTACTGTCAGCTCCCATTCTCCACACCACTGAGAAATGACTCAAGTTCAAAGTTCGTATCTGTTTGACTTCGGAGTCTGAATGTCCACAGTGCTTTCTTAAAAAAAAAAAAAAAAATGATGTCCACACATGAGGCTCGGGTTCCCCACAGCCTGCTGGCCTCCAGCCCAAGAAAAAGAGCGAAACCTCAGCCCAGGAAGCAAAGCCCTGCCCTCAGGACCCTGACACACCTCGCGTGTGAAAGGTCCTCTGCTACGTGTAGCTATCAGTGTACAGAGTATTCAGGCATCCTCACCTATTCCTTTTGTTTTCTTCCTAAATGCCCATGTCAGGGTCACAGGGGACTCACTGAGCCAAGCCCTTGGAGTCTCAGACAGGCCACCAGGTCACCAGCCGCCCGCCTCACCCGGTGGAAGGCTAGCTCAGCCATCTGTGTGGGAGCGCAAAGCAGCACCCTCACCCACCCATGACCTTTCTTCACAGCTCCCTTTCCCAAGGGCACTGCAAGGCTGGAGAAGCTTTTGGTGCTGCATTTTACTTCAAAAAGTAATTTCTAGTATCAGAACGTAGCTCATGGAAGAGAAACACTTTAAACCTAAAAAAAATAAATAAAAACTTAAAAAAAATCTTTTGAACACTCTTTAATGAAACCATAAAACATCAACAACCCAGAGAAAGCACCTTCTACTAGCAGGTACGCATTACTTTCATGATATAAAGAAGAACAGGAAATGAAAGAATAACACCAGTGCCATGACTGCTCATTTTTATAATCAAAGTTTTGAAACTGTGCACACAAAAACAAAGAAGCAGCAAAAACAAACTTTGATGTCTGGATCTTTGAAAAGTTGGGAAGGAGAGACAACGGGGGGGGGTATGGTGGGTAGGGGCTGGTGGCAGATAAGAGGGTCCTTTGCCAGCTCTCCTGTGCCTCACTGCTCACAGCCATCACCCCAGAGCTGGCCCTGCCCCCCACCCGCAGACCTGCACACCCCTCTGTACCGCAAAGCTCCCAGAACTTCCCACCTCGTTTTCTCAAATTACACTTCCAGAAGGCTTAACCGAGAGAGCAGTAATCCTACCCCATAAATGTTTAACATCTATGTTCCCCTTCTATCTTGTTTCACTCCACGTATGTTTCTACCTGTGCAAACTATGAATAATGTATGAAGTATACATGAATATGCTCTGAATATCCCAAGATGTGAATTTTTCGTTGCAGCTTTTCTATCATACCTTGTGCAATAAGAACATTGTAGTTTTCAACAGGGGTCTGTATTATTGATATTCCAGAGTAATACAGCCAAACTCACAGCATTTTTATTTTGCTCTAACTTATGCAGAACGTCCTTATTTTAAAACGCATTTCCACACACTTGCGGTCCAGCAATTTCCAAAGTGAGTAAACAAATTCTGTGGGGACCTGACTCCCCAGGGTGGGGTGAGCAGTTCCAGAACTCAGCCCAGGGTCCAAATGCCACCAGAACCCCTCGATCTCCAAGAATTCCCAAAGAGTCAAGAAGTTCTTCTAACCCCACCAGAAAAACTGCAGAGAAAACGCGGCACGTCAAAATATCAAGATGACAAATTTGGTAAAACGAGAAAGTCAAGTTCGATTTTTAAAAGATGAAAAGCTATATTGAATAACTTTGAATTTTACTTCATCCCTAAATGTCTACAACTGCTTTGATAGAATCTGGCCTGCATGGAGAGACTAATCTATTATGAAATACCACTTTCTATGAGTGACTTTTCTTATGGACATGAAATCAGGAAACCATAAAGAGTCACTGAGTCACCTAACTGCACATGCGGCCACTAAATCATATCCCAGGGCCAATCAAGTAAACACTGTGCGAGCTTAAGGGGTAAATTATATTTTTAAATTACACAGAGTATGTCTCATCTTTCCATTATAATAAAAGTTATTTCCTAGAAAACAGATGTCCAAAATATATTTTTTAAGCAATAAATGAACAGTGAAAACGTTATCCCTCCCAATGTTCTACCTGAAGGGATATTAAGTAACTCTTGCACAAAATCCAGAACACTGATGCTACTTTATTTTTTTCTTTGTGGCTCAACCAAAGAAGAGCTAAAAATCCATTGCATTTTGAGTTAATGAGAATTTTTACCTCTAGTAATTGAAAAGAATATTACATTGCACCAAGTACGTCTGCTGCTTTCTCAGAATGTTCACGTCCTTTTAAAAGCTGAAACATTTACTCAGATTTTTACGTTCAAACCGAGGGTCTCCCAGAGGGGAGGTGTGGCCAGGTGGGGATGAGCAAGGTACCTGCCGACTACTGGCAGCACACCCCCTTCAGTCTCCCCAGGAATGGAAGATGGGGGGAGGGGGAGGAAACACGTACGGGTTTTTTAAGTACAATAGTAATTATTTTCACCCTAAAGTGGGCCAAGGACTTTTTCTCTATCGGAAAATATACATGACTGCTCCCCACCTAAACACCCCAACTCGCCACTCCTCCTGCAATGTCACTCGGGCCCCGGCTTGGGGTCCCTCCTGCACCCTCCTGACAGCCTGCGGGGTCTCGACCCGGCTCCCATTACCGCCGGGATTCGCGGTAAATGGGGGCTTTCCCGGGCCTCAGCTCCGCCACCTGCACGGTCCGTGCCCGGGGGCAAGGTGCACCCCGAGTGGCCCTGGCACAGTCACCCAAAACCTGGGGCTGGCGGGCAACCCGGACTTCAAGGAGCGGTGGTATCTGGCCAATTCGGGGGAGTTAGGCAGAAGTGTAACTTTCAAAGGAAAAAAAGGAAACTCCGAATCCCCGCGATAGGTGGGCTCGCTGGAGGCGCCGTTCAAGGACCCCCGCCCGCCTACCACCCACTCTCACCCCGCAGGACCCCACCCGCCATCCGCCCCCCGCCCGCGCTCAACCCACAGGACCCCCGCCCATCCCCCGCCCGCACTCACCCTGCAGCCAGGACAGGACCCCGGCCCGCCGTCCCTCCGAGGACCCCTCTCCCCTCCTCTTGTCCGCGGCCCCGAGATGCGCCCTGGCCCCGCCCCACCCACAGAGAGGCAGGCCCACCCGCACGCCGTGATTGGCTGGATTGGGTGGTGCCGGGCGCCCACTGGCTGCCGCGCCTGCCCG
Organism: Stenella coeruleoalba; assembly: GCF_951394435.1. Lineage (NCBI taxonomy): Eukaryota > Metazoa > Chordata > Mammalia > Artiodactyla > Delphinidae > Stenella > Stenella coeruleoalba. Next base: position 25,776,835 of record NC_137167.1, on the reverse strand, counting down.
TTCCTCTGCGGCGCCCCGCCCCCGCGCCCGCGCATTCCTGCGGAGCCACGTGGCCACCCGCACCCCCTCCTTCGGCTCAAAGCCCAGCCTGGCTGCGCCCACGTCGGCTGGGGGCGCCAGGCAGGACCCCTAGACCCGTGTCTTTTCCCTACAGAGCCCTCGGGCTGCTCACTCGTGGGCAGGGGGGCGCCCGGCAGGGCACCCCTGGACCCCCAGACCCCCATCTCTTCCCCGGGGAGCCCTCGGGCTGCGCGCGCGTGGGCAGAGTCCGCCGGGCAGATCACACCCCTAGATCTCCCCACCCCCCTCGCTGTCCCCAGAGCACCCACCCTCCCTTCGCTCGCTGGCCCTGCCAGCAGGGGCGTTCCTGGCTCCTCAGAAGGTCAGCTGCCCCGAGGCCCGCCAAGTGTTTGGAGTTTGGAAATGCAATGATTTCACATTGCCGAGACAATTTTTAAAGCTTACCTTTTACTGGAAAGCGCTTATTTTCACCTTTACCTTGACGGTGAACATGGGTTCTAGAATTCCGTATCTTGTAAGAGCCAAAAAGCAATGCTGTAAGTGGGAGAGCTTGACCCTGCGTTTTCACCCTTGGAATGGACAGCGCTTATTGGGCCTAAAAAGCATCCTTATACTACGAGCCCATTTGAGGTTAAAAATCCACGCAGGGCTTCCCTGGTGGCGCAGTGGTTGGGAGTCCGCCTGCCGATGCAGGGGACGCGGGTTCGTGCCCTGGTCCGGGAGGGTCCCGCATGCCGCGGAGCGGCTGGGCCCGTGGGCCATGGCCACTGGGCCTGTGCGTCCGGGTCCTGTGCTCCGCGGCGGGAGGGGCCGCAGCAGTGAGAGGCCCGCGTACCGCAAAAAAAAAAAAAAAAATCCACGCATATGCTTGGTTCCTCACAGAAGCGCCTAAGATAAACAAGAATTTCCTTCTGTGCTGTTGGAATTGTTTGCCAGGAGCATTTCTTTGTTTTATAATTTTAAAAAGGAAGCATATTATTGCTCTAATTTCTGCTATAGGACAAAACTCAAGACAAAGCATCTTTAACAAGAATACAAACCAAAATGACAGCTGAAGAATGTTGCCTGTTACCTGGTCAACAAGGTAAACATATGAGCCATGCCCTAAGCCTCTCCCATCTCCTGCCCAAATCTCTCAACCAAATCTCTCTCTAGAAGTAATTTAAAGTCAGAACGTCAGAACTGCCAGACACCTTAAAGATCTAAGGTACCATTCACTAGGTTTATAGAAGGAAGACCATGTAGCTAAATGTCAGAAAGCTAATTTGAACATTGAGTGCCTTTAAAGCCCCCATGCTCTGTAAAATTTCTTTCCCTGGAAATTGTGACTCATAAATCATAGCTACCATATAAAGACTACAATGGTTGGGAAAAAAATAAGAGTAGGTAAGGGAATATTTTAGCAATGTTTATTATTAGCATTCTATAATTTTATGGAAAAAGACTGAGCTGTTTTTAAATACTATTTCAGACCTATCTTAGAGCACCCTGGGAAGATACTAGAGCCTGAATCAATTGAAAAAGATACTTCCTTTCAGTGTCTTTAGTATCAGAAACATTATTTGGGGTCTCTTTTCCTAGGGCTCTTTGAGTACCTTATTCAGAGTTCTCCTACCCAATTTTCTTAGTAGCCATGGTGGACAGAGGTAGAAAGACCAAGTGAGTTAGTTCTGTTCACCACACAACAGGAAAATCCTGTTACGTGTTGTGTTTCTGATCTAGTGGAGCAGAGATAAGAGGGAAATTATACTGTATATGGATGAAACAAGGGATTGGGAGTCGATTTGGGGATCCTATTTTGGTTTCTAACACTAACAAAATCCTGTGTGACTTACACAGTTCTCTGAGCTTCCATCTCACCATCTAGCAAATGTAACTAATAATATCTACATCATAGATAAGATGTTTAAAAGGGAGAACTATATAAAGAACGCAGTATGATGTCTGGGAAGAGTAGATGCTCACTAAGCCATAATATAACTTGGGTCTAACTTTTTTTTTTTCAGGAACAAGAAAACATATTGAATCACTATTTCTAATAGATGGCTCACAAGTTCATTTTAAGAAACTTAAGGAAGTTCAGGAGGCTGCTATTGTCATCATTTTTCACTCAGAAATCATGCTATTTTGGACCATGGGGACAATACAGTAGCAGCATCATAACTAGAAGCACAGAGTGCAGCTTCCCCATTTCCACAATGGCTGTGTTGACCCCCTAAGCTCAGGGCCATCAGGAAGGGCAATGCTGAAGTGGGTGGGCATGGTGCTGGGGCAGAAAGAACTCCGATTGAAGCCTCCAGTCCTGTCTAGTTTATTCTAGTGTTCTTCAGATATATCACCATTTCCTGTAAGCCCTGATGTGGAAAAGAATCAGAATTTCCATTGTAATTTCCTCTTTGACCAGTGGGATATTATATATATATATGGAGAGAGGGAGAGGGAGAGGGGGAGAGAGAGAGAGAGAAAGAGACTGAATATGAGGAAGTGGCTTACACAGGTATGGAGGCTGACAAGCCCCAGGATGTGCCGTCTGACTCAGGAAAGCCGGTGAACCCAGGGAGCCGATGGTGTGAATCCCAGTCAGAGGACAGGAGATGACCTGAGATGACCCAGCTCATCAATGAGGCAGAAAAATGGGGAATTCCTCCTTCCTCCGTCTTTTGTTTTTTTCAAGCCTTCAGTTGATTGGACGATCCGCACGCACATGGGGTGGGGGCCATTTACTGAGTCCACGGGCTCAAACGCTAATCTTCTCTGGAAGCACCTGGAAAAAATGTTCAATCAGGGTAACCCATGGCCATCAGTTGCCCCATAATATTAACCATCACAACTACACACTGTTGATGGGAGTGTAAAATGGTACAATCATTTGGAACATTTGTTTTGCAGCTTCTCGTAGGACAAGCACAGCAACCGCCCTCTTAGGTATTCCTTCAAGGTACAGGAAAACATAAGCCCGTAAAAAGACCATTAAAAGAATTTTTTTATTCGTTAACAGTTCAAACTGTTCAAAACAGTGCACATAGTTCAAAACTGGGAAAAGTCAAATTGCATCAAAGGGTGGCTGTAGCCACGAAGTGTGGTCTGGTCCCACAGGAGAGCGCTGCGTGTAACAGTATCAGAAAGGACAGTAACAGAAAGGAATAAACTGCACTCAGTGGCTGAGATGAACCTCAAACACACTGCGTTGCGTGAAAAGAGAACAGACCTGGAGCACACCCTCTGCCCAGAGCTGCGTGTCCGTCTCTACGGAAACGACCGCCGTGGTGGGTGTGTGGGTGCCTTCGCTCAGCCCCAAACCAGCGGGCTGGGCCGGAGGCGGCTGGCGAGTGGGAGGGGCTCCCAGCCCCTGTGCCCTGATCCGGGCCGCTCCCTCCCTCGCTCTCGCTCGCCTTCCGCGCCCTGCCTGCAGCATCTCCGCCCCGCCCCTACCCGCCCCTACCCGCGTCCCCTCCGAGGGCCGGCAGCCCAACGAGACACGAGGGGGCGAGGGAGGGAAAGGAAAGCCAAGAAGCGGCGACGAGGCGGAGGAACCCGGCAAGATCAGTGAGGCGGGTCCCACGGCTGCTGTTTCTGGCGTCACGGGAATCTGGAGGGCGAGAAGGAAGCATTGTTCCAGGCGGAGACAGGGCTGTTCTGTTCCCAGAGCCCTTGCCATGAGGCCCGAGCTGTTTTCTCGCTTTGCTCCGTGTCCAGCGGGGGAGGCGAAGGGCCCCGAGAAGGGCAGGCAGCGCCCACCAGCCGCAGACGTGGGTCGAGAGCCGGGTGCAAGGCCTCCATCCCAGGGCTTCAGGTTCACATGCAGGCTCCCCTGAGGCCAGCAGGTGACACCTGGACTTGTGTGGGCTGGAGCGCTGTGTCTCTTCCCTCCTTCCATCCCGCCCTCCCCTCCTCTCCTCTGGCAGGACGGTTCAAAGTTTGGGGAGCTGGAGCTGGAAAAGAATGTCCAAGAAGGGACAGAGAAGGAGGACGGTTGTTCTAGAAGCTTCTTTCCTGCTCGGAGAGCCCTGGTCCTGCCCAGAATAAGCTCTGATTCTCAGCAGGGTGAGCACAGGGGTCGTCAGTGCCGAGGAGACACGCAGTCAGGAAGGTGCCATGATTCGAGGAGCCCAAAGGAACGCCCCGCACCCCACTCCTGTGTGTAGGTACATCTGTTTTTCTGACCTGGTGGCTGAGCTTCTCCGCCGGTGAGAAGTAGGGCATCTGCAGCCCCTGCTGTCCTGTAAGAGGCCAGCACACCTCAGGGTTGGGCAGTCAGCCACCTTGACCTTATTATCCAGGACTGCTAGGAAGAGCAGGGGGTGGGGGAGGACCGTGTCCGGGCTCTGGGAATTCTGGTGCCGAGTGGTCCGAGCAGCGGAGGAGAGGAAGGAGGCTGCAGTGGACAGAGGGGCTCAGACCGACCCCACCCGCAGTCCCTGCTTCTAGTTCTCCCCCGTTTCTGGAGCTGCGTCACCCAGGACGATCCTCGAGGATGTTTCCTAAGCTCGGGTTCATTCCCATCCCCACAGGGATGATCCCAGCCTTGACCATCCCACGGGGCTGACCCCCTGACCACCGCTTCTCCCTCTCAGCAGGACGCTGACTCCCATTGTATCTAGAACTGCTGAGGCAGAGGGTGACCTCCCTCTGCCCACTCCCGTCCACACCAGAAGGACATGAACGCCTTTCTCGGGGACGAGTCGCCCTGCTCCTGCCCAAGGTCACCGCGGTTACTTTGTAGTCCAGGTTCAGACCTCTGCTCTGTCTCTGCTTCCATCCACCCCACAGATCCCCACCCCGACTTCCAGACCTTCATCACGGTGCCTGCAGGCGGGCCCCACCTCTGTTTCTGGGACCCTTCACGTGAACTCTGAACGAGGGTGTGTGTCTGCAGAACCCGACCTGAGATGCTCACCGCTTCAATTCCCAGCTCCCCTGCCCGCTGCGCCCCGTCCCACCTGGCTGTTGTGACACAGCTGTGACCTAGCGGACAGATGTGTGTCTGCCCCCAGTGCCCGTGCCCAGAGCTCCGCAATACCCTGGGGCTTCCTGGGTGATGGGAGCATGTTGGTTCTAGTGAGGCAGCTCCCGGATGGCTCAGAAATACTGAGCCAGGATGAGAGGCTTGGAACTTCCAGCCCCACCCCCATCCTCTGGGAGGGGAGAGGGCTGGAGATTGAGTTAACAATGGATCGTGCCTACTTGATGAAGCCTCCAAACAAATTCACAAACTATGGGGTTTGGAGAGCTTCCAGGTGGATGGACACATCCCCAACTCCCCGGGACGGAAGCTCCTGCCCCCAGGACCCTCCCAGACCTCGCCCTCTGTGCCCCTTCACCTGGCTGTTCGTCCGTAACCTTTAATCTTATCCCTCAGTAGGTAATAAACCAGTAAACGTAAGCAGTGTTTGCCTGAGTTCTGTGAGCAAATTACTGAACCCAAGAAAGGGCTTGTGGGGACCCAAGTCAGAAGTGTGAGAGACCTGGGCTGCTGTGTGGAGCTGGGCATCGTGGCACCAAGCCCTCAACTGCAGGGCGTGATGCTCACCCCGTGTGGATGGTAGCACACCCGGCTGGCGTCGGAGGATTGGTTGGCATGCGGAGAAACCCGCACGCTTGGTGTCAGAAGTGTTGTGAGTAGAAGTTCTTTCTCTTGCCATCACTCTGCTGAAACATCTGGCTGAGGACCTGGTTGGTCCCCGGCTGCTGCCCCCAGGCAGCGAGCGGGCAGCTCTGTCTCTGTGCCGAGCTCTGCACCCTGAGGCCTGGCTGCTCAAAGCTGCCTTCTCCCTTAGCTGACACGGTGCCTTCCTGGGTAAGGTGTTTTCAGACCTGCCCGTTTCTCCGCCTACACTCTCTCCCGCCCTACAGTCAGCTTTCAGGATCAGAGTCTGGTGTGTGTCATGTGTCTGTGTTTTCCCTTTTTAAGTTTCATCCTCCTGATGGCCAGTCTCTGCAGAGCAGCCAGAGACGCACAAAGCAGATCGGATGCAGCCACGCCGAATCTCAGGGACCTAGGATGGTTCCCTCCTGACCTCCGGCAGAATCAAGTCCCAACCTCTGCTTTACAGAAATGGGCAGCTTGGAGTGTATAATTGCAGCTGACCCTTAAACGGGTTTGAACGGGTTTGAACTGCAAGGGTCTGCTTATATGCAAATTTTCTTTTTCAATAAGCGTAGTACCTGTATTTTCATTTTACAGATTTTTAAATTGACTAAGTTTGGGGAAAGTTTGTGTTTGATTAGAGATCACAATATGTGGGATCAAAAGAACGAGGGGTGGAGTCCTGATTCCATCCAGACTGTTTCAGCTTCCTGCCCTCGGCCGAGTCATGGACCATTTCCTTTGTTTTTGAGGCAGAGATAGCAGTACCCATGTTTTCGATGGCTTGGGGGTCAGTGCTCCCACCTCCACATTGTTCAAGGGTCAGCTGCATTGGTTTCTGCCTTTCCCACTAGACCGTGTTAGCAGATCACACTACAGTTTAATTCTTGTAGTTATTCGAAAGATTAACTAACGAGGCAGCTCCTGGAATGATAAAGCGGAGAATTCTGACAACACCAAGTGTCGACAAGGCTGTGGGACGACTGGAATTCTTGTATGTTGGTAATGGGGGCACAGATAGGACATTGTATTGGGAACACCACCTGCAGTCTCATAAATTAAGTGTATAAGTGCTCAACCACTGCATCACCAGGGAAGCCCCGAGTTCATTTTTTTTAAGTGAGTCAGATATCAAGGTAAAGAAGAGGCAGAATTTGAAGTGAGTTTTTTCTTTTTTTTTAAAGAGACTATTCTTTTTAAGATTTTTTTTTATGTGGACCATTTTTAAAGTCTTTATTGAATTTGTTACAATATTGTTTCTGTTTTGGTTTTTTGGCCGCAAGGCATGTGGGATCTTAGCTCCCTGACCAGGGATCAAACCGGTACCCCTGCATTGGAAGGCGAAGTCTTAACCACTGGACTGCCAGGGAATCCCGGAAGTGAGTTTTAATGTGATAAAGAAACACTGTGAATGTTAGAGTTCATCATCCTTGCGGCCTCCTTTCAGACTCTCAAGGCTCTCCCTCCTTCCTCTCTAATTAAACTTACTTCTTTGGGGGCAGCAACATTTGATAGAAAATTTAAATAATTTCAGGTTCAATTCTATTATTTTTCTCTTTGGTTTACTTATGTGGATAGAAACACTGTGTTCTATGTTATAGTTCCAAATGCATGGTATTGTAGCTTTGTTAGGTTTTGTGCGCTTGCCTGGGTATAAAGCGACAATCAGAGCAATACTGTCACAGATATTAACTTCAACTAATGAGCAGGATAAGTTCTGTGTCAGAAGCCACCTTCAGCTTAGGGACACTCGGTCTACCAGACACTCCCCCATAAGGTGCCAATTTTACTGGCAAGCCCTTAGTAGCAATAGATTCAATTTTCTTACTACATCCCAAATCAGAGATTTTAATTAGCTTTTATCACTTTTTACCTTTTTTGATTTTCACCTAATTATCCCCAAATTTAAATCTGACTGAATTATTTAACAAGCAGACAACAAAGAAGCTATTCTCAAAAACAAAGAGCCCCACCCTTTCCGGTTCTTGGCCCCTGCTGGGTCAGATCCAGCCAAGATTTGAAAGTGTTTGTGGAAAAGCTATGACTCAGTGTATGCTCACAGTATGGTGGTTTTCCTATTTCCCTCCCAAATGAAACTTAGACAAGACCACCATGTTGCTGAAGATGAAAAAAATCAACCAACTAATTTGAGGGGGAAAACGATACCATTTTCTAAAATCTCCTAAGCATTTCCTTTTCTGAAAACAGACATGGGAATCTTAATGGAAAATGATAAGCTAGTTAAACATTACTCATAAGAAGCACCATCCTGTGGTAATAAAATGTGAATTTGGCTGAAAATAGAAAGATGTATGTCTTCACCTTAGCCATGCTTCAACTAGTTGGATGACTGGATAAAGTGTTTAATTTCTCAGCCCTGTGAGATGGGATGGATGATCTCACACTTCCCCCCAGTAATACAATGGGGAATAGACAGCCTGTTTTTCTGATAAGGGGTTAATACCCAAAATATATATAAAGGACTCATACAACTCAGTAGCCAAAAAAAACCAAACAGACAATCTGATTAAAAATGGGCAGAGGAACTGAATAGACATTTTTCAAAAGAAGACATACAAGTGGACAACAGGCATATGAAAAGATATTCAACATCACTAATCATCAGGGAAATGCAAATCAAAACCACAATGAAACATCACCTCACACCAGTTAGAATGGCTGTTATCAAAACGACAAGAAATAAGTGTTGGTGAGGGTGTGGAGAAAACGGAAACCTTGTACACTGTTGGTGGGAAAGTAAATTTGTGCAGGCACTGTGGAAAATAGTATGGAGATTCCTAAAAAAATTAAAAATAGAACTACCATATGGTCCAGTAATCCCACTTCTGGGTACTTATCCAAAGGAAACAGAACCGCTATCCGGAAAAGATATCTGCACCCCCATGTTCACCACGGCATTATTTACAATAGCAAAGATATAGAAACAACCCAAGTGTCCATCAACATATTACTGGATGAAGAAGGTGTAGTGTGTGTGTGTGTGTGTGTGTGTATGTGTGTGTGTGTATATATATACACACTTATGTATACATATATATATGTGTATACAGAGATTGTATTGACAGTTGCCAGAGATGAGGGTGGGGAATGGGCGAAATGGGTGAAGAGGGTCAAAAGCTACCGACTTCCAGTTATGAGTTCCGGGGATGTAATGTACAGCATGGTGACCAAAGTTAACAATATTGTATATTTGAAAGTTGCTAGGAGACTAGATCTTAAAAGATCACAAGAAAAACATTTTGTAACCATGTAAGGGGATGGATGTTAACTAGAATTACTGTGATGATTATTTCACAATATACACATATATCAAATCATTATGTTGTACACCTGAAACTAATACAATGCTATATGTCAAATATACCTTTTTAAAAAAATTGGAAAAAAACCGATAAAACTCAAGCCTGAACTTCCTTGTAAATGTAATGAAGCCTTTCATGACACAGGGGAAGAAAAAGAGTGGTGGTGGCTGCGCTCTTATCCCTTTTATCATTATTTATTACTTGTACTACTATTTATTGCTTCTATAACTATTTATTACTTGTGTCACTATTTATTACTTACACTACTATTTATTGCTTGTATCATCACTATTTATTATACTACTATTGCTTGTATCACTATTACTTGTATCACTATTTATTACATATACTACTATTTATTACTTGTATCACTATTTATTGCTTGTAACACTATTTATTGCTTGTATCACTCTTTACTACTTGTATCACTATTGCTTGTATCACTATTACTTATACTACTATTTATGGCTTGTATCACTATTTATTGCTTGTATCACTATTACTTGTATCACTATTGCTTGTATCACTATTTATTGCTTGTATCACTAGTTATTACTTGTATCACTATTACTTGTATCACTATTGCTTGTATATTTATTGCTTGTATCACTAGTTATTACTTGTATCACTATTTATTGCTCGTACCGCTGTTACTTGCACCCAGCTGATGCTGAGGGATTGTTTTGCCAGGCACCAAAGTAAAGCAGGGCGGATTCCTGCTGAAACTGGCCCCCAGTCAGCTCCCTTCTCCCTCCATGAAGTCCCAGTTCTAGAAGGTGGTGCAGCCCTTCTCCCTAAACCCACGCTGATAGATTCTGCCCCCTGAACGAGGTTCATCACTGCCCTTCTCCTACTGGTCCACAAAGTGGAAGTACGGGGCTTGGTGAGTGGAGCTCTTGGATTTCAGCTGCCACAAGTCCCTCGTGCAGTCAACAACCATACAGGCCACACCTGTGCCCTCAGAGCTCCCATCTAACTCGGGGCTTAAGACTTGTCTCCGTTGTAGCCCCCGCCGACTAGCGGTTTCTTCTTTCTCTGAACCCCTATAGGTCAGGTTGTTTGCTTATGTGATGCTCTAAAACGCATTTTAAACTTGGGTTGTATGATTTTTAAGGCTTCCGTTCCTGAGGTTCTGATCCTCAGAAGGGCTGGCTGTCAGTTTAAAACATGAGAGTAAGTCGAGATATTTGCTTTCCTACATTAAGTCATTAAACACTCGTCAGAGGCATTGCCCCGGGGTTTCAGGAGGAGGAAGCAGGCATGAGACACGCTGTGCCCCCACCCAGACCCTGTTATTAGTCGGGCCAGGTTTCAACCCCGGACACTGACCGTGAACAATTGAACGTCTCCTGGAGGCTCTATTCCTGTGAGCAATCTCATTTTAAAACCTCCTTATAAGTCAAGGATCACAGCCACGTCCCTCGTTTGAGGCTCAAACTGAAAGCGTGGGTAATGAGTCAATACATTGCACCTGCCCTCACTAATCAAGGTCATTTTAAGACTTCATGTCCTCCAAGCGGCAGGGATCCTAAACAGTAAGCTGTTTGCCCGAGCTGTTTCCCGGCAGCTTGCAGGCTCAGCTGCGTCGAGCTTAGGCTGAGCCGGTTGAGACTGGATAGGAGCACTGACCACTCAACTGCGCCTGCCGGAGATCTGGAGGCCTAGTGACCTTGGGGAGGCCTAGCGCCTAGTTACGCCTGCGCAGAAGGTCCATTACGCACCTTATCCCTTTCCCCGCGCCCTCCCCGCACTGCCCACGCCCCCACGCCCCCCACGCCCCCCCTCGCCTCAGCCCGCTCCCACGTGCCCCACACCGCCAGCCTAAGCCCGCCCCCCACGTCCCCCACACCCCGCCCTGCCCCGCCTCAGCCCGCCTCCCACGTCCCCCACGTCCCCCACGCCCCCGCACGCCCCGCCTCAGCCCGCCCCCCACGTGCCCCACGCCCCGCCCCCCCCGCCTCAGCACCCCCCCCCCACGTCCCCCACGCAGCCTGGTCTAAGCCCGCCCCCCACATCCCCCACGCCCCCGCACAACCCCGCCTCAGCCCGCCCCCCACGTGCCCCACGTCCGTTGCCCCACGTCCCCCACGTCCCGCCCCCCGCCTCAGCCCAGCCCCCACGTCCCCCACGCCGCCTGGTCTAAGCCCGCCCCCCACGTCCCCCACGCCCCCTCCACGCCCCGCCTCAGCCCGCCCCCACGTGCTTCACGCCTCAGCCCACCCCCCCACATCCCATAGCTGCCCGGCCTAAGCCCGCCCCCCACGTCCCCCGCGACCCCTCCACGCCCCGCCTCAGCCCGCCCCCACGTGCCCCACGCAGCTCAGGCCCCACCCTTCCCAGCCGCTTTGTTCCTGACCCGGCAAGGCCTGGCTTTCGCTGAGGTGGGCTTGAGGCTCCCTGTCTCCTCTTGGTGTGGCTGTGAGTAAACCTCTCCTTGCTTCAAACCTCAGTTTGCTGTGCGTTGAGCAAAACGAACTTGGTTTGGTAACAGATTTGGAAGCCGGCCGGGAGGGAGTCCAGAGGAACCTTGGCCCGAGGGTTGTGGCCCCTCTTGGGTACCGGGAGCCGGTGGCCGAGCCTGAGCCTCGGGTCCCTTGGCTCCAGGGCCGTCCCCCAGTTCCCCACCAGGCACCCCGACCTTCTGTGCTTGTTTCGTTTTGTGCCAGAAAAACGGTTTTTGGGTTTGGTTAGGAAGACATTTTCTGGGTGAGTGGAACCGCACCTGCGTCTCCATCGTTGGTTGGTCCTGACCCAATGGTGGCTGGAGGCCCGGCTGGCGGGCGTTTGGGGGACAATAGGAAAGGTCGCGGCTGCTGAGGTACCGGGGTGGGAGGCTGGGGCTCTGGTTTCTGGTCTCATGTGTTCATGTCTGTGTGTGTCTGCTTGTTTTGTTTTTAATCGCAGGGACCAGGTTCAGGAGAAAAGGGAGCAAAGGAGAATGAAACAGGTTATTCTGCTGGCGGCCGCCTGAACCCAGGGAAGAGCCGGACCAAACGGAGGCCCCCGTGAGGGACTCGGCAAAAGGTAGGAGGCCTCAAGGCTCCCCTCCTTGAATGCGGAGCCTGATAGAGGGACCCCCCCCCCCGCAAATGTGGATATTGCAGGCAGGAGGGACGCTGGAAGAGTGCCCCATCCTGAGACTCTTGATGGTAAGCAGGTGGCGCCTCAGGTGCCCCAGGTAACTGATGATGCCGGTGACCAATGATCGCTCCGAGGCCATTATTGTTTTCCATATGGGTGACGTGGCAGTGGGAGTCAAGGGTGGGGCTTACCAGCACAGGTGGTGGGGGGAACTCGGTTTTAAATATCTGGCTTTCTAAACTTTGTTTTGAGACTGTTAGTAATAGGGGTGTGCGGAGAGCCCTTGAGAAAACCTTTTCTCCGGCTGGGAAAGAACCACTGATAGCTTTCCGTACATGCCTGGTGGCCTCACTCCCCTTCTGGGATGAGACGGACTGAATTAAACACCAGGGTTGCCTTTGCCTCTGGACGCTGAGTGGACATTGAAGCACCGCCTGAGCAGACCTGCACGCTGCAGGCTCTATCGCTCTAACCTCAGAAACAGCCTGCAGTGATTCCGGGAGCGATACCACGGAGGGTGAGTCTGGGGGATGGGCGGATGGGGGGTGCTGGGGAGAGCAGAGATGGCCACACCTGTATGGGCCAGGCTCTGCAGGGGGCCAGACATTCCAAACTTAATGCAGTATCCAATAAAGCAGCAAGCAAAGCGTGGGGTGAACTTCTAACAGCCTCCTTGCATTATGAGCCAGTATGCTCTTGCTGGTCACGTGGTGATTGGTCCACAGCTGAATGTGTGTTACGTGATTGAAGAGCAATTAACAAGCTGTAGGAATTCATCCCTAGCCCGTAACCATACTCTGCTAAGGACTCTCTCCACAGACTCTTGTTGGGTTACCATCTTGGACTTGAAGGAGGTCTTTTTTGTACACCCTTGAGGTTTGAATCCCGAGTTGTCTGCTTTCACTGCTGGACAGTTCTTCCTCAGGGAGTTAAAAATTCTCGCAATACTTGGAGAAATCCTGGCGAGACCTGAGGGACCTTGAACTAAACAGGGGAGCCCTGCTCCAGGCTGTGGACAACGCCCTCATTACCAGTGAGACAAAGGACTTCTGAGACCAAGGTATGGGTTTGACTTCCAACTTCTTGGCTGAAAGAGGCTGTCAGGTGTCCAAGAAAAATATAGATTCTCAGCTCTCTGTTAAATATTCTGGGGTTTTGAACTCAAGGACAGAGAGCTGCTCCCTGCCGGGAGGGAAGCTCTAGCCAGGACTGCAGTTGCCACCAGGAGACAACTGTGGGATTCCTGGGAGCGCCTGGGTGCTGCTACACCTGGACCCCCAGGTTTGGACTCATAGCAAAATCCTTTTAATGAAGCTTTTAAAGGCAGTTACACAGAAACCCTAGGCTGAAATCTTGAAGGATAAACATACAGGAGACCGGTTTCATCCCTGCAGGACGGGACGTTATGAGAAATGCGATGGAAAACCGCGACCAAGGTCATCCAAACCTTGCCTGGTTCCAGTCCCCGACACTGACTTCTTCCAGCGGCAGGTGAACCCCAACAGATCTTCAGCTGCTTTTCAGAAGCTGCGAGAAAGAAATCAGGGTGAGTGGGTTTGCTGCAGTGGTGGCTTTGGTCACATCAGATGCTTCAGAAGGCAATTTAAATAACTTGTTATAAGAAGGATCTGTTCTCTTGTCAGTCCTTTGTTTCTAACCTCCCAGGCTTGGAAGGACTTCTGCTTTGGTTGTGCTGGTAACCTATCAGGCTGATCACCTGACTCCTGTCTTTCCCTGGATCCCTAAAAATCCTAAATGTTAACCCTGGCTGGTATTCTCTGTGCCCCTGAGGGATACGTCTTTGCAGTTTCAATTACCAATCTTGGTCCTGTGGCTACCTTGACAGCGGTGTCTGGGTGGAATTTGTTTATTGGGATCAGTGTTAATGTCAAACCAGAAACAAGAAAATACACTCAAATGAGTGCTTGACAGTTTGACTTCTCAAGCCCTTGTTGGATCTATGCCCCTTACGAGCAGGGAGTAGCCAGAGGCATCCTCACCCCTCCCCTGAGGTTGAGGAACGATGAGAAGATGGGGGTGCTGAACCTTGAACCGTGGGTTAAACGCACTCACCTGCCGTCCCTAATGAAGGTTGTGAAGACTTGCGTGGCAGCCTAATCAGTAAGTGTTTGTCGGAGTTGTTCTCCAGGAACTTGGAGTCAGCTGTGTCGAGTTAGGGCTGAGCCAGTTGAGATGGGGTAGGACCACCGGCCCCTCAGCTGGGCCTGCGCCTGCACTGGAGACCTTGTGAACGTGCAGAGGCCTGGAGCCTAGTTACGCCTGAGCAGAAGGACGAGTACACACCTTTTTCCCATTGTGGCTGCCCTGTTTGCTGTCCCATTAGCACCCCAGCGCCTTGCCTTCTGGGAGGCAGACCTGGGATTTGTTCTCCAGCTTGCTTGCTTGGCTGCCTTGCAGTTAAGCACTTCGTGCTGCAGACCTCGGCGGCTTAGCGTCTTGGCTGGCTGTGCACCAGGCAGAACGAACCTGGTTCAGCAACCGTGACTAATTGTGACACGTCGCCTAGGAGGGTGCTCGAATGCACCATCTCCAGAAAGCCCCCATGGGAAACCTGGTCCAGCTGGGCTCAGCACCCTCAGACACTGGGCCTTTCCAGTTGGTCTGAAGACACAAGTAACTCGTTACCAGAAATAGCTAGTCTTTCAGTTGTTTAGGTCTCAGAACTCGGAGGCAATTCCTTCCTCCCAGGCCCGCAGTCCTCCCTTCCCTCCTGGCTAGTGCACTTCCTGAGTGGAGGACGAAGGCTGGAGGAGCCCAGGGCACTGGATCCCGGGGGGTGTAGACCGTCCCCCCACCTCCAGGATGGACACCAGCTGGTCCCGTGGACCGGTCCAGCATCTCAGCTCCCAGGGAGGCGAGCCTGACCCGGAGCGGGGAGCTGACTGCCTGAGGTAAACATCTGGCTTTCGGCGCAGAGGACTAGTAAACGGCTCTCCTAACGCCTAACCCTTCATGGCAGGTGAAGCTGGAGGGGGAGGCTGACGCACCGCAGGCAGAGCTGTGGGCTGGAGGGAGGCCATCCCAGGGAACAGAGGTCACCTGCTGAGGGAACCTCATCGGCGCTCAGCCCGCGTGGGGACCTGAGTCTTCTACCCAGCCCCAGCCCCTCACCCTCGACACAGACTGGGTCCTGTCTGTCTGTCCCTGGCAGCACGGATACAACTCTGCGGCTGTGAGGGCCAGGCTCAGCTTGCAGGTGGAGGAACGAGCCGGAGGGAGGGCCAGCTGCCCGTGGCCGCAAGGCCAGTCGTCGCAGCAGAGACTCAGGCCCGGGGCGCTGGGCTGTGTCCCCACGTGCCGTCCTGTGCTGCGGGCTGAGCGGATGTGCCCTTAGTGCAGCGGACAGAATGCGATTCTCAGCCCGGGGCTTCAACACCGTAAGACCGTGTTTGTGGATTTCATCAGCAGCTGTGACACAGGATTTCCATTCCCTGATTGTACAGGTTTTTTAAATTAGTTAATTTTTGGCCACATTGGGTCTTCGTTGCTGCGCGCGGGCTTTCTCTGGTTGTGGCGAGCGGGGTCTACTCTTCTTTGTGGTGCACGGGCTTCTCACTGCGGTGGCTTCTCATTGTGGAGCACAGACTCTAGGTGTGTTGGCTTTAGTAGTTGTGGCACATAGGTTCAATAGTTGTGGCTCACAGGCTCCAGAGCCCAGGCTCAGTAGTTGTGGCACACGGGTTTAGTTGCTCTGCGGCATGTGGGATCTTCCCGGACCAGGTCTTGAACCCATGTTCCCTGCACTGCCAGGTGGATTTTTAACCACTGTGCCACCAGGGAAGTCTCTGATTGTACAGTTTCAAATGTAACGTAATAGAAACCACAGGTGTAAGTATTTCAGTGTCTTCTGAGCTATGAGGAAGTGGGGTTACTTCACAAGACGTAAGTCGCCTGTGCTGCCACTTCCAAATGAAGATGCGACAGGCAGGCTCCCCTCCGGGGTGGATCAAGATAAGATACTCGGGCTCTACGCAGGGAACCGTGTTGTCACGTCCTGGCTGATCCCGGGGGCGTTGTCGTGTGACCCCCGGGCCACAGCTGGAAAGGGGGTCTCACCCCAGCAAAGCCTCCGTCAGGGGAAGCTGCTCACCTTTAAAAGTGAGAAGCGGACCCCGTGCCGTCAGAGCACCGAGTTCTCTGGAATTACCCGGGGCAGCAGGGGAGGAAGGTGGCCCAGGCCTCTGGGGTCTGGAGGGCTGGCCTGGGGCTGGCCTGTGCAGCCCCTCCCAATCAACCCAAGGGGCCGACTTGCAGGATGGAGCCCTGAGGAACCGGGTACGAGGCAAGCCCAGGGTCACTAACGCTTTTCCAAGAGATGGCAGGCTCTGAATGTGAAGGACAAGGGCCGAGTCCCCCGACCACTGTGGGAAATGCCATTGTTTGCAGGGCTGAGGAGAGGGTGGTGGGCAGCTGTGCTTCCTGCACGTGAGACCCCCGCCTGGTCCTGCGCTGAGGGTAGGTGCTCCTTGAGTGGGACCCTGGGTGACTTTCCTGGCACTGGGTCAGATAACATATTTCTCCCGAGTAGCTGCCGCTCACGTTTCTGCTGTTCCCCACGGGCTCCGGCGACCACTGCTCTGTGCTCTGCAGATGCTGCGTTTCTTACAAATCCAAGGTTTGTGGCAGTCCCGCGTTGAGCAAACCTGGTGCCGATTCTCCAACTGCATTTACTCACCCTGTCGTGTTTTAGTTATTCTTAGTGTTTCAAACTTCCGTTATTTGATGTGTGACAGTGATTTTACTGATTCTGACTTGGAAAACTCAGGTGCTGGTTAGCGTTTTTTAGCGATGAAGTGTTAAGGTGTATAGGCTGTTCAGGTGCAAGTCCGTATACATAACAGGTTGAAACATAGTGTGAACAAGGTTTATATGCACCGGGACACCCACCAAGTCATGTGATTCGTGTTATTGTGATCAGTTTCCAGTGATGGAGAGATCTTGGATTCACATCTGAGGTCTGCCTGTCACACGCCCTGGGGGAGCCTGTGGAGCTCTGGGAACAGGACTGGGGCTCCAGGAACACTGTGCCCCCCTGCACCCTGTAGAAGGGACAGCCTGGACCAGTGTGACAGAAGTGACAAGTGGTCTGGAGCAGAGGAGGGTCACAGTCTCTCCTGGACCAAACTGGTTGGGCTTCTCTGAGCAGTTCCCAACTAGGCCCTGACCCTTCAGGCTTCAGCGTCTGGATTTTCATTGTTCATTTCAGCAAGATTCCTGTCAGTTTAGTCAGAGCTCCCCAGGCTCAACTTCTGACCACCATCAACATCTGGCTGGATTCCTTATTACTCGTCCTCCCCCTAATGAGGTCTCACTCTCTGGTCTGCCCTCAGCATGAATCCTGTACGTCGGTTCAGTGCTGTGATCTGAATGTGTGTCCCCCAAGCTCCTGTCGAATCCTAATGCCTGACGTGATGGTGTTGGCCTTTGGGAGGTGATGATGTCATGAGGGTGGAGCCTCTGTGAATGGGATTAGTGCCCTGATGAGAGCCCCCAGAGAGCCCCCAGCCCTTCCCGCATGTGAGGACACAGGGAGAAGACGCTGTCTGTGAACCAGGAAGAAGCCTCACCAGACGTTGAATCTGCCGTCACCTTGGTCCTGGACGTCCAGTCTCTGGGCTGTGAGGACTCGACTTGTGTTTAAGCCCCCAGTCCGGTCCTGTTAGAGCAGCTCAGACAGACGCCTCCACCTCTGCTGTTTCCTCTGACTGCCCGTTGGTGGCACCACCCTGCTCCCGGCTGTCACCCCCGCACCACAGTGGGAGGTGAGTCCGACTTGTCCCCCATGTACAACCCCAGGGCAGGAATGAATCCCTGTCGCCTGGATCTTCTTCTGTCTTGGCAAGTGTTGGGTGGGACAGCGACGGGACCTAAGGATAGAGGGGTGGCTGCCGTGCGTCCTGTCAGGCAGTGTCCTCATGTGTTTGGTCTCAGGACTGGGCGACAACTGACTTCACAGAGAGAGTGGAGCTGGGATTTGGTGGGCTGTATCGATAGTTGTCTCGGTTTTCACTTATAGTAATCACTAAAATATAGTAAACCCGTTACATACTAACAAAACATTTCCTGTTTTGTGAGAACTGCTTTCCAAAAACAGCTCTCCACTGAGAAGAGTAAATTACACATTTTTGTCATCTTATCCTCGACTGACAGAAGCGAGAAGTGTTAACACCTGTTTCTGAATTTGTTGGTCGTAACGGTACCAGTGCCCGGAACCCTGGCCCGTAACTGGGGGAACGTGAGTGTGGAGGGAATAATGCCCTGGGGCTGATGGGAACCCAGCTGTGACCTCTGGGGCCCCAGGCCACCCCCGGGCAACTGCATCGGCAGCCTGGCCGGCATGTGAGGTCTGTAGCTCCAACCCTGAGAGCAGGGCTGCTGGGGGACCTTCAGCTGAGGGCGGCTGTGTGCCCACTCCAGCACCAGGGTCGCTCTGCCGTGTGGGCCGGGCTGTAGGGAGCAGCGGGACGACGGCGGAGGCTGGGAAGCTGGGGAGACATGGGTGGAGGTGACGGTGTGCCTTGCGGGCAGAGTCAGCGGGGCCTGCTGACGGAGTGGATGTTCAGGAATCACACGGTGGAATCGAGGACGCTGCCAGGAGTTGTGACGTAAACAGGCAGTGAAGATGAAGCTGAAGGAAGACAGGCCGTCGAGAAAATCAAAGCCGGTTTGGGGTGAAGTGGAGCCCGACGCCTGCCCGACACGGTGGACGAGATGTTCGAGGGAAGCTGGCTGTGCAGCCGGGGCGGAGGTAAAACCCGGGAGCCTGTGGGGAACAGATGTAGCTGAAAGCTGGGCTGGGGGGCGCCCGTGCAGGGCACGATGGGAGAGGCTGGGAGATGGGGGAAAGCAGCGGGAGGACGGAAGGATGAAGACGGTAGTGTTCAGGACCCCCAGGAGGAGCCTCGCGAAGGGGGAGCGAGCGAGCGAGTGAACGCCATCAGCGTCCGGTACCAGTGCCCATGGGGCGGGGCGGGGCGGTGGGAGGTGGTGAGGGAGCCAGGCCTGTCGATGTGGGGGGCAGAGGGCGCTGGGGGGGCGGGGGGCGCGTGTATGGGAGATCCTTGCCGGGTGTTCCGAGAAGAGGGAAAGTGGCGGTTGGAGGAGTGAACTCCCGGGACCTCTCAGCATCAGGAGCTGTCGCTGCGTTTGTGGGGTAACCTTCATAAAGCAGAAGAGGAAACGGTCAGGTGCAGGGAGAGGGCGGCTGCTGAGAAAGGCCTGGATGGGCCCCTGGCGCCAGCGCGAAGAGGCCTTAGACGGGGTGCGGACGGGGCCCTCGAGGCAGCGGGAGATGGTGAACTTGAAGGTGAGAATATCTGGATGTTCTCTTCGGTGCAGAGGCTCAGATCCCCCTCCCCGCCGCCTGGGCTCTGATCTCCGAGACCCTCCGGACACCCTCCTCTTACAGGGCCGGCTTGATCTGCCTCTGACCGTGGTGGGTCCCAGCTCCTGCCCTGTCCTCCCCAAACCCCAGCCTGTATCCACACAGGTGCAGACTACTCCCGGGTGCACAGTAAACACTCGTGTACCCAGTAGCGTGGACGCATGGTAAAACTTTTACTTCTGAGACCTTGTTTTTTGTGTCCTGCCCATAAATACCCAGAAGCAGGATTTCAGGGTCATGGGGCAGGTCTGTTAGCTTCCTGAGCAACCTCCCCAGTCTGACAGAAGGAGACTGGGTGATGCAGGAGGTGGACCCCTGGAATGACCCTCAGGCTGGGCAGCTCCGTGACCCTGCTGGGCGGGGCCTGGGGGAAGCTGAGCGGGGAGGGTGGTGGGATGCAGGAGGGTAGGCCGTGGGGCTGTGTGTGGATGGAGCCACAGCTGCGGGTTGGGGAAGCCCGGATCCTGCAGGTCCTGGCTGCGTCCTGTTCTCTGCAGACACACGTGCACGGAGGCCTCCTGTTCTGCTCCGCGGGCAAGGATGCTGGCGACTGGGGCAGCCGGCCTGGGAACACGGCCACCTGCCCCTCTCCCAGTGAGGTGACCACACGCAGAGCTGGTGACTACTGCCCTTCGCCCGCTGAGCGTTCTCCAGAGACACTTCTTCTACTGCTACTGCTGCGACAGATGCCGTCACCTCTGCGCTCAGTGCCTGCTGAATGCGTACCGCGCAGCACGTGCTGTGGGACCTGGAGCAGGTCATCCAGGGGCCCTGCAGCAGCCTGTGTCACAGGGAAGGGGGGACCCGGCGGAGGACTGTCTCTGGCTCCCGACATGGCTGGGGCTGGCCCCAGGTCCCTCGCTGGCCGGCTTCAGTTATAACGCCCACCGTGCTCGCCAGTCTGGGGGTGGCCTGGGCCAGGCGGGTCTTAGGCGCCTCCTCACAGCCCGGTGGGTGGGCGGGTGGCTGGCAGAGTGAAGGCCGGAGCTCTCAGGCTGCCCACCCCGTTCTCCTGGGCAGGCATACAGGGCCAGGAGACACACGTGGCTGTGCTTAGACCTCGTCCATCTCAGGAGCAGGGCTGGGGCCGGAGCCCAGGGGGCACGAACCTACCCGCTGTGCCACGTTAACGCTGGAGAAGGGTCACCTGCAGATGCTCAGGCCAGGCTGAGTCCTCATCTCTGAGAGGAACAGCCTGAGGCAGACCAGAACTGCCTCCCCTCCCAGGAAGAAGAGGCTGGAGAGACGGGAAGAAGACCCGGCAACGCCAGGACCGCGGGGACTGCAGGTGACCTTGAACAGTGTAGGGGATGGGTCCCCTGCCCCACCCTTACGGTCATGTCTGCATAACTGCACTGAGGTGTAGTCAGCTAGCAGCGTTCCTTGGGGATATACAGTGTGGCGATTCCGAGCTTTTACAGCACGTACATCGTGCGCCACTTGCTGTGCA
Organism: Stenella coeruleoalba; assembly: GCF_951394435.1. Taxonomy (NCBI): domain Eukaryota; kingdom Metazoa; phylum Chordata; class Mammalia; order Artiodactyla; family Delphinidae; genus Stenella; species Stenella coeruleoalba. The sequence continues at coordinate 25,755,968 of NC_137167.1, read as the reverse complement.
GCATCGCCTGTGTTCCCTGTGTTGTACAGCACATCCTTCAAGCTGACTGTATACGCAGTAGCTTGGACCTCTTGATCCCATCCCCCAGCATTACCCCGCCCCCTGCCTCTCCTCGCTGGGAACCACTAGTTCATTCTGAGTGTTTTTTGTTCACGAGTTTTATTTTTTAGATTCCGCATTTAAGTGAGACTCATACAGTATGTTTTTCTCTAACTTATTTCATTTAGCAAAACACCCTCTATTACATCCACGTGGTTGCAAAATATCCTCCACTACATGCATGTTGAATGAGGTTTGGTTTAATCCACCTCAGCCCCCAATTAAGATGGATAACAGGGCTATAGATAATATGAGGTTTAGGTTGATAGATGGTGAGATGTGATACAGTACTGACGGGGGTGCAGGTTTTTGTCGTGTTAATGGCGTTGAGCCTGCTATTAACGGGATGCACTGAGGTGGGATGGGGATAGGCCTGGTTTTATGGTTAGGGCTATTGTTGCTGCTGTTGGATTGAGTATTTTGGTGATGGTTCATTGGCCGGAGTGCAAGTTAACAACTGCTATTATAAGTAGTATTGATGCGGCAGCTTGTGTTAGAAGATATTTAGTGGATCCTTCTATAGCTCATGGGTTAAATTCTTTTTATTATAATGGGAATAATGGCTAGTATATTTATTTTGAAGCTGATTCAGATTAATAATCAGTGGGAGCTGGTTATTATAGTTCCTGGGATAATGGTTGTTAAGATGATAATAAAGATGATAGGATTAATTAGTGCAGGAAAGGTATAAACCAACATTTTTGAGGCCCAAGAGCTTATTTAGCTGACCTTATTATAGAATATGGTGTAATATGGAAGCACGAAAAATTCTGAATTCTGAAAGGTAGGTTCAATTTCTATGATCCTAAAAATAAGAGGATTTAGACCTGTATCATTTACTCTATCAAAGTCTTTTGTCAGACATACTATGTTTGTGGAGGGATGCTTGATATTATAATAGGTGATGAGATGGGTCATATGCATAGGGCTAGCGTTAGTGGTAGGAAATTTTTTCAGAGTAAATGTGTTAATCATATCAGAGTCGAGGATAGGATGCTTGAATTCATAGGAAGGAGACTGTTAATAGTAGGTTTTTTTAAAATTTATTTTTATTTTATTTATTTTTGGCTGTGTTGGGTCTTTGTTGCACACCGGCTCTCTCTAGTTGCGATGCATGGGCTTCTCATTGCGGTGGCTTCTCTTGTTGTGGAGCACGGGCTCTAGAGTGCAGGCTCAGTAATTGTGGCGCATGGGCTTAGTTGCTCCGTGGCATGTGGGATCTTCCTGGACCAGGGCTCCAACCTGTGTCCCCTGCATTGGCAGGCGAATTCTTAACCACTGCGCCACCAGGGAAACCCAGTAATAGTGTTTTGATGATAAAATTGGTGGTATAGAGTTCTGGTATGTATAGGTTGTGGAATGCTTCTAGGAGTTAAGATTGTCACGAAGATATTTATCATAATAACGTTGGCATCTTCTGCTGGGAAAAACACAGTGAATGGGCTTGCTGCGTATTCTACATTGAAACCTGATGCAAGATCAAGATTCTCCTGTCAGGTCAGAGGGGTCTCAATTAGTTTCTGCTAGAATGGAAAGAAATATTGTAGCCAGTGGTCATATGGGAAAATTATCATAATTGTTCTTGTGTTGTGATGAGGGTTGAAAGAGTGAAAGATCCATTTATTAGGAGAACCAATGAAAGAATAATTGCTGGTGTTACTTCATATGAAATTGTGCTACTGCTCGTAGGGCCCCGATTAGTGTGTATTTTGAGTTGGAAGCCCATCGGGATCACGTAGAGTATACAGCCAGCCTTGATGTAGCTAGTATAAATAACACTCCCAGGCTTCTATTAATGAAGGAGTAGGGGGACTCGTACGGTTAGGGGTAGCTAGGATTGGGGCGATGATGAGTATGGAGATGGAGGATGTAGCTGGTAGTAGCCGTTCTTTGATGAATAACTTGACTGCATCTGCAATGGGTTGTAATAGGCCGTATGGTCCCATGATATTTGGCCCTTTTCGGAGTTGCATATAACCTAAAATTTTTCGTTCAGTTAGTGTTAGGTGTGCTATGGCTAAAAGAATAGGGATAATAGGCATTAAGATGTTGATTATAAACATTTTGCTGGGGAGAGAATTTGAACCTCTGGTAATAAAGGTTTAAGTTTTACGCAATTACCGGGCTCTACCGCCTTAACAAACCCTGGTCTAGGGTGGCTATTTTGTATTTGTTTATTAAGTTAAGATTATATCATTAATTATTTTAAGGTGCTTATGTGAAGTGGGTCTTATTTCTCTTGTACTTTCACACTGGAAGAAATATATAATAGGAACTGACCTGGATTACTCCGCTTTGAACTCAGATCAGGTAGGACTTTTTTTTTTTTACCATCTTTATTGGAGTATAATTGCTTTACAATGGTGTGTTAGTTTCTGCTTTATAACAAAGTGAATCAGCTATATGTATACATATATCCCCACATCCCCTTCCTCTTGCGTCTGCCTCCCACCCTCCCTATCCCACCCCTCTAGGTGGTCACAAAGCACTGAGCTGATCTCCCTGTGCTATGCGGCTGCTTCCCACTAGCTATCTATTTTCCATTTGGTAGTGTATATAAGTTCATGCCACTCTCTCACCCTTCCCCCTCCCCGTGTCCTCAAGTCCATTCTCTACGTCTGCGTCTTTATTCCTGTCCTGCCCCTAGGTTCTTCAGAACCACCTGATCCAACATCGAGGTTGTAAACCCTGTTGTTGATATGAACTCTGGAATAAGATTGTGCTGTTACTTCTAGGGTAACTTGTTCCGTTGATCAGTTTTTGGATCAATAAGGGCTACTATGTTTTGACTGGTAAGTCTAGACTTTAAGCACTCGGAGGCTTTTTTGTTCTCCGAGGTCACCCCAACCAGAATTGTTAACCCATGTGAAATTTTGTCATCCCTTGGTGGTTTAATTATATATTTTTGGATTAACTAATTAAAGCTCCATAGGGTCTTCTTATTTTGTTATTCCTGCCTCTTCATGGGAAGGTCAATTTCACTGATTAAAAGTAAGAGACAGTAAAACCCTCGTGGCCATTCATACAAGTCCTTATTTAGAGAACAAATGATTATGCTACTTTGCACGGTCAGGATACTGCGGCCGTTTAACAGTTGTCACTGGGCAGGCAGTGCCTCTAATACTGGTTATGCTAGAACTGATGTGTTTGGTAAACAGGCGGGGTTTGTGTTTGTCGAGTTCCTTTTACTTTTTTTAATCTTTCCTTTGGTGCATGCCTGTGTTATATTAACAGTGTAGTTAATAATTTAGTGCTGAGTTGTATTTATTTACTGTTAATTATCAGCATATTATTAGTTACTGATGTAAACTTAATGTAAGGAGAAATATTTCTTGTTACTGTTATTAACAGTATTGCTTCTATAACTTAATAGATTGGTCCAGTAGTAAGACTAGGAGTTGATTTGTTTATTGTTGGTATTGGGATATATTTATTGTTGAGCTTGAACGCCTTCTTAATTGGTGGCTGCTTTTATGCCAGCTGTGGTGTTTGTTTTTTACTCTCTGGTTATGGTCGTATCCATTTGTAAAAAGCTGTACCTTTTTAGACTAACATTTAAGAATACATTAAAACTTACAGCGGGGCTTCCCTGGTGGCGCAGTGGTTGAGAGTCCGCCTGCCGATGCAGGGGACGCGGGTTCGTGCCCCGGTCCGGGAGGGTCCCACGTGCCGCGGAGCAGCTGGGCCCGTGAGCCATGGCCGTTGAGCCTGTGCGTCCGGAGCCTGTGTTCCGCAACAGGAGAGGCCACAACAGTGAGAGGCCTGCGTACCGCAAAAACAAACAAACAGACACTTAAAACGGTTTTTAGTACTTTCTAAGGTTGAATTGAAATTCTTTTTTTGGACAACCAGCTGTCACCAGGCTCGTTAGGCTTGTTAGCTCTACTTACGAATCTTCTCACTGTTTTGCCACATAGATGAGTTTGTTCTAATAAACTGTTCATAAGTAGCTTGTTTGGTTTTGGGTTACTTAAGTTCTCTTTGTTAAATTTTTGCTAGTTAAATCATTATGCAAAAGGTACAAGGGGTAAACTTTGCTTTTTATTACTTTTAATATTTCATCATTCCCTTACGGTACTTCCTCAATAGCGCCAGAGGGTAATTTAAATTCTATCTCCTATACTTTAAGTGTTGAGTGAATGTTTAATCTGCTTATGCTAATATAATGGGAGGGGTGTTGGGCTAGCTTTAGTTCAAGGCATTCATGGGATATGAAATCTCCTGGGTGGACAGGTCGTTTATTTAAGCTATGCTTTGATTTATCCAAGCACACTTTCCAGCATGCTTACCTTGTTATGACCTGTCTCCTTGTATATGATTAGTATTTGCTGATAGATTATAGGAAGTTATTATACTTGAGTAGGATGATGGGCGGTGTGTGCGTGCTTCATTGCCTTATTCAACTAAGCACTCTATTCTTAATTTACTACTAAATGCTCCTTTGGTTTTTAAATTTCATAAAAAGTTTCGTGTGACGAAAATATGTTCTTGATACAGAAAATGTAGCCCATTTCTTCCCACCCTGTAGGTTACAACTTGACCTAACGTTTTTATGTATAATTGTTATGCTTGCTTGTATGCCATTTTAGGGTTCGCTGAGGATGGCGGTATATAGACTGAACTAGCAAGGGTTGGTGAGGTTTATTGGGGTTCACCGATTATAGAAGAGGCTCCTCTAGAGGGGTGTAGAGCAGCACCAAGTCCTTTGAGTTGAAGCTGTTGCCAGTAGTACTTTGGCGAATAATTTTGTTCTTGTAATTATTTGGGTTTAGGGCTAAGCATAGTGGGGTATCTAATCCCAGTTTGGGTCTTAGCTGCTCTGTTATCAGGAAATAGTAAAGTCGTCTTCATCTACTTTCATTTGAGTTATGGCTTAATTAAAACTTTATTTTGCATTACTCTTTAACACGCTTTATGCCGTATCTCTTATTATTTGAGTTAATCTATGACCCTGGTGGCTAGCGTGAAATTTACCAACCCTAATTAATATAACTTAGTCGAACTTTCATTTGTAGCTTAATTTTTACCATTGCTGTTTGCTGTGGGGTGTGGTTAAGCGAGGCGCTGTGAGCTGCTGGTGTTAGCGTGCTTGACGCCTGCCTCTCTCGATCTCAGTGGTTTAGAGGGCATTCTCACCGGGGCGTGGATGCTTGCATGTGCAATTTTATTAAAAACGAGAACGGCTGGGACCAAACCTATGTGTTCATGGAGTTAATGAACTCATCTAGGCATTTTCAGTGCCTTGCTTTAGGGTTTAAGCTACATTAACAAGTTGACGTATGTGATGGACTAATATTTATGTGATTATTTTATGTGGCTTATGTCAGATTTAGTATTAAAATTTTGATTAAAATGGCTACTGGATCTAGGGAGATGTCTGTTTATATAAGTGGTGAATATCTAAGTAGTTTATTGGTGCTGTTAATGACAAATTGGCACTGGCCATCGACCTCTACAAGGAGTAAATCCTGTGCTGCTGCAGCTCTCCCTTTCAGCACCCCCTGAAAGGAGTTCAAGGTGGAGAGCTGGAACGAGGCTCTCTGTGCTGGGAAGAACTGGCAGAACAGGTCTTCAGATAGTTAGATATTTTCAGGAGCCCATTTTATGAGCCCAATTCTTGTGTCTCTTTATATCTAGAAAAGCACTAAAATCCTTCATGGCAACGTCTGCTCTTCGTGACTAGCAGAGTAACCTGCACAAGACCAGCAGAAACCTTCAGTAAAAAGTATGTGCTTGATTGCAGGTACTCCCCCTGCACCAGAGTCACGTATATACTGACCTTCCCCCTGCCTCTTGGGAGCAGTCTCTCAGAGCCATCTGGGATGCTGTCTCCTGGGCTGCAGTCCTCATTTTGTCTCAAATAAAACTTAACTCGCAACTCTCATGTTGTGCGTTTTTTAAAAGGTCAACAGTGCGTTTGAGTTATTTTCTCGTCTGTTTAATTTTGGGTAGGTGGTTAAACTCTACTTGCACACGTGCGTGTAATCTTATGTCCTGTAACCATTGAACAGCAGCTTAATGGTTGATGATGTTGGTAAATGATGTTCAATTAAAGTCCAGTTACAATTTATTTGAGTTAAGGCCTCAGATGGCCATAGCTGAGTCCAAGCATCCCTTAAAAGTTAAAAAGTACCAAATGCATGTCACCACAGTTATGTGTGAGCATGGGCTGATTAGTCATTCGTCCATCAAGATGTCTTGTTTAGGGCTTCCCTGGTGGTGCAGTGGTTGAGCGTCCGCCTGCCGATGCAGGGGACGCGGGTTCGTGCCCCGGTCCGGGAAGATCCCACATGCTGTGGAGCGGCTGGGCTCGTGAGCCATGGCCGCTGAGCCTGCGCGTCCGGAGCCTGTGCTCCGCAACGGGAGAGGCCACAGCAGTGAGAGGCCTGCGTACCGCCAAAAAAAAAAAAAAAAAAAAGTCTTGTTTAAAAGGAAAGAATGGGCGATTTTAGGTGAGATGGTCCTGAAATAAGAACCAGGTGTCTGATAAAGTTCATCAATAGAAACCTGCAGAGATCACGGGCCTGGAGCGAGAAGAGGGACACCTGCCAAGTGGATCGATGGTCTCACTCGGCCTGGTGATTAAGCTCGTGATCTATCGGATATGATATGCATGTTGACCTGAATTGATCTGACTTAACGTGCTATGCACGATTGACAATGTATATGTTCTATGTAATATCAATAATACAATTACATGCTTATAAGCACGGGGTAAATGTATGATTATACATAAAATGTATTATGTATGATACGGCATGTATGTATGTATTGATGTGGTGATGCAGATATGCACGAAGTACACACTAGTTTATTGTAAAATGAGGTCACTTTAATACTGAAATAGTACTCAATTTTGTAAATGGCCCATGACCAAAGTTTCAGGGAATAGTGTAAGGAGCATTTCAGCTTTGGGTGCTGGTGGTGGAGCTGGAGCTACTTCCTCGAGTCTTAGGGAGGTGGTGGTTCTCCTTCTCTGGCTTATAAGACCAGGATGATGTATCTTCTACAAAGACTCTTCATTTCAGGCGATTGTTTTCCGCAATACTGGTTACTGGCATTAGTGCTAGGATTAGAAAGAAGTATAAAATAGATGTTAGTTGTCCAGTGATAACGAAAGGATGCTCTACATGTTGTTCTCCAATTCATGTTAGTGTGAATAGGTCTGCCACTAGGATTCAGAACAGGCATTGGCTAAGGGGTCAGAATATTATGCTTCATTGCTTGGATGTGTGGAGCATTGGGATAAATGCTAGGATTACGATCAAAAAGATTAGGGCTAGTATTCCTCCTAGTTTATTGGGGATTGATTGTAGGATTGTGTATGCAAATAGGAAGTACATTCTTGTTTAACGTGAGGTGGTATATTGAGAGGATTTGCTGGGGTGTAGTTGTCGGGGTCTCCTAGTAAGTAGGGTGAGAATAAGACTAATACTATCAATGCTAGAACTAGTAATAAAACACCTAAAATGTCGTTAATTGTATAGTAGGGGTGAAATGGAATTTTGTCCATGTCAGATGGGATTCTTTTGGGGTTATTAGGTCCTGTTTCGTGAAGGAATAGTAGGTGGATGGCTGCTAGTGCTGCAGCGATGAATGGGAGAATAAAAGGGAGGGTGAAGAATTGTGTAGAGTTGCTCTGTCTACCAAGACGCAGCCTCAGATCCATTCGACAGGCTGTACCGATGAATGGGATTGCTGAGAGGAGGCTGGTAAGAACTGTTGCTGCTCAAAACGGTATTTGTCCTCAGGGTGATACTTAGCCTATGAATGCTGTGGCTGTCACTGTAAATAGGATAGTTTTGATCTTCTATGTTTCTAGAAAAGCACAGGACCCATAATATAGCCCACGTCCTACATGAATAAGTAGGCAAATGAAGAATACGGAAGCTCCGTTTTCATGTACATACCGAATGATTCTTCTCTGATTTACGGCAGATGGGTGTCACTGATCAGAAAGCAGTTATTGTGTCTGACATTGTGATGTATTGCTAGGAACAAGCCTGTTAAGATTTGTAAAATCAAAGATACCCAACAGGGAGCCAGAATGTCATCATGATGAAATGTTTGATGAGGCTGGAATATCAATGGATGTACTGTTGATGATTTTTATTAATGGGTGTGATTTTCAGATGTTGGTCACTAGTGTTCTTACAGTTGAATAACAATGATGATTTTGCATGTCATTGGCCATGGTTAGATTCCACGTAAGAATAATGATACAATGTATTTATTTTGAGTCCTTTGTGATTTTATGGGGTTTTCTTCAAAACCTTCCCCTGTCTCTGGAGGGCTTGGACTGACTGGGTGGTGGTGCTGGTTGTGGGACTGTGTTGACTTTTGGTGGTTCATTTTTAGATTTAATGGTTTTTTCTTTTTTAAAAAAAGCAGGAAAGTAGGATGTATTGGTGCGCCTGATTAAGGAGGGGATGGCGCCAAGGCCCTCCTGAGTGCAAGGCCCGCCACGTGTCCAGGGGCCATGACTAGGGCTGTATTTTACCCCACAGCCATCCGGGATGAGCCACTTTTCTGCCACCATGTCATCAAATTCATCCGCAGTAAACTTAGTAAGTCCCCACTTCGTGGAGACGTAGATCTTCTGGAGGCCAGAGCACGTACGTGGACTGGGCCCTGCAGAGGGCCTCAGTCACAAGCTCCTTGTCCTGCGCTTGGTGTGGATGTGCATGATGACTTGGCCATCGTGGACCCTGGCCACTGTGCTCTGGAGCTCTCCAAGGGCACCTCGCATCCCTGTCTGCAGCCTAGACCTGGGGACAGCATTCCAGTCACGAGTGTCCACTGGAAAGGGCTGAACCCAGCGTCCCTGAGGACAACCCGTACAGGCAACAGGCTGCACGTACCACTGAGGAGGTGCACGCCGGGCCCCCACGGGGAAAAGGGCACAGTTGGCTTAACTGGCTGAAAATTAATGGTACTTTTGATTTATTTAGGGGGGATGTTGGTAGTGTTTGGTAATACGACAGCTATAGCTACTGAACAGTACCCAGAAGTGTGGGTTCTTAATAAGACTGTCTTGGGTATATTTCAGGCTTACTAATAGAGTTTTCAGTGGTGTTTTATGTTTTGAAAGATGAGGAGGTAGAAACTGTACTTCAGTTTAGTGGGCTAGGGGATTGAATAATTTATGATACGGGTGGTGAGTCTGGTGTTTTAGGAAGAGGCTGTGGGAATTGTGGCGTTGTACAGCTGCGCTTCTTGGCAGGCGATTGTTCCTGGTTGATCACTGCTTATTCGTGTTGGGGTTATTATAGAGGTTACTCGTAACTAGAATCGTGCTCAGGGCGAGGGTTGTGAGGAGTGAGAGGGGATATAGCTTGATTAGGCCTTTTTGTTCTGATCCTAATGTAGAGAATTTTATTTGAATAAGGGAGGTGGTTTTTGGTAAAATGCTTTCTAGTCAAATTAAGTCTCGGAGAGAAGATGCTGATTTTTGGCTTGTTGACGGGTTCCAGTAGGGTGTTAGATGGTGTGTGAGAGTGGGAAAGTATCCTGAGGGGTTGGAAAACTTGAAGATGTCTGAGAAATACTTACATTTTAAGTTCTGAGAAGTAAGATTAAGTTCGAGGGCTAGAGTCAAGCCGAGGATAGTTACAGCAAGGGCAGCTGGTTTACGAAGTAGGGTATAGGTGATTGAGGGACTGTTACTGGAGGAGTATTGTTGGAGATGATAAACCCCGCGAAATGCTCCCCGTTAATAAGCGTTTGATAGAATAGATTAGGAATGGGTTACTTTCACTCATGAAAGTTAAGGTGGGAAAGCGAGGTTGTCCGAATAATTCAAAGAAGATAATGAGTACTGTGAACAGCTGTGAGGGATGTGGTGATTAGGGTTATTAGCAGGGCTCAGCCGGCTGGTATAAGACGTATTAGCAGTCTTGATAATTAGGTCTTGAGAATAAAATCCAGTACAGAAAGGTATTCCTGTTAGGGCTAGGCTTCTGATAACGAGGGCTGTTGTAGTAAAGGGTATTGCTTTGATTAGGCCCCCTATTTTTCGAATGTCTTGTTCATCGTTTAGGCTGTGAATAGTAGACCCAGAGCATATAAACAATATGGCCTTAAAACAGGTGTGTGTGTGCAGATACGGAGGAATGCTAGATAAGGCTGGTTAATACCGGTTGTTACCATTATAAGGCCTAACTGGCTTGAAGTGGAGAAAGTGACAATTTTTTTAATATCCTTTTGGGTAAGAGTGCATATTGCTGTAAGTAATGCAGTACTAGCCCCTAAGCATTGTGTTATTGTCTGAATAAGCTCATTCTTTTCTGTTAAAGGGGAGAAGAGGATGAGGAGGAAAATACCTGCTACAAGTGTTGTGCTTGAGGGGAGAAAGGCTGAAACGGGTAGCACCTTCTATTGCCGAGGGAGTCAAGGGCGGAGACCAAAATGGGGTGGATTTTCCAGCTGCAGCTAGTACAGGTCCTATTAAAGGTAGGTTTGAGTGCCTTAGGTCAAGTATGAAGATTTGTTGCAGATCTCACGCATGTAAATTAAACAGAAATCATGCTATTGATATAATAAATCCAGCGTCTCCAATACGGTTACACAGAATTGCTTGAAGAGCCGCTGTATTTGTGTCTGCTCGTCTGTACCATCATCCGATAAGCTTGTTTGTGTACAGAAATACAACAGGTTTCTGTATATTAATTTGGTACCCTGCAACCTTACCAAATTCATTGAGCTCTAGTAGTTTTCTAGTGGCGTCTTAGGGTTTTCTATGTGTGGTATCATGCCACCTGGAAACATGACAGTTTTATTTCTTCCCCAATTTGGATCCCCTTTATTGCTTTTTCTTTGATTGCTGTGGCTAGGACTTCTAAATAAAAGTGGTGAGAGAGGACATCCTTGTCTTGTTCCTGATCTTAGAAGAAATGTCTCAGCTTTTCACCATTGAGTATGTTAGCTGTGGGCTTATTTATATGGCCTTTATGTCAAGGTATGTTTCCTCTATACCCACTTCGAGGTTTTATCATAAATGGCTATTGAGTTTTGTCAGAAGCTTTTTCTGCATCTATTGAGATAATATGGGTTTAATTCAATTTGTTAATGTGGTGTATCACATTGATTTGTGGATACTGAACCATTCTTATATCCCTGCTTGATCATGATGTACGATCCTTTTAATGTATTCCTGGATTCAGCTGCTAATTCACTGAGGATTTTTGCATGTATGTTCATCAGTGTTACTGGCCTGTAACTTTGTTTTTTCTTCAATTTGTCTGGTTTTGGTATCAGGGTGACGGTGGCCTCATATAATGAGTTCAGAAGTGCTCCTTTGCAGTTTATTGGAATGATTTCAGAAGGGTAGGTATTAACTCTTCTCTGAAAGTCCAGTGGAATTGACCTGTGAAGCCATCTGGTCCTGGACTTCTGTTTGTTGGGAGTTTTTAAATTACTCATTCAGTTTCGCCACTGGTAATTGGTCTGTTCATGCTTTCTGTTTCTTCCTGGTTCAGTCTCAAGATTTTGTACATCTCTAAGAACTTGTCCATTCCTTCCAGTTTGCCCATTTCACTGTGTATAGTTGCTCATAGTAGTCTCCTTCCGATCCTTTGTATTTCTGTGGTGCCGGTTGTAACTTCTTTTTCACTTCTGATTTTTACTGATTGGGCCCTCTCCCTTTTTTTCTTGATTGAGTCTGGGTAAAGGTTTATCTATTTTGTTTTCTCTCTTCAAAAAACCAGCTCTTCGTTTCATTGATCTTTCTGTTTTCTTTTTCATTTATATCTGCTCTGATCTTCAAGATTTCTTTCCTTCTGAATGTGGGTTTTGTTTATTCTTTTTCTAGTTCCTTTGGGTGTAAGGTTAGATTGTTACAGATTTTTCTTGATTCCTGAGGTAAACTTGTATCCCTAAAACTTCCTTCTCAGAACTGCCTTTGCTGCACCCCATAGATTTTTGGATCATTGTGTTTTTGTTTTCATTTGTCTCCGGGTATTTTTTTAATTTACTCTTTGACTTCTTCAGTGACCCATTGGTTGTTTAGTAGCATATTATTCAGGCTCCATGTGTTTGTGCTTTTTGCAGTTTTCTTGTTGATTTCTAGTCTCATAGCATTGTGGTTGGAAAAGATCCTTGATATTATTTCAATTTTCTTACTGAGGTTTGTATTGAGGCCTAGCATGTTATCTATACTGGAGAATGTTTCATGTGCACTTGAAAAGAATGTGTACAGTAAGTTCCCTACACATGAATGAGTTCTGTTCCGAGAGTGCATTTGTAAGTCCAATTTGTTTGTAAGTCCAACAAAGTTAGCCTAGGTACCCAACTAACACAGTCAGCTATATAGTACTGTACTGTAATAGGTTTATAATACTTTTCACACAAATAATACATAAAACCAAACAAGATTAAAAATGTTTTAATTTTTAACAGTACAGTACCTTGAAAAGTACAGTAGTACAGCACAACAGCTGGCATACAGGGGCTGGCATCAAGTCAACAGGCGAGAAGAGTTACTGACTGGAGGAGGGAGGGGAGGTGGGAGATGGTAGAGCTGAAGGATCGTCAGCAATAGGAGACGGAGGGCGAGCTGCCATTTCACTCACCCCTGACGTTGATGCCACACGTTCTGGTTCCTTGCTGGATTCAATTCTGTCTACCCTCTTGAAAAAATGACCCAGTGATGTCTGGGTAGTAGCTCTTTTTTCCTCATCATAGATGACACGGTAGCATGGAATTACATTCTGAACAGTGGCTGCAACCTTTGTCTACCATTCTGCATTCGGGTCCTGTGCCTCAAACACTAACAGTGCCTCCTCAGATAAAGCCCCCATGCCATTTCATGACTCGTGAATCTCTTTGGTTCTTCACTTACTTCTTCTTCCTCTTGTTGCTCCACTCTCTCAATTGTTTTCACTTTTGTTTCAGTTGTTATCGCTTGGCGCTTCTTAGCAGTACCAGCTACATCACCACTGCTTTTACGCTTGCTTCCGGCATCCTGGGCTTGAAATAAAGGTACTGTACCTACTGTACTCTATGCTGTATAGTAAACTACACAAAAGCACAACCACTTGTAGAGGATGCACGCATGTGACAATGCACGCCAGACGTGAACTAACTTATGTGATTGGACATGCGAGTGTATGTTTGCATCTTTAAAAGTTCACATCTTGAAGGTTCATGTGTAGGAGACTTACTGTATGCTGCTTTTGGGATATTCTAAATATGTACATATCAAGTCCATCTGAACTAATGTGTCGTTTAAGGCCAGTGTTTCCTTATTGAATTTTCTATCTGGATGATCTGTCCGCTGATTGTAAGTGGTGTTGAAAAGTCCCCCACTATTACTGTGCTGCTGTCAATCTCTCCCTTTATCTCAATACTTGCCTTATATATTTAGGTGTTCCTATGTTGGGTGCATATATATTTACAGCAGTTGTATCTTCTTGGATTGACCCCATGAGCATTATATAATGTCCTTCTTTGTTTCTTGTAACAGTCTTCATTTTGAAGTCTCTTTTGTCTGATAAGTGTTGCTACCTAAGCTTTGTGTAGATTTCCGTGCACATGGAATACCACTTTCCGTCCCCTCACTTTGTCTGTATGTTTAGATCTGAAGCGAGTCTCTTGTAGGCAGCGTATATACAGGTTTTGCTTTTGTATCCATTTCAGTCACTCTGTCTTATTGGAGTATTTAGTCCATTTACATTAAAGTAACTATTGATATGTATGTACTTATTGCCATTTTGTTAATTGTTTTGGGGTTGTTTTTGTGGTTTTTAAAATTCCTTTTCTTTGTGATTTGATGACTATCTTTAGTGTTTAGATTTCCTCTGTTCTTTGTATCTTTGTGTAACATTATAGATGTAGGGTTTATCATTACCATGAGGTTATATATAGTGATATTCACGTGTGATTACTTTAAGTTGCTGATCACTTAATTTTAGACGCATTTTATCAATCCTGCATTTTTACTCTCCTCATGATTACTATCTTTGTCATATCTTACGTCTGTTTTGTAGATGATCACACTAAACTGACTTTTAACTTTCTTACTTGCTTTGTACATGATTTAGTGCCTTTACTAAATATTCGCCTTTACTGATGAGCTTTTTCCGTTTGTAATTTTCCTGTTTTTAGTTGTGGCCTTCTCTTTTTTTGCTTAGAGAAGTCCCATTAACATTTCTTGTAAAGCTAGTTTGGGGGTGCTGAACTTCTATCTTTTGCTCATCTGTAAATTTCTTGATCTCTCCATCAAATCAAAGTCTTGCCGGGCAGAGTATTCCTGGTTGTAGGTTTTTCCCTTTTATCACTTTACATATATTGTACTCCTCCCTTCTGGCCTGCAGAGTTTGTTCAAAAGTCAGCTGATAGCCTTACGGGAGTCCCCTTGTTACCTGTTGCTTTTCCTTTGCTGCTTTTAACGTTCGCTCCAATTTTTGCTATTTTACGTACAGTGTGTCTTGGTGTGATCCTCCTTCGGTTGGTCCTGTTTGGGACTGTCTGTGCTTCTAGGACCTGGATGTCTGTTTCCTCTCCCAGGTTACAGAAGTTTTCAGCTATTTCTTCAAAAGTGTTCTCTGCCCCTTTTTCTATTCCCTTTTTAGGACCTTTATATGTAAATATTAGTGCATCTGAGGTCCCAAGAGTCTCTTATACTGTCATTTCTTATTTTTTCTCTGTAGCATCAGTGATTTCCACTACTGTCTTGCAGCTTACTCATCCGTTCCTCTGTATCAGTCTGTTGATTTCTCCTACTGTGTTCATTTCAGTTATTACACTCTTCATCTCTGTTGGGCTTTTTATATTTTCTAACTCTTTAAAACTCACTTCTTGCTCCGTTAATGCATTCTCCTCCCGAGTTCTTCTATCAGCTTTGTGATCATTTATCCTTAGGTAGGTTGCTTATCTCCACTTCACTTAGGTTTTCTTCTGGGGTTTTATCTCATTCCTTCATTTGGAATATGTTCCTCTGTCACTTCATCTTGCCTGAATCGCTGTACTTCTACGCATCTGGTGGTTGGTTATGTTTCCCGCCCTTGGAGAAGTGGCGCTCTGTAGGAGGCATCCTGTGTGCCCCAGAAGCACACTCTCCTCCTGTCGCCAGAGCTGTATGCTTTAGTGGTTCCCCCAGTGAGGGCTGCATAGGTCCTACTGCTGTGGTGGTCTGACTACTGAGGGTGCCCTGGTAGGCATGGCCAGCCCCCATCCATTTGGTTGCCAGGCCCTGCCTTGCACAGAGCTGCCGCATTCTGGTTGGTGGGGCCAGGTCACGAGGTGGCTGGCTGCAGAATCCCCAGGGGCACGCCGGGCTAGTGCTGGCTCACGGGTGGGCAGTGCCAGGTCCTGGGAGCTGGCTGCAGGGCCCAGGGGTTCAGTAGCTGGTGTCAGACTGCTTATGGGTGGGGTCCAGGGGTCCTGAAGCTTGTGTTGGCCTGCTGGTCAGCGGGCTGGGTCCTGTCACAGCAGGCTGCGGGGCTGCAGTTGTCCTGGGGCTGGTGTCCGCCCACTGGTAGGTGAGGGTGGCCTCAAGGCTGGACTAGGCTTGCTGGTGGGCAGGGCTGAGTCCCAGGATCTCTGACTGCAGGGCCTGGGGCTCCCTGGTCTAGTGCTTGTGCTCCGGTGTGTGGGGCAAGGTCCTGGGCCCTCTGGTGGGCAGGGCATGTCCAGGGGTGGCTGTGGGCTGGGGTTTCTCAAAGAAGCCTGTCTGCTGGGTGGGGCTGTGCCCCTGCCCGCTCACTGCGTAGCCTGAGGCATCCCAGTACTGGTGCCTAGAGGCTATTGGGCAGGGGTGGGGCTGGGTCCTGAGGCTGAGAAGCTAGAGGGAGGATTCCACAGTGCAGGTTGCCAGTGAGTGTCCATGTGGTACACTGGCCTCCCAAATGGTGGCTGCCAGTGTCTGTGTCCCCAGGGTGAGCCCCCAGCCTCTCCAGGAGGATGAGATGATCGGCAGGTGGGTGTGACCCAGGTTCCTTCAGATCGCTGCTGCTGCCCTGGGTCTTGGAGCTTGTGAGAGCCTGTGTGCATCCTTTAAGAGTGGAGTCTCTTCCCCACAGCCCTCGGGGTCTCCTGAAAGCAAGCCCACTGGCCTCCAAAGCCACGTGGTCTAGGGACTTGTCTTCCTGGTGCGGCACCCTCAGCCTGGGGAGCCGATGTGGGGCCCAGACCCCTTGCTCCTTGGGGAGCACCTCTGCAGTTGTAACTCTTCTCTCATTTGTGGGCCACCCACTCTGGGGCATGGGTCCTCTTTTTTCTATTGAAGTATAGTTGGTCTACAATATTGTTTCAAGTACACAGTATAGTGATTCAGATTCAGCGTTTCTACAGATTGTACTGTTACAAATTACAAGATAATGAGTGTAGTGCCCTGTGCTATACAGTAAATCCTCGTTGCTTATTTTTTTTATCTGCTAGTTCGTATCTGTTACTCCCTTACCCCTAATGTGTCTCTCCCTGCTTCCATCTCCCCTTTGGTAACCTAAGTTTGTCTTCTAGAAGTCTGTCTGTGAATCTGTTTGTTTTACATATACATTCATTTGTGTTTCTTAGATTCCACACATGAGTGATACCATATAGTATTTGTCTTTCTCTGACTTATTTCTCTAAGCGTAATATTCTGTAAGTCCATCCATATTGCTACAAGTGGCGTTACTTCATTCTTTTTTATGGCTGAGTAATATTCCATTGTATATATGTACTACATCTTCTTTATCCATGTCTCTGTCGATGGGCATTTAGGTTGCTTCCATGCCTTGGCTATTTACATATTGTAAATAGTGCAGCTGTGAACATTGGGGTGCACGTATCTTTTCAAATTGGTGTTGTTTTTTCCGGAAATATGCCCAGGAGTAGAACTGCTGGATCACGTGGCAGTTATATTTTTAGTTTTTTGAGGACCCTCTGTACTGTTCTCCATAGTGGCTGCACCAACTTACATTCCCATGAAAAGGGTACTTAGGCTCCCTTTTCTCTGTAACTTCTCCAACATGCATTATTTATAGACTTTTTGATGGTGGCCATTCTGACTGATTTGGGGTAATACCTCATTGTAGTTTTGATTTGTATTTCTCTATTGATTAGCAAAGTTGAGCATCTCTTCATGGGCCCATTTGCCATCCATATGTCTTCTTTGGAAAAAATGTCTATTTGAGTCTTCTGCCCATTTTTTTGATTGGATTGTTTTTTTGGTATTGAGTTGTATGAGCTGTTGGTGTATTTTGGATATTCACCCTTTGTTGATGTGCATGATGTGCAAACAGTCCCTCCCATTCAGCAGGTTGTGTTTTCGTTTTGTTGCTGGCTTACTTTGCTGTGCAAAATCTTTTATATTTAATTAGGTCTTATTTGTCTTTATTATTATTATTATGTGTTGTTGTTTTGCTTTAATTCTTTTGCCTTAGGTGACTGATTCAAGAAATAGTGCTACCATTTATGTCAGAGTGTTCCTATGTTCTCTTATGGTTTTGTCTTACTTTTAGGTCTTAAAACCATTTTGAGTTTAGAATGTTCCCTCACACCACATATAAAAATAATCTTTCTTTTACATGTGGCTGTCCAGCTTTCCCAGAACCACTTGTTGAAAGAGACGATCTTTTCCCCATCATATATTCTTGTCTCCTTTGTAGATTCATTGACTGTAGGGGCATGGGTTTATTTCTGGGTTCTCTTCTCTGTGACATTGCTCTGTCCGTTTTTCTGCCGCTACAACACTGCTTTGACTACTGTAGCTTTGTAGTATAGTCTGAAGCCTGGGAGGGTCATGCCTCCAGCTTTGCTCTTTTTTCTAAGATAGCTTTGGCAATTCATAGTCTTTTGTAGTTCTGTACAAATTTTTGGATTATTCCAGTTCTGTGAAAAAATCTCCTTAGTATTTTGATAGGGACCGAGTTAAATGTGTAGATTGCTTTGGGTTTTATGGCCATCTTAATATTCTTCCATTCCAAGAGCATGGGGTTTCTTTCCATTTCTTTTATCAATGTTTTATATAGTTTTCAGCATATAGGCTTTTCACCTCCTTGGTTAAGTTTATTCAGCTAGGGTTTTTTTTTTTTTTTAGTGTGACTTTTAAATGGGATTAAAAAAATATCCCTTTCTGATATTTCATTATTAGTGTATAGAAATGCAATGTATT
The DNA here is from genome assembly GCF_951394435.1 of Stenella coeruleoalba. NCBI lineage: Eukaryota > Metazoa > Chordata > Mammalia > Artiodactyla > Delphinidae > Stenella > Stenella coeruleoalba. Next base: position 25,737,775 of record NC_137167.1, on the reverse strand, counting down.
TCTGTATACTAACAAGCTTGCTGAATTCATTAGTTCTCATAGTTTTTAGGTGGAGAAACTTTAGGGTTCTTGATACACAGTATCATGTCATCTGTAAATAGGGACAGTTGTACCTCTTTGCTTCCAATCTGGATACCCTTTATTTCTTTTTCATATCTGATTTGCTGTGCCTAGGACTTCCAATATTATGTTGAATAGAGGTGGTGAGAGTAGGCATCCTTGTCTTGTTCCTGAATTTAGCAGTAAGGCTTTCAGCTTTTCACCATTGAGTATTATATTGGCTGTGGGTTTGCTTTAATGACTTTTATTAATGTTGAGACATGTTCCCTCTCCACTTTGGTAAGAGTTTTTGTCATGTTGAATTTTATCAAATGCTTTTTCTGAAAATACTGAAATGATCATGTGGTTTGTCTTTCCTTTTGTTAGTGTGGAGTATCACACTGGTGATTTTGTTTTCGTTTCACATATGTTGAACCATCCTTGCAACCCTGGAATGAATCCATATTGAGAATGGTATATGACCCTTTTTATATATTGTTGGATTTTGTGTGCTGACATTTTGATGAGGATTTTTGCATCTTTGTTCATGAAAGATATTGGCCAGTAATTTTCTTCTTTTGTAGTGTCTTTGTCTGGTTTTGGTATCAGGATGATGGTGGCTTCATAGAATGATGTTGGCAGTGTTCCCCCTTCAGTTATTTGGAAGAGTTTCGGAAGGATAGTTAGAAGTTCTTTGTATGCTAGGTAGCATTCCCCTGTGAAACAGCCCACTTTTGTTTGCTGGAAGTTTTTATTTATTTATTTTTATTACAGATTCAATTTCACTTCTGGTGATCAGTTCAAATGGTCTACTTCTTGACTTAGTCTTCACAGTCTGTAGATTTCTAGAAATTTGTCCATTTCTTCTAGGTTGTCCAATTTGTTGACATATAACTAGTCATAGTAATGTGATTTTCTTTTATATTTCTGTGGTGTCAGTTATTGATCCTTTCTTATTTTGTTTACTTGGTCCTCTCTTTTCTTCTTGGTAAGTCTGGCTAAAGGTTTATCAATTTTATCCTTTCAAAGAGGTCTTTGTTTCATTAATCTTTTATTTCCCCTCTGATCTTTATTTCCTTCCTTCTGTTCACATTGGGCTTTGTTCTTTTCCTAATTCTTTTAGGTGGTAGGTTAAGTTGTTTTGAGATTTTTCTTGTTTCTTGGAGGCCTATATTGCTATGAACTTCCCTCTTAGATCTACTTTTCCTTCATCCTATAGATTTTGTAGAGTTATTTATTTATTTATTTTTGCGGTACGCGGGCCTCTCACTGTTGTGGCCTCTCCCGTTGCGGAGCACAGGCTCTGGACGTGCAGGCTTAGCGGCCATGGCTCACAGGCCTAGCTGCTCCGCGGCATGTGGGATCTTCCCAGACTGGAGCACGAACCTGTGTCCCCTGCATTGGCAGGCGGACTCTCAACCACTGTGCCACCAGGGAAGCCCTGTAGTTATGTTTTTATTTTCATTTGTCTTCAGGTATTTTATTTCCTCTTTGATGTCATTGTTAACCCACTGATATTATTTTTAGAGGCATGTTTAGTCTCCACATGTTTGTTCTTTTCCCATTTTTTCTTCAGTTGATGTAATAGTGGGAAAAATGCTTGACATTATTTCTATCCTCTTATATTTGTTGAGGCTTATTTTGTCATGTGGTAAGTGCTCTATCCTTGAGAATGATCCATGTGCACTTCAACAAGGATTTGTGGGACTTCCCTGGTGGTGCAGTGGTTAAGAATCCACCTGCCAATGCTGGGGACACAGGTTTGATCCCTTGTCCGGGAAGATCCCACATGCCATGGAGCAGCTAAGCCTGTGTGCCACAGCTACTGAGCCTGCGTCTAGAGCCGGCGAGCCACAACTACTGAGCCTGCGTGCCTACAGCCTGTGCTCTGCAAAAAGAGAAGCCACTGCAATGAGAAGCCCGCACACCACAATGAAGAGTAGCCCCTGGTGGCCGCAACTAGAGAAAGCCTGGGCACACCAACAAAGACCCAATGCACACAAAAAATAAATTAATTAAACAAATTAGTTAATTAATTAAGAAAAGGATTTGTATTCTGCTTTGTTAGATGTAATAGCCTATGGATATCATTTAAGTCCAACTGATCTGTTCTGTCATTTAAGACTACGATTGCCTTCTTGACTTTTTTTTGGTCTTACCTGCCCACTGATGTCACTGGGGTGGTGGTCTACGCCTGTTGTCAATTTCTCCCTTCATGTCTGTCAGTATTTGCTTTATATAGATTAGGTGATCCTATATTGGGTGTGTATTTGTTAACAAATATTCTCTTCTTGCATTGATCCCTTTATCATTATGTAATGCTCTTCTGTGTCTCTTTTCATCCTTTGTTTTAATGACTGTTCTGCCTGATAGGAGTATTGCTACTCTTGCTTTCTTCTTTGTTTGCGTGAAATCTTTTTCTATCCCCTCACTTTCAGTCTCTGCGCATCGCATCTTTCACCCTGAAGTGAGTCTCTCGTAGACGGCATATTGAAGAGCTTTGTTTTCTTAATCTAGGCAGCCACCCTGTGTCTTTTTTATTTACAAAGCTATATTTTGAGCCACTAAAGAAAAAAGATACTTATTTAATGACAGTAAATAATTCAATGTACATAAATGACTAAACTCCACAACTACTTACAACATTAAAATATAAATTGCTAATTGTAAGTAGCAGCAGAATGTGTTGAATAATGTTAATTCCAAACGTGCATGTATTACGTACTATTTCACATAGGAATGACTTTACCTGCAACTAAAATATTGCTACTGAAGGTAAAACAACATAATTATCTAAACTTATAAGCAGAAAGGATAAAACAATATCAGAGGAAGGAGTAAATAATAATTTGGTTTGGGGCATTTGTTTTCTTTTTAATTTAAATTTTATTTTATATTCAGGTATAGTTGATTTACAATGTTGGGTTGCTTTCAGGTGTACAGCAAAGCAGTTCAGTTATACATATATCCATTCTTTTTCAGATTCTTTTCCCATATAGGTTATTACAGAATACTGAGTACAGTTCCCTGTGCTATACGGTAGGTCCTCATTGATTATCTATTTTAATTATAGTGGTGTGTGTATGTTAATCCCAAACTCCTAGTTTCTCTCTCACCCCTCCACTTTTTCCCTTTGGTAATCATAAGTTTGTATTCAAAGTCTGTGGGACTGTTTTTGTTTTGTAAATAAATTCATTTGAATCATCTTTTTAGATTACACATATAAGTGATATCATATGAGATTTGTCTGACTTCACGTAGTATGTCAACCTCTAGGTCCATCCATTTTGCTGTAAATGGCATTGTTTCATTTTTTTATGGCTGAGTAATATTCCATTGTATGTATGTACCACATCTTTTTTATCCATTGCTCTGTTGATGGGACATTGAGGTTGCTTCCATGTCTTGGCTAGTGTAAAGAGTGCTGCAGTGAACACTGGGGTGCATGTATCTCTTTGAATGATCGTTTTCATTGGATATATCCCTAGGAGTGGGACTGCTGGATCATATGGTAGTTCTCTTTTTAGTTTTTTCAAGAAACCTCTATAGTGTTTTCCATAGTGGCTGCACCAAATGAATTACATTCCCACCAACACTGTAGGAAGTTCCCTTTTCCCCCACCCGCTTCAGCGTTTATTGTTCATAGACTTTTTGACGATGGCCATTCTGACCAGTGTGAGATGATACCTCGTTGTAAGTTTTTTTTTTTTTTAGATTGGGTTATAGTTGTTTTACAACGTTGTGTTAGTTTCTGCTGTACAGCTAAGTGGAGTTCCCTGTGCTATACAGCAGTATCTCATTAGTTATCTGTTTTATACATATTAGTGTATATATGTCAATCCCAGTCTCTCAATTCATTCCACCCATCCTTTACCCCCTTGGTGTCCGTCTGTTTGTTCTCTACATCTGTGTCTCTATTTCTGCCTTGCAAACTGGTTCATCTGTACCATTTGTTTTTCTCTTTCTTACTTCACTCTGTATGACACTCTAGGTCCATCCACATCTGCTGGGTCATATGGTAATTCTGTTGTTAGTTTAAGGAACCTCTGTACTGTGCTCCATAGTGACTGTGTCAATTTACATTACCACCAACAGTACAAGAGGGTTCCCTTTACTCCACAACCTCTCCAGCATTTATTGTTTGTAAATTTTTTGATGATGCCCATTCTGACTGGTGTGAGGTGTATCTCATTGTAGTTTCGATTTGCACTTCTCTAATAATTAGTGATGGTGAACTTTTTTTCATGTGCTTTTTGGCCATCTGTATGTCTTCTTTAGAGAAATGTCTATTTTGATCTTCCACCCATTTTTTTATTGGCTTGTTTTTTTGATATTGAGCTGCATGAGCTGTTTATGTATTTTGGAGATTACTCCCTTGTCAGTTGCTTTATTTGCAAATATTTTCTCCCATTCTGAGGGTTGTCTTTTGGTTTTGTTTATGGTTTCCTGTGCAAAGCTTTTAAGTTTAATTAGGTCCCATTTATTTACTTTTGTTTTTATTTCCATTACTCTAGGAGGTGGATAGAAAAAGATCTTGCTGTAATTTATGTCAAAGGTTTTTCTTCCTGTGTTTTCCTCTAAGAGTTTTATAGTGTCCGGTCTTTAGGTCTCTAATCCATTTTGAGTTTATTTTTGTGTATGGTGTTAGGGAGTGTTCAAATTCATTCTTTTACATGTAGCTGTCCAGTTTTCCCACCACCACTTATTGAAGACACTGTCTTTTCTCCATTGTATATCCATGCCTCCTTTGTCATAGATTAGTTGACCATAAGTGTGTGGGTTTATCTCTCGGCTTTCTATCCTGTTCCATTGATCTGTATTTCTGTTTTTGTGCCAGTACCATATTGTCTTGATTACTGTAGCTTTGTAGTATAGTCTGAAGTCAGGAGTCTTGATTCCTCCAGCTCTGTTTTTTCCCCTCAAGACTGTTTCGGCTATTAGGGGTCTTTTGTGTATCCATACAAATATTAAGATTTTTTTGTTCTAGTTCTGTAAAAAAATGCCATTGGCAATTTGACTGCATTAAATCTGTAGATTGCTTTGGGTAGTATAGTCATTTTCACAGTGTTAATTGTTCCAGTCCAAGAACATGGTATATCTCTGTATCATCTTGAATTTCTTTCATCAGTGTCTTATATTTTCTGCATATAGGTCTTTTGTCTCCCTAGGTAGGTTTATTCCTAGGTATTTTATTCTCTTTGTTGCAGTGGTAAATGGGAGTGTTTCCTTAATTTCTCTTTCAGATTTTTCATCATTAGTGTATAGGAATGCAAGAGATTTCTGTGCATTAATTGTGTATCCTGCAGCTTCACCAAATTCATTGACTAGCTCTCGTAGTTTTCTGGTGGCATCTTTAGGATTCTCTATGTATCATGTCATCGGCAAACAGTGACAGTTTTACTTCTTCTTTTCCAATTTGGATTCCTTTTATTTCTTCTCTGCTGTGGTTAGGAGTTCCAAAACTATGTTGAATAATAGTGGTGAGAGTGGACATCCTTGTCTTGTTCCAGATCGTAGAGGAAATGGTTTCAGTTTTTTACCATTAAGAATGATGTTTGCTGTGGGTTTGTCATATATGGCCTTTATTATGTTGAGGTAGGTTCCCTCTGTGCCCACTTTCTGGAGAGTTTTTGTCATAAATGGGTGTTGAATTTTGTCAAAAGCTTTTTCTGCATCTATTGAGATGATCATATGGTTTTTATGCTTCAATTTGTTAATATGGTGTAGCACATTGATTGATTTGCATGTATTGAAGAACCTTGCATCCCTGGGATAAATCCCACTTGATCCTGGTGTATGATCCTTTTAATGTGTTGTTGGATTTTGTTTGCTAGTATTTTGTTGAGGATTTTTGCATCTATATTCATCAGTGATATTGGTCTGTAATTTTCTTTTTTTGTAGTATCTTTGTCTGGTTTTGGTATCAGGGTGATGGTGGCCTCATAGAATGAGCTTGGGAGTGTTCCTTCCTCTGCAATTTTTTGGAAGAGTTTGAGAAAGATGGGTGTTAGCTCTTCTCTAAATGTTTGATAGAATTCACCTGTGAAGCCATTTGGTCCTGAACCTTTGTTTGTTGGAAGATTTTTAATCACAGTTTCAATTTCATTATTTGTGATTGGTCTGTTCATATTTTCTATTTCTTCCTGGTTCAGTCTTGGAAGGTTATACCTTTCTAAAAATTTGTCCATTTCTTGCAGGTTGTCCATTTTTTTGGCATAGAGTTGCTTGTAGTAGTCTCTCAGGATGCTCTGTATTTCTGTTGTAACTTCTCTTTTTTCATTTCTAATTTTATTGAGTCCACTCCCTTTTGATGAGTCTGGCTAATGGTTTATCAATTTTGTTTATCTTCTCAAAGAACCAGATTTTAGTTGTATTGATCTTTGCTATTGTTTTCTTTGTTTTTATTTCATTTATTTCTGCTGTGATCTTTACGATTCCTTTCCTTCTGCTAACTTTGGGTTTTGTTTGTTCTTCTTTCTCTAGTTCCTTGAGGTGTAAGGTTAGATTGTTTGATTTTTCTTGAGGTAGGCTTGTATTGCTGTAAACTTCCCTCTTAGAACTGCTTTTGCTGCATCCCATAGGGTTTTCTTTTTGTTTTTTGTTTTTTGCGGTATGCGGGCCTCTGGCTGTTGTGGCTTCTCCCGTTGCGGAGCACAGGCTCTGGACACACAGGCTCAGTGGCCATGGCTCACGGGACTAGCCGCTCCGCGGCATGTGGGATCTTCCGCGGACCGGGGCACGAACCCGTGTGCCCTGCATCGGCAGGCGGACTCTCAACCACTGCGCCACCAGGGAAGTCCTGCATCCCACAGGTTTTGGATCACTGTGTTTTCATTGTCATTTGTCTCTAGGTATTTTTTGATTTCCTCTTTGATTTCTTCAGTGATCTCTTGGTTATTTAGTAACGTATTATTTACCCTCCATGTGTCTGTGTTTTTTATGTTTTTTTTTCCCCTTTAAATTGATTTCTCATCTCATAGTGTTGTGGTCTGAAAAGATGTTTCATATGACTTCAGTTTTCTTAAATTTACTGAGGCTTGATTTGTGACCCAAGATGTGATCTATCCTGGAGAATGTTCTGTGTGTACTTGAGAAGAAAGTGTAATCTGCTGTTTTTGGATGGAATGTCCTATAAATATCAGTTAAATCTATCTCGTCTATCGTGTCATTTAAAGCTTGTGTTTCCTTACTAATTTTCTGTTTGGATGATCTGTCTGTTGGTGTAAGTGAGGTGTTAAAATCCCCCAGTGTTATTGTGTTGCTGTCGATTTCCTCTTTGAGAGCTGTTAGCAGTTGCCTTATGTATTGAGGTGCTCCTGTGTTGGGTGCATATATATTTATGATTGCTATATCTTCTTGGATCGATCCCTTGATCATTATGTAGTCCTTCCTTGTCTCTTGTAACTTCTTTATTTTAAAGTCTATTTTATCTGATATAAATATTGCTACTCCAGCTTTCTTTGGATTTCCATTTGCATGGAATATCTTTTTCCTTCCCCTCACTTTGAGTCTGTATGTGTCCCTAGGTCTGAAGTGGGTCTCTTGTAGACAGCATGTATATGGATCTTGTTTTTGTATCTTTCAGCGAGCCTGTGTCTTTGGGTTGGAGCATTTAATCCATTCACGTTTAAGGTAATTATCAATATGTATGTTCCTGTTACCATTTTCTTAATTGTTTTCGGTTTGTTTTTGTAGGTCCTTTTCTTCTCTTGTGTTTCCCATTTAGAGAAGTTCCTTTAGCATTTGTTGTAGAGCTGGTTTGGTGGTGCTGAATTCTCTTAGCTTTTGCTTGTCTGTAAAGCTTTTGATTTCTCCATCGAATCTGAATGAGATCCTTGCTGGGTAGAGTTAACCTTGGTTGTAGGTTCTTCTCTTTCATCACTTTAAATGTGTCATGCCACTCCCTCCTGGCCTGTAGAGTTTCTGCTGAGAAATCAGCTATTAACCTTATGGGAGTTCCCTTGTATGTTGTTTGTCCTTTTTCCCTTGCTGCTTTCAATAATTTTTCTTTGTCTTTAATTTTTGCCAATTTGATTACTATGTGTCTCTCGGCATGTCTCTCCTTGGATTTATCCTGTATGGGACTCTCTGCACTTCCTGGACTTGGGTAGCTATTTCCTTTCCCATGGTAGGGAAGTTTTCAACTATAATCTCTTCAAATATTTTCTCAGGTCCTTTCTCTCTTCTCCTTCTGGGACCCCTATAAAGCGAATGTTGTTGGATTTAATGTTGTTCCAGAGGTCTCTTAGGCTGTCTACATTTCTTTTTATTCTTTGGTTTGTTTTTTTTTTTTTTGCGGTATGCGGGCCTCTCACTGTTGTGGCCACTCCCGTTGCGGAGTACAGGCTCCGGACGCGCAGGCTCAGCGGCCATGGCTCACAGGCCCAGCCGCTCCGCGGCGTGTGGGATCTTCCTGGACCGGGGCACGAACCCATGTCCCCTGCATCGGCAGGCGGACCCTAAACCACTATGCCACCAGGGAAGCCCTCTTTTCATTCTTTTTTCTTCATTCTGTTCCATGGCAGTGAATTCCACCATTCTGCCTTCCAGGTCACTTATCCGTTCTTCTGCCCCATTTATTCTGCTATTGATTCCTTCTAGTGTATTTTTCATTTCAGTTATTGTATTGTTCATCTCTGTTTCTTTGTTTTTTTTAATTCTTCTAGGTCTTTTTTAACCATTTCTTACATCTTCTCGATCTTTGCCTCCATTCTTTTTCCGAGGTCCTGGATCATCTTCACTATCATTATTCTGAATTCTTTTTCTGGAAGGTTGCCTATCTCCACTTCATTTAGTTGTTTTTCTGGGGTTTTCTCTTGTTCCTTCATCTGGTACACAGCCCTCTGCCTTTTCATCTTGTCTATCTTTCTGTGAATGTGGTTTTTTTCCCACAGGCTGCAGGATTGTAGTTCTTCTTGCTTCTGCTGTCTGCCCTCTGGTGGATGAGTCTATCTAAGAGGCTTCTGCAAGTTCCTGATGAGAGGGACTGGTGGTGGGTAGAGCTGGGTGTTGCTCTGGTGGGCAGAGCTCAATAAAACTTTAATCTGCTTGTTTGCTGATGGGTGGGGCTGGGTTCCCTCCCTGTTGGTTGTTTGGCCTGAGGCGACCCAACACTGGAGCGTACCTGGGCTCTTTGGTGGAGCTAATGGTGGACTCTGGGAGAGCTCACACCAAGGAATACTTCCCAGAACTTCTGCTGCCAGTGTCCTTGTCCCCACGGTGAAACAGAGCCACCCCCTGCCTCTGCAGGAGACCCTCCAACACTAGCAGGTAGGTCTGGCTCAGTCTCCTATGGGGTCACTGCTCCTTCCCCTGCGTCCCAGTGTGCACAGTACATTGTGTGTGTCCTCCAAGAGTGGAGTCTCTGTTTCCCCCAGTCCTGTTGAAGTCCTGCAATCAAATCTCACTAGCCTTCAAGGTCTGATTCTCTAGGAATTCCTCCTCCCATTGCCACACCCCCAGGTTGGGTCTCAGAACCTTCACTCCAGTGAGTGGACTTCTGTGGTGTAAGTGTTCTCCAGTTTGTGAATCACCCACCCAGCAGTTACGGGGTTTGATTTTATTGTGATTATGCCCCTCCTACTGTCTCATCGTGGCTTCTCCTTTGTCTTTGCATGTGGGGTATCTTTTTTGGTGAGTTCCAGTGTCTCCCTGTGGATGACTGTTCAGCAGTTAGTTGTGATTCTGGTGCAGAACGTCCTTGTACTCTGCCATCTTGAACCAATCTCAGTTCCATTTTTTTTTTTTGTCAATGCTTGTTCAGCAGTTGTGATTTTGGTGGGAATCCTAGGAGGGGCTGCAGCAGCAGCAGTGACCAAGTTGAAGAAGAGGCTGGAGAGCTTTATTCCCTTCTTGCCTCTAGTTTATCTAAAGTTTTCTCCAGCCCAGAAACTGATTTATGTCCTCACACTTGTAGGAGAGGAAATCAGACCTTTAACGTTTTTGGCCAACACAGAGCTCGCCTTTCGGAAGGTTTGGATCCTTTCCTCCCAGGCCCGGGCAGCTCATCAGCTCCTTAGGGATAGTCAGTTGTGGAGGAGTTCCAGCTCAGAGAAAAATGCACACTTTGAAAAATCCACCCTGTGTCTGCTGATTGGAGCATTTAGACCACTGACATTTAAAGGCATTATTGGTAAGTACATACCTATTGCTATTTTTATTCTTTGTTTCCCACTTTTTGTAGTTCTTCTGTTTCTTGTTTCTCATGTTGTGGTTTGATTTTTCTTCAGTAGTATGCTTGGTTTCCTTTCTTTTTGATTTTTGTGTATCTGTGGTAGGTTTTTGATTTGTGGTTACTATGGGGCTTATATGTTGACCCATAATTATATGTACTTGCTTTAAACTGATAGTCATTTAAGTTCAGACATGTCCTAAAATATTTTTTTTTACTCCCCTCGTACACTGTGTATATTTGATGTTATAGTTTACATCTTCACATTCATCACTTTTTTGTTAGTTGTAGTTATAATTACTTTTACAATCTTGTTTTGTGTTTCAGTCTACATACTGGTTTCAGTGATCTTAAATCCTTAGTATATATTTGCCTTTCCTATTGGGCTTTTCCCTTTCCTACAGATTCCTGCTACTTCTCCGTTTCAAAAAGACCCTTCAACACTTCTAGAATAGTTTCAGTATTTCTGAATTCTTTTGGTTTTTGACTGCCTGAGAAATTCTTTATCCGTCTGTCTCATATGATGATCTTACTGGGTGCAGTATCTGAGGTGGCAGGGTTTTCCCTTTGAGAACTCTGTATATATGCTGCCCCCTTTAGGCCTGCAAACTTTCCACAGGGGAATCAGCTGATAGCGTTATGGGGATTCCCTTGCATATAACTCTGTTTTCCTGTTGTTGCCTTTAGAATCCTCTATAACTTTTTCTGTTTTAATCGTGGTATGTCTCAGTGTGAGTCTCTTTGTGTTCATGTTGTTTGGGACCCTCTATGCTTCCTGTACTTGGGTATCTGTTTCCTTTTTTAGGTTTGGGACGTTTTCAGCCATAATTTCTTCAAAATACATTTGATCCCCTTCCTTCTCCTTGTGGAGAATCCCTATTATGGAAATGCTGACACAATTTTATATTATCCCATAGAGCCTGTATGTTGCTTTCCTTTTTTCATGCGTCTGTCTGTCTGCTGTTCTGATTGGGTGATTTCTATTCTCTCTCTCAGTTCACTTATGTGTTGTTCTGTGTCATTCAGTCTGCTATTCATTGCTTCTAGAGCGCTTTTTAATCTCAGATTTAATTACCTGTTTTTTAAAAATTATCTATTTTTGATTAGGCTGTCTTTATAGCTTCTAGTTCCTTATTAAAATAATCTGTGCTTAGATCAATTCTTAATTCAGTTAGCATTTTTAATTCATTGTCTGGTAGACTCATTACCTTTGTTTCATTATTTTTTCAGGGCTTTGCTCTCTTTCAGTTGAGAGTAGGTCCCCTGTGTTGTCATTTTTCTTAAATTTCTGTGTCTATGAATTTAGGTGAAACAGTTACCTGCTGTGATCTCGAAGGGAGTGGATGGCTCTGTTCCTTGAAGTGTGTTTTTCCTTCTTTCTGCATTGGGGCCGTTGCTCCGAAGGAGGGGATTGCTGGAGCAAGTGGGGCTCGTGTGCTCACAGAGGTCTGTGCTGGTGTCTGCCCTTCTGCTGGATGCAGCCCAGTGTCGCGTCTTTTCCCTGTTGTGGCTGTCTGAGACCTAGTGCAAGGCTGTGGCATGGAGTGGGTGGGTGAGCAGATTAGCTCAGCTGGGAGTGGGGGATCGTGGTGTGCTGTAGGGGTTCCAGCAGCCCCACTGTTGTTAGAGGGTCTGGGCTGCCTGCATGGTGCACCGACAGTGGCTGCCACCACCCCATCTGGACTTCACCCCGGGCCCCTAGGCAACCCCTGTGGCCCTCGATGAGTCTCCTCCCAGGGCCTGGCTGCCCTAGAAACACTGCTGAGGTGTGGCATGGAGTGCATGGTGTGTCTCCTCACTCGGACTGGGGAGCCTGGCAGGCTGGGAGCCACTAGGTCAGACCTCTCTCCAGCCTGTCCAGTGGCAAGCCAGCACCTATGCACTCCTCATGAACGGAGCCTAGGCTTCTCCAGCCTTCATACCTGTCGCAGCAGTTCTCCAACCAGCCAAGGGAGACTTGTGTCCACTACGCAGGGCCCCAGGCCTGGGAGGCCCAGTCTGGCTTGCCTGGCTCACTCCCAAGGGCAAGTGTCCACCCACACAATCTCCCTCTTCTTAGTACCCTCCCAGGGGCGGGGGTCCCGAACCAACGCTTTTCTTCCTGTCCTCGCTGGTTACGTATCTTCCTGCAGCCTTGGTTGTACAGCAGCTCTGCCAGTTTCCACGTAGTTCCCCTGAGAACTGCTCCACGTGTAGATGCATTTGACATCTGTGGGAGGGGGTGAGCTCCACGCCCTCCGCTGCCACCTTGTTCTCCCTCCTCTGGGGGTCTTGACGGTGCTGTGACTCGGCCCCTCCTACCCAGCTTGTGCTTCCTTCTTTATCACTTGCAGATCTTTTCTGGTAGGTTCGAGTCTTTGTCAACAATAGATTCTTCGCACACTGTAATTCTGGTTTGCCCTTGAGAGCAGGCGAGCTCAGGGTCTCCCCTCTGCCATCTTGGGAATTCTCTCTGCTGCGTGTAACTTTTGACTCCCCTAAACTCAACTACTATACTATTGACCAGAAGCCTTACCAATAATGTAGTCAATTAACATATTTTCTATGTGTGTATACACTGCATTGTTACAGAGAAGTAAGCTAGAGAAAATGTTAACATCATAAGGAATACTTATAATACTGCATTTATCGATGATGTACGTTTACAAGATGAGTCATCTGTCAGTATTATGATATAAAACACTGCAGAGGTTATTACTAACACTAGACATCAAAAACAATGTGAAAATTCATTTTTATTTATAGGAATAATGGTTCAGGCATTGATAATGAAGCAACAGCAATATGATGTATGTAGTGTGGACAGGGAGTGTCACCTGCCATTCCAGTAAACAAAGAATACTGGGCATGATCAAGCCATCAGCTGCTGCAGCTGCCCTGACGGCATGCCCCGCGGGGATTCAGGAAACATTCTGTGCTCCGGGTACCAGCCCTAGATCGTTTAAGTGCACATCTAAAGAATAATTTCAGTGAGGCCAGATTCTTCATCTTCCCATACATACAGAAGCACTAAAATTACTAACCTGAACTGCCTGGGGCTTTGGTGTGTGTGATAAGCAGTAATGAACTGCCTGGGGCTTTGGTGTGTGTGACAAGCAGTAACCTTTGACTAAATTCTTGTCTTCCAGCAAAAACTCGCTGCATCTTGGCACCTCCCTTACCTCCTGAGAGGCTGTCTCCTGGGCTTAAAACTTTAACTTGCAGCTTTTGGGTTGTATGTTTTCCTTCAGTCAGCGGCTTTGGTGACCGGAAGGGAACTTGGAGCAGGCTTCTCCTCTGCCTGAGCCCTGCAGGGACTGGCGGACTGGCCAGCAGAGGCCTCTTGTGCCCAGCCGTCTCCTTGGTGAGCCCCCCGGTCTCAGATCTCCTGTTACTGGCTGATCCTATTGTATTCGGTGGTGGATAAATCCCTCACTGGAGGAGGAGGTTTTCCTTGAATTTAATTTCAAGAAGAAGAACCTGGGTTATCCCAGTTGAGAGATGTTGGGGAGATTTTACTCAGTTGATTGGTTGGACTGGGAAATTAGGTGGGAGACTGACATGTCATTTTTCCTTTATTTGGCTACTTTAACAGATTATTGGAATAAAAATGAAGATGTCCCTTCTTTGGAGCTGAAAGCCCTTATGAGCCATCTCCTTCCTGACAGCACTGGCTTTCTCAGGCAACTGGGAAACTTGTGGGAGTGGTGGAGGTAAGTCCTCATACTGGGCTGCCATCTGTAGAGGGAAACCCACTCATCTCAGCTGGGGACACATATAAGAGCCGGCCACTCGGTGCTGCAAGCACCCACTGTGGTCTTAGGCTACAGAAAGTAGGACCTGTAAGAGCGCTGCAATGGCTCTGGGCTAAAATCCCGAGGAATCAGGCTCACAGCCAGCACGCTGGCCCACCATGGGATCATCAGTAATGATTCTTATCTCAACACATCCACCTTGGAATGGGAAACAAAGCTTTTAAAACAAAAAGGACAAATTGCTAGCCTCCAACTAACACCCAGGCCAGGTTCAGGTACAATATGTATGGAATTTATACCTGCAAATACTTACTTGATTGGAGAAACCACACTAAAGGAGATCACAACCTCAAACGGCCACATTTGGGTTCTTCTGACATTCCAGAATTTTCCTGTGTATGCAGCTAGCGAAAGCAGTCCACAAGATCAGACAGATGGAAGGGAATGCTTATGGATATTAGAAATGATAAGCTTCTGCAGGAAATCAACCAAAACTTACTTTATCAACATTTCTGAAAGCTGCCAGTATTAACCCTGCCTCTCCTCTGCTCCCCCTCATTTCCTCTTTTATCTGAACCCCCTGACCCAGATGCTGTTCCCTTCTCTCTTCCATCACCTCTGCCCCTTGCTGCTTCCTCTCCCCCCAGCAGAGGAGGACATTAAATCAGAAGTACTTCTATCCCCCTTTAAGGAAAACCTTTCACAGGAAGAGGGGAACTGTCCTCTGTGCTTACATACACACCCTGGACTCGAGCAAAACTTAGGGCTTTAGCTAAGGGGTTTCCTGACCCTAGTCAAGGCCCATTGGGATATGCAGGGAATATGAGTTAGCCATCCAAACCCGTGAGTCTGGGTTTGCAGATATGTATCCTGTAATATAGCTATTCCTTTCTGAAAGTAAAGCAAGGCAACGGATAGAGAAAGTAGAATGGAAACAGCCCTTAACAAACAAACTTCAATTTTCGAGTTGAATGCAAGGAATTGGCTCATAAATTACTCATTTATCCCAGAGTTTTTCCCAAAAGCCATAGCCTAGACAAAAATTCAGCAGTGCAAACAAAAACAGGATAAAATCCTAGATCATGGTGTGAGAACTTTTAACATTCTGGCATAACATCTGAATGTTCTCTAACCACCACAATGAGCCTTTGCTTACGTCCATTTCAGAAGGTATAAATGAGGAATTGGCTACTGTAATTAAAAACACAACTTAGGTTGGTCAGTGTTACATACAAATGCCCTTACCACGCTGGCTGATAGCTTTTCAAAACCATCAGAGAGGATACATCTATAAAAATCGTGAACCTTCGGGACTTCCCTGATGACACCGCAGTTAAGAATCCACCTGCCAACGCAAGGGATACAGGTTCAAGCCCTGGTCCAGGAAGATCCCACGTGCTGCGGAGCAACTACTGAGCCTGCGCTCTAGAGCCTGCAAGCCACAACTACTGAGCCCGCATGCCACAACTACTGAAGCCCATGCTCTGCAACGAGAAGCCTGCACACTGCAACTAGAGAAAGCCCACGCACTGACGCGCTGCAATGAAGACCCAACGCAGCTAAAGATAAATTTATGAAAAAAAATCGTGAGCCTTCAACTGTGCCAATTAAGTAAGCAAGGTCAGGCTACAGTTAACAAACCCCTGTTCAATCCTTGACTGACAGAGGAACCTAGCATTTTCTTTTACTGTGTTTAAAAAAAAAAAAGGAACTGTAGAAAAATGAAAGATTTCAAGAACAGACTAGATTTCAGATCAGAATACCGAGTTAAACAAGAATAGGGCTCCTCTGAGGGAACAGTGGCAGTCTTTCTTCTGTAACACCCTGGGAGAAGTAGGGAGACAAGACAGAGAGAAACAAAGCCCTAATAGATACAGAGACCACCTTTTCAGTTTTAAACCAAAACCAGAGGCTCCCTCCCATGAAGTAATACTTCAGTGTAGATGGTAGGGATTTCTACTGCACCTCTTAAGGCTCTTAAACCATTATCTTTAGCATTTTACTTAGGAGAACTTAAAGGAAGGCACTCATCTTTTCTAGTAGAAAGCACCCCTATTCACCTGACAGGAAGAGATTGATTAGAAACTTATGAAGCCCATATTTCCTTACTCCTAAGGGGGAGATGTTTTTAGAGCTGATTTCCTTCATCATACAATGTGAGCCATGGTCAAGGTGATGCTGACGAAGACTTGCTAGGCTTAGTACCTGAAGAGTTACTGACATATGGAAATAACATTCCACACCGCCTGTTAAAACGACCCAAGACGAGAAGAACCGCGTCCCCATATGGAGGCAGGAAGCCACGGAGGGAATAACACCTGACACCAGCTTACATTGAGAAAGACTTCACGCCTTGCACCGGGCCTTGTGACACACTCATTCTGCCTGTTAGCAAACCTAATGGCGGCGAGGGCTGGAGGATCGTGTAGGGTTTGAGCTCTAGCAGTGGCATCATTACTCCTTGCCAACCCCCATGCCTTTCTGTCCTGTGTTCCTAAGAACAGTGACTTCTTTTCTGTGGCCTCCACAGTGCACTGTTTAGCATCCCTGTGCATCCTGGTGGCCAGTACCCTTTGCCTTTACTTGGGATGAATGGCAGCATACACGGACTGTAACGTGGCGGGGCTATACTCACCTTCCCCAGGTATTAAAAACGTACCTAGATGATCTAGCTTTTCCTCATAAATCAGTTTTGATACAATGTGCAGGTGATTTGCTATTGTGTTCGAATTCTTTGATAAATAGGAAGACAGCCTGTACTTCAAGACTAGCTCAAAGGGACAAAGTGAGGAAAAATTACAATTTTGTAAGGCTAATGTGAAATATTTAGAACAAATGACATCTAAAGGACCTTTAATTGACGGTGAAATACATTTTGGCTTTCCCTGCCCCTAGGACAAAAGGGCATTTGAGGGATTTCTAGATCCTGCAGGCTATTGCAGGAACTGGATTACAGAGTTTTTATTTTAGTGGCCCAACCATTATGTAACTTGTTTAAACAAGGCCAAGCCGAACCTCTGGGAAATAAAACATTCTGAAGCCAGGGAGACACTAAAAAGAACCCAGCTTTTTATGATTTACCTTTTTCTCTTTGTACATGAAAACAAAGGTGCCACACGGAGTATTAACCCAGCGACACGGCGGTACTACCCACCAATAGGTCATACAGCCAGCAGCTAGCTGCAGTAGACAAGGGCTTCCCCCGCCCTTGTCCCGGGGCTGTCTCAGCAACAGCTGTGCTGCATCATGAGTCACTCTCACCATCTTTGTCCCCCATGCCACGGAAGCTTTACTAAACTCTCATCACACACGTTATTCAGGGCGATTAACTTCTCATGAGATTGTCTTGCTCTCACCATATCTCTCCCCACAGGTGTGACTAACTTAATCCAGCCACCTTGCTCCCAGAAGACTCAGACGTTATCTTTTCTATCCCAGGACTGATTTTCAAGAAAGCCCAATGGATAATCCTGACTTTGTTACTCATGGGTGGTGCGTATCTGCGAGGACCTCATGGGAGGTGCCAGGCTGGCTATGCCATTGTTCCTCCAGTGTCTGCCCTAGAAAATGGTCCCTTGTCTCATGTCTCTTCTGTCCAACACGCTGAACTAATAGCACTGAGAGCCTGCCCGCTGGCAAAAGGAAAGCCCGCTAATACCTACACAGACGGCCGCCATGCTTCTGGGGGGGACCACGACTTGGGTATGCGTTGGCAACAGGATTTCTAACATCCCGAGGACAGTCTGTTAAAAATGGATGCCATTCTGCTGCCAGGTGCACTTGCCATTAAGGTATCATTCAAAGGCTGACACTGCTGAAGCAAAAGGAAACTCTTTAGCTGATCACGTTGCCAAGACTGAAGCTCTGCAAAACGAAAACAAGCAACTAACCACTGCCTTTCCCTTTCAGCCTCCCAGCAACCTTACTGACATGGTCAAGTTTCAAGGAATGGCACCAGAAAACAGACACCTGGACACACAAGGGAGGCAGCCTGAACTCACACAAAGCTGTGGATACACCCAGACGGGAGGCCTATCCTTCCCTTTGAAGCTCAATATCCTATTTTGCAATATATTCACGAGTTAACACATTGGAACCCAGGTAGGACGGTATTATGGGGTAAAAAACTGCCGAAAGGCTTTTGTGAGAGCTCGGGAATTATTCAAGATGTACCACTTGTCCAAAATATAAGCCAGGGAAGCCGTTACATAGTTCTCAAGGGAATTTGCCACGACCTGCAGGTCCCGTTGCGACTTGGCAGGCTGATTTTATACATGCCCCCCTCAGGGTTATCGGTATGTTCTTGTTATGATTTGTGTGTTTTCACACTGGGTTGAGGCATCCCATGCTGAAGGGCCACAGCCCAATGTGTAGGACATTTTATTTTACCAAGAGTGATGCCCATTTGGGGAGTCCCCTCAGAACCACATAGTGACAGGGGAACTCATTTTACTGGACAAATTGTTAAGATTTGGCCAATTACGCAGCATTTCCATTGTGCTCATCACCACCAGCCCTCTGGGTTAGTAGAAAGAACAAATGGAACAATTAAAACCCAACTGGCTAAGATGATGAATGCTTATTCCTTACCTGGCCTGAGGCCCTTCCATTGGTTCTCCTCAACCTCAGATCCACCTGTTCTGGAAAACATTTGTTTCCTTTTGCGATTATCAGGGGGAGACCAGTGAGACTGGATGAGAGATTATATGAACCTATAGTAATGAAAAGGGATAGGTTACGTTATTGCAAGGGTTTAATTGGATTAACAGGACATTATAAGTGTTGATGCATAGGTTAAAGCATAACCTATCACAGTAGCTTTCTTTAAATGATGGTCAGATGCCCTATGACCTACAACCAGGACACTCTATACTGGAAAAGGCATCATTTAAAGGACTCTCTCCAGCCTCGATGGAAAGTCCCTATCAGGTTCTTTTAAGTAGCTCATGCACAGCAAAATCGAAGGTAACTGACTCTTGGATTCGTATTTCCCACCTAAAGAGGCACCGTCTGGTCTATAGAGAGGACTGCTGACCTCAAACTCACCTTAAAGCGATGCTCTGATAGGAAAGAAACACCAACGCCAGGACGAGAAGACGACGACATCAGGAGACAGCTATCCCAAGATGCTGGACCTGACCGTATGATTATTTATAACATTTTCTTGATTTCCTGGACTTTATGCACATGAATCAAATGCTTTTCTGTCATGGGTACGATCCTGTGCAGATTTTAGAAGTCAATGCAATTGTTGGGTTTGTGGTCAGTTACCTACATCCACTACTTCTGGTTAGTGGGCTTCTCCTCTCCAAGGCTCTGATTGGATGGCCTGTAGAAAAGTTTAGAAAAAAGTAGTTCTGTCTGAGCTGCAACTGATGGGAACCCCTCACTTGGCCAGTCAAGCATTCTTGCTCTGACTTTGGCCATAAATGAGTTTTCCCTTAAAGTTACTCAAGCTCAGTCAGAGCAACAAGCTAAATTTCAGTCAAAAATGATAACTTCCTGACTATTAGGAGGGACCCCCCCCCCTCAGTTATGGGATAGGTTTATATGGCTAATACCAGGCTGTGATCCCTTAAGGCGCCCCCCTATGTTGGGAACAATTAAATCACACTAAAGATATTCAGCCTAATAACACCAGAAAATTAGGCTGGGTGCCTTAATGAAACATGTCAGTGTATCATCATTTCCCTTAAAGATAGTAATTGACATGGAACAGAGTGGGTCAGGTACCCAGGAGTAACTGGGTTGCACCTAATGGAACTCAGTGGTTTTGTGGCACCAATCTACATCCCTGGCTTCTTCCAGGATGGATGGGAAGAGGTACTTTAGGATTCCCTAGGGCTCAAGGCCACTTGTGTGCTAATTTAGAGATGACTCCAGCAAATTTACCAAGAGCTCTGTATTCCCCTGGTATGATCATGTAGCATCTATTTTTATGCTATTAGTAGGATTGGAAGATGTACCTCCCCATATCAAAGCCTTAACAGAATTCACCCAAAAGCCCCCTAAATGATTAATCATTGAGGCCACCTCTATGATGAGAAAAGTGGTATTACAGAATCACATGGCCCTTGATAGCCTTATAGCATCTCAAGGAGGCACCTGTGCTATAATTCAAACCGAATGCTGTGTTTTCATACCAGACAAATCCTCTACTAGGATGCATTTAATGACCACGTGAAAAACCAGATTTCTGCCTTAAGTGATTCACTTCCTAGTCTTGGTGATGGTTGTAGGGAGCTGGTTTGGTTCTGGAACCTCATGGCTTAATTCCCTACTTATGACTTTATTAATGTTACTACCTGTCTGTTTTATAAGATCGTTGTCTCTTGTATTACCCACTGTGTAACCAGGCCTTTGACAAAATTAATGAGGGCTAAAATCTTGAGGCAATCAGTCACATATATGACTGTATATTGAATAACTGGAATGGTGCAACTCTAGATATGAGAAGAAACAAGGAAAAACACTTCCTAGACCATGACAGATTAGTTAAGACAGGTGATGCAGAGAATTTTAGTCAACAGGGCCTAATCCAAAAATACTACATTGGCCTTTATCAAGTCCTCATCGACCTACGAAATGAGAATTCCCAGCACCGTGGGACAAACTGGCCATGAATGGAGGGTAACAGGCCACATTCTGTGCTCTGGATACTGGCCTCAGTTAAGTGCATACCTGAAGGATATGCACACCTGAAGGATATTTTCACTGAGCCCAGACTCTTGCATCTTCTCACGCATAGAAAAGCATTAACCTGAGATGCCTGTTTTTGTGGTTAGCAGGAATCTTTGTTCAGCATTTCCTATTTTAAGCAAAAAACTCCTACGTACCCTGGCTCCTCCGTAGACTCTCAGGCCTGTCTGACAGGCTATATAGTCTTCAGTAAGGCCCCCAAAAAACTGAAGGTTGTGCGTTTTTTCTTCAGTCAGCGGTAGCCTGGTGCAGTTGACACGAGTGCTTCACAGTGGCGTAGCCTCTACGGTAATGAATGACTCGTTATGTTTATGGCTTATGTCAGTTGTATTCATAACACAGTATTGGAAACATTGCTACGTAAAAAGACATTTATCTGTGATAGGCTAATCCACTGTCTGTCCAACTACGAGAGAGGCAAAGATCTAAAACAGAGCACTAACACATTCTCAATTTTATATCAAATACCACTCACCTTATGCCTGTGTACGGATAGACTAGTACCTACATGTATTTCATGCATTCATGACATACCTGGCTCTTGTTTCAATATTTCTAGGCTGTGTGGTTTGTCTGAGTTTTTTCAAATTGTTGCGAATCTCCAAAAACTTTTGAATATATTTATTGAATAAAATCCACCTTTAAGGGGACCCATGCAATTCAAGGTTCACCTGTATAATGGGCTGGAAGAGAGGAGAGCGTTTCTACAAACTGGCAAATGATTACGTGGGCTCTGTGCCACCTGTTTGACAGGTGGGAAAAGACATGGCTACCTGGCGAGCTCTCCCAGCCCATTGTTAGTGAACCAAACTGGGGTGCAAGGCCGGGTTGTGGTGAAGGAAAGTGCAGCATTTGTAAGGCATCCAACCTGGGGCCAAACAAGGAGGACGAGCAGCTTGTGCTCAAAAGACCTGAACCCCCTGCGCCACCACCCCATCTTTGAGGGGAGGGTTTGTAAAGACAGTGTGCAGGAGAGGGGTGCAGGGTGTGTTGCCCTCAGTGTCCAGGATAGAAAGATGATTCTCTAGTGAAGTAGTCACATATGAATTTGTATCAATTCCCTTCAGTTTCACTGTGCCTGAGCAACTTTAATTAGGAGTCTGGGATGAACATACCCACACTACGGTGTATAAAATAAACAAGGACCTACTGTATAGCGCCCAGGGAACTATACTCAATATCTTGTAAGAGCCTATAAGGGAAAAGAATCTGAAAAGGAACATATATGTATACATAACTGAATCGCTCTGCTATACACTTGAAACAACACTGTAAATATACTTCAATAAAAATTAAATATCATTGATGCTTAATTAAAAAAAAATACCTCGTAAGAGTCCTTCCATCTAGGTTGGAGACAGTCCTTTCAATGATGCCTTTTCCAGTATGTATGATCTTTATCCAATGAGAGACTGCTGTGATAAGCTTCAGAAACAAACTTGAGTGTCCTTTAATAATTCAGTTAAACTTGACAATTTAAGTAACATCGTTGGGATAGTTAAGGAGTTTGGGATTAACATGTATACACTACTATATATAAAATAGATAACCAACAAGGACCTACTGCATAGCACAGGGAACTCTGTTCAATATTATGTAACAGCCTAAATGGGAAAAGAATTTAAACGAGAATACATACATGTATATGTATAACTGTATCACTCTGCTGTACACCTGAGACTAACAACCTTGTTAATCAACTATATACTCCAATAGAAAATAAAAAATTATGTAACATAATGAGCTACCTGGGAGGTGAGTCTTAGTAAATAGACCTCAATTAACAAAACTAGAATTATGACATTTTATCAGGACCACCAGATTTTTCAGAATTCCATACAATTTCTAGAATATATTAATAACATTTACCCATACAGTATAACCTAAGGAGGCTTAACACTCATTTGAGAATGCTTCCCATGTAATTAAACATACCAAGCAATCTTAGTTTAATCTCTCTCAGATGCTTTGGGGTTCCGGGTTCCTTTTTTTTAACCTGTCACACCTTTTTTTCCATATTAGTTTGTCCCTTATTTTCTTTCCCATTTAGAAATAACCAGCTTTAGGACCAAATTACTTTTACCCTTAACAAAATGCATTTTCACTCCTCTTACCTTCTTTTAATGAAAACAAACATCCTACTTTTCCTATATACTGAAATGTTTCCCTTATTTTAGTAGCTTTACATATATTACAACTTTTAACCCTTAAACAAAGAAGCAATTGTGATCATACCACCGTTTCCTGATTGGAAAACTTATGAATATATTCTACAACCTCCAGAAACATACATCTTCTCATAATTTCTTTCCTCAATGTGGTATAAGACATGTGTCCAAAAAACCCAAACCCAAACGTGTTTAGGTTTTCTCTCATAAGACAAAAGTGGGTAAACTTAGACTCATTTAGCAATTAATTTAGCAAAACTCAAGTTTCAAATTGCCAAAATCTAGAGAGACTATTTTTAAGTAGATTTTCTAAAACATAGTTATTCCCAAAGTTCAACTCCCAGAACTCTTCTTATTTACATTTAACTTACTTAAGAGTTCCATTGTATCAAGTTATTTTCCTTGTGAAGATTCTGTAACAGGATAAGATAAGATAATAAGATCTTATTAACTTTCCTAAATACAATAAAAATTATAGTTCATGGCTCTGAAGGCACCTCTGTCTTCAGGCATCAACAAGCTTAAACTTTAACACCAGATATTTAATACTATTTCCCAGATCATGTGAACCTGAAATTCATTTGGGTGGGTTAGTTTTATATTTCTGAGAATTTAGATAAGCATTTAATTTCCTTTAAGCCAATTACATAGAGCTCATTTACAAATTAATTTTGATAGCATCTGGAGGTAAAGACATATCTCTATAACATACACAGGCATCCATATAGACACAGATCTCAGTTTTCCTGCTTGAGTTAAAACTCTCCTTCCCTTTTTTCTCTTCAGTCTCAGGAATTGGAGGTTGTCAGAACATCTGTTTCTCAAAGGCACAGGGAGAGTAAAGCAAGTTCCTCTTAGGAAGCCAGCTTCCTCTCACTGCATATGCAACAACCAGTCTCTTAGAACATCAAGAGAGCCCCATTTTGGCCATTTTCAAGGTGAGAGTTCCTTCAGTACCCAAATAGCCAATTCAGTTTAAATAACACAATAGCGCATGTCATTCACTCACATTCACCCAGCTCACTTCCGGACAAACTTGTAGGTGGCTCTAAATCAGGCTCAGAGCAAATCAAGCTATCCGTTTCTACGAGTGTCTACACCACGTTCAGGTTACCAGGGCCCTGTAACGAGGGTCAATACCAGGACGGTCTCTGAGAACAATTAATCCTTTCAAGTTCTCTCCTACCAGTGGGGTCTCCCCCAAAACCAGGACCACCAGGACCCCCTAACAAGGTTCAAACCAGGAAGAGAAAACAGGGTTTGGACTCATGCACCAAGACACAAACACGTACCTACCCAAACACGTACCTTACCTCTTACCCAAGGTAAGAGCCAAACCCATTCCAGAAGGCTCACTTTGATTCAACAGCATAAAGGCTGAAGAATTTCGTACCATTTACCTTCCCCAGTTTTAGATGAAATATGGTGGTGTGATTTAGAGAGCTACTGGGCCCATTTCTCCCTGGACCCCAAGAAATACTGGGGCTAAGCAGTGTTACAATAAAATAACATTTTCTTCCTTTACGTAGGAGCCTAGCTGAAAATGTCCCAGTTTTGTAAAATACACCCTAGGGGACTCCAAGATGGAACAGAGCTCTAATTTCACATTCTTTCACACAGCCAGTGTCACCAGAACCAGACTAGTGTCCAGGGCTTCTCAGGGTCACAGTTCCCTAGCACAAGAATGGAAAGTTTCCTACCTGCTGTTCCAACCGGCGTGCAGATGAGCCGTGGTCTAATAGGGGGCGACTGTAGGCAGTGCCGGGAGACCGAGACACTCCTTGACCCAGAAGGGAAAACCTAGTTAAAGTGGTGCTCTGCTCAAAACCAGATGACTAAGTCCTATGCCTCCCCTCTCCCCAAAAGAAAAATCCCAACCAAGGCACCCAGTAGGGAAGAACACCTGGTGTTGACACACAGGTTCCACCACTTACCAGATGTCTCAGACCAGGACCACAGCCTTGCTTCCTTCATCAGGGAAGAAGGCGCCGTGGCCCAGCGATGTCCAGTCAGCGGCAGGCACTGGGGGCTGTGCCTGAGACAAAGGCGCCCGGGCAGCTGCTGGACAGAAGGAAACACAATAAATTCCAAAGTAACAAAGTGGTCATGTTCTTTCTAGAACAGGACAATACATTTCCAAACAAATACCAAAACGATAGACTTTTTTTTTAAAATACCACATTTTTGGAAAGAAAATAACATTACTAAATAACGCTTGCGTTTAAAAGTACATCAGAAGGGGGTTAAGAAATATTTAGAACTGAATGAAAATGAAAACAAAAATGTCAGAATTTGTGGGACAAAGTTAAAGCAATACTTAAAGGAAAACAAAATATTCAATATAAAAATTTACAAAGAGGAAAACTAAATAAACTCAAAGTAACAAGACGGAAGGACATAAATACAAGGACAAATAAATAGATTATTGGAAAAAAAAAAGAATAACCAAAAACCCCTACTGCTTGGAAAGATGAATGATATAAACAAATCTTGAGAAAGATACAAATAAACTATAGAACCAACCAAAACAACCAGACATTAAGAGGTTTGCCAAAATAAAGTATATTTTTAAAAAGTATGCATTAGTAATTATGAAGTGTAGATGAAAGACATTTTTTGAAAATATAAATGGTGAAATTGCAACAAGAGCAAAGTGGAAACTTAAGTCAATACACATAGAAACTGGAGGACAATCAACACTCTCACGTCACGATACGGAATAACCTGGACTGACAGGCGAAGGATGAAGAACGCGATTCCCAGAGCAGCCCCTGAAAGCTGAGCGTGCAGTTAAAAAGGAGGAGAAATTACAATGGAGTATGAGAACAACGGACCGACTCAGAAGAGGCATGGGCACGATGAACAAGAGCAGATCAGGCCTGCGTCCACCCAGACGAGTAGTTACATTAGACGCATCAGACTAAACAGAACCGTGGCTCTTGGGCTGGAGAACGCCCTCTCACGAGACCCTCCCCTGCGTGACCTGCAGAGGCGCAGAGAGCCTGGAGGTGACGGCTGGGGAGACACCGACTCCGAGGTGCTCGACGGGCAACCAGGCTTCAAGAGGCACAGAATCATCAGGAAGAAGAGGGACCCCCCCACACCGCAAACAGATCAACGGGAACAGGGAGCCCTCACGATGAGCCTGCACCGGCGACACAGCTGGCAAGCACGAGTAGCCACACGGTCGGAAGAGACGGGAGGGGTGGTGCCGGGACCCCAGCGTATGCTCGGGCCTGGCAGGGCAGGGGGCCAAGCCACACAGACCTGAGCCCCCTGGTGTCAGCCCGGAGAAGGAGATCCGCGGAGGCCTGGACCCAGCGCTTCCACTGCTGCGATGACCCTGAAGCTCCGGCCCACAGCAGGTGGGGCACACGGGTGTCCCCTGCAGCACGGCTGTGACCCTGCGGAGCCGGAGCCCGTCCGGGTGGGCAGCGCTGAAGGCCTGGATCGGAGCGACACGGGTCCCAGGCTGGACCTGGGAACGACAGAGAGAATGTCTGTCTCCACACAAAAAAGTACTGAGTGGGTAAACAACCAACATCGGTACCCAATGCCATTTGTACAAAATGACAAGAATAAAACTTGTTCACATGAAACCTGCAGCCAACAAGTACAGTCGGCGCCCTGACCGTGTCCCCTGGCCAGCTGGTCCCTCTGTCTGCAGAGTGGCTGCACCCAGGGCAGGCAGGGAAATGCTGGCACTGACGCCCAGAAGCAGCCCACCCACTACTGCCGAGCCGGGCCTCAGGGCTGTCCGTGCTTCCCGGGCCAGGATCCATCCAGCTGCCTGCAGTGGACTGAGGGCTGGCCTCCTCCCCGCCTTTCCTGCTCCACCCGCCTCCCTCCAGCACCGAGTGTGCTACCCGCCCTCGTCTCAGTGCCTGCTGGGAAGGGATCCGACGCGGGACAGCAGCGCAGGGCGAGCCCCACAGAGGACTGGGGGACGGAGTGGGGACAGGGAAGGAAGTCACAGTCCTTAAGGGAAAAGGGCCCTGCCGCTGACCAGTGGTACCAGGACCTAAGGAGGGTGATAGGCCCAGTGTCCTCACCTGAGGCCTGACGACAAAGCTCTGCCTGCCCTGATCTCAGGAAGTGGCCGAGGAGGACGGTGGTTCCTACTTGAACTTTTTAAGGGTAAACAATTCTTTTATAGACCAAGTATACTAAAGCTTTCTCCTCACAGCCCAAGAGCCTGTATGACTCATACACTGAACTAGAAACTAACTGGGCTCAAATTCGTGTCCATAAGTTTCAGAGTGTTGTTAACTGGCCTATAACATTTCCACTGACAAAACAGTAAGTGATTTTTATTTTCATCTTCTGCTTAAGAGGCCCAGTCAGGCGACTGTTCGGCCTGAATGTTAAAAGCTACGAGTTTATTATTTGCAGGATTGTAAATGACACCCAAGATACTGAAAGTAATTGTCAACTGATGTATTAAAACTGTTTCATTTCCCAAATTGTGCGTTCTAAGCATGATTTATTAGAACACCTTACTACACTAGAACTAAGAAAGACAAGAAAAAAAATATCTATCACTACATAGTTACATGCACAGAATCAGTTATCTCAAAATTCTCTTTTAAATTTTGAAATCTGAATTTTCTATTTTGAGTCTCTTAGGAACATTATTGAGGGGCTTCCCTGGTGGCACAGTGGTTGTGAATCCTCCTGTCAATCAATGCAGGGGACACGGGTTTGATCCCTGGTCCGGGAAGATCCCACATGCCGCGGAGCAACTAAGCCCATGCACCACAACTGCTGAGCCTGCGCTCTAGAGCCCGCGAGCTTCAACTACTGAAGCTCGTGCGCCTAGAGCCTGTGCTCCACAACAAGAGAAGCCACCGCAATGAGAAGCCCGCGCACCGCAATGAAGAGTAGCCTCCGCTCGCCACAACTAGAGAAAGTCCATGTGCAGCAATGAAGACCCAGCACAGCCAAAAATAAACTTAAAAAAAAAAAAAGTCAACAACCAAGTGAGATTTGTACAGGAACACAGGGTGGTTTGATACCGGAAATCTATCAATACCATCTTAATAGGTCTGAGATGAAAAGCTGCATGATTACCTCAAGATGCTGGAAAAAAAATTTAACAAAATTCAACACCAATTCTTAACAGAAGCACTTCAGGTGATCTGAACAGATGGATACTTCTTATCACGAAAATACCGTAAAGGCACAGGTTCCCAGAAGGGGATACGGAGGAGGGAATACGGAGGTGTCTGCAAGGGCTTTACTATCTCTGCTGTTTAACATCCTGCTGGGTATTTGCCAATATAACTAGACAAGAAAAAACAAAGATGGGCCTAACAACTGGAAGAGCAGTACAAGCATCTCTATACACAAGATGGTATTATGCTTGGAAAATCTAGATAACCAATGACAAAACGAACTCAAAAAAAAAATTCAAGTTAGCAGGATATAAACTGACATGCAAAAAGCAGTAACCTTCATGTACAAAAATGATAAGCAAATACGATGGGGGAGAAAAGCCCTTTCACGACAGCAAGAAAAGCAATAAGAGCTTAGGAGTACGCCAGCCGAGGA
The DNA here is from genome assembly GCF_951394435.1 of Stenella coeruleoalba. NCBI lineage: Eukaryota > Metazoa > Chordata > Mammalia > Artiodactyla > Delphinidae > Stenella > Stenella coeruleoalba. The sequence continues at coordinate 25,709,414 of NC_137167.1, read as the reverse complement.
GTGTGCAAAACCTGCATTACGAGAAACTTGAAACATCCTGGACACACAAAAGCGGACATGTCAGACGGAAGTCCGCCGCGAGCCCTCTGGCCTGGCTATCACTGAGCTCAGCGTCCCACGCCTGCCTGCCCTGGGGTCTGGGGCAGCTTTGTGACAACAGAATGTGGCAGGAAGGACGCTTGAGTTTCAGGCAGGATGGGACTGGCAGCCTCGCCTCCTGTCTCTGCACCACGAGCCTGAGAAGCCACAAGTCCTCTGAACTTGCGCAGCTGCTGCAGGAAAGGCCTGAGGCCACGTGGAGGAGAGGCCCTCACCGGAGCAGCCCTCCCGCAGGTGGCGAAGCTGCCCCGGGCCTTGCAGGGCGGCTGGGTGACCTCATAGAACAGAGCAGGGCCCAGCCAACCACCCCGTGACTCCTGACTGAGAAGCGGCAGGTGTTTCAACCCACCGAGTTGTGGGCGGTTGGCTGCGCAGTGCTGGTGACGGGAAGAGCAGACGTGAACAAGTGGAAAGGCTTTCCTTGTCCTGGGACTGGTGCCTCTGCACCACCAAGATGTCAGACGCCTCCAAGTTACTGCGAAATGAATGAGAACTCAACAAAAGACCAATAACCCCCTTTTTCTGTTTTTTGCAGTTCAACAAAACTGTATGATATTACGGTTCATTTGGAAAAATACACAAAAGTAGCTAGAAAACACTGAAACAACCCACAGAGTCTCTATGATGGAAAAACCGCTGGACTAACCAACAATGACCAACGGGAGAGGACACCAAGACCAGAGACGGAGACACGCGCCCAAGAAAATCCAGCTCGAGAGGAGTGGCATCTCAAACCAGTATAGAAGACAGACTTCTTATCACATGGTGTTGGGGCAGCTGGACAGCCATCTGGAAAAAGACAAAATTTGATCTATTCTTCACGCTGCCTGCAAGAATAAAATCTAAATGGACCAGAGACTGAAATGGGGAAAAATCAGGTTACACAATTGCTCCATACCCTGGGTGGAGAGGAAGGTTTTCTAGCTGTGATTCAAGATCCAGATGTAACGAGAGACTCCTTGATTTGACTTTAAGAAAAAAAATTTTCCCTCTTGACAAAGATGCCGAGGATTTAATCTCTTAACAACTTGCAGGTATAACATCAGCAGTGTTGATTGTATTTATCATGTGGACATCACATCCCTAGTATTTATTCGTCTTGTACCTTTTGACCCCCTTCATCCAATTCCCCCTTCCCACCCGCCCCCCTCCGCTGACCACAAGTCTGATCTCATTTTCTATGAGTTTGTTTTCGAAGTATAACTGAGTTCCAACACTATGTTTGTTCCTATTATACAACAGTGATTATTTCTGTACATTACAAATGGATCTCCAGGATAAGTCCCGTTACCGTCTGTCACCACACAAGAATGCTACATAATTATTGACTGTTTTCCCCACACTGTACACTTTATAAATGGATGAATTGGATGGTATGTGAATTATAGTTCAAGAGAGCTGTTAACATGAATGAAATCTGTCACGAGGAGTAAAGAGAACAGGACAGAGGGAACAGAGAAGGCAGTGACCTTTCTCTAAACACTGTTTTGAACAGTTTGACTTTTGGATAATATTCTACATGTGCAAAAAATACAACCAGATTAACGAGAATTGGAAAAGACCCTAACACTGAATGCAAAAAGAAACAAGTGCACAGGACTGTCTCTCTAATAACATGATCACCTGAAGGCAAGGTGGGGAAGGAGGAGGTTAAGTAACTGAACACAGAGCACTGTGACTGTACACCCTCGGAATAAAGAAAAAATCCCGCAAACTCTTCTCGGTTGTTGGATTCTGTCCACGGGTGGCACTTCTGCACCTGTGTGCACATGTGCACGTGTGACCCACGTGTGACCTCACTGATACCGTAGCCAGAGTCCCTGCAGAGCAGGACAGGACGGGGCGGGCGAGGCGGAAGGGCCTAGAGGCTGTGATAACCCGCTAGCAATGAGCACATGGCACACTTACGTCCCGATTCCCAGACACCATTCCTCACGGAAGAACCAGGTCCTCGGAGAAACGGGTGAATCCAGCACAGGGACAACACAGCGCAAGGGCATCCTGTCGCAGAGAAAACAGGGAGGTAATCAAAAACAACGATGGGCGTAAAAAAGGACACTGGGGGCAGCTTGAACCCCCCTGGCGAAGCAGGGACAATGTATAAGGACAACAGGGAGTTACACATAACCTACAACCTGCTGTGCACAGAATAAAGCTACGGAATGAACCCACGAGCCCGTATTGATAATGCATTAAAAGTCAGAAGATTCTATTTACGACAGAACGTGGCTAATCAATGTGGAAGGGACGATGGACTCGGGAAGTTGACGGTCCGCGAGCATTGCAGGAAGAGTGGGGTTGTGAGCGGACGGTAAACCTGGGGCAGGAGGCGGCTCCGTGCAGACACGGGACCGTCGGTGTCACCACCTCCCCACACGTTCCTCATTAATGACAAGAGGGACGATGACAACTGTCCAGTGAGAACCAGACAACACCGCGACCCGGCCACCGAGTTTCACACACTAACGCCTCGGGGTCTGAGGCCCAAGAAGGACAGAGACGCTTACCTGGTTCTCCAGCCAAAAATGCGTCCCTGAGTCCAATCCTGACAGAGCTCCCGACCCGCCCGCCCTCGGGGCTTCTACTGCACAGCTGGCTGCTATTCCTCCGAAATACCCAGGCTGTCGAAGAGAAAGAGAGGCTGAGGGACGTGACACCCGAAGGCCGCAGGGATCCCGGGCTGCGTCCAGGCCAGGAGAGCGAGGACAGGAGGATGGACAGGGCGGCCACCCAGCTAACCACCTGGCTGCACATCAGACCAAAGTGCAGACTCCGTGCCGTCTCTCTGGGTGACGCCAGCTGAGGCTACTTAGGAGGACGTCCTCCGTCACAGGCTCACGCACGCAGTATCGAGGGGTGACAGATGCGGGGAAGCTGGGAGACAGGCGAAACACGCGGCAACATGGTAAGAATTGGTAAACCCAGGTAAGGGGTGTATGGGGTTGTTTGTTTGTATTTACTATTTTCCCAACCTTTTTCTAAGTTTGAAATTAGTTAAAAATAAAAAGTTGAAGATAAACATAAAATGGAACAAAGAGCACACTTCTGGGGGCCTTGCTTCTGAGAAGCGTGCTGAGTCCCGCGCCACCGCCGTCTCCCCTCCGTCAACGAAGATGATTTTGACAAAGGTCAGCAGGGCTTCCCTGGTGGCACAGTGGTTGAGAATCTGCCTGCCAATGCAGGGGACACGGGTTCGAGCCCTGGTCTGGGAAGATCCCACATGTCGCGGAGCAACTGGGCCCGTGAGCCACAACTACTGAGCCTGCGTGTCTGGAGCCTGTGCCCTGCAACAAGAGAGGCCGCGATAGTGAGAGGCCCGTGCACCGTGATGAAGAGTGGCCCCCGCTTGCCACAACTAGAGAAAGTCCTCGCACAGAAACGAAGACCCAACACAGCCATAAATAAATAAATTTTTAAAAGCCAAGCATTTAAAAAAAAAAAAATAAGGTCAGCAGCTTCAGACTGGAAACACCCTCTCTTGAGGGCTAACTGTCACAGGCTGTTCATCTGAACCCAAATGAAAGACCACGAGCACGGTGGGATGAAAAGGTTCTGGTTCGCATTTGTGTAACTGGGCCTCCTGTGGGGATGGGGACTCCAGGGCAGAAAGTCCTTCTCACCTGACAGGCGATCCAGAGGGGGCGGGCCGGGCCGTGCAGCAGCGCAGAGATGCCCCTGGGGACGCCTGCTTCCCGGGCCTTAGGCCTGTCCCCGTGACAAGGGCGGGGGAACCTGTGGGCGTCAAAACTGCGTGTTAGGCAAAAAGGACGCAGGAAGGGGTGATGGCTTCCTGCTCCAGGCTTACCCTGCTTGGCAGAAGACATGCACCCCCAGGACCCCTCCCACCCTCCCAAGCCCACCTCATACCCGGGGGCGCTGAAGGGCGAGGGGGCTGCAAACCCAGCCGGCAAAGGACGAACCGATGAAGGTTAACCCACGGTTGGATAACTGGTTCCAAATTAAAGTGTAAGCCATCATTTTCAGTGAATGCAGTGTTTTTCTGAGCTTTTTTTTTTTTAAGTGAATACATGTTTCATTTTGAGACAATCAAGCAATTACCGGAAGATGGAAAATGAGAGTCCTGGCGTGGCTGGCCTTGAACTTTCTGAAGCTTGGCTTTCTGCGCAAAATCCGTGAAGGCTCCAACATTCTGGGCTCTTGGTCTGTCTTGTGTGGAAATAAAATCTCTGGAGTGGACCAAAGAGGCTCCGTATTTCTTGGAAAAGAGCTGAGGGTGATCTTGATACAAACCAAAGAAACTGTGGCTGAAACGTGCCCCCTTCCAACTGTGGTTCTGTTTGAAATACAAGTAAATATTATGAAGTTTACAAAGTAAAAGTTTTCTAGTAGAATGTCAACAGGGCACTTCCAGATTAGAAGACTTGACCTTCAACACCTTTCTTTAATAACTGAGGATTTTAATGCTGGGTTAATTTTGGGAAACTTTTGACTTGGGGGGTTGGGGGCCGCAGGGAGAAAAGGCTGAGGTCACGGGGACCCAGTGACTCAGCCCCGGCTGTTTCAGCAGGTCACCGCAGACCTGCAGGCTGGGAGCGCAGGGTCAGGGTGGGGGCAGATTCGAGGCAGCTTCACCTGGGAGGGGAAGCGGGGGGGACACGCTCTCCGTTCGCGTCCTGTCAGGGCATTGATCCCATCACGGGACCACACCCTCATGACCTAGTCACCTGCCGCCGGCGCCACCTCCTGACACCGTCGCACTGGGGGGTCAGGATGCCAGCATGTGAATTGGGGGGGCAGGGGGAGGGTACACAGACGCACAGAGAACACCCAGGCCTCCACAGGCCAGCACCTGACACTGAAACCGCACGACAGTAAGAGGGAAATACACATACACACAGTGAGAGAGGAGTGGGTCCTCACCGTGGGCCCCCGGGGCAGAGCGCTAGAAGCGGCTCCCACGGCCCTTCCCATCGTGTGGGACGGCGTGTCACGGTGCAGCTTCCTTGCTCTGCGTAGCTGGGCTCGGCCGGGCTGTGGGGAGAGCTGCAGGCCCCGGACGGGCAGGGTCCAATCCAGAGCACTGCATTCCCAGCCATCAGAGGAAGAAAACAGACTTCTGAGATTTCCACTTCACTAAACATGACCTGGCAAGACAATGTGTACTGTATAGTCTAGTCACTGAAAAAGGGGAAGAGTTATTTAAAAAGAGAAACGTTGAATTAATAAACTTTCCCATTAGAGCAGAAGTTTAGTAAGGATACAGGTAAACTGAAAGCATCCACATGCACCAATGAAGGGGTGGGCGTCACTCAGGGGGGTTTATTTTGGGTGTCAACTTCACTCTTACAAGGAGAAACGAGTCTGACCTTCGGGGGCACTGGCTCACCTGGCATCCAGTCCCCTCCTCCCGTGGCCGCTGCCCCCAGCGCGGGGCTCCAGCCGGCCACGTGGGGAACTCCGTCGCAAAGGGCCAGATGAGGGTGAGCCCAGGGCCTAAGGAGGGAGGAGCCTGAGGGCGCCTGCTGGAGCCGCCTCCCCCCCCCACCCCCGTGCTCCGATCCCGAGCCCGGCCGTGTGCACAGTGCTGGTGCAGGAGGGAGAGGAGACAGGTCCCCTGCTTTGCTGCTTTCAACACTCTGAAGTATGTGACAGCCATTCCAGCCCATCACCCCATCACCTGACCGGCCCTGACACAGACACGGTGCTGCAGACAAGGCTGGCTGGCCCCCCAGGGGCGCCCAGCCTCTCGGCCAACCCGGAGACCCCAGCCCTGTCCCGGGAGAGTCTCCCGCGGCCCCGGCCTTCCAGGTGCCAGAGCCGGGCTGCCGCTCCCACTTCCTAACTTCCTAACTGCCCTTCCTGGTGGACCCCTGTACCTGCCCGCTGACGCCGCCGTGGCCTCGCTCACCAGCGGCCGGGCATCTGTCCCGCGGGGCTGCAGTACCAGGACAGACACTGCAGTGCTCCAGTGCTCTGCGTACGCGGATGCAGCTGGGTCTGGTGGCCAGGGTCAGCCGGGGCCTGCCGCTTGCTTTCTGTGCTCGTAGACGCAGTCTACGGGCCTCGGCTTTAAAGTCAGAGCGTGGCTGCTGACCGCCTGCGCCACCTCGTAGCCCCAGGCCCCAGCTCTAAACGGGATCGACGGTGCCTACTTCCCAGAGCTGTTCGTGCCAGGAACCGAGGAGCCCTCGGTGGCCAGCGCGGCGCCTGGGAAAGCCCAGCGGTCCGCAGCAGGGACAGCTGGCGGAGCCGCAACGATCGGAGAGACGGGGTCTGAGGAGGGCCAGGGGCCGACGCCCCCCTGCACACCCCCCGACATCTCTCTCTATGGCCTGGTCCGTGCACGGGCTGGGCGGAGCCCGCAAAGCACCCACAGCCCGGGAGGCAGCCCCTGTCTGGGCAGCGAAGGTGCCTGGATGCCGGATCACAAGCCTCAAAAGCCCCTTTCTGACCAAACGCCCTGCCTTTGCGGTCCTCACGGGAAGTCGGGTCGGGACGGAGGCAAAAGCACCTTCACTGAGATGAAGGATGTAGAGACTGAGCCCGGGGAAAGTCAAATTCCCAGTGAGGGTCACGTAAAAATTAAATATTTTATACCTTAAACTGAGTTCAAACCTTGAGCACGTGAAGATTCATCATCACAGTTGTATCACCGAGACAGAAAGCCTCCACAGCAATGTGAACAGTATTGAGGGAGAAGAACGGACATGCTTTCAGGTTCTGTAAACATCGGTTACTTTATTAAAGTTCTGACCGGCTGGAAACACAGCCAGCTCGGCTCCCCCCGCTTGCGGACGGGAGAGCGGGCGGCAGGTGCCTGGGGTCTTCGGCGAGGGGGAGAGGAGTCTCAGCAGGGACACGGTTTGCTGGATGTTTCTAGGATTGAAACACTTCTCAAAATGACACAAGCAGCTATCACATCTCCTGACCTCCGTACAGTCAAGTCACAGTACCAGAAATCAGCACACACCCTTCCGAGGGGCCGTGTTACAGACCAGGCACAAGGCACACGTGATTCTCACGACCAATAAGTGTGTTTTTCAAAAACAGTTCAAGGGCACTTTCAGTAAATACGAGCTTTTCATTTTAATTGCCCACTCGTGGCAAGAATAAGATGTCAGTACGTATTCGTCAACAAAATTGCGGGTCGGCGTGTAGATTCCACCCGGGCCCCACATGGTAAAGGTGGTGCCCGGGCTCGTCACCAGGAGGTGAGGAGGGGGCCCTGCAGCCGGGCACTCCAAGGGGCCAGGTCCACCCACAGCTCGCAGGGAGAGTGACCACTGACCCGACTTGAAACCTACAGAGACACACCAACCAGGGGGTAGGGTCTGGTGAAACCTACAGAGAGACACCAACCAGGGGGTTAGGTAGGGTCTGGCGGGGCACCTGTTTGAAACTTAGTTAAAAACAGCTCTAAAATCTAGACAGATCTGATTACTAACACCTCTCTTACTGTGTCAACAGAGAAACACAAAACGGAAACAAAACTCTTCGCCGGACGAGCTTCCCCGGTGAGAAGACCCCTCCGCCGCCCCCAGCCGCAAGCCAGGCCGATGCCCCGCGCTCACCACGAGATGGCGCTGCGGAGACGCGGCTTACATCTCAGCCCTGCGAATGTCAACAGGGTAAGGGACCGGATTATGTTCTCTTGGGACAGTTCTCTCCCACTAAAAATAACGGGGCTGTTGAATAAGACGCACACACGCTTTAGTGCGACCCGTCCACGCGGGCCCTCCTTGGGGCGACGGCGCAGACAGGCCAAGCTCGCGGGAAGGAGCACATCGGGCCGTGACGTCACCACGGCGGGACTCTGTCCCCGAGGCGCGCTCAGGTGTAGGTACTCGGCGCCACGTGGAAGTCAGTACTCACGCGGCCTGGGGTCGGCGCCGCGGGGACAGTCGGGGCCGAGGCCGCTACCTCGTCTTCTTGGGCGGCGCCGGCCCGTTGGGGCGGCCGGGCGCGAAGTTCCAGTCCACGGGGTTGAGCAGCTGCTGCGTCTTCTTGCGGGTCCAGTAGGGGTTGATGAGGACCGTGAGGAGGCCCAGCCCGACCACGAAGAGCGCCCAGTGCGGCGGGAAGAGGCTGCGGGCCAGGCCGTCCCAGTGGCCCAGGCACACCCACCACATGTGGTAGGTGAGGACCATGCGGCAGTGGAACAGGTGGACCATCAGCCACTGGTTCAGCCTCCAGAGCAGCGAGTCCGCACAGCCGGCCTGCGGGCAGAGCAGGGTCAGGGCGGGCGGACTCGGGCTCACAACGCCGCACCCCGTCCCCGCCCCCTCCCGGCCCCGCCCAGCCGCCCGCAGACCCACCCAGCGCGGGCCTCCTGCTGGCCTGCGCCCCCGGAAGGAAAGTTCACACCTTCCAAGCTCACCTCCAGCGCTTCTTCCCTCGACCGTGCACACATCGAGCAACTAACTACCCAACTACCCAACGCTGACCCAGAGAAGCTGGAAGACACGCTGGTCGTGTCCAACCAGGCTCGCCGGGCCCCGGGGGCAAACGCTCTCAGAGGAAACAAGCTCAGGATGAGATGTGTGTCCTCACTTCTTTGTTTTTCGGTTATTTTTACCCCAGCAGACCTTGGACACAAGCCCAAATGGACTTGCCTTAAAATTATTCTAAATTCACGTTAAAGCTAGCTGTAGCTAAAGCCAAACAGGGAACTTGAAAATGCTATACAGCAGACTGTGGGCACAGAGGTGGGACACTGTGGCGGGGACGTCAGCACCTGGACAGCCCGGCACCAGGACAACAGGTACCAGGACAGCCCACACACCTCAGACCCGTGAGCTTGTGCACACCGGCCTCTCCCCGCTGCGCTCTGCCCGGGCTGGAGCGTCCTCCTGGGCAGCTCCCCGCCCCGACACCGCCTCCCCAGGGTAGGGGCACGTCTGGCACTTGCAGGAGGAAAGGGGGAAGGTGGGGACGCCTCGCCAGGCAGCAGCCCAGTGACGCTGGGAACGGGCATGGCCTCACTGCGGCCGCACCTGCGGAGCCACAGGGGGACACAGCAACTGACCTCTGGAGTGACCACATTTTAAAAGAGAAAGAAAGGGGAATTCCCTGGTGGCCCGGTGGTTAGGACTCTGCACTCTCACTGCCGAGGGCATGGGTTCAATCCCTGGTCGGGGGACTAAGATCCTGCAAAAAGAACCCAACCTCCTGCCTGGATGATCCGCCTCTGGGCGACCCAGAGGTCTGCAAGGCAGGGAGGCAAGTAAACGAAGGAGATGACGGACCTCACTTCTTCAACTTTTTATATACATTTCCCCTCCTTCTGGGAACGAGACCATCACCGCACAGGGACTTAAAAGAAGTCTGGATGAAACGAGGCACGTTATCATGTGCTTGGATGGAAAACCCCCAGAAGACGTTACATCCTCCCTGCTTGAATGCGTCCACAGACTTAGTCCAAATAAGAGGCTACATCAGTATTTTTATCAACTTGTAACAACTTTAAGTAAAGCCACTCATGCAGTGGAGTAAACGCACGAGAGCAAGGAGGGCTGAAGGTGCCTCAGCAAATAATGAGATACGATGATGCTTCAGAAATAACAGATAAACAATGCAAAACGCAGAAGTGAATAAAATACACAGAGAGTTGGCACTGGGTGGCATTTCGAACCCCCAGGGAAAGGATGGATAAGGTAATTACATTAGGATCCTTGCTCACCTCCTGGGAAAATCCAGTTGGATCTTACTTAAAAATACTTTCCAAATGGACTAAATATCAATGTAAAAGGAAAAGAAAACCATAGAGTACTAGGAAAAAAACTACAGTTTTACAGAAATAGTTTTATACTCATTGCATGGGTAGGCATTCTCCACGTTATGCTAGAATCATGACTTATACAAGTAAAATTCCTTGAACTGTGCAATTAGACAAAAAAACAGTGTTTCTCAAACGCAGAAACACTTGAGGTTTGAGGTTCTCAATGATAGATTCCTCACATGGGAAAGATTTAGCCTTTGCTCTGGCCTGAAGGACGTTAAATGTACAAACTGTAGAGTGGGAAGGTGAGCTAAGTGTGTCTCGGGGTGAACACACAAACTGCAGAGTGAGCTACATGTGCGTGGGGGCCAGGGCACTGCTCACCCTTCCAACCTTGCAGGCACTGGCCAGCACGCCGTCTTCTTTCCACTTGCTGCTTCCTTCAAAGTTCACAAGATGTCCTCCTTTCCGTTATCTTGCCCACTTACTAAAAGCAGCCATCCTAAATTCCTAATATTCATACCAGAAGCATGAACTTCTACTCATACAGTAATTACATTAAGTTTAGAAAACTCCAAGCCTGAGAAGTGAGCATTTCTGGTCCTACTCAGACACTGAAATTTTTGGGTTCAACATCACCAAATGCTTTGAGAAAAGCAGGGTCAGTAACAAAGTGAGTCTTAACCGTGCAAAGGTTACTTTGTATAGCTGGGGTCCCAGCAAGTAGTGTCCCTGGTATATACTTATTTACACATAAATTGACTGTTTTTTATACCACGTCGTTTGCATCTGGACTAGTGTCTCCGTGGATGAATCATGTTTAGATGTTTGAGTGTATAATTCATTTATTATTATTTCTAAACAACATTTCAGAATCAAATTGGAGGAGGAAATGGAAGCATGAGCCCGTCTGGGGTGTAAACTACGTTAAGTTAGTGGTGACACCGGGTCCTGACATCCGTCTGTATCTCATCAAATCAGACTCCGGTGGTGAGGACTCCTGGACCCTGATGCCCAGCTAAGCAGGAGCTCGGCAGCTTTATGAAGAGCTTAAAGGATTTCAACGTTTTACACGGCGTTTACTCACAAGGTTCGGTAGTATCTGAACTAGACCAAGACCATGGCTGTGTGGGCACACGGGCCCTGGGCTGTCTTAGCCGAGGGGACAGCTTTGCGTGGGGACACGGGCCGCGTGGTGAACGCGGCGAGCGGGAAGAAGTGGGTTCTGGGACCACCCATTTCCATCCTGAACGAATGGCACCCGAACACTTTAGAGAAAACAGAAAAAACCCCAAACAAAGTGCCTCCCTCTGGTGGCCGCCCCACAGCCAGGGTCTGTCTGCTTCCTGAGCAGTGGGCCCACCCCACCTGGGGAAGGGCTTCCGGAGACCTCCGCCCGGGCGCCTGACGCGTGAGGGGCCCCAGGAGGAGGCCTGGCTGAGTTCACAGACAAACTCTGTCGTGACGAATCGGGCCCATCGAAAGGGGCCTGCACCCGGGACAGACTTGCCGAAGCGGGCAGGGACCCCGGCAGCACCCTGGGGTCAGGAGGAGACCGTCGGCCCGCAGCTTCACGCAGAAGAGGGAGGAGCTGGTTCACGTGCCCAGCCCCCCAGCTGTTCGGGGGGCTCCCTGGCCGCTGGCCCACAGTCCAGCTGGCAGAGGGGGCGGAGGCGGTGGCCTGGGCTGGTGGACACACAGCCTTGCCCCACCCAGGACTGGACGTGTAAGCAGACAGAAGCCACAGCTGCCTGCCCTTCCCTGGGGAGGGAGAAAGTCAATGGAGAACCTCCAGGACCCTGGCTAGGCTGAGTGGTGGGATCTCTCCTGTGTGAGGACAGTCACGAGGCCAGGGAGAGGCATCTGCTTCGTCTAATGCACAGACACAAACAGAGTCACGGAAAATGAAGAATCAGGCAAAGACGCTCCGAACTGAGGAATGAGACAAACCTCCAAACCCTACCGGAGAGCAGTCACACGACATACCCGACAGAATTAAAGGCATCTGTCATAAGGGTGCTCGCCGAGGTCAAGAGAACACATGGGAACAAGTGGAATGTCAATGAAGAGACGGAAATGTACAAAAATGTACCAAACAGAAATCAAGGAGCTGAAGAATACAATAACTGAACTAAAAAACTCACTAGGGGGACTTCCCTGGTGGTGCAGTGGTTAAGAATCCGCCTGCCAATGCAGGGGACACGGGTTCGGTCCCTGGTCTGGAAAGACCTGACATGCCATGGAGCAACTAAGCCCGTGTACCACAACTACTGAGCTTGCGCTCTAGAGCCTGCGAGCCACAACTAATGAGCCCGCATACCTAGAGCCTGAGCTCCGCAACAGGAGAAGCCACCGCAATAAGAAGCCCGCGCACCACAACAAAGAGTAGCCCCCGCTCGCCGCAACTAGAGTAAGTCCGCGTGCAGCAACGAAAACCCAACGCAGCCAAAAATAAAAAAAACACGAAAAACAAAAAAAACTCACTAGGGAGGTCACCAAAGTAATCTACAGTCTACAGGTTCAATGCAACCTCCGCGAAAATCCCAGTAGCATTTTTAACAAAAAAAATTTCTAAAATTCACATGAAACCACAAAAGACCCCAATAGCCAAATCAATCTTGAGAAAAAGAACAAAGCTGGAGGCACCAGGTTTCCTGGTTTCAAACGATATTACAAAGCTACAGAAATCAAAGCTGCATGAACTGCCATACAAACACACAGACCAGTGGAGCAGCATCGAAAGCCTAGAAAACATCCACACAGACACGGCCAACTGATCTTCAACAGGGTGCCCAAAACTCACAGCAGGAAAGGGGTAGTCCCTTCAATCGGGTGTTGCTCGGAAAACTGGACACTCACAGGCAAAAGAATGAAACTGAACCCTTATCTCACACCTTACACAAAAATCAACTTGAAGGCGGAAATGCAAGACCCAAAACTCCTAAAAGAAAACATAGGGAAAAGGTTTCATGGCATTCGTTTTGGCAATGATTTCATGAATATGTTACCAAGAACACATACAACAGAAACAAAAATAAACAATTGGGACAACATCAAACTAAAAGGCTTCTTCACAGCAAAGGAAACAATCAACAGAGTGAAAAGGCAACCTACAAAGTGGGAGAAAATATTTGCCAACCATATGTGTAATAAGAGATTAATCTTGAACATATATAAAGAACTACAACGCAACAGTAAAAAATAACAAAGAATCTGAGTTAAAAATGGGCTAAGGGCTTGAACAGTTTTCCAAAGACGACATACAAATGGCCAACAGATAGACGAATAAATGCTCACTGTCACCGGTCATCAGGGAAATGCAAATCAAAAGCCAGTGAGATGTCATCAGAGAAACAAAGACAACAAGCTTTGGTGAGCACGTGGAGAAAGTGGACCTCTGTGCACTGCTGGTGGGAACACACAACGCCGCAGCCGCTGCGGAAAACAGTGGGGGCGGCTTATTTTCTAAAAACAGAGCTACCTGATGACCCAGTAAAGGAACCGAAGTCAGAATGTGGAGGAGATATTAGCACCTCTGCATTCACTCACAATAACCAAGACTGAAACACCCAAGGAAGATGTGCTTCACACACGTAATGGAAACCTGTTCAGCCTGAGAAAAGAAGGAAACCCTTCAACGTGCAATGACATGGCTGGACCTTGAGGACATTCACTCAGCGAAATAAACCAGGAACAGAAGAGAAATATGGCATGAGTCCACTTAGATGAGGCATCTGAAATAGTCCAGTTCCTAGAATCCAAGTGTGGATGGCAGTTGCCAGGGGCTGGAGGGAGGGGAAGCGGCGAGTTACTGACCAACAGGAGTGAAGTTTCAATCATACAAGACGAATAAGCTCCAGAGGCCTGCTGTGCACCTGTGACTACAGCTGACGATAACATGCTGGACACTTAAAGGTTTGTGAAGAGGGCAGATCTCATGTTGGGTGTAAGATAACATAATGTGAAATAAAAATTTTAGAAGATATGTATGTAGACATATTGTTTTTTTAAAAAAAGTATTTGAGGGGCTTCCCTGGTGGCGCAGTGGTTGAGAGTCCGCCTGCCGATGCAAGGGACACGGGTTCATGCCCCGGTCCGGGAGGATCCCACATGCCGTGGAGCGGCTGGGCCCGTGAGCCATGGCCGCTAAGCCTGCGCGACCGGAGCCTGTGCTCTGCAACGGGAGAGGCCACAGCAGTGAGAGGCCCACGTACCGCAAAAAAAAAAAAAAAAAAAAAGTATCTGAAACAAAGAAAAAGCATGTTTTCTAGGGCTTACAAATACTGCCAGTTACTGAGTAAGACACACGATCCACCGAGTCTTCTTTTGCGATGGGGCAGGAAGCCTAAAAGAGTTGTTTAAAATGATTAAAATGGAATTCAACGAAAATGAGCTTCTCACGGACTGTAATACTCTAATCCAGCCTGGTGATGCTGTGACAGCACAGGCCACAAGGGACCAGCGACACGGGCATCAAGCGGATGAAGGTGCCACACTAGCCGCTCACGTCCCGCTGCGGAGCACAGATGCCGTCTGGGGAGCGCCTACCTTTAGGAGCATCCAGGAGATGCAGGTGAAGGGCGTGCTCATCTCCAGGAGCAGCGTGATCATGGGCAGGTAGTGGCCCGCTTGGAGGTTGACCACGCAGCCGAGAAACCCGAGGAAGGCGAAGAGGTGGTGGACGGCCAGGAACCCGTCGAATGTGTGGAACAGCACATTGGACACGTGGAGCGCGAGGTTCTCGAAGAGGAAGAATCCAGTTGCCGTGGTGATGTGGAACCAGCACCAGTTCTGCTGGCCGAGCACTTTGTCGGCCTGGAGCACGGGGTCCAGCAGCAGCGCCCGTAGCCCCGCCGTGGTGCCCTGGATGCCAAAGACTGCACGCGTGGCTGCCAGGTTCCAGAAGACCTGCTCTCGGGCCCCCAGGGAGCGGTAGGTGGCGTTCAGGGAGGATGACAGCTGGTGGCAGGCCACGAAGACGCCCAGGTAGAAGGTGCAGCCGGCGGCCACCAGCGCCCAGCGGACCTGCCCGGAGGTGCAGTCCAGGTCAAAGATGCTGCCCGCCGGCCCGCTGCTCGGGAGGCTCATGCTGCCGACGTCGTACAGGCTGGGCCGGGGTCCACACGCTGCACCAGGCCACGGCCCCGGGACCCTCATGCGCCCATCCTCCACCTGGACAAAGAAAAGAGCCTTGACCCTCTGCTGGCTGAAAGGAGCCGAGACGCAAGGCTGCTCCAGCACCACAAAATGGATGTTAACAACTCTTCTCTTCAAGCTCGTGTGCATTCAGTGACACAAAAACAGCAAGAAACACCCGCTGGTGGGACAGGAGCACGAGAGAGAGTGACACGAGGGACGGAAGGGGCAGGCGTGCACGGGGCAGGAAACAGACACGGTCCCGACTCTCCAGTGGGTGCCCCCCGTGGTGGCAGTGACAGCCCACAAAGTCCCCCAGACAGAGCACACCTAGAGGAGGATGTGCTTCCGGAACCCACGGTGGGAACACTGCCAGCCAGCGCCCCATCCGGAGCTCCTTGGACCCTCACCTACACTGGACAGCAAGCTCCGCACTTAGGGGAGTACGTGTGTGTACATCTATGTGTGTGTGTGTGTGTGTGTGTGTGTGTGTGTGTGTGTGTGTGTATATTTCTGTCTACTGTGATGCTCTGACATCTTAAGTCCCCCCCGGCTGGGGAGAGACAACCCCCCACCAGCCAAGGGCCCAGCCAGAAGCCCGCCTGTGACCTATGCCAACAGCTTGGCCAGGCCCGGCCTCCTCCGCCTGCCCCGCCCCCGGGGAGGTGACCCTCCTCTGCCCAAAACACCCGGGCCGGTGCCCGGCGGCTCGGGGCAGCCCTGTCACCCAAAGCCCGGCAAAATCACTAAAAGCAGCCAATCCTATGTGCTCACCCCACCCTGTTTTTTCCCTGGAAACCCCAGTAAAGGCCGTGGCCTCAATCCCCACCCTCCGTCCCGTCCTCTGCCCCCTGACCCCCTGGCCGTCCCCACACGTGCCCGGCGTGGCCCTGCCTCTAGGACCCGAGAGCATAACGAGCTTTGCTTTCCTCTTGTGGCCACACCTGACTGAGCCTCTCATAGCAGAATCCAGAAGCATCTGGTCCCGCATTGTGGAGCTGATGGGGGCGGGGTCAGGGGCAAATACTGGGAAGGGAGAGGGGGTCTCAGTGCTGGGCAGAAGGGAGCCGCACCATCAGAGCTTAACTCCATGCAAAGGGTCGCTGCACAAACTGGAAAGTGCCGAGAAACAGGCTCCTCCGGAAAGCTCACCTTGTCCTTTCCACAAGCCTGCCATGCGGTCTGGGTGACAGTTCCCATTTTGCCACGACTGCATCGCTACGCTCCTGTGGAACCTCTGCCTTGAAACGGGAGGGTCCCCATGACTCTGAAGAGCTCTGACTGAAACAATGACTCAAGCTTGCCCAGGGTGAGTGGCTGGTATAGGTGCCCCTTCACGAAGGCTGGGGGGACTCCAGGGCACTGGGACCAAAGAACAAAACAGTGGGTTCTGATCTTGGTTCCACTATTTCCGAGCTAGGAAAACAGGACTCCAGTGTCTGACTACAGGAACGAAAAATACACATAAATACAGCAGAGTGGGTGCCAGGTGCTAATATGAAGTACCTACTCCGTGCCAGGCACGTTCAGTTAGGCCGTTTAACCTGCTAAACAGGGAGTCGTACATTTCCAATGGAAAGAAGAGAGCTCAGGTTTAGTTACTTGCCTCAAATCAAGAAGCTACCCAGTGGGGCCTCGGATTGGACCATGATCAGGACTCAGAGCTCTGGGCCCAGGTGCATTAGATCACCTGCAGGTTCGTCTGTCCTTCCCACACCGAGAGGACGATGCCCAGGCCCCCTCCCAGGGTCCTGACTTCGCTGCCCTGGGGCGGGGCCAGGCTTGGGTGTTTCTTATGTGCCCAGGCGCTCTAAGCTGGTGCAGAACCACTGAACCGGCGTGAATTCCAGTCCCCCCCAGATGTAAGATCCTGTGACTCCAAGGAGGGAGGGTTTAGTGGCTTCCTTTTCCTAAAGCAGGCAGCGTCC